>NW_023416295.1:148362731-149040231 GCF_014176215.1 Rousettus aegyptiacus
ATGAGGATTAAATGTATGAAAACATTAAATGCCTTACAACAGTATTTGATACATGATTAGTGCTCGTTAAGCAATAACTATCACTGTTCCAAAAGACATGTGGCTCTAAACAGCAAAGATGAACGTAAATGGGCTTTGAGCATGAATCCCATGGGTAGGATGTGGAGAGCAGAAAACAGAAGGGTCAACGTGAAAAAATATAATAAAAATGAGATGGCTAGTTTGGCTTGGTTATAATGAAACAGTTTAGAATGGAAGGTGAAGAGCAGGGCTGGATCCTGTAAACACAATAGACACAGGAGCCTGGGTGTTATCTAGCAGGCCATGGAGAGCTACTAGGGAGAGAATGGTTCTGATCAAAGGTTTATCAGCAGTACTACAAGTCACACAGTGGGTTGGTGAGTGTTGGGATTTTTCACAATTGCCCTTGAGAAAGTTGATTTTCCCACAAAACAGTTTTAGTTACTATAAAATAGGGCTTTTATTAAGTGTCGCCACTACAAATAAAAGCACTAAGTTGGAATCTTAGTATTCTCCATGATTGCTACTGCAGCTCAAAGTGTCACAAGACCTAAATGGATTCCCATTGTAGGTCTTGTTTTTAAAGACAATGTAGAAAACTTTCACAGAAGTTGTTTGGCTTAAACCAATCTCTGGTGTAGGTAATAGGACTGCCTTCCTAAGAATAATTATTATCTTCCCCCTGGGACTTTGGAGGCTCACCTTCCCAGAGCACATGGAAGAAAAACTACTAGGACAAAATCTGGAGTCTGTCCAACAGGAAGAAGCTGGAGGGAGGGGTGGACAGCAGTGTGTTAGGCACCATTAGTGGTCCATCACATTCTGTGACAAATTAATAAACCATATTTAAGCCATTCAGAATGTAATTTAGCAGAGAAAAAAACAGTTCAGTGTATTAACTGACTGGAAAACATTAACAACGAGCAACAAACAAAAGGAAGATTAAGCTGTCCAAACTTTAAGTTCTGCGTAACAGAAAAAGAAACAAAAGATGTACCCAACTGGAAACTGGAAAAATTAAATCCACTTCCTTATGCAGTAAAAATTACTGTCAATCAAATAAAAAACATCTTGAAAAGTGCTACTCAGGAATGTTCTCCTATTCTAAATAATCTGTTTATCTATTTTCTCTGATTCCTATGTTGGCCAAATATTTCAAAAGTATTACTTACATATTAAAAATAAGACAAAACAAGAAAGGAATAGATAAATGAATCAGTTCCATAGGCTTCCTTTGAAAAAAATCATAAAACAATAAGCACTAATGCTACTAACAACAACAAAAAATCCTGATTGTTCAGAATTTAATCTGGAAGGTCCAGAGTCAGTTCAGGATCCCAGCATAAAATTGCGTGTTGGCAAGAATGTAAAATTGCAGCCACTATGGAAAACGGTTTAGCAGGTCCTCAAAAGTTAAACACAGAATGAAGTAATTCAATTCCTAAGTATATAGGCAAAGAATTGAAAACAGGTGTTGAAACAAATACTTGTCACAAATATTCCTAGCAGCACTTTTCACAATAGCCAAAAGGCGGAAACAACCCAAATGTCCATTAATGGGGTGAATGAACAAAATGTAGCTCATAGAGCAATGGAATATTATTCAGCCATAAAAGAGAATGAAGTACTGATACATACAACATGGATGAACCTCAAAACCATTATGCTAAATGAAAGAAGGCAGACACAAAAGTCACATATTGCATGATTCCATTTATAAAAAATACCAAGAATAGGTAAATCCATATAGACAAAAAGTAGACTAGTGGTTGCAAGGGGCTGTGGGGAAGTTAGAAATAGGGAGTGAATGTTTAACGAGCACATGGTTTACTTCTGGGGTGATGAAAATGTTTTGTAACTAGAAGAGGTGATGGTTGCCCACCACTCTGAATGTACTAGATGCCACTAAACTGTACCTTAAAAATGACTAATTTTGTGCTACATGAATTTGATAGCAATTAAGAAATAAGTGATAAAGCTGTAATATGATGTAAAGACCTGAAGAAAGATGTGCATGGAATTTAACCAACCCTGGTCAGTAGTATCTCAACTTGCTTTAATACGGTATTCTATAATTCTTCCTCTGACTGAATATAATCTGGTATCTTCTTCATTATACCCAGCATTTTAAGAAGATTTAAAGTGTGACTTTACATACTGAAACTCAGATTAATCCTCAAAGTACAGATGGATTGCCATCCCAATCTGCTCGAGAGAAAGGTAAAAAACATTCTAATCTAAATCTGAGACCCTAATTGTTTAAAGTTACGGAAATCCTTGCAGAAATTCCTTGGAAGTTTAGTACCCCAGGACATCACCTTATGAGACTGTTTTACTTCTCAAGAAGACAGATTGTTTACTACTGCTGTTGTTTTAAAGCAAGGTTCTACAAGGATCCTTCCCAGCAGTGGTCCTTCCCAGGAGGTGGATATTAAGAAGTGAAAAAAACAAGCAACACTTCCAATTTTGTATTAAACCCCACAAATTCTGTAATTAAAACTTCATCTTTGTCTAGAATTTAAGTGTAGTAAGCAAGTTCTTGCAATGTTCCAGAATTTCTGCCTTAAGGGGAGTAATGAAAGGAGCTGCAGACTTCTGGGGCTCTGAGGCAAGCAGCATCTCTCCACAAAGATGGAGCAAACACAAGCAGTTCTGGGGCCCTAAAATATTTGATATTGATATCCTCATCATTAGGGATGCAGACTGTAATTACCAGTACAGCCAGATATTGCTTGGCACACTTCATATAGTGGGGAATAAACAGAATGCAAATACCATTTGCACCAATGTCTGTCCTTTATTGTCCTAAAATTGCTGCCCCACTGTGGCTGAAGGAGAGGTAAACCCAATTGTGACAGGTTCTAGTATTTACAAAATATAAAGCATAGATATTTCACAAGTTAATGACATTCTTTTAGAATGTACACATATATTTAAAGTTATATACTTCTGAAGTATTGTCATATTAATTTTATATTAGAATACCGACTGAAAATTATTGAAAATGCTTTAAGTGGAAAAAGGCGATGAGGTATATTGACTAAAATTCCATGTTAACTCATATTTAGGGATATTTCATAAAACTCTATAGCCAAAGGGCATTTAAGTTTATCTGCAACAAATTTTTTAAAAAATTTCAAATGACACTATTGCTTATCTACCAAATACATCACCGTCCACCGATAATCTGGGCAAGTCAGAAAAAGAGTTAACAGAATACTGCCCAGAAAAGACATTCGTTTAAACCAGAGCTCTCTACTTCGATCATTCCTGGACATATTGGAGATTCTGCCATTATCTGAGCATCACATGTACTATACAGTAACAGTATTTTTGAGTTACTTTATTTTATAAAAGCAACTTAAAATAGCCTCATCCTAAACGATATCTGTAAAACCAACTAGTTTTATCCACTAGTTGTATTTTTCTAACATGTAATAACTATTAGAACAAGAAAATGTTATTCACGTACTACCTTGTAACACTGTCATTAGGTTTAAAGTTCTTCAATACAAAGAGTAGACTGAAAGGTAGTTGGTTAATTACATTAAATATCCTGTCGGTTCTCCCTGTTCAGGGCAACTAAGAGATCATCACACAAGTACTTCAAATATTACTACCTAAATCTGTATTGAAGGGTTCATTAGCATAAAGGACATTGGGAATATTTTTTTAATGATGAAATGAGTGATATTCAAAAGTATATAGATGGTTAGAATGTCCCTGAATAAATAGGAAACAAAAATTTGGCTAACCCAGCAGCCAAACATCTATACTGGAGCAGTGGCCCAGTATAGAACTTTGTTCCTCTCAGTGAACGATTCTGCTACTTGAACCTATTAACTTAGCTGATTCTCCTTGTCAGAATATTGTCACAGGGAGTAATTCTTTCATGTTAAGATGGTGGGTATGATACCTAAAAAGGATGCATAGTAGTGACTTTACTATTATTACAGGAATAGGCTAAATGACTGTTTCTGTACCTACTTACTGATAGTGTGTGTGGCAGAATTCAATCTTGACTTGCTTTCATGCACTAACATAACTGGGGGCAATGCAGGTGGAGGAAAATATGGGTCACAGCTATAATGGTCCGAGACTATAGGTACTTACCAAAATAAATAAAGGCAAATGCTCAAATTGGCTTAACTTGGCTCAGAACATACCTAAAAATCATTTTATATACAACCAGTGACATGTGTACCATGCTTTGAGAAATGCCAAATTAAACCTTGTATAAAAAAATTAGCAACTATTAAATCTGCAGATGGAGTCTCAGATTTCCCAGATGAGTTGTTGGTGTTCAAAAGCGGGAGTCTACCATCTCATAATAAGAACAATTATACAAACATGCTAAGAGTACTCTATTTCATGTATTCTAAGAAGAACTTTTTAAAAAATATTTTAACAACTCTGAAATTGATTAAGTTTCTCATATCTCAAGGCATTTTATGATCACTATCCACCAGGTGGAATGTCAGAAGAACAGTGTGTCAACACTTGGAAATAAAATCTCAGAGACAAAAGCAGAGATCTTTATCCCCAAGATCCAAAGGTTGTGGGGAGAAGACACTCAGCAACATTTCAGATTTAAGAACCAAAATTAGGATAAGACTCCTCTGAGCTATGACAGTTTCTCAGAATTTCCCTGTTTCTGATGACTTTACTGGAATAAAGCATTTGGGTATAATGCCTTTTGTCTATTTAGTCTTACAGACTCCACTTATTTCTAAAGTTACTTGGGTCAGAATCTTTTGGCCCCATCTCCTCATGTAAGGTTATATCATAAATTTGTAATAGATTCTTTTGTCACAATCTGCATTTCATGCTTGGATCCCTTGACCTCCTAAATGATTTTAAAATCTGTATACAGTCCAGTTTCACTCTTCATGATATAAAGTTCAATGGGTTCTGAAAAATGCAATTTCATGTAACCACAATCACAATATCATATAGAATAGCTTCACCACACTAAAAATTCCCTATGCTTCATTATTCAAACCCCTCATCTTTTTACTGTTACTACTTTTGCCCTTCCAGAATGTCTGTGGGGATCATATAGTAGGCAGACTTTTTAGACTGGCTCCTTTCATTTAGCAATATGCATTTAATATCCATTTATATCTTTCTGTGGCTTATTTCTTTTACTGCTGAGTAAAAGCACCATTCCCTCAGTTCTTCCATCTTCCTACTTCTACCAAACTTGTCTAGAGTTTGTACTAATCATGCTACTAAAACTGCTTTCTCAAAGGTCAATCGATATTCTCATAATTGCTACATCAATGGTCTGTTTCTTTCTCATCCCTTTGATGCCTACGCAGCTTTTGACAACTGGAAATCTTTACATCCTTGGCTTCCATGACACTGAATTCTCCTGAGTTCCCACCCAGGCTCTCTGCACTGACCTTCTGACTTTCTTCATGTGCTATACTTTTATTCATGTCTCTTAAACGTCTCCAAGATTCTGATTTCAGTCCCCATCTTCCCATAATAGGTATGATAGCAACCAGTACAACTAAAAGTGTGAGCACTAATGTGTCTTAACGCCAACCTCTTTACATATATTTCATTCCATGTATGTTTAGCCTTCTGTTAACCCCTTGGTGCCCTAAATGTAGTTTGCAATTCTGGGTAATCTACAACTTTAGTCAAGCTTTCTTTACCTTTCTAGGAGTAAATTACATTCCAAAGGCCTTATTCTCTATTCTCATTTATGACCATCTCCCTAGCATAGAACAGGGCCTGACATAGAGTAGGCAGGTGTTTATGAAGCACATGGTAGGATACTTGCTGCATAAATGACAAGAAAACCTACACATACCCCATCTCTTTTTGAGAAAGAGTGGGCTGCAATCAAAAATAGACAATGGCTCAGAGTAGTAAATCATGTTGTTTTACCGTTTTGGAAGTTTTCCAGGGGAAAAAAACAATATAAATAAATCTAATTTATACCAAATTCTATATTACATAACCTTTTCTAATACATCTAATTTATAAACTCAGGAATGACTTATTTTACCTTTGGAAATACAAATTTAGTCAGAAAACCAACACCCAGCATGAGCTATAAGGAGAAGACCTGTTAGATGAACTTAAGTCTTCAGTACTAAATTGATTGGAACATATTTCTTTAAACTTGCTGAATAAATTTTTAAGGAGGTCTCAGGGATTAGGACTGGGTCTTTTATATGGCTTATTATGACATTTTTCAGAACAGGAATATATAGTTTCAAATACAAAAATGCTTTTAGATTTTTTAAAATGTCAACGTGAAGTGGAGTGGATGTTACCCACTACTGATATGCAACACACACACACACACACACACACACACACACACACACACACACGGCTAAAATTTCAGCTGACACACATGGCTAAAATCTCAAACGTTAACATGTGAAGAGTCCGTATTTCCTTGGTTATCTCTGCATGCTAGAGAGCACTAAACACTCAACAGTTACTCAATGTCTGGATTCTGTTTTGGCTTCTGTATTATTTATAACTCGAAACATATTTTTATATTTCACATAAAATAAAACTCTGGCAAATCTAAACAAACTTAAAATGACAGGGGTTCCAAGTATTGCAAAAGAATAGTTTTTAGTAAGGAAATAATTCTGGAGGGAAAAAATATGCTTGCTTTTAAATGAAAGCCAGCACCTACCCACACAGACTGATGTGATAAACAACTGCTAGTTTCCAGCTTCAGATGGGTTCTTAATACCACTTGGCAGGCAACTTTTAAAGTTTGCTTTCATTCTCCCTTCAATAGTTATTTTAAAATTGTGGTCACTTTCTTTAAGCCAACTATCCAATCCCTCCCATGCCTCCAAGTAAAATTCTGCTGCCCTACAGTTCAAACATGAACTGTAGTTATGTCCGTTCTTATTTCTTCCTTCAAGTTTTCAAAAGTTGAGGTCCATACCCTCCATTCTTTATTTCTGATGTTTTCTTCCCAATTTCCCTGGGACCTTGTTCTAGCAATTGGTTCTTTTTCTTTCCTGCGTCTTCATTCTCCTCTCTACTGGGTTTCTACATACCAGATGAAAAACACACTCTAGTTATTTCCATTCTTTGATGCATCCTGTCAATGAATTTCTCTTTTTCTTTTTTGGTCAAAAGACTAGTTGGTTGCACTCCCTCCCACCTCCTTTGCTCCTCTACTAACTGTAAAATTACTTCCTTCCTCCACACTCCCTCAGTGATGGTCGCTGATACTTCCTAACAAAAGTCAAAGGATGCTCCTTAGTCCTCATTTTACAGGACTCATGTACAGCATTGGACACAGTTCTGCTCCTTTCTCTTGGTTTTCCTAATCTCACTTCTCTGGTTATCTCATGCTAACCATTTCCTCTAGGTTTCCTCTGCCCATCACCTGGACATCTGGTTTCCTTTAAGGTTTTATCTTCAGTTTTCTCTCATTTACACTTTCCATCCTTAAGTGATTTAATTTACTTCTTACCTAATAACTCCTGTTATTATTCATTAAAAATATTGGTATTTTACTTAAACCTATACATTCTAACCTATATTTCTTGCCTTGATTTTCTTCTTGTTCTACAAGGATTTATCTCTAATTTCCACTTTCTCAACAAAAGGAATATCCTATCCATATTTCAAATTCAAAATGTCCAAAGCTCTTTATTCCCAATTAAACCTGTTTATCTCCTAAATATCTCATCTCAAATATAATCCATATGCTGGAGAGTAGTCCTTCCCCTCCCATTTGCCATCCCCTAATGCTGCTTATCAAATCCTAAGATTGTGCCTCTGACTTCCATTGCATCTACCTTCTCTTTCTGCTGCCATAGTTGAAAATTCATGTCCCATTTTCAATCATACCATTCCAAACATTAAGGAATCCATGCTCAATCTTCTACCCCTTCAATTAACCTCTACATTGCAGCAGGTTTACTCTCCTAATAAGCAGATTTGTCCTGTTCTGCTCCCTTATTTAAACCCTTAAAAATAGCCCACCAATACTTACAGGATTGGCTATGCTTTTGGCATGGTGCACAATAAATAATACTACTATAATCTGCTTTCATTATCTGCCTGGGCTTTCTGTCCCCAAGCACCTCACACCGAATACCCTAGCAGCACTAAAATAACTGTTCCTTGAAGATAACTACAAGCCTTTGGTCTTGCTGTTCACTCAGTTTTACAGTGATATCCACCCCTGCTTTTCTGCTTAACAAATCATCCTGCAAAATCCCACACAGACGTCGCCTGCTCTGGGAAGCCACTCACACTGTGCACACTTCTCCCCATCCTCAGCCCTTGCCCCAGAGGGATAAGACACCCATCTTTGGAGATCTGGGTCACTTGAGTTTGGGCTATGTAAATGTTCCCATGTTTATGTAACTATTTGATGAGAATTATCTCTTTTGAAACCTTCTGGATGGATCAGAGCTGTCTGAGGCTCACCAGAATCTAGCACAGAGAATAGGACAATAAGGAGTTCTTCAACTTAGAGAAGAATTCTGGAATTACACTGATATGGGTTTAAATCCTGGCTCTGCTACCTAACTTACAAGGTCTATAACTTAAAACAAAGAATCACTCTCAACATATTTTCCTATTCCTGAAATGAGGATAATACCACCTTTCCCATAGATTGTTGTGAAGATTATATGAAATAACTGGTGAATTTATGAACAATGGGTCATGCAACATTTCAAGTTATAAATATTTAAGATTAAAATGAAACACAAACATACAGATTAAATTTTCAAAACCTACTTTTCAACACATTTACTTAAAAGTAACATTTTAATAGATGCTTTATATTTTTATAAAGTCAATCTTAAATTCTTTCCCTTTTGATTTTGGTTAATGGCTGTCCCATATTTAAACCTTTATAATCCTTGCATCAGAAAGAAGCATGAAATCACCAATTTCATCTATTTTCTTGAACTCGACATGACAGTTTCAATTATTTTCTCTACTTCACTACTCAGTAACTCTGGTGCTTTAAAATAAAATGAAAAAGAAAGTAACTGAAAGACAGACTCAGCTAACAGACATTAGAAAATTAGAAAAAATAAACAAATCTATAAATTAGATACGAAAAAGTCATTGAACTCAAGACAGTTAATATTCAACAGCATTAGGTTAAAACTAACACAAGAATTACTAAAATATCAACATTAAAACAGGCAGATCACGAAGGATTAATTTCTCCTTTTTTTTTGTTCTTGTGTTTTAACATTTTTTTACAATAAGCATGTATAACTTTTACAATAAAATTTTTAAAATCTTTTTGAAAATGCTCAAAATAAACTATCAATTGAAAATGCAGAATTATAATATTGTAAATTTGTATGATTCAATTATAAAAGAAAATATGTATGCATGGGGTATAAATAAAGGGGGGAAAAGAGAAGGCAATATGCAAAAAAAAATAAAAAATAAAAAAAAATAAAAACCGTGTTCTTGGTTTTTCTGGTTGGTGACATTACCAGTAGTTTTTTATGGTCTTGTTTATAGTTTTCTGTATTTTCCAATTTCTTCATAATGATCTAGTATTACTTTTTAAAATAATAGCTTTGTTGATTCACAAACCCTAGAATTCAACCATTTAGTGTACAATACAATGGTTTTTAGCGTATTCACAAAATTATGCAACCATCACCACAATCGATTTTACATTTTCATAACCCAAAATCTGTATCCACTAAGCAGTCACTGCTCATTATCTCCTCTCCTCAGCCCCTTAGCAAAACCTTCAATATATTTCTTTGCCACCAAGGAATATTCCATTATATGAACATATTACATTTTATTCATCCATTTATGAATTGTCATTTGAGTTGTTTCCATTTTTTGGCTATTATGAATAATGTTGTGAACATTTATATACATGTTTTGTGTACATATATTTTTTAAACCTCTTGGGTATATACCTAGAACTGCTAGGTTATTTGGTAATTCTGTGTTTAACTTTTTTGATATGAAACTGTTTTCCAAAGCAGCTGTATTATTTTATACTCCCGCCAGCAACGGAGGAGAGCTGGAATGTTCCCAAATCATTGCCAACATGTGTTACTGCCCATCTTTTTGATTACAGCCATCCTAGTGGGTTTGAAGCGATAGCTCAGTATGCATTTGCTAATGATATTTTGTGTCCTTTCAGGTACTTAATCTTTGTTAGCAAAGTGTTTCTTCAGATTTTTTGTTCATTTTTAAATTAGTTATATGTCTTTTTACTGTTGAGTTGTAGGAGTTTTTAAAAAATATATTCTAGATATGGGATTTACGAAAATTTTTGTATTATATTTATTAAGGGAAAAAAAGAACTCCAACTCTTCCAAAAATTTATTATCAAGCACTAATGGAATATAACATGGTAGTGACAGTTATAAACTTAGTATGTAAGCACCGTTTTATAATTTTCAACCTAATCCTCACATGGACTGTAAAAATAATAGATAAGCCTGTTTCTGAGGTCAGGAATTCAAGGCCTCTACAGGGAAAGTGATTTATTTACAGACTCTCCTGACTTCATTACTCTTCTATGCCTCATCTTTCTTGTTTTAAATTAATGTTCTCTCCCTAAGTTGTTTCAAATATGTAAATAAGTTGTCTTAAATCCTTTTTTAGAACAAGGCAGGTATGTTTACACAGAGATTTCTCAAAGCCTCACAGTTAAATAGGATTAATAATGTCCACATCCCTGTACCTGGTATAAGTCTTTCTCTGCAATGAGGCTATCAGTACACACTCTGATAGTGGGATAGGTCTAACAGAAGGAACTGTGTAGCCTGACAAGGGGTTGTAAAGATTGACATGACAAAGGTGGAAGGTGAGTGACCTCACACTCAGCACTGTGGGGTTGTATTGGTTTCCTATGATTACTGTAACAAATTACCACAACACTGGTAACTTAAAACAATAGAAATCTGTTCTCTTACAGTCCTGGAGGCCACAAGTCAGGTTAAAATTAGTGTTGCTGGATCCAGATCAAGGTGTTGGCAGGGCCATAATCTCTCTGGAGAATCTAGAGGAACATCAGTTCCTTGCCTCTTCCAGCTTCTGATGGCTGCTGTCATTCCTTGGCATGTGGCTCTGCCTATGGGGTCATAATGCTTTCTCTTGTGCCTGAAATCTTTCTCTGCCCATTTGTACTTACAGAGACACTTATGAATGTATTTAGTCCCCGCCCCCAGGATCAAGAATATTCTCCCCATCTCAAGGTCCTTAATTTAATCATGGCTGCAAAATCTTGCCACATAGTGTAATCCTCTAGGTTCCAGAGATTAGGACATTAAACTACGTACTGTGGGACATGGGGACTAATCTCATAAAGCCCAAGAACGAAATGTCAAAGGGCAACTTTCCACTATCTTCTTTATATTCACAGGTTAGTTGATTTAGGTATCAAAACTGCTCCTTCAGCTATATTCCTGCCCGCCCCCCAGGCCTCACAATATCCCTAAATAATACTAAAAGATACAATCTTAACTATTTAATAAAGATCATAACAGCTTCCATTGGTCTAGGATACAAAAAAAAAATTCCCCCAGATTCAAACTGGTTATGACAAAAAAAAAAAAATGTAGTTTGTAGAAGAAAAAAACCTGAAAAGCATATTATTTTCTCTTAAAATTACTTAAAATATATGATATAAATCTAACATTAAAGGGGGAACTAGATAAATAATTGAAATGTACAATATAGTAATATATGGTTCATATGAAGTACAAGTTTTTAAATATATTGGCAATTTTATCTTATGCTAAACAGTAAATATATGGGTATTCTCATTCATATTCTTTGTGATATTTTTACAATATTAGTTTATCATTTTAGGTATTAAAAAAGAAAAAGTATACAGCAGTCTGCCTCCAGCAGCCCTAGAAGACATTCAGTGTGCTAAAGCTTCCTGTTAATGCCTAGAATTACAACTGTAACTATCAAACGTCACTGTTAAAAACTATAAACAGATCAACTCTTTGATTATGAAAAAATTCTTGCTTCCTTATTAACTGTATAAGGAAGTGGAGTAAAGGTAGTGAAAATGAGGTTGCTGACCAACCAGGAAATAGACATGCTAATTAAGTTTCCCAATATTCACATCCTCTGTCCTACAATGTTTACTTGTATATGTAAGAATGATTTTTTGCATTATTTTCTAACATTAAGTTATCCATATCCCAGATGGATTGTGCTGGTTAGATGTTAACCACTGTAATTCTCCCTTTCTTGCCATAAGCAACTTGTCCTCAAAGGAAAGATATGTTTCTCAAATACTTATAAAATCACTTTTAGTAGACAAATTATACTTTCTCAGTGACTTAAACTATAATTTCAAAGATTTATTCTTAAGGAAAAAGTACAGCTCCAAGGAAAATGTTGCTTATATCCAAAATATACTGACAGACAGAAAAAATTACATCATAGTTCATCTGAACTGGAAAAAAACCCCTCAAACTCACTGATGTGTGCTAAACAGCAGACAAGCTATCAGATCGCTTGTCAAGGTATCGCTGCGCTTGTTGTGTTCAAGTAACCTTAATGATGACCCAAAGCGCAAGAGCAGGAAAGCTGGCAATTTAGATACACCAAATAGAAACCATAAAGTGCCTCTTTTCAGCAAAAGGATGGGTATAGTAAATAAGATATTTTGCGAGAAAGACAACATTCACGTAACTTATTACAATATATTGTTATAATTGTTCTATTATTAGTTATTGATGTTAATCTCTCACTGTGCCAAATTTATAAATTAAATTTTATCAATGGTGCATATGGATAGGAAAAAAAAAAAACAGTGTTTGGTACTATCCATGGTTTCAGGCATCCACTGGTGTTCTTTGTGGATAAGGGGAGAACTACTGCATAAACTTTTGAGGTAGCTATCTTAAATTACTTACACCCGAGATCTCATATTAAAATACTTTTATATTGAGTTAGCTAACTTACCTTAAATTTGCCAAAAAGCTAGTGTTAGAAGAAATGTCCTAGAGAGAAGCTAATATAAAATAGCCATGGACACAATATGTGAGGTGTTTTTCTAGTGCCAATCCATGTACCCATTCGGTGTCTGATAGTTGAACAATCTTGCTATATAAAGGCAAACCTGGGCCAGATTTCATCAAATGTTCATGTCCCTGTCAATTCACATTATCAGCTTATTTCTAGAGATTATATAATTTAGGTGTGTTTCTTAAACAGTAATGGCGTGAAAAAGGGTTTTGTTTTTAAAGAATAGCAATCTTCACAAAGTTGAGAACAAAGAAACAAATACCAGCCCTTAAATAGTTTTGATATAAATTAAAAAACATAAAAAGAAAAAATTTAATTCAATATTTGGTGAGTGCCAATTATGTGCAAGGCACTGTTGTATTTCCACTAACGTTAAGAGCTTGTACTTCACTAATTTTATTTAAAATTGTTTGTGTAGTAATAAAAACAAATTTGAGGTATTTCTTTAGCCAAAATATCCATTACTTTGTCTACTCAGGCAAACACAGATGGAACATACAGGTATTTAGCAATTACTTTATTTATAAAAATTAGCTAAGCAATTAAGTCTTTCAATACATTATTATTTGTACATTCTGGCTTAAAATATTATTATAAAGTGATTTCACATATATTATTTATAAATCAGTATACTTCTCTGAGTCTGGTATTTCAAATAGAATAATAGGTAAAATTTTGTTTAGAAAGGAAATTAAGGAGACAAACATTTACTGAACACCTCTTTTGTAACTAATAAGCTAAATTCTTTATATAAAATTCAATTCTCATAAATCTAAATGGTATATACAGATATTTCTGTTTACTATGGACACAGACAGCAAATCCTAACAGACTAAACATATTAAAATTTGACTTTTAGTTAAAATTATTGAATAGCCTTTCTTAAGTGGAAAGCATTTATGTCCTGAGGCCTACAGGCCTGCCTATAAAGCAAGTTTCAGAAGGTATACTCTGCTTAAGATAACAGAAGAATGTATGTAGCCTGTTAAGCATACATACATTCTGTTCTCTTCTCTTTGATCTTAAGATAACATCACTGAATCACAATCCCAAGATGCCTTACAATCCCAAGATGTCTTACAGAACTCGTTCTGTTCAAGACCACCTGGCCCTAGTCACGTAGACCCAGAGAGGATGCTGCCAGGAGCTGAATAAATCAGATTGCTGAAGCTTGTATAAGAAATGACCAATCGACACGGCCGCGACCATAAATGAACCCTCTACTCGTGATTTTTGCTCTTAAAAGCCCAGAATTATAAGACATTAGAGAGTCTGGGTTTCAAGTGATATGGCTTCCCGTTCTCTTTGCTTAGTGCTCTGGAAATAAAGTGACTCTAATTTCCCCACTGAAAACACGGAGAATGGAGAAATAAAGGTTCTTGCCTATGGTCACAAGTGGCAAAAGCTAGATGAGAATCCAGGTCTACCAGATTACAAATAAGTGATCACTTATTTCCCATTACAAACCACAGTTTAAAAATTAATTTGTTTCTCCACAGGAGTAACCGAAGAGTAACTTTAAAAGAATGAATGGGAACTTTGGAAAAACATCAAGAACTTTACATAGTCTTATTGTTCCTCAAATTCTTCATAAAATATTTATTGCCTGCACGTATATACTTTGGGGCTTTCAAAACTAATTTTAGCCTATATCATTCTTACTATTACTAAATCTAATCATACTCTTTTTTATCCCATTTGCACTGTAATTCCAAGATTGTTCTTCTAAATACAAAATGACAAAAGAACTGAGGCAATTTTCTAGATGATATAAGCAAACTCATAATTCTTCCTTCACTTATCCAGATATTTCAATGTAAGAATTCATATTCAGCATTATTAAAATATTTGCTAATGGTTAAAATCATGTATTGTTTTCTTTTCAAAAGTAAACCAACCATATTTCAGAGAAAATGAAGTTCTAGAATTAAGTTCTGAACAAGATGTTAAAGGCTAAGAACTTCTATAAACAAGCCTTTATGACACATTAGTCCCCAAACTTACATGACCACAGACCCCATTTTCAAATAAAACTTTAGGATCTTTAAACATTAAACTTCATAAAAGTTGGGAAATAAATGCTCCTTAATTGGCAGATGTTAAGTTAAAAAAATGAGCTGACAAACTTAATGATTTAAAAATGAACAAAATATACAGGTGTATGCTTAATTTTTATAAACCTGGCAAAGAAATCTTTGCCATCAGTATTTTTTTTTTCAAATTCACCTCCTTTCATTTTTCCAGTATTTTTCAGTATTTTTCTTCAACAGATTGTCCACTGATTATCTTTTCAATTGAATATATTTGACATCTAACATTGGTAAATTTAAGCTGAGTGTGTTCTTTGATATACTTACATATAATATGACTGCCATTGTAGCTACATTTATCACATTACACAATTATAGTACAATACTGCTGTCCATTTACCTTCTATGAAAGATCTATGAAGATCTATGATTAAAGGTAAATGGAACTAAATCATAAGAAACTAGTGTAAAATATAATTTTGCCAAAATTTCATGATTATCTATAGTCTAGAATATGAGAAAAGTTAAAATCTGTCATCTTCTAATTACATAATATAAATGGAATATGTGTTTCTAGTAAATTAGTTTCAAAGACCACAGAGAAGTTACACATCTGAAATATTTTTAATTCAAAAAAGGAAGCAGTTGATAGAATTCTATAAAAGCAAATTTTTTCCCTACAGTAGCTATCTATAAATGACTAATGGCCCTCATGAATCATTCTAACAGTGCAAGAAATAATCTTATTACTTTAGAAACCTTAAATGATCTTCCTATTACCACAGTAAAGTATATTAAAAGTAAGTGGAAATAAACAGGGTAGGCATGCTGCCCAAGGTCATGTAAATGAGTCAGTATTTAGAAGTGGGAAAAGATTTGAGTCTTGTCACCTAGTCCTCATCTCTAACTGCTAACCATCCTTTTTCACGAGTACACAAGTTTAAGTATACACCCACCTCCTTCACATGTGCCAATCCTGGAAAATGGCATAGTGGGGGCAGTTCACAAAATAAAGATATTTCAGGAAAGCATCACATAATTGCCTGGCATTTGAAGGCACTAAGCTTTTAGTATTCTCTTCCTATTCTTTCCACACCCCACCCCCTGACCCCCGCCCCATCATTTTTCTAGAACTCTTTAAAGCACTTTCTATACCTCTAATTCCCTACCCAACATTCATGTTTAATAACAAACACTATTTCCCCCAAGGAAATAAATATGGTAATTTTATGCACTTCCTTCAAATCTCTAAAAATATGATTTATCTCAAGCAGAGTATGCAATTTTAATTTCCAAGAGAATACCCTGAATATTTGGTTGCCAAGTTTATTTATTACAAATATAATCAAAACTATGTTCATTATAAAATAAGAATGTATAGATTTTAACTATTACTTGATATTATGAGAATGTAATATGGAAAAAATGCACAAAATCTTCCCCTTTAATTTCATGGTAAAACATGAACACTTTGAGTAATAAAAATAATCACAAAACATTTAAATAAGATTATCTTCCTAGCAATCACCATAATATGAGCTCAAGGGAAATAAGAAGAGCCCAAAACAGCAATTATTATTGTGCTCCAAACACTTCCGGAGCTAATTCAATAACTAAAAATAGAATGAATTATAAATATGAATACTCAATCACTGTACAAATGTCAATCTCATTTTATTTCAGAGTATTTAAAATGATCAATTATATTACAAAGCCAACTTATTTTTAACCACCTTTTTAACAATAGTACATATGACCAACATACCTTTCTCATTTTCTTACAGAATTCTTGCTCTCATACTAAATTACCTACTACTATTTAGATTCAGTATAGAAATGTAAAAGTAAAAACTGTAACTTCATTAAAATACAAGACAAAAAAATGCTTAAACTGTCCAAACAAAACAAATTCTGAACTCCCTTAGCACACAATACAGCCAAGCATTATTCAGCAGCAGTGAGCAAATGAAATTTGTGAAGAACACAAAGGAGTATCACAGCAGTTTACAAACTTGTCACCTCAAAAAATGTACTGAAAATACTTCAAAAGAAAGATTTGGACAGCAGAAGCAATTTTCTCTCAAACTCAGCCAAGTTACTTGCTACATAAAGCTTCAGCTTAGTATAAAACAAGCAGCAGCTATAAGTAAAGACATACATAGCCTGCTAAGGATTACAAAGAAGAATAAAACAGCTAATTAACTCACCAAATAGCCTTTTGCTAAAAACCTGCATTCTTCTCTGTCTTAGGCTGCCGCTTTCCAAAGACAAATTAAATTACATGCTCTCTGACAGAATGATGACAAAAGGGTGCACTGTGATCTCTTTTCTGCTCTTTCCACTAGAATAAAACTGAACTACACTGCAGTCTCCAAGAGAGTAAGTACTTCATATGAGCATGCTCGGATCTAATTTAAATGACTTGATATTTCATCTCGGCATGCGATGGCCTACTTCCGAACAAACTCAAAGAGCTGCAAACTCAATCGAAGATCTTTACCTGCAATAAACTAAACGAAACCACCAAATGATAACGGATTTATTTTTAACTTCATGATTTCTATGGTTCATTTAATTTGATGTGACTGGAAATTATTATTTCTACATTTTATTAAAACGAGTCCTTAGATTTCACTATTTTGTTAACTGTGTCAATGTAAGTATTCCAAAAATGCTCATGAACTGGAAATTGTCCCAAAAAGTAAATTGGACCACTGATAAATTAAGCAAACCATAAGTCATTCAAATTTTATTTTTAACCCCTTATTCTGTTCTCTTCCCTGCTCACCAAATAAAATAATCTGCAAACTCTTTAGTAGTATTTTAATTTCTCCTTTAGAAATATTAGTAAATATTAGAAATTGAAATGTTTAGTATTGTTAGTAAGAATGTTTGCTATCTTCAAACTATAGCAGTAGGATTTTTCTCATCTACAGATGTTATATAATAAGAGTATGTGCTTATATAACAAACCTCACCCAAATATTGTTAAAGCTATAAACAGGATTAAAAAATTTTTTCTGCATTTTCGAGAACAATTTTTACAAAAATGCCACATAGACATACACACACCTCAACCAAATAGTTTACATATATATGTTTATGTCATCAAATAACTAATTTGCCTGGTTTGTTGAGTATGCTGCTGCAAAAGCCATATAGTTTTGTATGACAGAAATATGGTCAAGCAGCATATCCTCTGTTCACTGTGACCACTTCAATCTTCCAGAAACAGAAATCCAGCAGAACAGACACAGCCCCACCAAAACCAACCAGACAATTCTTGCATACCCACTTCCCACTTTCACCTCGGGCAGACAAGCAAAAATAGGAAGTGTTCATATACTTGACAAACACCAAGCTTCGGAGAACAAAAAACCACTGACGGCATCTTGAAATGGGCTCATATGCTAATTAATGATTTTCGGTGAACAGCAGCCTTGCCTTTCCCCCTACAAATTAATTTGGAAGGCCCGGGAAAGCAAGAGGGCATAAGAAATAAAGACAGTGGGACAAGATCATTTAAAAGTTCAGAGGTAATAAAAAAAAAAATGTTAAAGAAATTTTTTCAAACACCACAGAGAACCATTTACAGAATCACATCTAATTCCAATATCTTTCTAGGGGGAAAAAGTTAAGTTCAAAGTAAACTACTAATACTGTTTTCTTTACCACTCTACCAAAGTAATGCATTTTTATTGCCAATGAGCATTACGTAGGTAAAACTGCAAGGTCTGCTACGTAAGTGTTCTATCTCTAAACAAACAACAAAAAGCTCAGGAAAAGGAGGGCACAATAAAAGCAAACAGCAAGTCATAAATGTATCAAAAAGTATAAATATGCACGTTTTATGTATTGTTAAGTCTAATAACGTTCTGTGTACTGTATGTGTCAGAGTGAGGACTCTGTAGAAAGAGATTACCTATAGTACTCAAGGAAAGCTCTACGATCCCTGAATGAGAAAAGAAAATTCCTTCACTGAAAACAAGTCTCATTCTGATCTATAAATACGTATTAAATATATATATATGTATATATATATATGAGGCATGATACAAGGCAATGCACAGTGGAAAGAAAAACAAGGAGGTCTATCTCTGTCTTTCAAAGAGCTTAGAGATGATGAGGCAAGTACATATAATTAATATGATTATCATAGCAAGAGAGAGGTGTAGTGTTCTGGAGAGTCTAGAGGGAAGTGAGAAAGCAGTCTGATGAGGGGAATTTAGAAAAGTTTTTGTGAGGGGGTAGACTTTTTGAAATGCCTAGATGAATACTGACAACCTGGACCAGGAAGGAGAGGGAAGAAAGAGGAAACAACCATGTTGGAGGCTGAGGAGGAGGATAGCAGAGAACCTGGGAACTGATATGGGCACCAGAGAACTTGTGACACTGGTAGTGTGAATACTGGAAAGTAAAGGGTGTCAATACTGAGAAGAGAGAAAAGCGAAGCTAATTACTCTGGGAGGGAATCTGGAAGCAGATGGCAAGAAGCATTTTACATCCTGGATAATCAAAGTTAGGATCACGTGTTAAGCAGAATAAAAAAGTCAACTTTGGAAAGACAGATACAAATGAAGAAAAAGAGCACAGTACATGAGCACGACGGCGTAGTATGTCTCCTTTCTAGCTCATGTTTTGAATTCTTCCATATTACTTAATTACTCTTTAACCCGAATTTCCTCTCCTATACACTCAACTACAGCATTCTGGTTTAAAATTGAGGTTGTCTTGTAATTACATTTATCCTTTGAGCTTAATTAGAGGCCCACTTTTTAAAAAATTCTCTCATTGCTCATTCTTTTAGCTGCTTACCCTCTCTACCTACAAAATATGATATTTCCTAAATGCTACTCTAATAAGAATTAACTTGTAAAAATTCAATGAAAGATACAACCTATTTCTATGACAAGTAATTTCTGAGTTTACACAGTTCTAGTGCAATCTGCTGCATGTATACCCATAAGGATGGATGCCATTCATTAGATACCTAACCAAAGGGAAGGTATAGGAGGAGGGAGAATGGAAATAAATACATGATTCTTACACTATAATTTAATGTGTTGTATTTTACCATAGAATCATTTGGGCGACTAAAAAAAATACTCAAGCACATGTGTTCAGGGTCCAGAAATCTTTCGATCTGGCCATTCGGTGGGGCAAAACATCATGAAGATGCTCCCTACATAATTTTTAGGTTCCTTTGGTTAAGAGCCACTGCATTAGTTACTCACTAGTTTACAGGGTGAGATGGACAAATAAATAACTGAAACATAATGTTATGAGAATTAGAAAGGAAGTATGATATAAATATGGTTAATTTTCATGATCCACAGATCAGGAAATATTTGAGGATTAAGTAATCTTAGAATTTACTGAATACGTGAACTATCGAATTTATCATTGCAAGTATTTCAGAGACACTACATATTTTTAAATGGTGCAATGACATCGTCCTATTTGCTTTTAAATATAATGCTGATGGTAACTTGTAGAAAATGGATGGAGAGGAGGGAGATTAATGACTGGGAGACTGATCAGCAATGTAAGGATTAGAAGGAGTTTCAAAAGTAATGCAACATGGGAGCCACTGGAGAGGAAATAACAAATTAGACAGATTTTAAAGGCAGATTCAAGAGGATATGGTGCTGGATTGGATGGAAGGGCCAAACAAATAGAAAAATCGAACACAACTGCAAGGGTCTTGGGTGGGGCAACTGGAAAATACAAGCCAGAAAATACCGATGTAAAAGGCAAGTGGCAGGGTTACATTTCAGAGAGTGTGAGTTCAGCACAGAGGCAACAGAAAAGGAGAGAGAATGGCTCAGTTTCAAACAGGTGGACTGTAGGCTCCTGACACTCACCTGGTAATATCTACTGTAGGTTGAAGGAAATACATATCTGGTGTTAAAAAAAAAAAAAAAGAAAGAAAGAAAAAGAAAAATATCAGGGCCAAAGAAGAAATTTAAAGGAGGAGAGAAGCAAATGAGATGATGGAGGATGCCAGCTTCTATGGCAGAGAGAAGCCAGGTAACGAACCTGAGAAGGGAGATCATCGGAATGTCAGAACCACTCATCAAGAGTGATATCAAGGAAACCAAGGAAAGAAACTTCAAGGAAATGGCCAAACTCTCAAGGACAGAATGGTTAAGTAGAGTGATGACTGAAAAAGGCCAATGGATTTGTCCACTGGATGCCACTATAACCCTTGTGAAAACTGTTTTAAGTATTCTGAGGTCAAAAATCAGCTTCCAAAAGGCTGAAGTTGGGAATGAGGCCTAAAGAAAAACTTAATAACAAATATTTATTGCATTCTTACTTTTGTCAGGCATTGTGTTAAAAACTTTTTATGGATTGTATCATTTATCCTTGTGACAACCTTATATTAAATGGTAACTTTTAGTTAAAATCGCTAATAAAGATGAAAAAATGAGGCAAAGAGCTTTGCTAAGTGTCTTACCCAAGTTCACAGAGATGGAAAGCGGTAGAGATGTGCTATGATTCCAGTGTCTCAGTCTTCACCACCACCTTGCTATACTGCCTCAACTGTTAAAGACTGTTTAAAAAAATAGCAATAAAGAATAGCTAACACTTATAGGTTTTCAAGTACATGGTTTCATTTAATATTCACGACACCCGATGTAACAAATCTTATTACTATGCTACCTATTTTACAGATTTGGAGACTGAGGCTCAGAAGCTTACCCAGTATCACACAGATAATTAGTGCTGGAATTGGATCCAGATTTTGGACTCAAAACCCATGGTCTAAATGAGATCTAAAGGGTAAAAGGCTTTATGAAGGAGGCAGAATTGCTAGAAAAGGTTTTAATAGCTAAGGAAATATGGAAAGAGGTGGGGAGAATAATTGTGAAGAGAAGAATTTAAAGTAAGATGTAAAGACCCAAGCAAAGGGGATTAATCCAGTTTTTGTTTAGTTTTATTCAAGGTCAGTTTGTATTCAGAAAACCCATATATGGTTTCAGTGCACAATTCAAAGCTTTAAATACATTTATAGGCTGTGCAAACATGACCACATCCAGTTTTAGAACATTTCCATCTTCTTTAAAAAATCCATCATACCCTGTCTACAGTCAACCTCAACTTCCACCCTTAGGTCCCAAGCAAAAGGATCTTGAAGATGAGAAATAAACCACAAGTAAGAAATAGGCAGTGCCATCACTGCCACCATTTCCTTCTTTGGGACAAACCAATGACACAGTAACAGTCACGAATTACTTAATTAGCATGACATGTCTTGTTGGTAAAAGATCCCTATTTATATATTTTTGCTTTCTCACACAGAGATCTTCAGAGGGCATTTAAAAAACAAAGGAAAAAAAAGTAGAAGCATTTGATTTTTAAAAACATTCAATCTGAAAAATAAAATTAGGATTTTTTTCCAGTATATTGTAAGAAAGTAAGTACCAGGAAGTATACAATGAAAAAGAAATGGTAACAGGAAAAGTACCTACAAAATCTTGGGCATATATTTGCAAGAATCTTGGGCAAAGGAATAAATAAATTCTGAATAGTAATTTGTTACCAGTGGATAGAAAAAATTTTAATTTTACAACATATTTTCATAAAATAAACTTAAATATCCCAGTGACTTTTACTTTAGCAATAAACCCTTATCATCTACTTAGCATGTGACAAGATAATGAACAGCTCTAATTACACATTATTTTGGCATCCAAGCTGTCTCTTGCTATAGACAATGCTTAAGTCTAAGAAAACCTCTCATGGTTTACTAGAAAAACAAAAGCACACACAAAACAATTTTACTTCTGAATAAAAATATTATAAGAGAAAAATATTTTTAAAACATTTTACTGTGTAAATGAAAAGGAAAAATGAGAATTGGGCAGAACTATTTTTTGCTTCTCATTAAGAGACAGAAAAATAAGAATTTCTTAGTACCCCTTTCCCCAAAATCAAAATAGTCAATTTCTTTGCATTCTGTCTAAGGATATTCTTAATCAGCCGGTAAAAATATAATCTTGAGTATTACAGAAATCTACAACTAAAAAAAAAATAATCTGTACCCTTTGCTCATTCATTTATTCATTTCACAAATATTTACTGAATAACGCCTCTGTACCAGACACTTTTCTACCAAGGATACAGTGGTAAAAAGGTCTACGTGCTCATGGAACTTACATTCTCATGGGGCGGTGGGTGAGTGGGAATGCAATTTACAAAGAACATATACCACAGTGGGAAAGGGTTATGTCAAGAACTAAGATAAGGCTAAGTGACTGAGAGAATGGATGGTAAAGAAAAGTACAACATTTTAGCAATGGCCCAAATAATGACAGAGAAGCAGGGAAAGAAATCCATATACAGTGGACAGTTAGTCTAAGGTTGGCATATCTAAAAAGAAAGAAGGCCCCCAAGACTGGATTATGTTGGAGGGAGGGGAAAGCAGTTGAGGTTTAAGAAGGTTGGATTTATAAACCAGAGAAGGGACTCTGGATTTTATCCTAAGCCACTGGAAGGCAGGCTGTGATGTGACCTTCTGATTGACATTTGTCCATTTAAGATGATGCCTCTGGCTACAGTGTGGAGAATGGATTATAGAGTCAAGAGTAGAAGAGGAAAATTGTAAGGCTATTTCAATTGTTCAGATAAGAGACAATGGTGGTATAGATGGGAGGTATGGCAGACAGAGAGAAGTAGGCAGATCTAGAATACTTTTTGGAAGGAGGAAGAAGAGTCAACAGGGCCTATTGATAGACTGATAGTTGGGGGGGGGGTGAATAAAGGAAAGATCAAAATTGAGGACGGCTGAAACTGTTTTTCTGTGTCCAATAAACGCTAAGTGGAGAGGTCACTGAGAACAGAAATGGAAAGATGTCTAGGCTAGAGATATAGATTTATGAGTGAATGGCAAAGGTATGCAAAGAACGTTGGTAGTGAATAAGGTGACCTAAAAGAAAACACAGGATAGACACTGTACCTTCATCAATCAATAGTGCCTACTGTGCCAGGACCTATGCTAGGTGTAAAGCAACAACAACAACAAAACAGTTCCTTGCCCTGATAAAGTTCACACTATAATCAGAAAATACAAATACAAGCATAATGAATAAATGAGGAGTTGGGAGTGTAGCTAGGGTGATGGAATTAAATGGGGGTCGGGGTAAATCTCATTCAAAAGATCAGATGTGCACAAAGAGCCAGGCGGAAGGAAAGGTCAGGCCCTGAGGCAGAAATAAATAAGATCTTCCAAAATAAGTATGACTGGCATATTTGAAGAAATGGCAGGGGGACAAGGATGGCTTTAGTAGGAAAGGAAAAAAAAAAAAAAAAAAAAAAAAAGCTAGCAAAGGAGTGGCCAGAAAAGCAGCACAAATCCCAGAAGCATATGAAGACAAGGGGAAAAGCTGAATGCTGCCAAGAGAATGAGTAAGATCAGGACAAGAGGTTCTTAACATTGGAAGTGCAATGTGGAGTCAGAAGAGAAGACAGCCATCTCTACAGAAGGGCAGGGGAGGAGGTCCAGCTGGCAGAAGGTATATTCACTAAAGGTAATAAGACAAGTTGGCTCTCAGGACGTAACTAAATTCTTGCTCTACTGCAGCCAACAAGCAAGGATTCAAAATTTTTAATGCAACATCATCAATTAATTTTGGAATCCCAAAGGCCCATTTGCTTATTTTCTCACTCAATAATGAACCCACCCCAAAATCACTACTCTTAAGCTATGGTGTCGTGTGTGTGTGTGGGGGGGGGGGGGGGGGGGGGGATGGGGAGAAAGGGAGGGAAAAGAGAAAAAAAAGCTAAAAACTCATAAACCAGGGCAACAGCTTCAGCAGCAACACAGTACCAAATATCATTCATTAAGACTTATTCCAGGTATTATGGATAGATGACTGACCTTTTATGTGCACAGGAATGCTGTCAGATAGATTTTACTATTTATATTATATATGATGAGGAAAGGTGACCAGGGTTTCACTGCTAGAACACTGAGGGACTGGATTAGAAAGAGTCCATGTTTTTTCTACTCGGCCACATAAGAGTTTTCTATTCTAAAATGAAGGGCAGACAGGGTAAGTTTTCTTCTTGCCTTATAAGACACCCTTGCTAGCTAGACATGATAACTTTTATTTTTTATATTCTACTATAATCATTAAACATTGTTGCACTAACCAACAACTTCCTTAATATCTTCGTCTCCTTCCTGGCTCCTATACATCCATCATCTCTTTATATATCTCTACTATATGCCAGTAGGCACTCTACACACTAAGTCCTGTTGCATTTTAGAAGTTAGTTTTCAAAATAAAGAATAAAAAACTCCCCCATTTTTTGAAATAGGCATCACTGCTATATAAAAAGCATAATTAACCAATATCTCAAAAAGACAGTAAACTATATACTTCAATAAATTACTAAAATGAGATGAGGAATTAGGTTATAGTAATACTTTTTGATAAACTATTCCACAACGGTTTGTGGTTCAAACTTTTTTACTAGATATACTTAAAAATATATACAATTTTACAGTCTAATGACCTAGGAGCAATCGACTCTAAAATCACCTTTATGTGGTAATTTAAAACATCTAATTGAAAGAGAGGCTCCCTAAAAAACTTTAAATCAGTTTTGGCATATACAATAGAATCTACTGATAACTGAGCAAAGAAGGAGACAGACTTTTCGAGGAGCTGAACAAAGCATCACAAGGATACAGAAGTAGACTCAATAAAATACCATTCAAGGTCACTGAAAGAATGTAACTATGGCTTTTAAATTTTTTTTCTAAATTGACAGATCTATTTCGGTCATCTCATCTCAATGAGTGTAGGAAAAGGCAAACACCAGATGCTCATTAGGCAAAATTATATAAACAGCAACAAACAAAGAAATCACAATGCCAAAAGTTGAGAATAATCAATAGGAATGGCTGCACAAATTAAAGTACATCTGTACTGTAGACCACGTCATGCAGCTGTTAAAAATAATAAGGGATAACTGTATATTCTGTCATGGAAAATATCTCTTATATGTATGTTTTCTTGAGCAAAAGAGGAAGATAAGAGAACAGTAAATGTTAATAGTATAGATTAAGGCTACTTTCATTTTTTTCCTTTATATTCTCCTGTGCTATATAAATTATTTTGACAAGCATGCATTAGTTATGTAATTAACAACAAAAAAAAGGAAATGAGAAAAGGAAGAAGGGGTGGGAAGACGGGAAAAAAACAGAAAGGAAAATAAAAAGAGTTAAGAAAAGTTGACGGGTTTACAGGCTCGTGGTGTGATGTGGAGAGAGCTGGAGTGAGATGTCCGCACACTCAAGTCCTAGCCCTGTTGCTAACTCTGGGCAGCGTGAACGCTCTCGGGTTCAGTTTACTCACATGTCCAGTGAAAATGACACTATTTCTTACCCTAGTTACTGTGAGCATTAAATGAGCTACTTTTTGAAATGTGCCTATCATTGTCTGGAACAGTGTAAGTGCCCAATAAATGGCAGCTGTTATCATTTCCTTAAATTAAAGCAGTAAAATAACTTCACCTCGTAATTGTTTCTCTTCATACCATGATCTTAAATTATGTTTGGTATAAGGTCTTTTTACTAGTTTAGAAAAGATTTTAATAATGACCACGAAACCAATCTGGTAGGAAAATACATGCTGGTGGCACTATGAGAAAGATACTTCACCTGGGATGTCCTATTCTGGTTGCATGAATGCCTGGCTCCTTGTCCTCGCCCTTACCACGCCACACCCTGAACTCTGTGCTTCACATTTATATTTGTCTGCTGCTTATTATAAGACTAGCAGATATCTGTATCTCTTCAAGTCATTCTGCCGTAGATGGAGAAAAAACGATATTACTCAGAGGCATATTCTCGACTATAATTTCTTTCTCTCTCTTTCTCTTTCTCTCTCTTTTTAAATCAAAACTCTAACCAAAAACCAGAATAGATTTCAAAGTAGTAAATAATAAAATTCCTAACCTCCAATTTAGAGTAAAAAACTGATTAAAATTTTTAAATTGCTTTTTTCCAATAACCTAATTCAGTCGACATGGAGTTCACACTTGCTTTTCAAATGTTGCTTCATGTTTTCCCACATGGGCTCTATTCAAAGCTCATAAATTATCTTAACAAAGTCCTGCCTAATGATGCATTTTTATTGTGAATCTTAGTATATATCCTGTCCTTCTACTTATTAAGACTTTTCTTCTAAAAAAGTTATAACCCCTATTAATACTTCACCCTCTTTTATGTTTAAAGGTTCATTTACATGCTACTGTCTTAGGATTTATGCATTTCATCAACACTCTGAAATCTTTTATTCAAAAGTCTAAAGTCTAGAACAGGATTCAACAAACTTATCTTTCAAAGTTAATAAATATTTTAGACTCAGTGGACCAGGGTTTGTCACACTACTGCTTCTGCCATTTTTGTAATAAGGAAGCAGTCACGGACGATAAATAAACAAATGAGTGTGGATGTATTCCAATAAAACTTTATTTATAAAAACAGGCAGCAGGATGAATTTGGTCTGTAGGCCACTGGTGCCAATTTTTAATCAATTAACTGAAATTAGTATGACAGTCTTCTACCTACTCTTTAAATGTTGAGTAACACATGTCTCTGACCTATTAGTTAATAGGCCATTTCACTTATTAATGATTGGTATTACTAATTTTATTAAAAGTAAATTTTTTCTTATTAACTTCATTTAGGTTCTTCCCAACATTTAAGTAATTTTTCATAATTCTATACTTTACTAAATAGAACTTGCTTAATCATTCGGCATTTCCTCATAAATCTCATTTTCTAAAATTTATTATTTTTATATCTTTGAATTCTCTCCAAATTTCCTGTGAAAAGTAGAAATGCTAGAACTTCTCTGCAAATTAAATGCTTTATAAGAGTGAAAAATAAGAATTTACTTTACTTTTCCTTCATTAAAATTAAGGCAATTATTAATGAAGATATCCTTCTAACATATGGTAGCCACTCTGTAAGATAGGTCCCAAGGAGCCTCACCTCCTGCTAGCCACACCCTTGCATAGTTCCTCCATTGCAATTTCTGTCCTGGTCTCTTAGATCACCCACTCTGCACAAAGTCAGCTGCCATATCACGAGGGTCACATAATCCTGAGGAGAGGCCCCCATGGATGGAAACCAACCAGTTAGTCCCAACTGGCCTGCCACGTGTTCCTTCAGCCTCAGCTTTCAAGCTTTGAGAGACTGAAGCCCCAGCCAAAACTGAACTACCACCTCATAAGACACTCTGAGCCAGAATGCCCAACAACCAAGCAGCTCCAGAACTCCTGCCCCACAGGAACTGTGACTATTGAAAAATGATTACTGTACTGAATTTTGAGTGACCTGAGGCCACAGTGGATACTCCTTATCTGATTACATTACAGTTTAGCTTATTTCACATAAGTAAATATTTTGGTTAGTGACAACTGCAGCTGATAAACAATAATCTCATGTCTTGCCATAAAATGGGTTTAGGGGATGAGACTGCTACTAGCGACAACTAATTAAGCTGCATGGCAGTGATGACCGCTATGCAGTTTGTTCAACAGCACTCAACATTAACTTGACGTTTGCTCTGAGGACAGCTGTGTAGTAGGTTATCAAGACAGTTTGATTTCTACACATTAACACATGACCTACAACAACAGTTATACGCATAAAAACAATCCTTATTTCACCTCCATTCTTGCCGATGTAAATCTCACAGTTGCATAGGGCAGTATTTTCGAATCCTGGTCTAACCCATTAGAGGATAACAAAAAGCAGTTAATGGGGTGCTTGCTACAAGCACTTTTAAGTAATTAAACAGAAGAGAAGGTACAAATAGTAAGGGGAAGGTATTTTTTCATTTTATTTTTATATAAAGAAATGTGTTATGTATGTGAACAATGGCTCATACAATAATATGTATTTCTTACGGTGGATCACAGTCAAAAAGTTTAAAATCAGTAATTAATATCCTAGAAACCTAATGAATCATGGTATTCTCTCAGTTCTTGGCCATTTCATTCTTTCTTTCCGACTTCTCTTCTGCCTGTCTTTTAAATACCTGGGCTTCACTGCTCATTTTGTTTTCACGTTAGTCTTCACTGCTCATTTTGTTTTCACGTTAGTCTGTGGAAACTAGCTCCGGCCCAGCTGTTTTTTTTCCTAATCTCAGTCCTGTCCATACTGAAGGATGAGAAGAGGGAAGTCCCTTCTCCATGGGCACACCTCTCTTAAAATGTACTTAGTGGTTGTCTTGCAGAATAAGGCAAGCAAGAAGAGGGAAGATCATACAGAAAACTTGAAAAGACCATGAGATCACGAATTTCTGACTAAATGAATCATCTCCATGTCTCCAACATGCCAGAAATAATTAGATATGCTAGGCTTATAAGACTGATTTTCAACTCTATGATGTCCCAGCAACAATTATATTCTCTACTACGGAGACTTTCAGATTTTAAAAAGCTCTCCGCTTTTTATGACAAGGAGTGCAGATGTAGGCAGTAGCTTGAGTGCAGGAAGTATCTCCCAGCTCTTTCTTCAATAGCGTCTCGTACTGACTTTGCAATCAATTAATAAATCAAGAACGAATTTTAAGGAAAAAGCATTTTGAGAATTTTAAAAGAATCAAAACAGAAATACTCATCCAATCAACTGATAATTCATTTACTTATTTTTAATGCTTCAAGGGAAAGGATTATCTATAAGGAACTTTCTTAGCTTGAAACCAGTATTTCAACCCCTGAAAATATGAATACCAGTAAATATAGCTAATCATTTCCTAAAACTGTCTAATAAGATGAGGGAAGATTTCAAGATTACTCCCAAATGAGAACAAACAAAAGAAGGTCAGGATGATGGTGGCAGCGTACACTGATGGTTTCCTATCAAAAAGGCACAATGAGGCTTAAGAAGTCTACGGAAAAAATGAGACTAAGAATGAGACTCGATTGATTTAATAATTTCCAAAAAGCATGCTACAAGGCAGAAATGGGGAATCAACATGTTGTAACCAGATCTCAACATTTAATGAGAAAATGGACTGATGTCTTTGGAATAGCACAGAAAAGCAAGGAATCAAATTCTTCTAGAATGAGATCAAAGAGGGTGAGGGTGGGGTGCTGCCCTGTTAAATCACAAAAAGCCTTAATAAAAGGAAAGTTCTAGATCTTTACAAAAGGTCTTTTTCTGAGCAACATTCCTGATTTTTATTAATTACTCAAAAAGCAGTTATTTTTCAAGTCAACACAATTTTAGCACAGTTATGTCACCCTAATCCTAGTCCTATCATTGGTCCAAAGAAGAATTAAGAATATGTACTAGTCTGTTTCTTGGCCTATATCATATGAATTTGTTCACATTACCATATTTATTTCTCCAAACCACTCCCGAGTTCCAGACTAGTATACCCAGCTGCCTACCTACAATCTCCACTCAGCTTTCCCACACCCATCTCAAACTTCCCCACCAAAAAACTAATCTCTGGATCTCCAGAGTCTTCAATCCACAATTCTTCCCAATTTCCCGCCTTGCTTTACTTCCTAAAAGAACAAATCATTTCAAATATGGAACTTCCACCCAGCTGTACCACAAAGCTGAAAATTATTCCCCCCATGTAATCCAACAAATCCTATGCAGTCTACCTCTAAAATCTCTCTCCAACTAGTCTACTAAACTCTACCTCTGCTAATACTCCCTTAATTCATCCTCCACCTTTTCTCACTTGGAGAAATGTAATAGCTTCTTAACTAGCCAACTTTTTTACTGTCTCACATCATTTAATTCTCTGACAGCCAGTATAATATATAAAATGTTATTCCTCTATTTAAAACCTTCGACAGTTTCCCATAGCACCTGACATAAAATAACAAAACCTTAATTGGGCTACAAGGTCCTGCATTGTGTGTACTACCCCACCCCGCTGTCCCCGGTCTCCAGCCACAGCTAGCCTGGGAGGCCTCCATCTCAATCATCCATTAACTCTGGAGGCTTTCAGACCCTGTGGGTCTCTGCAGCCTAGAAGGCTCTTTCCTGGCCAACTAACACCCCCTACTCATCTTTCTCATATTTTAAATATTTTAAAATATGCTCATATATTTACCGATGTGATTATCATTCTAATGTCCATCTTGCCTCTATGTTGGCAGCTGCAAAATTCAATGTCAGTGCCTGTTTTGTTTATCACTGTGACCCAGAAGCCATCAGAGAGAGGCCTTGGTATATAATAGAAGTCCAATAAATATTTGTTCAGTAAAAGTATTTTCTTCTAAATTTATCTTATTACCACTGAGTATACACAATGCCTTTGCACATAAAATCTATCCTTTTGCCTTTGGGGATTACGAACTTATTACTATATTAATTTCATAAGTCAAATTTGCAAAATAAGTCTTCAAACAGGCTGTTACAGTTATTCCATGGAAACATTTACTCTAGGTTGGCCATTACCGGAATGTAGAGTCAGGAAAATCATTCCTAATATGATTTGCCTCTAAAATTGTATTGAAACTATTATATGAAAAACAGATCGATAAAATTTTAATCTTTTAAATTGTAAATATCCTCTGATATTTTTCTTTCTCATATATTCACAATACTGAAAGTATCACTGTTATATTTTCAAAATGAACATACCAACCTGAAAATAGATTTTATTTATGAAAAAATGTACTGAGATAGGATGGAAAATAAAGGAGGAAAATAATTTGGGGGGAAGACAGAAGAGAGGAGAGGCAATTTTAATTCTCCTTTCTAATATTATTGCAAAGTCTGATGTTCTTAATAATAAAAATAAAATTCCAGTCTGACACCTGACTCTCAGCTCTACTCGTATTTGTTCTTAATAACCTAACAATGTTTAAACCTACATGTGCATGAAGTGGCCACACTCCCCTTACGACCCGATCAACTGCATTTTCCCCCATTTTTCATCATTATCTTGATGAGATAATCAGTGTTCTTACAGGCTATAGACCAAAAATAGTGCTCACCGCTTGAAGAAAAATATGAAAATAATTTGACAAGGAATCTTTGAAAAACAAACAGTAGTTTCTGTGAAGCTTGGTCAGCCATCAATTCCTAAGCATTCTCTCTGCAGAAATATTTCTCACCAGAGTAGAACAAAAATTAAATTGAAATAGATCACATTTAAAAAAAAATTAATATGTTCCAGTCTCACTTTCATAGAAGTATGTTCTCATAAAACTCATTTCTATTACCATTCTTTTTCTGCTTCTGTAAGTGCAGTATTTAAAAGCATCAGCTTGAGAGCACTGAGAACTTACCGACATTCTCTCAAGGGAATGAAGAATGAAAATTAAAGTGAGGATGAGTTAGTCTAATTCTTCAACTCCCTATTTCACTCCAGAGTACTTCCATTTGAAGCTTTACTTTTGTCGTCTTCATATGGGCCCAAATTCATTGACAAATGCTTACAAACATAGGATTACAGTACCTGGTGGCCAGAGTACAAGGTGGCCCCCAATGAGTCCCGCCTCATGGTATTCAAGCCCTTTATGTAACTCACTTGCATGCAAAACAGATCCATTTTTATAACCAATAGGATAATGCACAGATGACAAAAAGCTTGTTCTAAGGCCTGGTCACTGAAAACACTGTGGTTTCCATTTTGTTCTCTCCTCAATCACTCACACTGGGTGAAGCCAAGCACAGTGACCTGAAGAATTGTGGCATTCTGCCCACCAGGATCAACATGATTAAGCAGATCCCCCAGCCCTTGTCAAGCTTTCAGATGACTGCAGCCCTGACCAATATCTTTACTGCAATCTTCTGAGAGACTCTGAGCCAGAACCACCCAGGCTAAATCATTACCACAATTCCCAACTTACAGAAACTCTGATATATTAAATGTTTATTGTTTTAAGCTGCCTAATTTTGAAGTAATTTGTCAGGCAGCAAGAGAAATAAGATACCATATTTCCTCAGTTCTCATCCATCATATGTACCACCAATTTGAAGTTCAGGAGACCTAGAAATGTTAGATTCAGATAGGAAAACATTTTGCTATGCAAATATGGAGTCCAAGAAGTATTTAGACATATCAAAAGCATGCTTTTGGAATTCCATTTGTAAGACCTTGCATATGCTAACTACTGTAACTGAAGGCCAAAATGCTACTACACCAGCCAAGGCATCTTTAGAGTAAGGTAAGAACTGTCAGAAGATGCTCATTACATGCTTGATAAATGCGTGAACCAATAAATGCAGTGGGAATGAAAGAAATGGATGATGCTAGAGCTGGTAACATCTTTATAATTATTTGTTGCAATGTCTCTTTTAACCACCAGAGGGCACGCATGGCATACTGTTCTTTGACCTAGCACTTAAAGCCTAAAGCATGTACACAGTAGGAATAAAATTAAAATTCTATACAAATGGAGGATAAAAGGAAGGGGGGATGTTTGTTAAATAATGAGAAGAGATTAAGTTTGACTACAATGCCCAAAAGAGCCTTCCTGGAGCGTGAACTTAGTTATTAGCATACAAGATTTCAAGGATGGACACTAATTTACAAATGGTACTCTACAAAGGGAATAAAGCAAAGCACAGAGGCTGAAAACGTCAGGTCAGTTTCAAGGAACTTATGACCAGAGCACAAGCAGTGTAGACTGACACTTATCTTCAATCTAAACTTTTTGCTTATGCCTTTTATCCAACTACCTACTAGGAAATTAGTTGGCGTTATTCTTTTAAGAAACATCTGTTTCTATAGAAAACAATAGATTTAGTATATTAAATCAGGCACATTCTCAGCTACCTACCCATAGGTGCTTATGATCCAACTGTCTTTTTTATTAACTGAACCAAGCATCATTGTGTACCTGTTGTAGCTACATCTACTGCAGGTGCACTGCTCATAAAGAATCTCCTCTATATGGCCAGCCTCACTAACTCAAACCTATTAAGTGACTGCAGATGTCGCAATGCCCTCTGAAACCTTATCATCATAGCAGCACATTAAAATTGCCCTATTACTTTTAATGTTACCTTCTGGCAAATAGTTATTCATTTATATTTTTAAATATCTGTGACTATTGAATTGGAAGCTAATTCCTTAATGACAAAATTAACAAAACCATTTTCCTTTTTTCAAGTTACTTAGCCAGAGTCAGGGATAACTTCATATCTGCATTTTATAGGGCCTTTGACAAATTATATTGATTTCATGGTTTATGATTTGATTCATAGATCTAAGATTTATGGTTAGCAAGAGTATTTATAAGCCTATAGTGACAGGTAATAAGACAGAATCCCAACATTTCAAAAAGGATATCCTTGCTGAAAGAAATTGAAGGAGATAAAGGGGTTAACTCTTGATTAATCTAAAAGACATTAATAAAAATATCTCAACTACAATAAATGTTATAAGTATATCTGTAATAAAGATCAAATTTTTCAAGATGACTATTAGCTAATGATAATACTTGATCTAGATTTATGGGGTAAATCTTGTTAAAAATGTTGAAATAAAGCAGAGGCATTTAATTCAGTTCAGTGGGCCCCTACCCACCTGTAAACCCCTAAATCATTTGTATACCTTTAAACTTATAAATACTTAGGCATTCTTCAGGGGACTGAGACTCTTACAGCCATCAATGACAGAAAACCCAATCCAAAATAGCTTAAGCAAAAGAAGGGAATGTATTGGCTTAAATAACTCAGAACTCCAGGAATATATTTAAGAGACTAAACTCATGTGATAAAGATATGTGTCTGTTTCAGCCTCCTACCTCTCTTCCTTTCTTCTGCCTCCTCCTTTTCTCTGTCTTAGAGAGACTAGCCCCTTAAGGACAGCTTTCGTTTTTACACCTTTCCAGTTTCAAGCTCGAGAGAATTTTTCTTTCTCCAGAGGGGAGAGGCCCAGGATAGTGTCTCACTTACATCATGTACCCTCTCCCGATCAATCGTTAGGGTCAGGTCTGCAACAAATACCCCTAAGACCAGGCCTGAGAGTGAGAAAGGAGTTGTTCTCTAAGGAAAATATAGCTCAGATTCTCAGAAGAAAGAGAGGATGATGGGCAGGGAACAAAATAAATGGACGTCATCTAGGCATGTCCACAATTTCAAGGAGGTCCCTGGATGCCCTCTCCCAAAGTTAGGAATGAGTATAAAATAGGTTAAGAGAAGAATAGGTACATTTCTAAAATGTCACCTGAAATCTAATATTGCACTAACATGCTCATATTTAAGCGATATCCTAACCAAATCCAGTACCTTACTCAGCCTCCACTACTTATAAGCACTGCATTTCCCTTCCACTAACTATACAATCCTCTCTTCTTGAAATACTGTTTTCTAACTTAGACTTCCAGGAACTACATTAGCCAGGTTCTACCTCTTAAACTTTTTAAGATATTACTCAGTTTTCTCCCCTCTTTTTTTTTTTAATCGTATTCTATGTTATCTAGCACTTCTATCCAAATGACTCTCAAGTAATCATCTCCAGGCCCCCCCCAAAAAAGAAAAACGCTTTAAAAAATACTTCCCCATTTCTAAAAACTAAATATATACCTCAAAACCCAGGTAACACTCAAACTCTTCAAAACAAAGATTCTCTCTTCAACAAAAACAGCTCTTCCTTCCTCTCAGTATCTGAGAAACCATCTCATCACACCTGCTTCAGGATTTCAGCTCAAGAGGTTACACCTTCTGTGAAACCTTCCCAACCACCCCGCTCACCAGGTTGGGGTATGTGCCTTCCAGCACCCTGCCCACTGCCAAAGTACTTATCCCATTTCTGTGTAATGGTTGGTTTACTCTCTGAGCTTACACTAGGCAAGGGCACAGTTGTGTCTTATATCTGTATCCAATATGCCAAGCAGAGTAGCCGGCACAAAGAAGGCTCCCAATGAATGCTTAATGAAACAGACAGAAAAATTTAATTGTTATTAAAGATCTATTATTTTCCTGGTTTAAAATATTTACTATACTAAAAAGCACTGACAGCAAAAAAGATCTGTTTGGCTTATTATTCAGACTTGTGTCTTGATATGGTCTAGGCATCAAGACTGCTACAAAAATTTATAAAATACAAAAAGCCAGGAAACAGAATTAAAGTCAAAAATCACTACTTTCTTTTTCCCGTTTTCTTAGTAACTTCTGGGTTTAAAAAATAACAATGGTAGATGTTAAACACTATGAAACTCTTATTCCTCTTTAAGGGACTAATAATAACAGTCCATCAGTAGGACCAGATGTGCTTGCCGTTGAGGCCTTAACAAATCTTCCATTACAGGCATCAAACATTCCAGCTGCTACTCCTTGACATACCACCAGATGGCCTTTGAGACAGACAAAAATGACCGAGAACAACTCAATCCTTTTTTTCATCCAAAGCTCTTTGGAGATACTCCTCCTAACTGTGCACTACATGCTCATATTTAAGTATGCATCTTTAATCCTTATGACCTGAATTTTGGTCTGAGAATTTATTACTTACTAGTTTCTGTGACAGTGAACACATTACTTAATGTCTCTGAGCCTAAATTTCCTCATCTTTAAAATGGAAATAATAATACCTGTCTCAGAGGTTTGTTGACAAGAGTAAGTGAAAAGCATTTGATGCACAATGGAGCTTATAAGAGGGGTTATGATGGCAGTGATTAGTTGCTCTCTGGCATTAATAAAGGACACTATAAGGTTTACTGGCTTCGCCAAGCTGACACCCCTTCCAGTCAATTGATAGATAGCTTGCTTTAACCTACTCCACATATTTTTAAATAATTCACTCCTTCTCACAACTCCTAAAATTGTCTACAATTTTAAACTCGCCCTCTGGACTAATCCTTGCTGGTTTTCCCCACTGTTAATCTCCTTTGAATCAATCCAATTGTGACGACATTTACTTTCATTAATGTTTTTATAAACTTTAATAAGCAACAATTGTTTCACTGCTATTTAGAAACTTAGCTTTCAAAAAAGAAGTCGTAAATTTTATTTATCTATGGTGAAATGACAAGAGTTTTATTATTTGTAAATCCATTAAAATAAACCTCAACATCATCCGTCTTTGGTGTCCTTCTCACATCATTCACATCAACACCAAGTAGCTGTGGTCTATATTGTTTTTGATATCATTACACATTACCTTAGGAACCTTAGTCCACTCAATCTAGCCCTCAACAGCCACCACAACAAATAAAAAATACAAACATGCCACATTTCTGACATTTCACTTACAGGTATCAGAATGCAGTCCTTATATTTATTTATTGTTTGTTTGTTTTAAGAAAAAATATATTTGATATTTTATTTCTTCTCCATTCTGAATGATTTTGATGGCAATGCAAAGCGAAAGATTCAGTGTAAAGCAGGTGTTAGAAATCTGATGATGAAGAGAGAAGAGTCTAGTCAATGCCTCTTCATCTTGCTATGGATAAATTGAGAGTTCTCGAATTTGGTTAAAAGTGAATTTCAATGCCTATTATTAATTATAAGCAAAAGTACAAATCATATATATTTGTTTTCCTAAAACTATCTTGTTCCACAAAAATTTTGTCATTTGTTTTAAAGTTTCCATATATAAAACCTATGCAAAAAACTGAAGCTTTTCCTTCTGGAGAAAGATCAACCTGTAATAATGCAACACAACTAAAACATTAAAAATGTCAATACTATTTCTCTCACTGGTAATAATGATAGAAATTGAGTAACAGCTTGGATGAGGAAAAACAAATCTGCTTCACAGCTCAAACTCTAGAAATGTAAAGAAAAAGTGCCCTCATCTGGCCAAACAAAAAACTTGAGATTTTAGGGACACATGTTAACTCCTGTCTGAGTTAATTTTCAGGGATTTAATTGGTATATAAATATGAAGGTTTTAAAAAATAGTAGCAATCCAACAATTTTTAAAAATTTGCTGCCTTTTATAAATTTGCTGTTAAAAAACAACTTAAACCATAAATTATAAAGCAAACTATGTAATACATAATCTCCTCAACCAGACATTTCAGAAATAACTTAAGAAAGAAAATGTTAGCAGTCCTCTTATTTATAATTCATTAATCATAAAATGGAATAACTATATTCTAATGATAAAATGGATTTGACTCTTTATGTTCTTATCTGGAAGAAAAATCTTTGCAAAACATAATAGTTCATCTCTTTCTTTTCCTGAGTACTTCTGAAGAATAATATGTCATTTAAAGTTAAATGTTGGTAAATAACTTATACTTATATTATCAGATTAACATCTCTTGCCAAACAGACCCGGTAGAGCCATGAATGTTCAGAAATACAATTTCCAGCAATACTGTGACACTAATGTTATAACTAAAATGGTAGAGATGAGTAATCCTATCATTAACAGTAATGATTATGATGGCAATGCTAACAATATTAGAAATCACTAATATTCCAGGCAACATGGCACTGTGGGAGGTAGGCGGAATACCCACCTACCTCATTTGTCTACCCAGAGAAGTCCATGCCTAATATCTGAATCTATGACTATATTACCTTACGACCTTACATGGCAAAAGGGACTTTGCAGATATGGTTAAGATGGGGAGAGAAAATGAAGAGATTGTTCTGGGTTATATGGGTGGCCCAGACAAGTCTTTAAAAGTAGATGAGTGGGGCAGAAGAGTTAGAATGATGTGTGACTATGAAGACGGGCTGGAGAGATGCAACATTGTGGGCTCTGAAGACGAAGAAAGTTGACCACAAACCAAGGAATATGGGTAGCCTCTACATGCTAGAAAAGAGGAAGGAAGGAAAGGAAGGAAAGGAAGGGAAGGAAGGGAAGAAAGAGAACGAAGGGAAGGAAGGGAAGGAAGAGAAGGAAGGAAGGAAGGAAGGATGGGTAGGTTAGTCCACCTTAGAGCCTCAGGGAAGGAATACAGCCCTGACAACATGGTGACTTTGGCCAGAGTTTTGTGATGGACTTCTGACCTACAGAACTACAAGGTAATAAACTGTTGTTGTTTTAAGGCACGTTTGTGGTAAATTTTACACCAGCAAAAGAAAACTGATACACTGAGCTAAATTCAGTTACTCTTCACATTACTAAGGTAGGCATTATTATTAATCCTATTTAGCAGAAGGAAGCTGAGACTTAAACAGAGATCAAGTCAACTTGCCTGAGGTCACAAGCTAGATAAACTTTAGACTTGAATTTATCTGACCTCAGCATCACTCAGGTCCATGCCTGCCTCCTGCATCACTGCCTTCAATCTAAAACAGGAATACTAGGGACCCCTGGGTTCCATTAATTTCTCCCACCCTCACTTCTGATGAGATCTTCCAGTTACTGTTGTTATAAACTATTTACCTCATCTCTTTCCTCATTCTATCAACCTTCCAATCATTACATCTTATATCTTCTACTTTCTACATCCACTGTGGCCAGCATGAAGCAGGAACAAATCACTTGGATAAAAAGATTATTCTAACTCACTTTCTATTATCAATTCTAACGCATAATGTCCCACTCAAAAGCTTTCAATATCTCTCCAGTATATAATCAAATAAAACCCAAGTTCCTTTAGGGAACTGACTTTAGGAATCCTTTAGGGATCTTGAAAGGATCCCACCTTCCACCACTGAATACTTCGCACACACAAGACCTATCCAGGCATACACTCCTGGCCCATATTCTGCCATTATCTCACTTCCACATCCTTTGTTAACCACAATATTCACCTGGAATGTACAGCTATCAAAAATTACACCCACATCTATAAAAAAAAAAAACTGTACCTCCCCCTACAAAATAGCATACCAGTCGCAAAGCCTTGTAGAATTTGGCTTATACCACTCATCAGTCCCAGCTTTGCCCAGCGCCATTTGGCTTCAGATACCAAAGACCCAGTTAGGCTACAGGAGGAGGTGGTATACCATTGTTGTCTCCTATGTCAGACATCCTAGGTTCAAATCCTAGCTCTACCACCTCCTAACTTTGTGATCTAGAGCAATTATTTCATTTCCCTGGTCTAAGTTTTCTTATCTGAAAATAAGAGTGGAATAAATAACAGTATCTTCCTTAGAGGGTTGCTTCAAGGATGAAACATATCAATTCCTCCCCCCTCCCCACCACTGGGGATGTGACCCTGAAATATTGATTCTTGATTTTTACTGCATTTCCCTTCAAGAAGTGGCTTCCTTCCTCAATCTCAGTCTACTTGTGTTTAATCATTACCTTCCCTCCCCCAGAAGGTTGATCTTGTGATCCACTCCACAGTGCTAAACTATGCCTCTTATCCCAGCAAACAGATCCCAATCCCTGTTACTAGATCACCATAAACCAGTACCTCCTTTTACCATCTTTTTTACATCTCTTTCCTGAGCCATTCCCCTACTACCAGATCCAACTCAACATATTTTCTCAAGCACAGATTCACTATATCCACTTAGATAAGGTGACTTTAACAACCGACGATAAGGACTAGCTGTGTGGATGAGTTAGTCCTTCTAACGATGGCTTTCCCATCAAATACTTTTTCCTATTACTGTCTCAACGAAAAAGGTTAACATGCTGTTCTTGTTGTTACTGGTATGTGTCTTATTTACCTACAGAATTACAGGTTTCCTGAGAGCAAAGACTATGTAATAATCATCTCTGACTCCTCCAGACCTAAACATACAGTTCTCAGTTTTATTTTTGATTAAGTAACGAATGAAATGAGTCACATCTGACTGGTAGTTGAGTAACAATCAGCAAAAATATATTTTTGTTTACCATCCATTCCCCAACCACTGGTACTAAAATACAAACAACATTTATCCTTAATTAAAATTAGTTTCTAAAATGACTAACACCATTACACTTCTCTCAGGTTTTCAGTGACATTTTTCTAATTATCTTACTTTTATTATCTTCGATTAATGTACTAATCTTTTCTTTACACAACTTTTTAAAATATCAAAATAATAATCACTATAGCCATTAACGGTTTTCAGTATCATGTTTTTATATTGTTAGTCGTACCTTAAGCCTATACTTCATTACTATGAAATTACTGTGCCAGAAATTTCAAATATCTTTAAAAGACAACACAGTACTATTGGTCTACCTCATCACTCATATGCTTCTCTCTTAAACTTAGCTTAGTGCTAAAACTTAAGTTGCTTGATAACCTAAGCCTAATTCAAGTCTAATTATTCATGCCAAAATTCATGCCAAAATTGATCTGTGGCTATGAAATGTTCTACTATTTTCTATTTTATTATGTTTATTTCAGGTCGCCTTAATTTGACATTTTCCAGAATATTAAAAGAACTAAAATTTATTTTTTTCTTTTTACAAATATTACAAGATAATTAGATGATTTCTTTCAACTATCTGCCTTTCCATGTGAAATGTACAAAACTTTATAACTATGGTTTGGAGCTCTGACTGTGCACTGTAATCATCTGCAAAATTCTTTAAAATTAGATCCCCAGCCCCAGGTCAAAGGGGTCCAACTTGGTTGGTCTCTAGTGAGCCCAAGTTTGAATGTTGTTGATGTTTTATGAAGAGCACAGTGATTAAGAAGCACAGCCTGAGGTATCCTTCTTTTCCTTAAAAGAACACACTGTATTTCAAAGATCTATATTAAAAATACGTATATTGCATCTATAATTAACCATTTGATTTTAAAAATTCATTAAATCATCATTGTATTGCATGGGTCTTTGAAAAATATAAATGCAATGATCATTGTCAAAATTTCTCCTCCAAATGATCAGTCCTCATATTGGTGATATTCTTAAATAAGCTTTCAGGTGTAAAATTATTTTGCACATCAAAAGTAATAACACAACATACATTCTAAATATCTTTAATCTTCAGTATCTGGCAAAATTGTTCCCTATCTGCTTGTTGCCAATTTAAAACTCACTTTCTGGATTAGTCTACAAAACAAATCTTGCTGTGTTTTATTATTTCTGTGTGAAGCACTCCAGGTTTAGTGTGCCTCATCCTTAAGCATGACTCCCCTCCAGGGCTGATAAGAGGAGCTTTCTGCTGGGCCTGCAGAACAGTGTTGAGAATGAAAATGCCCTTGATTACTGTCAGATGACCTAGTCTATCAGAATAAAAATTTAAATCCCAACGGTGATTTAAAGTTTTTATTCAGCTGTTAAACCCTTTTGGACTCAAATAGCAGACACACATAATAAACCTCAAAGCTGACAGTTTTAGATTTGCTTACTACCTCTGGCCCTTCCATACTCTGAAAAAAAAAAATCACTGTCATACTGTAGTCTGATACAAAACATAAAATTAAGTATAACATTAACTATATGGGGGAAGAGAGAGGCTCCGAAAGACTTGCTTAAATAAATGCCAGTTTCATATATATTTATCAAGTTACATTCTACCTCATTCTATTTCATATATTTTACTTATTTTTTATTAATTGCACACACACACACACACACACACACACACACAATATTACTATTCTGTTACAAATAAAAGTCTGAATTTCAACCACTCTGAAATTAACTTTACTATTACTTCTGTGACAAGCCCATCTTCTTCCATACACCAGAGAAAGCCTACACATGTATTCTAAAAATCTATATTTAACTAACATGTCATTGTTTTGTAATTCCAATTGTTTTCCTGGTCCCCCCTCCAGTCTTTAGCATTACACATGAATTTACAAAATTCCAATTACAGTGCATTACAATTGTTTCTGTTTCAATAGAAATAATATTATAAAACAGGGGCCTTAACAATAATGCATAAGGCCTTTAACAGTAACGAGATAAAAAATATATATATAATGGAAAATCATTCTAGAATAGTTATATACAAGTCAATTTCACATTTTAAAAAAACTGTACCCCAAAAAACTGATTTCACAGTGCTAAGGAATTAAAGAGCTTTCTTTAAAACATAATGTAACCATTAGTCTTAAGAATCATAAGAAATTCTGAGAGGCAATGTGAGCCTGCAATTAAAATAACCTAAAGATTTTACCTTCTTTCTTCTAAGTATCTGGTTTCTACTCCCAAAAAGAATAAACCAAGTAAATTAATATATATATGAATTTCTACATTTCAACTAATTAAACTAACATGTACTACCACTCACTACTCACTATAAATAATTCTGCTTCTTTTTTATTTTCATTTCCTTTTTTAAAGAAATTAACAGGTATCACCACATTTTAACCCATACCTCCTCAACAGACATGAGGAAACTAACCCCAGTGAGGCAGATGAAAATGCTGCTGTGGTGACTGAGAAGGGCTAAGTTCTACCACTTTCTTCTCCAGGATAAATCTACATCAACCAGAAAAAACCTGTAACCATCTTACCAGACAAAAGTGAGCAGGTTCCAAATGCTACTGGCTGTTAGCATACTACCTTTGTACATCACTGCAATGTATTTCATTACATGGATTTTGTAACTGCAATCATGAAAAGTAAGAATAAAATGAACTACCCACTTAGAAAATGTGGTCGAGCATTCTACTATGTTCCACTTCATGTAAAGGCCCCACTCTCGTAATCTGTCTCCCCAGGTCTCGATTTCCTTGTTTTTCTATAGAGTCTGCTGTCCTAGTGTTCAACACTCCCCGAATAAGCCACTGACTTCAATGAATGACAGGATTATGTTTTAGTTATCTCTGCTGCATTCTCTTGAAGAATGAGTTCTGAAGAAAATGCAATGTATAGATAAAAATCAAACTAATTTTTGTGTAACATTTTTATAAATATATGGTTTGCCTTCTCAACTTTTTCATGTCACAATACACAAAGAGAATGATAACACCTGGGCAGCATTCAATGGAGTAAAGGACCAAAAAGACTGCGAGAGGTGGGTGGGGAGTTGGGGGTAGTTCAGGCCCTGAGGTCTGGGGCTAGGTTGGAACGGGACACTCAATACCCCTGAAATGATACCATGGGACACTAGGAGCTATGAAGGCTGTATGCTGCAGCACCAACATGACACTACCAGAGGCTCAACTGCCACAATGAACGATTTGCACACTTTCAAGGCCAGGGCCTATACCTCGAGAGTTAACTCACAAAGGTATGCAATTTGTCAAATCACAGAAAATTAACGACGACAGTAAACGTTCCTAAAATCAGAAAGACAATTCAAGCATTTTTTGAGCAGGGAGATCATTTATCATTAACTATCCTTAGAATTACAAATATACTTATAAATTACCATTACAAAAGTATATAAATCAGCCCAGGTCTAATTATTCTAAACTATAAGACGGAAATGAGATATGGAGGGAACCACCACTTGGCATCGCAAAGTTCAATCTGGTTCCAGGAGTTCTTTAAAATCATTATTATTAATTATTTAAGCATTACCGGCAAAAGATAAGCATAGAACTTCTTCCTGAGGGGCGGCTCAAAGCTGAGTATATTAATGGGTTGGAATGGGAGCTGAAGGACTTTGACACTGTGGTTTCAAAAAGTTGATCTATAAGACAATTGTTAACTCTCCTCATCTTTACTTTCATTTACTATCCAATACAGGTAACATCAACTTTACTAGGTTTTTGTGAGGATTAGGGATAATACAGAAAACCTTGTTTCTACAATGCCTGTCTGGTACTCAAATGCATTCAAAAAGCATTATTGTAACCACTGGCCCTATTTTGTATGCACTTTTGTTAACTTTTTACAAGTACCTTCACAGTATCTGTGTTCAATATTTTTCAAGGCCACATGCTATTCCATATTGTTACCTCATGGCTTAATCAACAGGAGTCAATTGCTGGACATAGGTATTACATTCATTTTCAACTATTATAAAAAAATTTTTAATTATTTCCTTAACATCTAAACCCAGAAATGGAATTACAAAGAATATGATTACCTCTATAGCTTTTGATATACGCACTTTTTAGATATCTTTCTGAATGAAGACTAGGGTGTAGGGTACGAGATAGAATGAGATACTACTGGTTTTGAAAGTTTGCTCATTGAATCTCAATGATTTTAATTGAATCTTAGAACTAAATACGCTTTTTCTTTAAGTGAAATTATAAAGAAATAAGAACAAGTTTTTAAAAATGATTTCAAAATAAGGCAAGATTTCCTCACAGTTATTTAGCAAATACATTTTTACAATATAGCTGTTTTAAAATTTTTAAAAAACATGTCCATATGTATGTTTATATTTTTTCACAAAATACAGGATTTAAAGTGAAAGTCTCTATCATTCCATCCTCAATATTCCTCATCAAAACCCAAAGAAACCCAAAGTCTATGATTAACACTCTTATTTGTATCCTAACAAAATTTTTATGTAAAAAAGCATAAATACGCATATCTTTAGCGGTATACAAAGTGCTCTAAAATTTGCTTTTTTTCCTCTAAGTCTTGGACTTAAGCATATACAGATGTACTACTACATATATATTTTTTTACTATTCTATAGTTTATATAACTTGCTTATTATTAAAAGATACTTGACCAATTACCAGGGGCCTTTTTTTAGCATTTTATTTTATTATTAGTTTCAAGTATACAGTACATTGGTTAGACATTTATATAGTTTATGAAATGATCCCCCTGATTACTCTACCTTCTCTCTGGCTCTCCACCTAGCCATTACATTGCTGATGACTCCATTCCCTATGCCAAGTTCCCCAAACCCATGATCATCTATCAACCACTAATTTGTATTTCTTTAACCCCTCATTCCTTTCTCCCAGGCCAAACCCTTCCCCTCTGGCCATCACCAGATTGACCTCTATATCTGTGAGAATGTTTTCAATTAGTTTTTCTTTGTGTTCCTTAGATTCTGCATAAAAGTGAAATCATATAGTTATTTATCTTTCTTTGTCTGACTTGCTTCACTCAGCATAATAGCATCTAGGTCCATCCATGTAATTGCAAATGGTGGAGTTTCATTTTTTTTTTAATGGGTGAGTAATATTCCATTGTATATTTGAACCTTAACTTCTTTATTCAGTTGTCTTTTGATGGGCATTTAGTTTACTTTCCTATCTTGGCTATTGTGAATAGCACTGCCATGAACATAGGAGTGCAGAGATCTTTAAGAATAATTATTCTGGTTTTCTTTGGCTAAATGCCCAGAAGTGCAATTTCTGGGTCAAAAGGAAGACCCATTTTTAACTTTTTCAGGAACCTCCAGACTGTTTTCCACAAGGTTCTACCAATTTGCAATCCCACCAACAGTGTATGATGGTTCTCTTTTCTCCACATCCTCACCAACACTTGCCATTCTTTGAGTTATTGATGATGGCCATTCTGACACCTGTGAGGTGCTATCTCATTGTGATTTTAATTTGTATTTCTCTGATGATTAGTGACCTTGAGAGTATCTTTTCATGTCTATTGGCTATCTGTACTTCCTCTTTGGAGAAATGTTTATTCAGGTCTTCTGCACATTTTTTAATTGAATTGTTTGGTTTTTGTTGTTGAGTTGTATGAGTTGTTTACATATCTTGGATATTAACCCCTTATTAGATGTATCACAAGCAAATATCTTCTTCCATTCAGTAGGTTGTCTTTTCATTTTGCTTATGGTTTCCTTTGCTGTCCAAAAACTTTTTAGTTTGATGTAGTCCCATGTGTTTATTTTTTGTTTCCTTTGCCTGAGGAGATATATCTGAAAAGAAACTAAGAGTAGCAATATCAGAGAGTTTACTGTGTTTTCTTCTAGAAGTTTTATGGTTTTGGGTCTTACATTTAATTCTTTAATACATTTTGATTTTATTCTTGTATATGGTACAAAACCAGTTACCAGTTTTTGCTATTTGTGCATATATAAAAACAAAACTTCAATAACCATCCTTGTACATTATAAACTGTATAAAAATTCACCCTTATATTAATGTATTTGTAGGACAAAACTTCAGTTAGAGAATTGACAGGTCAAAGGGTCTGACCATTTTATATTTGACTATTTTCATCAGTTTACAGTCCCATCAGTTGTAAAAGAGAGTGACTATTACCCTTTGCCTTCACTAATACGAGGTATTACGACCCTTAAATCTTTGCCAATCTGATAGATAAAAGTGAATAAGATATCTCATTCCAGCTGGCATTTTTTTTGTACTGGCTATTTGTACTTCCCTTAGAGTGAAACGATTTTTGTCGTTCCCATCATTTACCCGCATTTTCTACTCACTTGCTCTTTATTTTCTTACTGGGAATATTTTTAAATGGTACGTATTCAAGGTTATGTGACACGATTTCTCTCATTACAAAAATGATTCTGAAAACTGGCTGTAGATTCCTTGCTATTTGAATTGCTTGTTAAGAATTACTCCTGAGTCCAACAGAGATGATTACATGTAGATTTGTTTTTACATGCAAATATCTATTGTAAAGAACAACAGAAATACAACCAACCGACACTCTGGCATGGAAGCTGACAAAGACACAGCATCATACAGGTAAAAGGCCAAGAAGCCAAGGCCATCTAATTCTGGTCTCAGCTCTGCCACATTAAGCTTAATAACCCACAGGTGTTACCTCAGCTTTAAGACCATCAGCTACTTAACCAATAAAATGAAAAGGTTTGGCAGAATAGTCCTCAAGACTGCTGCCAGGTATAAATCTCATAAATCTAAGAGGTTTCAATTTTTTTGTTAGGCCCAAGAAACACCTACAGTAGGACGTAACTTGACTGTTTTGAAGTAAAAAATATATATACATATATAATCACAAATAAGTTTAAAAAATTAGTTCATAACAACATTATCATAGTAATATGCAGTTTCTTAGATGCTTTGATTTTTTTTTAAGTCCTTAGACATTTGCTATTAGGAACTTGGGAAACATACACATATACCAAATATATTCAAAGCACTAACTTACCACCTTCAATGTGACTTTCTGATAATCATTTTGAGTGATTTAGCAAGAATAAAAAATAAACCTACTTAAGAGCCTACTGCTGTTAAAAGCTTCTTGCTGCTGGAATAATAAATATCATGCCACTTACTGGCACTCATATTATTTTAATTTTAATTGTTCAACTCTTGTTTTAAAAGAGCTATATATACAAATCAGATCAGACTTGTATGAGTTTATACATTCCCACCCATAAAATCAACTGAAATTTGTGATCAAGTTTTTATATTTCCACTTATGAAATTATCAAAAACAAATCACCTTTCTCCCATTTGAAGAGTTATTTCAGGGCCACGATGCCTACGCTTATTCATTTTATAGTTTTAAAAACTGTGTTTAAGAAAAAAATTGTCTCAAACACAAATTTTATGTAGGCGGAAAATCATTGCCTAGCAACAGTAGCTTCAGTTTATGAGAACTGAAAGGTAAAAAATTCACACTTGAAGCTTAACTATTTGATTTTTAATGGCTGCTGTGGGCACAGGGTGGTAGCTCGACCTTTTCAGTACTGCTATCATGAACTGGATCCCAATGAGACCTGGCCAAACTCAAAGCCTGAGACGATAAAAATATATGGTGCCTTCTTTAATGATAAGGTTAACTACTATAAATCAAACATGACACTTTAGGCCACCCCCCAGGCTGTTCTCTGCCTCCTGTTCCAAGGAGCCAAAGGAGTTAGTGGGACAGTGACAGCCTCAAATGGTGAGTGACTTGTGTATCTTTTAAAGTCTTGTTGCTAACAAAAGCACTAGCACTATGCCACCACTTTTGGGGGGTGGGGCACTGGTCCCAGCTAGAAGTGGCATCTCCATGCTCTTCTGTGGCCGGCTCCAAAAAAGTAGCATATATCCTTCTTTCTCTGAGGATCCTTGCCTTGCTATACTGATGGATGGGCAAAGGGTTGAAAACCAGCAACAAAAGAAAATAAAACAGTATTTTCCTATAAACGGATGGCAAAATTCTGTGTGCACATGAATATGTATATAAGAAAGGAAAATCAGGAGTAGTTTTCTTAAAAACACACACGCACACACACACCCCACCCCCCAATTCTACTGTCCAAGTGCAACATGTACCCCTGGCACAAGGGGAACAGATCACCACCACTAATGTAACGCAACAGTACATGACTCACTGAATATGGTAGGGTAATATAATGTTCATGGAATTCTATATACTAGTTTCCTGCTTTGTCATTTACTAGTTGTATGACTATGGCCAATTTATTTATGCTTCAAATCTGTCACCAGAAAATCTGGATAATAACGGTTGTATTCTTATAGGTTTGCTACAAAGTTCAATTGAGTTTAAATATATATGGCACAGAAAACTATCACTGGCACAAGGTAAGCACTTAATAAAGGGAATAATTACCTTGACTGTTTTAATACATATTTAAATGTGGTTTTAATGCAGTGGTACTTAACTGTGGTTTTAATTTTCATTTTCCAAAACACTACTTATGTTGAGCCTTTTTTTTTTTTATGTATTTATTACTAATTTGAGTATCTTCTTTCTTGGTGAAGAGACTTCAAATCGTTTGCCCACTGGATAGTTTGTCTCCTTATCATTGAGATTTAGAGCTTTTTATGTTATTTGGATACCATTTCTTTGTTAGATATAGAACCAGTCAGCAGCTTGTCTTTTCTCCCCGTTAACAGTCTCTCACAAGCAAAAGTTTTTAATTTTTATGTTCAATTTACCAACTTTTTCTTTTTGTAAATTATGCCTTTTATGTCATTTCTAAGAAATCTGCCTAACCCAAGATCACAAAGATTATCTCCTATGTTTTCTTCTATAAGTTTTATCATTTTGAATTTCAGTCTATGGTCTACTTTTTTATATTGTGTATGAAATAAAAGGGGTTCTATGGAAATTAACCTCAAAGGGTAATCTGATCATAAATTCCTAACTGGGCAGATCATGGTGGGCAGTCATAGCCCTGGTATATAACTTTTCAGTAAAAGGTTTATCTTTGCCTTAAGCGAGGCCTGTCCATTGTTCTTGTGCATCTCTGTTAACACACCTTTGCAATACCAAAAGTAATACTCCTGGAAGGCGGTATTAACCCTCAAGAGAGCACAGAGTAGTATTAACCCACCTGTAATTCAATCTCCACCTCGTTTTCTCCCACCTCCATGTACATTCCCTCCTTAGTTTCAAATACATAAAAGAATCTGCAAAACTATTATTCTACTCAGGAGCATTTGAGATCTTGCTGCCTGGCACATGTTGTCAGTTTGGCTCAAATTAACTCATAAAAATTCTCTACAAGTTTGGACGTTTCTTATGTCAACAATATAAAGTATAAAACAGGTCAAAGTTCTCTTTTTTTTAACACATGAATGTCCAACTGTCCTAGCACCACTTGCTAAAAAGACTATCATACTTGTATGGGTCTATTTCTAGATTCTATTTTGTCCCAACATTGTTTTTTCTTTGATCCATTTTTTTTCTGATGCCACAGTCTTGATTACTGTGGCTTTATAGTGACTCCTGAAATCAGATCGTAGGAGTCTTCCTCTTCTGTTCTTTTTAAAAATAATTCTGGCTATATAAATAAACATATAAAAATAAATAAATTCACATAAGACTTAGAATAGCTAATCAAGCTTTCTTAAACAGGGTAAATCTATACTTTTTTTAGGCTAAATCCATACTATTCTTATAGGCTGTTGTTAGAAGGAATAGGTAATATATAGTGTCTCTTGATTCTTATTAAAAGAAAACACTAAAATCCTCCCAGAGGCAGATGGAGCTGATTTCCATGTTTCCCAAACCTTTTATCAAAGTCTTGTGACAGAAATTAAATACTCATTCCGTCAATCAATTTCTTAATAATCTTAGTCTTTTCAGTCATAAGTTGGCATCATAGTCCTCAAACTGTAAGTAAAGCTGCTTTTCTCTAGCAGAAACAAAAAGGTTAGAGGGAAAATCTATATTCTAGCTGTTCTAATTTTACATCTCAAATTGCGGAAAAAATTTTCACTTTATTAAGATTTTATGAACTTCTTGCAATTATCTAATTAGCCAAACACCAAAAGACATCAGAAATCAGCAACAGTAACAGACTATAATTACTAATGAGGATTTTCCAACTGTGGTTTTGTACAGCATATGGGCTGTGGCACAGTCATCCCTGTGCCACAAGTAATTCAACTTACCCTCCCATCCAGGCAGGCTGCTCACTTTTTACTGAAGTACATAAGGAAAGACAGCCAGTATCAAAAAATTACGTGGACTCAAGAAGGATGATAAAATTACTTGTAAAATCATTATAGGGAGACTTCAATCATATTTTGTGCAGAAATTTACCGATATGCATTAACAGGATTTAAAAGGGGCTTTATAAATATATACAATTAAAAAATCAAAACTTAAAACACAAAGAAAGCTATTAAATTATTTGTTTACTATCTTCAAGGCCAGGTTTAAAATTAGCCTCTGTAAATATACACCTTGCCACCTACACCAACAAGTCAGATAGGCTATCCATCTTCTCATTTTCCACTTCAGAGGTTAAGAACAAACCTTAATAAAGGAGTGTGATTATTCAATTTCTGACCTGAGTTTCCTACAATTTAATTAAGCTAAAGCCAATGACAAAGATAAAAATGCTGTCATGTAAAATCTTCTGAATTGCTACCTCACAAGTCTCCACATACAATTATTATACTTTCAACTCCCATTTAGAAATGAAATACTTGCAGAAACTTCAGTACCCAAGTATATATATGGTACAGAGTTTATTTTTTTAATTTAAGGGGGAAAAAGAAATACTCCAGATAAGCCATAAGGCTTTTTTTTTTTTTTTTTGGTCATACAGGGAAAGTTATACACTTAAATTTTATCAATAAATGAAAATAGGCAAGAAAGGGAGTTCATGACACTGGGATCAGGTTTCTTCCTGATCTCGTTTCATATTTTAATGCAGGGTTTATATGTAGCCTACTTCTTAAAATGGTTACTCTGGGCTAGAGGTTGCTAGGCAGCTCTAGAACAGACAGAAGACAATTAACAATGCATAGTAAATACTAATAAAATATTAATTTCTTTTACACATTGCCTTTTTTCTACATATAGAACTTAAAATCCATTTCTTCACACCACTGAGGAATGAGAAGAAAATGACAAATAGTTTATAAAGGAGAGTGGACTATGATGGAGTAATGCTGATAATAGGGAAGGCTATGCATGTACGGGGGTGAGAGCTATATGGAAAAATCTTTGTACCTTCCTCTTAATTTTGCTATGAGCCTAAAATTGGTTTAAAAGAAAAAAAAAAGTCTTAAAAAAAAAAAAAAAAGGACAAAGAGTTATGTGAAGAAGAAAAAGAGCTGCAAGTTACCAGTAATGGCCTAGAAAGGTGTTCAGTCTAAGCTGTCCAACAGACTGTGGCCCAGTTAAATCCTCCTCCTGGTTTGCACCCAGATCCTTTTCTGGGAGCCATGGTTCTGTAGGATATGGAAGACAAGGTTTGGGAAGACCTTAACTGTACAAGGTTACAGAAAAGATTTACTAATGGGTTCTTCAAATTATACACTGCCTGGATTTAAACATTTTGTTTCACTTTTTAATGTCTATGAAATTGGATTTGTCTTAGATTCAATGTAATTGTTTGTTCTGTCCCTAGAAAAGCCAGTATTAAACCGCTGGTGAATCTTGCAATCAAAGTGCCTCAGAAGGCAATGTGAAACCTAAATCTACCACAGGTAGACAGAGGTGGCCAACTCAGAACTCTCAAGCAAATCACTGTAAACTGGATGGGTGACGGCCAGAGGATACTGGAGGCCCTCCCAGTGCTGGACAGGGAGAGAGGGCTCCAATTCCCTTCAGCGTAGCAGCACTGGACACCAGCTAGGCAAAAGTGACACTAACTTCATTCATCTGTGGTGGCTCTGGTTTACAACCATCTTTTTTTCAACTTCATAATCTTTAAATAGCAATGAGTAGAGCTTTACTTACATTCAAAAATAAACTAAAAAGTGATGTTAAGTTAGCCACCTGGGTCTAAACTAGCTGTATAACATTACCAAGTTCTAAACCCATTACTAAATAAATTAATTCATCAATTTCTTTTATCTTTGATAAATTATTTTAAAATAATAACTTGTATCTTGTTATTTACATATCTACTATGTGCCAGGAATTTAAAATATATTACTTTAATCTTATATGACAGCTGTTAATCTACCTTACAGAAAATGAAACAAGAGACTCAAAAAGGTTATGTGGCTAGAATCAGGTCTGGGATTCAAAGGCCAACTCTTTCCACTTCATCAAGCTGCCTTGATGATTTACAAGTTTTTACACTGATTTACAAGTTGACTATCATTCACCTTTAACTGTGTTTCTGAATATTAACATATTCTTATTAAAAATCTCAAAATTTGGTATTACCCACTTCTATTATACTTTCCCCCAATTGAAGAGCTCTTTCTTATTGATGTGGTTGTAACAAAGCATTATGAAAATTAGAATGTGTACATATGTGTGCTTGCAGGTGTGTGTATGGAGGAAGGGGAATGCATGGGAAGATGCAGAATTTTAAGTAAATTTACTACATATTCAAACAAAGACAAAGATATTGGTATCAAATTTTTACTTCTCCCACCCAAAAGGATTGCCGGATAGCTATTTCTTTGTAAATCACTGCAATAAACTGCCTTCAATTCAAAGTCTTCTGGTTTTCACAAATGAACTTGCCACAAGTGATTTGTTTCATCTATGGCATAAATAAGGCATAACTCACTTTAGCTGCAGAAACTCTGAAGTTTATTTTGTAGTAGAATAGCCTATTTACACATAAAACAGAATATTTTTCCCCCCGACTGTTGGAATCCAAATACATAATTTCAATGAAAAGTAAATCTTAAAAACCATTAAGTCAGCCAAGGACAATACTTCAAAAGTAATGAAGCAAAATGGCAGCCAGAAGATGTTTTTTTCTGTTTATCTGAAAAAGTTTACATCCTGAAGCCAATCTGAAGGTTGTTGCTAGTCAAAACACAGGGCTTTAATGGAAAAAGTAATCAAGAATTCCTCCAGGGGCTGGGTGGTATGGGAACACCAAATAGAAGTTTTCAACTAGTATGAACTATCATGAAGTAGTAGTCTCTCTACTAATTAATTGTATTATACTTTTAGACTAGAAAGGTAACATTGCCTACAGTGAAATACAGAATTTTCAATGACCAGAAAGGCATACTATCACGGATGCTGTACAGAAGGATGATGACAATGACAATAATCAATTTTACCAAATAACTGCTTTATTTTACCAAATGAAGTTAGACTTGGTTTCTGTCTTTGTAAGCCATGGAGCCTTAACAAACACTGTGAGCCTGGGAGCCTAAGTCAGGTGGTTCCAGTGGACCCTTGAGTTACCAGTCCAACACCCAAGTTTTGTTTTTCTTTCTGGTGAATACAAGTTATGAGCATGACTGCTGATTAAGCAAAGTACAGCAAGCAAGCAAGCAAGGTTTCCTATTTCTCTTTTCAGAGACCTTACAATTGCTGCACATATACAGACTTGCTCAAAGCGTGTTATATAAACAGGGAGAAAATTATGTTAATATCTAGTGAGGCTCAAGGACTTAAGTTAATTTTAACAGTAACTTTAATAGACATGTTTAATAAATGAAAATGATATAAAGTGCTTATTTGAAAAAGTCTCTAAAGTTATAATATTTTCAATTTCCACTAAAAAGAATCTATTTTATCTTCAATCAGCATTCAGCCTATCAGGTATATTCACTGCCTCCATGACTTGGTGTGAGATGGCACACAAAGAGCACTGGAAATAGCACCCAATAGAGCCTCAGCTAAATCAGATGGTAAATCTATATAACTGGGGACCAGCTAGTAGTATGGACAGGGTTTTCCAAATCTAAAAGTCTACCAATAAATGGAACTTCACCTTGCCATGATATAGTATTTAATGCTTAATGATGCTGCTTTCTGTTATGGCTATGTCGTTCTCTACTTCAAACAGCCCAGAGAGCTGGTACTTTCCATCATACTCCATTCTAATCATTAATTATAAGGGTATTTAAAAATATTTTGTAATATTTTTATACATGTCCACACATTCCTAGATATTAAAAAACAAAACAAAACAGTAACTAATGCCACTAGGACAACTAACCAGCCATGTGGCAAATAAATTAGATTTTACATGCAAAATCATTTCCAGATGAACTAAAAATGTAAATATGAAGAATAAAAAGATAAACATGTTAGAGGAAATACAGATATTTTTATAATTTAAGGGTAAATCCAAGTATGACACTAAGAACAGAAATCGGAAAAGGAAAAACTAATAGATTTCACTACAACGGAACGATACTTCTCTGACAATAAAAAATGACAGTTCAAATTAAAAACTTATTTAATATCAATAAGAAAATGACTAACATAGTGAACAAAAATGGACACTGTGGGCAATTAATCTGGAGACCAATATAAGAATATGTATCAAAACCTTAAAAATGGGCTTATTCCTTTTGACCCATCAAATTCTATTTCTAATAACTAACCCTATGAGAACAATTTTCTTATTAAAAATATTCACTCTAGCAATGTGAAGAGCAAACAAAACCAAAAACAAAACAAAATCACCAACACAATCACATTAAATTATGATTCATCCCACCTGTTCAATGCAATAATCTACTGCCAATAAAAAACAGAAAGAGATCTATATTCACTGACATGAAAAGATTGTCACAATGTACTAGTGTGGGGAGGGGGAGGGAAAAAAGATTACAAAACAGCAAAAAATAATGTGCACAGCAAGACTACTATCAAAGTACATTCTTTCTGGGCACACAAACAAACTACATTTCGACCCCCAGCCTTCCTCCTGACACACTCAGTTTGGTGTGCCTTGTGATTATGTTCTCTGTAACAGAATGTGAGCAGAGGGGTAACTTTAGAGCTAGCTACATGTTGAAGATGGCAGTGTCAACGTTGGCCCCAGTTCCTGAAAGACTAAAAGAAGTGGAAATAGTCCCCTATCCCAATCCCGACCTGGAACATGTACTCTGGGCTGCTGCGTGTGAGAAAAATGAGCTTCTGCTGTGTTTATGCCATTCCATTTGGGCTTCTATTCAGTAGCTTGGCTTGCCCTAACTAGTATAGCAGAATACCAGCAGTTCTACTTTTTAAATAAATCTATATATTCATATAAATATTTTTAAGTCTGAAAAGACATGCATCAAAACTTATCTTTATATTAACCCTACTGTTGCATGCTGTTGTATTCTCATTGCTGTACAGTGTGTCACTGTGTGACTATGCCACAATTTACTTACTACTAATGGGCCTTTGGGAAGTTTTTTGCTATTATTATAGAGCTATGCCGACAATTTTGTATGTCTTCTGGTGAATATATATCCATATCTGTTGAGTACTTACTTAAGAGAGGAATTACCGAGTCATAGGATATACATATGCTCAGCTACAGCAGATGCTACTAGCAGTATATTAGAGTGCCAGCGGCTCTACTTCCTTGACGACACTTGCTATTTTATTTTCCATTGTCACTATTCTGGTAAGTAGCATACACTTTTAATTATTCTCAACATAAAATACTTTATTTTCTAAAATTAAAAGAAGCTTAGGTAATTACAGAGCACCTCTACAATGGAACAGTGTTAATTCCAAAACTATATATAGTGTTCTCAATGTTGTAAAATGACGTGTAAAAACATGAGAAAAAAAAAATGGATCGTCACTCTGTAAAGCGAATTAGTTGTAGACATTTGCAACCTGACCTTCTTGGACCTCATGGAAATGATTCTCTTGATGCCTATAATTCACTGGGAAATATCACACGAGCTTTGACATCAGCGTGCCTGGGCAGGAGTCCTACTTCTGTGATATATTCTGGAGTATGATGCTGGGCTCTAACCTGCCACTTCTGATCTTTTGCCACTTGAAGGAATGGTTAAGAACTATGATTTCTGAAGTAAACTGCCTGAGGTCAACCTCTGCTCTGCAACTTGATAAATCTCTCTGGGCCTCATCCTCATCTCTTAAGTAGAGAAAATAAAAGTTCCAACACCTTATGGGGCTGTATAAGAAATAAATGGATGTATGTATGCAGAGCACTCAGGACAGTGTCAGACACATAAGCACGCATTTGCTACATTGCTACTATATCACTCCTGCTGCTGCTGCTATTACCACTGCCAATGCCACCACTGCTACCATCATGAGTCTCATACTTAACAGAAAAATAAATTAAGCCAATGAAATCATCAGATACAAAAGAGTATTGGACCTCAATTCACCTGAACTTATTCTCTAAGACTGACAGCTGATCATTAGACCAAGTGGTCAGATAGCTGGAGAGTCTCAAGAAACCTTCACCTTCACTTACTTCCAAGGAAATCTAAGGTCCTTTCCAAGGCAGATGATAAGACAAGCTTCCACCATGCAAATCCCATATATGAAGCACATATATGGTAAAATAAGGGCACTATTTTTACATATGTTAAGTCATTAAGATAACATTTGCAATGGCCTCCTAACTAATTTTCCCACATCCATTCAGGCCTCTCTAATCTCTTCACAGGATGAGATTTTAGGAACAGAAATGTGATCGTGGCACCCTTCTGCTGAGAATAAACATGAAAATCTTTAACATGGCCTTCAAAGTCCTGCTGTATGACCCCACCCTACCTCTCCCACCTCAGCCTGCCCCAGACTTGGTCTACACACTCCAGGCACACAGGCCTTCCTTGAATTTTGCAACCCCTCCAAGCTTCCTCCCTCCAGGCAGCTTTTAGGCAAACTATTCCCTATGCCTATAAGGACTGTGGCCTTTCCTTCTTTGCCTAGGTACCTCCCATTTATCCTGTGGATCTGCATCTCAATTCGGTCAACTCTCCACAGACTAGGTTTTGTGACACAGTGTGCCTCTCCTTCTCTATTATAGTTGTAATTTTACACTGATTTGTGTGACAACTGGTTTAGTGACCACCTCCCTCACTAAAATGAAGACTCCATGAGGGCATCTGTATTTGCTCACCACAGTGACCCTAGTAAAGAACACATCACCTAGTGCAAAGTAGAGGCTAAATATCTTTTGGTTGATTGAATGTATAAAATGAATAGAAAAAAATGAAACGAAAAACTGTGGAGTAACTAAGAGGTCAAACCAACAAGGAAAAGATAGTATTTTAACACCTAAAGCTATAAGCATAGCTAGGAACTACCAAAAATATATATATATAAATATATACACACGCATATATATACATATATCTCAGCATCAAGATTGAATCTGCTCATAGCCATGTTTCCAAAGCAAAATAAAAGGCCTCAGGAGACTTGGAGTCTTACATAAGCAGGATGCCAACACCAAAATCAAGACTTCTTTCTGTATAGCTTCCTAAATCAAGTTACAGCATTTGCTGCTACTATCCATCTTATAAGTAAGCAAGCTACATTCAGTTCCATTTTGAAAGACACTCTTTTTAGCTCTAGGTTTCCAGAAGAATCTGAGATCAGATTACTGCTCCAAGGTTACCCTGGAGATTGCTTTCATCACTAATCTACATGCAAAGTATAGACTGCACAATCTTAAACAGATACAAAGATTGGGTAAGCAATGAGGTGGGAAAGTTAGGATTTGGGTGTGTATTAGTCACTGTGTATTCACAGGCAGCAGGTATTACATGTCTGGGTAAATATATGCTAACGACTTCTTTCACTTTATTTTTGGGTCATGGAAAGATTATCGAAGAGAAGTTTTAAAGCCAATGGCTTATTTGATAAATCCGTTAATTCAATTTAAACAAAATATAAAGTGGACTATACATTAATAAGAAGTGACAGACAAATCAAAGGTCAGGTGGTCCAAATAATTAGGAAAAACTAAATTTGTTGCCATGATCACTACTACTTTCAAAAAAAAAAAAAAGGAACTTCTTTTTTTAAAGTTCAGTTTATCATGATCTACATATAATAGCTGCCAACATGAAAACCTGATACTTAACTAGTAAACTGCAGAGACTAGAGAAATCCTGATCTGGAACTTATCCTGGACGGCTGACAGCCTTTGCGTAGCTGCCAGGGAGACAAGTTCCTGGATCACAGCCACTAGTCAGCTGAAGTATACAAGGGCAAATCTGGGATGTGGCAGACCATTTAGAGGTGATAATCAATAACGTGTGAAAGCTGAGTACAGAAACAAAGATCCTACCCAGGAAAAGATAGCCAGACACTCAAACGAAAGAGAGGCAAAAGCACAGGTAATGAAGTAACACTGTTGACTTTTACCACTGACAAATAAAACATTAGGTACAAGACATTTAGTACCATGATGTGTTTTGTGTAACTGCACTATTTCAATGAGGCCTATGTTACCTAGAATAAGCTAGATAAAATTAAGTCATGTTAAATTTAGTTTAAACTTTCTTTAACCCCACTTTAATCTGGGACTTTTTTTATGTTTGGCTTTAGGAAAGAACTGCTACTACTTTTCTAAAGTCCACACACAATTTATAGAAAAACAGAACCTTAGGAGAGGCTGCACAGTACAAAACAACAAAGACTCTGGAGCCAGATTCCAAGTTCACCACTTACCCATGTGCCCTTGGGCAGCCAATGAACTCTTTTTGCCTCAGTGTCCTTCTGTAAAATGTCACAAATAATAATATCTACTTCATTGCTATGAGGAAATAGTGAATTAATATTTGTAAAAGTACAAAGACCTGGAACATGGTATGCCTTGTTAAATAAATGCTATTTGCATTCTCTGCTTCTTTTAATTAGGTTAAGCAGATTTCTAAAAATTCCACCATGTCATAAAACACATGAAAGAGTTTAAGTATATATATATTTTAAGAGACCTAATTGTTCATACTTTCACAATAAATTCTATTAAAAGGAAAGTGTCTATCTTTTACTTTGATTCAATGTAAAGGAATGGAAAAATAGCTATCGCTTACTAATACTTACTCTTTACTATATATACTATGCTTTATGCTTCCTAGCCCTGACAACCATCCTATAGATTAGATGTTATCATCCCCATGTTACAGGTGAGGAAACTGTGATTTAGAGAGGTTAAATGATTTGGTGAAGGACACACCTGACACAGTTAAAGCAGAAATTTAAACCTAGGTTTTTTCTGATTCCAAAGTCTATTTAATCAAGCATCTTAAACAAGCATCTTTATTCTAAAAATAGCTTTGTTATCTACTAAGTACATTGGTTTTAACTATTTAGCTTAAATATAGGTAGAGCTTCAAAAAAGTTAGATCTTAGGTTTTTAAACAGTAAAATAGGTATTATAGGACATTTGGTAAATATGCAGTATTTGGTAGTTTCACATTTCATAACTACTTCCTAAATCAAATTGACCAACTGAAAAATCTTTATAATAACTAATAAGTACAACAGTAAGTTAACCATAATGTGGTTTCTGTTTGAACAATTTGACCAAAACATATAGAAGTTTTAAAGGATAAGACATTATAAACAACTTAGAGAAAAAGTTGCTAAAGTGGATCCTACAGAGAATCTGCCCAGTCTCGGTTACAACACAGGCTTAACAGGTATTACAGGTTTCTAGTTTAGACTCTTTTCTTTACTCCATATTTCAGACCTCATCTCTGCATGTCAAAGATTTTATCACTGCCAATTTAAAACTGATTGAGGATGTGGGAGAACTATAAACATTGTCCAAAGATCTGTAAAAATGATGTCTAAGATGCTAACATAAAAAATTCCTATCCAGAAACAAGATTCATTTGATCTTAAATGTACTATGTGAAATGAAAGGAAACTAGGGTTAAACAAAGGAGGGAGATGCTTTTATCTTAGGTTTCTAACTAAAACAAAAACATTTGCTGAGCATCAGGCATGAACCAGTATAATGGTCTATGTGTGGAAGCTTAACCTAAATAGTGTGATACAGTGTACGTCCCCTATGAAGCCATTTACGGAATGTAAAATAAGAAAACCAAACCTTACACAACACTTTTCAGAAGACCTGCAACACATTCATTATTGGGAACATCATCTCACCCCATCAAGAGAAGAATTTTCAGCAACTCCAAAACTGGAACTTTTAAGATGTCTTGCACAATTTGAGTGGGTCTTCATTGGAGGACAGAGCAAGGCTGTTTTTGTTTGGCGGGGGGTGGAGAGGGGCAGGGAAAACTGGTTGGTTGCTGTTTTTGAAAAGTAGAGGGGAAAAAAGCATTGAGATGGGAAAAGGTTTAGAATGTGTTTACTTTGCAAACCTTTGATTTACACTGTCTGTAACACCAACAGGCAGAAATAGAAAAATGGATTTGAAGCTGAGAAGAGGAGACAGCTGGACATAAAATTTTAGGAACTATCAACTGTGACTATGGATGTTATAGTGAGAGAACAAGATCACTATGGGAGAGTGGCTGTATCTAGAAGGCATACGGAGGATATGAGCAATACTGGCTGAAGATAAGCCTTCTCAGCAGACTGGCTCATACACACAGAAGTATAAGGAGACTCTAATGAGAACAATGCTGAGTCAGGCAAAAAAAGGGGGTTTTAAAGAGTGGGAAATGATGTCAAGGAAGGAGAACACAACTGCCAAACTGAAAAGAAACTAACGAATATGACTATTAAAAAATAATTTGGAGAGAAGGGGGCGGGGCGGGGAGTATCAAGAATGAAAGCATATTAAGAAAAACCTTTTCAGAAAGGGGGAGGTTTGAGCAAGTTTTCTGATTTGAAGAAATGAAACAGAAGGTAAAAAGGGCAACTGTTTAAGCAACATCCTAAAAAGACTGGGGTGGATTCAGGATTAACAGCAGAAGTGGAGGAAGATTTCTCTTGGAAGAACAAATAATGGTCATTTCTTTAAAACTGAGAGAACAGAAACAGAGATGGGACAAAACTGTATTTCAGTTTGGGAGGTGGAAGACAAAAGTTGAAGAAAGTTTTCATCAGGCAGCCTCACTCTTCTCTAGAGAAAAGGGATAGAAACAGAGGTGATTAGGAACCATTTAAAGGGCCACTGAGTATTACTGAAGACCCAGGTCACAGTCAGAAATTAGAAATTTCTAACAGTCCCAAATGGCAGTTATTTTATTTTTCCCAAGACAGCAGAAAAGAGCAGGTGGGCGAATAGCTCACACTGAAAAACTGAGAACAGAAAACCTGAACAAGAAGTCAGCCACGGTTTTCCAGAGAACACAAACTCTTTAGCAATAAACGGCAGATACAACATTTGGAGACATACATAACCTCCACTGAGACAGTATGGCAGAAAGATCTACTATAAATGGATATGAATTCTGGTTCCTAGTTAACTAGTTATGATGTTGATCAAGCTACTTTTTTATGTCTTAGGCATGAAAAAGGGGGTAGGAGCCTATGATACCTACCTACCTTTACAAAATTATACTGAGTATTGAAAGAGATAATATATAAAAAGACCCAGCAATGTTTCTAATACTTAACAGGTATTAAATAAGTATTAGGTTTTTTTTTTTTTTTCCTGCATAAAATGAGGACACTACACCAGGCCAGAGTCCCATGCCACTGTAAAATTTGTCATAGATTTAGCTGTGCTGGCCATACCTCTTTTGAATTTTGTGAGTTACTTTCCACCACCGACACCAGGACTAAAAACGATACCATCTTATATTTGTAAGGTGCTTTGCAGTTTAAAAAGCACTTACTTTCATTATCTTATTCATTAGTCCTGACAACAACCCTCTGAGAAGGCAGAATAGTTAACTGCCATCAATTTGTGTATGGGGAAATTGAGAGGCATGGAAATTAAATGACTTGTCCTAGGCCAATTTAACATTCATCTGATTCTTCTGTAAGGTTGCTTAAGTTCCTTAAAAAAGAAAATTGACCTGTCCCAGTATAGAAAACAGCCTCCTTTTGTTTTTTTCTTAATAAAGCTAACTTATTGCTGGTTTTTTCCTGTATTTTATTTTGAATTGCGCTTTATTTCCCAAACATTTAACATGCCTTTTTAAAAAGGCACACAAGTAAAATGTCACCCATAAATCAGAGAAAATATCTAAAATCAGATAAAGTATATAAAAGTACCTAGAGATCAGTGCCTGGCTTAGTAGGTATCTCAGAGATGTCTGCTGGTATACAAAACAGCTTCTGATGCAAGCCTAAAAATTCCTTAATAATCTAATATATATGACAATCTTTACTGCATTTACAGGTATAATTTATTTCATTGCAAAGGGGCTACAAATTTTAGATGAAGATAGCCTCTGTTTTCCTTTCTCCCTACATACAAATTCTGCCCAGAACAATCGGAAGGAATATAGGGATCTGGGGACGGAATTCAGAAAATCCATTATGTTAGATGGGGAAAAAAAATCCTTCACTTTCATTGATCTCTAAATTTAACATTTCCTCCAATTATGAATGCAGATAAGCCACACTTGTATTAGCAGTACCTCTGATTTTTATCACCAGTAGAATTCAGATTTTATACCATATTATAGTCATTGCAGATTATCTTGAAATATTTACACTCACCGCAACTTCAAAATTACCATAGTTATTAGACTCACTTCTAAACTTTATTTAATGTATTAAAAAAGAAGCAGTTATTACTATATCGCAAATTTGTTTTAAGATTAAATTTCTCTCTTGGTGCTCTACTTTCCTCCTCTTTCTCTTTCCCCAGTCTGTTCTCCTCACCCACCTCCTCTTCCATTCTGCCTGGCTTCGAATGCAAGGAATTCAAAAGGCGAGAGAAGGTGAAGAGTAAAACCTATGGCCCACTCTGCACCCCATAGTGCGTCATGAGCAATATGATTATTATTTACATACGCAGCCTCTAAATCCATTTCCTCTCAACTGTGAAATGTCCTTTTGCTCTTTGCTCCCTAAACCCTAACATCAATATCAGTGATAATATCTCTAGAGAAGATGCACTACAGCTTTTTAAAATCCAATCGATAGAACATGGTCTACAAATAAAACAGGAAACAGCTAGGATGGAGGGAGGTGATTGGGCTAGGGAAAAGAGGTGAACTGTAACGTTTTTATCTCTCATATTCCTAGCAATTAGAAAGAAAGAGGAATTAATACAGCATATACACACACATTCACACCCAAGAAACCACCACATGGGCTGTGACACTGCTTATGGGAAGGCAGACAAAAGAAGTGAGACTATGTCCCTATTGGAAGTGAGCTAGAAAGAAAAGACACACTCGTTGAACTGAGGGAACAGTGAAAAAAGAAGACATGCTGGCTGATTTTTGGAAGCAAAAGAGTCAGCCAATTACCTATTTTAAGACTATGAAGTTTCCAAATAGGAAACCCAGGTCTATTCATATTCACATAGCTCTTCTCTCCAGCTTCTACATACCCAGAACAACACTTCCACTAGAGGCCCTTCACTACGTCACAAGAGCTACCTACCGTCACAAGAGCTACCTACCCGCAGAAGCTCAGGGCTAGAGAAGACTGCCACACTAAAAAGGAAGGCAAAGGGGAAGGCAAAAGAGATTCCTTACAAGATTACAGTGGAGGGATGTATTTGTCCAAAGAAATACTGCAAATGATTTTAAGTTTTCCATACTGTCAGTACTATACATGAGTTGGCTGGTTTAAGAACAGATTTACCTACACGACACTGTTTCTATGGGAAAATGTACTGCAAGTTCTAAACAAATGATTTATATAAAGTCTGAATTGACTCATGGCTGTGAACTGCTTTTATTAATTATCCTCCAAAGGACCAAAGAAATGACAGATGTAGTAACTATATATATACACACACACGCGCGCACACACACACACACACACACATATACACACACACATATATATAACAGTAAAAGTTTAAGAAATGAAAAAATTGAGACAGTGGTAAATATATATATATATATTTTTTAAAGAAATTACTTTTGATATTTTAGACAACTTTTAGTTGATTCCCTTTTATGTTATTAAGCACTAGGATACACGAAAGTCAAGCTTAAATTGAGTATGTAAATTCAATGCTTTAATGTAAATTTTAAAACACAGAAATGGGCTATTTTCTCTATAAAAAGATTCTTAACAAAATGCCTTCTTTTCCTTTTTCATACATAGAACATTCTCAACCAGAAAAATAAAAATGAAGAACAGTATTTATATAATGTTATTCTTTTAAAAGATAAAGCAAAAATTGTATAGGTATAACTCACATAGAAAACTAAACTTATTTTCTTCTGACTTATGAGTAAAAATTAAGTTTGGAAAGACATGTTGTTATTCTTATAATTAATGTTCAAATAATATTTTTAAAAAGCTAATGTAATAGCAACTTACTGTTACTTGAAAAATGCTGGGATGAAATGATAGAGTAAAATGGGAAACACTAGAAGATAATGAAAAAAAGCCTACTGCATTTTCCCAAACTAATTATAAATGTTGACCCTTGTCTAATTACACTGTTTTGTTTTCATTTCCCCCATAATTTTGAGTATTATTTCATCACTACCTTGCTAATATAATACTTGGAATGATATTTCTATCCAATTTTTTTCTAAGGTCCACATTCTTACAAAATGAAATGTTTAAGCACTTTGTTTAGTTAAATTCACAAAGCAATCTGACAAGGAATATATTAAGATGCTTAAATTAAGTGGCTGGACTAAAAAGTATATCTAGAAAGCCTTCCTTATAATTTTGTTTCTTTTACATCTTAAAGCATCCCCCTCCTCAAAAAAAAGTCTTCATAAAAATGAACTGAAGGGATGAATTATGTCCAGCAATTTCACATGCAAGAAAAATCGGTTTTACCCATCAATAACCCCTTTTCTTTGTCTACTTGCCTCAAAACATTTTCCCCCAAAATGTTCTATATAACACTTACATGGAAGAATAGTCAAAATTAAGTAGAAAAAACATACTTCTTATGAAAGGATAGCGCAATAAATTAGTGGTCATTTTAAAATCACCAACTAAGAAGCTAGCAGGGAAAAAAAAAGATTCAGAGCTTGCCTAGCACATAGTAACAGCTCAGAGAGTAATTTGTTGAATAAAGGCATTTACTGTTGAAAAATTTCCAGTGGGAATAAAATTAAAATTGAATAGCAACGTGTTTCTCTCATTCAGTACTTAAGTTCTATAATAAAGAAAAAACTGTCTAAACTAAGGTAAATATATAATAATTCCATTCTATCTTAAAACAAACTTGTATTTCAAGATAAATAAAAAGTAATAAAACCTAATTGAGAACTTCCTGCATTTTCCCAAAAATGATTGCATCACAGTTCAATTGTTTTTCAGAAGTTAAAAGATCTCTGATTTATATTAGATGACTAATGGTTTTGTTGGGTTTTTTTCCTGGACATTTACTTAAGTGAGTGGGTGTAAATCTATACTATGGAAACAAACAAACAAAAAAAAGACTACTTATGACCTCAGAAAAACATACTCATTTCGTTTTAAAAAAGGGATATCTAATTTAAATTATCAAGATTATATTTCTTCCCTTTGCCCTGAAGGAAAGAACATTCTGGGTTCTGTTTTGAAGCTGGCACCCACACACTCAATCTTGGTTAATTTCCAAAAGCACATATGTTATAGTAAATTCTCTTCTTTCAATGCCAGAAAGTTTTTGCTCCTAGAAATTGTTTTACTGGCACATTCTCAACATATCAATATCTCAAAACCTGCTAATCCTAAAGAAGCAAGAGTGGCCAACACTCTTTAAAAAAGTAAAGGTTCCATTTTAATTTATAAAAGTCAACTTTTTCTTTCAGAGAGATCCTATCTGTTAAATCTGAGAGTTTAAAAATAGTTCTCAACCTTGGGTGCACATTAGCATCACAGAATTGGAGAGAGGTGTTGACTGTGTGTTATATGAGATAGCTAACTATTAAATCTGTTAACTCAATACATAAAGGATTTTCTTGCAAATGAGGTAACAACACTTTAGTCTTAGGAAAGACAGATACATATTTTGGCCATTTCAGATGAAGTTTTATGACATTTGCTGAAGTGTTTTTCCAGTGAAAAACCAACGATTGACTCAAACTATGAGCAACTAAGCAAAGCTGCTTTTTTCTGCCCTTAAAAAAATAAGTTGAAACTTGAAAGAAAAAATTCCGCAAAAATACTTAAGATTTCCTACTCTCTTCAGGGAATGTTTTGAACATTTCTATTATAAAATAATATATCCCTTCTAATAAGGAACTTGAACTTTTAAGAGCTTAAATAGGTTTTTCTGAAAAACTGAGTGCCAGACATTTCACTAAAAGAATGGTTTCTGTAATAAATCCTTTGATTCAAATGAAAATAAAAACCTTACTGTTTTCTTTTATAAATGCAAGATTCTCTTATTTTTATTTTAGTGTTTATTCATAAAACTTTCAAGTAGCAAAAAAATATATGTCTTAGGACATTAAGATTATAAGGCTTTTGTGCTCTCCCAATTAAAGTTCAATTTTAAAAGACCTCACTATAAGGAATCAAAAGTTTAAAATTCATGTGTTGACCCATTAATTCTGTAACTGTGAAAACTTATCTTCAGGAAAAAAGGCCTTAAGAAACTTATGTTTAAGGATTTTTTTCATAGATTTTAATAACAAAAAGTATTAGAATAACCATTGAAAATGGGAAATTTATGGAATATATTATGATATATCTATACATACATAAGTGTAGTCATTAAAAAGTAAGAAATCATCACCAGTGGTTAGGAATAGAAGGCGACAGAAAGGGTAGGAGGACTGTTGAGGAACTTTTTCAGGCCTCTTTTATCTTTTCCTTTATACTGCCTGCACTGATCATCGGCAATTTTAATAACTGCTAGAAAGATGGAGATGGCTACTTAACAGAAAATATTCCAGATAAATTAAATGAATCAAGTTATGAAAGTGTATATATACTATGATCCCAATCTTCTTATGTGTGTAAAGAAAACTGAAAGAATATATGTCAATAGTTTATTCAAAGAAGTGGCAGAGTATATTTTTTTGGGTGTAATTTTCTCAATTTTCCAATAGGAGCATGTATTTCTTTTATATTCAGAAAAAAAGGTTTTTGTCACTTAATATACTGTTATGCCCTATTTTGCTGTGATATAAAAACTATAGTTAAAAATTCTTTGGTTTCAAAGAATTATAATCCAAGCCTATAAAATCATGCTATAAGGTTAATGATGATGATGATACAGAAATGTGGAAGAAGTGATTATCAGCGTCCCATAACAAGGACTTTAAAAAATTAAGAACACTAGAATTTGATATATCTCGATGCCTTACAATAAATTTAGAAGAAACCACTACATTATAAAATGTTATTTACTTCACACATAATAAAAATAGATTTAACAGAGTAAAAATAAGTCCATGAATGATAGATACATAACAATATGCTAACTAAGATGAGAGAGATATAGGAGTTTATCACTACACAAATCACAGAAGTCAACTATGCTCTACCTTAAGATCACTTCAATTTCACTAGACAGACTGTCATCTGAAGGAGCCACATCATCTTGCTATAATAAACAGCTTACTATTGCCAATTACACGTAAATTGCTATGTATGAACATGCAGTCATAGACATACATAAAAAATGAACTAAGGCCTTTGACATATCCCTTGCCTAGATCTGAGATTAGGAAATATTCCAAATACTTTGGGTAGTAATTTCAACGGTTCAAATGAAAGTTTGCCTTTACTCATAACTGAATTTCTTTAAACTGATCATTCTGACCAATGCTAACTTGCACAGTATAAATGGCTTTATGAGAATACTAATAATCAGTACAATGTCCAGGAAAAAAAAAGCTTAAAATTGATTATTACTGAAAGTAATGCTATTTTGGAACTAACTAAATTATAGAGTTTTAAATGAAATACAATGGAATACTATCCAAAGGTTAAAATTATCACTCTGTAGATGTGTTAAAAAAATGTGTGACAACCATCTAGTGAAAAAAAGGTATGTAGATTATGGCTACAATTCTATGAAAATGGGTGATGAAATTGTGGCTATTTCTAAATGAAAATTTAATGCTATGGATATTATCACTGTTTCAACTAAAAAATTGTTTTAATTAGAGTTAAGGTATTTTTCTAGGTCTAAATGCCCTGTTTTCTTTTGAGATCCAGATTTTAAGTAAAGGAATAGAGAATAAAATAGAATGCACAGCTGTTTGCTTCTCGGAATCCAAACAGGAGGAAATAAACAGAGGGAAGCTAATGTCTGAGACTGGGCTGACTACTTCATTCCCAGCTGTGTTTTAATTTGTATTATGAAATAATAACAAACCCTTTTTATGATAGTGAGAGGCTGAGGATTTCCATTTGGGCCCAATGAAAGTTAAGGGGCACAGTAGAAAATACTTGAAATGGTAGATTCAGTAATGTATTGTCTGGTCTGTACTCCAAGTTGTACAACATCAGTTGAATTACTCAGGGTTAATTCTAATTTGATGTCATTTAAAGGCATAGATGATGATAGAGATGCCTGATCACTTACCAGTGACTTAAAATATATAAGAATGGGCAAGTCAAAATCATAACCTTTTCTGCTGTGGTAAGATAATTAAGTCAATAATAAAGTAAGCCCATAGAGTATGGGGTCAGTTTATGCTTCTGAATCATAACTGCAAATAGACCTATTCTCTACCCTTCAAAAACTATGTAGGATTATTACTATGGCCAAAGAAATCAGGGAGGCAGAGGTATGTTCAAATGGAGGTGAAGCAATACTTTAGCAAGTGAATGTCTTTATTATAGCTACTTTAGACACTAGTTCTTTTTTTTTTTTTTTAATGAGAACTTTAAAGTCAATGGAAAACTAGACCCACAAGAAATCAAAAAGGAGACATTCAAAAGTTTACTATGAAGAAACAAAAAACCACTGCTAGCATGCAATTTGTTTGCCTATTTCATCTTTGCATCCTGGTACCTTGACAGATTATGTAACATAGAGTATTTAGTTAATTTCATCTTTTCTCATTCAATTAAAATATAAATTTACTTGAAAAATTATAATCTTTTCCTTGTAATTTTAAAATTAATGTAAGGAGTTTTATGTTTGAACTATAACACACACAGTATAAGGGCCAAGTCTGTCTGGTTTATCACTGTACTCCTAATACAGAGTCACTGTTTATTAGAGGCTCAAATATTTATAAATGCATGATTTCTTTTTTCATGTTCTGTAGAAAGAGGAAAACAAAACCATAATTTCTAATCAGAGTTCATACCAAACATATATGAGAAGGTATAATGAAAAAATTACTCCTGGGAGGCTCTGTTGTAACAAAAAGTCTTGGTATATCTCAATAAAGGTAGAAAAAAGAAAGTCTTGGAAGTGGCAAGTAGAATAAGAAGATCACAGTAAGGGGCTAACAGCAGTGTTATCATTTTGGATCCCATAAACATTTACTCTAAATGGCATAGTGAATTTTTGTGTACTTTCTTATCGAAACTAAAACAAAAATTCAGTGTCATATATAGTTTCACCAATATACATGTTTTTACCTGAGAAGCTCCATATAACCAACTTTCTAAAGTAAAAAGCCAACTTTTCAAACTGCTCTATAAAAATCTCTAATTATTTCCTCTTCTGTTTCACTGAAGATGTAATAACTGGCTTGGTTCATGCCCTAAAGGCAAAATACAAAGCAAGGAAATGCTCCTATCTAAACTTTTTGATCCTCTGCCAATTAAAGAACATGCTCCAAAGGAGGTCACTGCAATACTAACTTTGAAAGATAATAACTGATAGAGAGAACCTCAAAAAGCAAGATTATAAAATGGAGACTATTTATTAATATAATTACCTCAAAAAGCAATCAAAATTAATATGTAGAATTAAAAAATTAACTTCTCTGTACATGTGGCTCTGCCTATATAAATTAATACTGAGAAAAGAACCTTTTGTTCCATGTATACTTTTTGGGAATGTCTCCGAAGATAAACAATATTTTCAATCAGGGATGAGTTATTTTCAGAGAGCCATGTTGAGTTATTTCAGAGGATATTAGTACACAGATGGTACCCAACTTAAAACAGTTCAACTTCCAACTGATTTTCTGACATTACAATGGTGCAAAAGTGATATACATAATAAATTACATGAGACATTCAATACTTTATTATAAAATAAGCTTTATGTTAGATGACTTGGCCCAACTGTAAGCAAATGTAAGTGTTCTGAGAACATTCAAGGTAGGCTAGGCTAAACTATGATGTTTGATGTCGAGTGTATTAAATCCATTTTCAACTTATGATATTTTTGATTTAAGATGAGTTTATCGAGACGCTGCCCCATCGAAAGTCTAGGAGCATCTGCATTTGGGTCAGTAAGGTGTTACTATGCTAAGTTCCACAGAAGCCAAAAAGCATCATTATCCTTCCCGTATGTCTGATTATGAGAAAGTAATTCTATAACTGATAGAATTGTCACCTAAATGAAGGCCTTGGCAATCGAGTATATAGCAACAACAAATTTTAGATAAAGTTTAATTTTTCATGCCCAAGACTATGATTCATACCCTTAAATTATTACCTTTTGCATACTTGATTCCAATTTGATTCTAAGTAGGTCACATTTAAAGTCCTGATACTAATGATTCTAAAGATTATTTAAAAATTGACAGGTCCCCAAACTGCACTAGATCAAGCAGATGTCTGACTAAAGACTAACAACACACAAATGGAACCTGAAGAAAAATCAAGGTTTAGGGGACTTTGGAAAGAATCCTGCTTTCCTTCATTCATGGCAGAGACTCTCTTACTAGAGAGAGTTGGATTCATTATTCAGAACCATCTAATAAAATTGCGTTTATTTAATCTCATGATCAGAACAGGTTTAGAACTGTTGGATTTCATTCTTGCCAGGTAAAACAGCTGATAGTGTAAAATCACACCTAAGTTATTTTACATAGCACTTGTCTTCTCAGTAGGCGACAATGACATTTCAGATAAAGACTAGCCAGCCACATAAAGAAATGCAAGGAAAAGATAAAAGGACTGGAAAGGAAAAAAAAGAAGTCATAACTTACAGAAGAAAATTAATAGATAATTATGTTAAAATTAAAAATTGTATTCATCAAAAAAAGAAAAAAAGAATTATATTCATCAAAAGATGCCTTAAAGAAAGTGAAGGCAAGCTACAAACTTGGAGTAAATTTGCAAAAGATTATCTATAATAAGCACCCCAAAATTCCTAAAAATCATAAGAAAAAAGACACCAAGAAAAGTGGACAAAAGATATAAATAGACATTTCACAAAGGAAGAAATTTAAATATACAATGAACCTAATAAAAGATGCTTAGTTTCATTAATCTGGGAAATTCAAAGTAAAAGCCAAAATAAGAAAATATTTGACAATCACCATATTGGGAAAATGTAAAAGTTAGGCAAGATGAAGTGCTGGCAAAGACACAGACCAACAACAAGAACTCATATCCTGCTGGAGGAATTGTAATAGTACCACCACTTTGGGAAATAATTTAGTTTTATTCAATAAAGTTGAAACTCGCATACCTTACAACCTCAATTATACGTCTAGTTATTTTTCTAGAGAAACCCTTACAAATGTGCATGAGGAGACATACAATGTTCACATACTAGCCATAAAATAAAATAGAAAACAAATGTCCACCAATGGGAAATGGTTAAATTGTATTATAATCATACACTGAAATACCACAGTTAAGAAAAATAAACTACACCAATTTTGGATGAACCTCACAATTATGTTTAACAAAATAAGCAAATTACATATGAAATGACTTCACCTTTGTAAAGCTAAAAAAGGTAGGGGAAATTAAACCATGCATTTTATAAGAACTCAGACATATGTGGTAAAACGTCCAGAAAATCGTAAGAATGTTATAAACACAAAATAAAAGATGGTGGCTGTCAGGGGAAGAGGCAGAGAATGGGATCGAAGAGGGGTAAGAGGGGGTTTCAAAGGTCTGATACACATTCTATATCTAAAGCTGAGTATCGTGTGCAGTGGTTATTCACCTTATTTTTCTTTATGTCTGGCAAATGTTAAATTCATTTGGCATGTATTAAATTTTTCATAACGAAATAAACATACTCAAAAAAGGTTTAAAAAGTCTTAGATCAGATGTAAGTAGTAGTGAAATATTTCAATTCCAGAGATTTGACTATTATTAATTCCATAAAATAAACTCATCTGTACTGCACAGTTTAAATTACATAAATTCTTTTAACCTGCCTCGCTCCTTTCACTGGAACAAGTATGACTAAAGGGTTAAAGACAAGAAAGTAATTACTATTAATTATTCTTCATGGTACAGAGTCCCTATTTATGAGCTTAAAGTCAAATTATTTCCAGGTGGTTCCAGGAATATGTAAAAATCTTCCTTTGCTGCCATTCCTACTTTGTTGTCTAATATGCGACTTCGTGGTTTAAAGATTATGAAATTTTTCTCTGGTTCATCACACAGTTTAAACTCAAAGTGATGAACAGCAAAAAGACATAAGACAATAAATATTTACATTTAAAGTATCTATTAATACCAATGTAAAAAACTTTAACCAAAACATAAAAAAATTATCTGAAAATCCTGATCCTTGGATTTCAGATCTGACTTAGTAGTTGATATATAGCACTACATAAATAAATTAAATCACTGTCCTTTAGCATTTGCATATATTATTAATGTTTCACATTTTGAAATTGTTTACATTTAGAAAATGTCATTTCTAATTAAAAAAAAAATACTTAAAAATATTTTGAAAAACTTACAGTGAAAATACCCAAGCAATAAATGGGTATTTATCTGTTCAGTATGTAAACTCCCAAGTATTCACAACATCTACCTAAACCCTCTTTACACAGGCCAGAAATTCCTAGGTAGACCACTATACCTTTGGCTGTTGGTCTCAGGGTCACTTTTCTCTTAAGATTCTACTAAACCTAAGTTTATCAAGGCTATCAATGCCCAAGTTCATACTATGTCTATTCCATTTCTCAATTCATCCCTTGACCCAGCATGAGCCCCATGAGGCTTTGCTCTGTCTATCCCTGACCTGCCCTCTATTTCACTTCTATCTCGTAAAGGAAAGTACCGATGGAAGTGATGCTCCATCATTAGCAAACTCCCCTACATCCTCGACTTCTTCTCAAAGCATTACCCCAATATCCCAGCTGTTACAGACTTTTCCCTGAGGACAACAGACGTTCTGCTGTACTTTCTCAAACAGCAGCTGTTTATTCTCTTTAACCACCTGAAATTCATTCCCTTAATCCCAAGACACTGTCACAGAGATAAACAGGGCACATCTGAAATCACTACTTCAGTGATCACACTGCACCAACACAGTCCTCAACCTCACAACGTGCATGTTTAACTACTCTCTCTCTGTGGATTCTCTCTGGCCTTGGGAGAATGTGTCACGATCCATTAGATTTCTTCTAGCTCCACTTCCCTCCTTCCCAGCCTGAAGTCCAACGGTCTAACATTTCAACAAACTTATCATACCCTGAACTCTTGGGCTCATCTGTCTTTCATTGTATTCATCTGGAAAAACCCTTTGTGGCTCCAATTATGCATTTTCTCTGAGCTCCCACTACCTATGACCCTCCATAAAGATTCCATATTCAACAAAGGTTTACAATGTACCAGAGACACAGCATGTAATACTGTATTTTAACATATTGCTGACTTATTTACCACAAGATTTTTATTACAAATATTCAACAATTATCTCTTGAGCATCTCCTAAGATGAAGGCACTATTCTAAGCTCTGAGAATTCAGAAATGAACAGGTCTAAGGATGTACCTACTCTTGTGAAGTTTATGTCCCAGGGGCATGAGACAAATGACAAAAGTAAATGAACAAGAATGTGAGCCAGTATAAGTGTTATGAGGAAAATAAAACATGGTAACATGATAGTCAATGGTTTCTGGGTGTGGCCAAGACACAGGGACTGCAGATCTGCTTCTAGACCCCTGCAATAAAGCAAGTAGCACAATAAAGTGAGTCATAATCTTTTCTGCTGGTGGAAGGTCTTGCCTTAAATTTGTAAAAAAAAACCCAACACTTGTTAAGTATAATAAAGCAAAGCACAATTAAACGAGGTATGCCTGTACTTGAAAGCCTTCTCAGGAACACACCAAACCTACAGTATCTTCATCTCCCATAGCAGAAACGCCAGAGCCCATTCTGAACTTTAAACTGACAAAGCCCCAATGAGATACTAAGCCAATTAAATACATCACCAAAAGGAAAAAAATAACTCTATAGAATTTAGGAACTATTAATAAAGAAAAGAATCTCACACACGTCCACTTAACTTTCTATGTAAGTGAAAGAATATAAGATAGTAATGTGACAGTGATCAAGTGTAATCCCATATTTGAGACAGAAGAACCATAACTTCAGTAGGGATCTATAATTTGGGAAGTACGTATGCTATAACAACTTAGAAAAACCTTTCATCATCACTCCATGTATTCACAGTCTTTACAAGTTTCCAACTCTTTCTTAAAAGATACAGTCTATTTATCTACTCCTTGAATCTGAGCTGGCCTTATGACTTTCTTTGGTCAACAGAAAGCAATGAAAGCAATGTTGTCCAAAGTCTGAGCCCAGGCCTCAAGAGACATAGAGCACTTCTATTTACTTGCTTGGACACCTGCCTTCACCACAAAAGCAAGCCTGGGTAAGCCTAATGGAGACTGAGATCATGTAAAAGAGACTGAGTCATTCCAACCATTCCAGATAATACCATTCTAGACCAGCCAAGCTGAGCAAAGTCTCCTATCTGATCTACAGCTGACCTCAGACAAGAGTAAACCTAACAGAAACTATAGAGGAATTGCCCAGCAAATCCAAAGATGTGTGTGCAATAACAGTTCTTATTTTAAGCCACTGCATCTTTGGATGGTTTGTTATGCAGCAGTAAGATTAACTAATCATATCTATTCAGCTCAGATAATCTATTACATTTCTCCTTTAATGTTTTTGAGGAATTAAAACCCAAAATTGTGAAATGTCTTAATTTCAGAGTCTTCTGCAATGAGGCTTTAACAGCAGGCCAAGCAGGAACTGTTATATACGGAAAAGATTTAGAATCCCATCCCAGGATATTATTTCTCCTACCAATAATACTGCTTATTTTCAATTTAGAGTTTCTTCTGCAGCTCTGCTGAGAAAGAACAGAAGCTGGACTGAAAATCATTCATATAAAACAATGGCGGGCTGACCTATTATAAAATTTTGGATTTTTCGGTAAATAAATGTTCAAAACGGACCTGGGATTCCTTTGTATAAGAAAAAAGTTAGTTGATTTCCTTGTCCTTTCATCATTCTTTTCCGAAATACAGAATTACTCAGTGTGAACTATTTCAGAGAAACATCTATTTTTCCAAATTCAAAAGAATTTCATTTTTTTGCACACTGTCTCCCACCTCCTCCAAGAGTTTAAGTGTTTGAACGTAGTTATAATAAGTATACATGCTACCTTCCCTTTCCACTCATCTGGGTAGGCATAAAAGGTTTAGTGACTTGAACCAGACTAGGCCTATCCTAATTTCTACCCCCTGTAGGGATGTTCTGAGAATCAATGAGAGGGAAGGAGAGGAAAGCGTTCAGAAGGAATGTGACCTTGCTTGGCCCATCGCCCACAGTTCTTAGTCCCAGCCTACTCAAGCCACTACTGGTCATGGGTTTGGCCTGCACCAGCCAGCAGTGCATGCCTCGAATTACCTGTTTTCCAGCATCCTTGCAGAGCCTGAGTATTAACAGATTCTAGATATTTCAAACCTACATATTTACACAGTTGTAATCCCAATTTTCTTATTCTCTTTTTATTAATAAGGGGCTCAGTTCTTTTACTTGTACCTCCATCCACCTCTTCTACAGACAATAATAATTTACAGTTAAGTTCATTCATTTAAAAAACTGTAAAATATATTTTAAAAAAACAGCAACACATATTCAAAACTGCCTTTTCACAGTCACTCCTGGGTACGCTATATCATATAATGCCTTCCTTATAATTCAGTTTTACCTGCCTATGTAAGAGTCCCTAATGTTACAATGCCTTGAATTCTTTACTGCCCTACAGAATATATTTAAACTAGGTCCTGCCTTTTATCTGCAGCCTTGGACAGTAACAACTTTACTTTTTAAAAGAAAGTCTTCCTTAGTGCCACTGGGCATTTCACAAACTGATTTCTAATTCCTAAGTCACAGGGCGTCCGTAAATAGAAAACATTTAAAAACCAAATATGTATATTATTAAGTGCACACATCATCACCAATACTTACTGCTTATTATGTGTAACAGTTCCTACGTTTGAGAGGTTGAAAATCCAAAAGATGACTTAACATCAGTAGGCCATAAATTTTAAGCTCTTTTCCAGCATGACACTGAAACACATTCTCTTATATACCCAATATATGAACTTGTAAAACAAATACCCAGGCATCTCCTAGCTATACCATGTTTTACAAACTTTGTTGACATAAATTAGCTCATAACATCGTTAGCCTATAAAATAGTCAAGAATTACCCTTTCCATTCACATATGTAAAAACTAGTACATAACGGAATTAAACAATTTTCTCAAAGTTAACACAGGTAACAGAGCCAAGGTCTGACCCATGGCTACTTTCCACTTCACTACAGTAATCAGTGCACACAGGCTTACAAATATGCACACTGTGATCGCAGAACGGACAGCACGTTCCTCTTGGTAAATCTAACTGGCCTATAAAGGGTCTAACTCATATTGTTGAAAACTCCTGGTTTCCTACGTAGATGTACACTAAACCTTCCTATTGGCTGCGGTTAGGTTAGCACCCCTATACACACTTATTTTTAAATTACAATATAAGGGGAAAAAAGTTTTACTAATAATATACGACATGGATTGTGTCAATGCATATAATTAATAAATATACACGTAATAAGACTGCATAATTAAAAACGATTTACTTATAGGGGTACACAACCAAAATATTTTGGAGATCCCTACTAAGCTAATTGGCCCAGACATCAAAAATACAAATAAAATATACAACGTAAATCATTAATAATAACAAGAGAGAAATAGAGAAAATACATGAAAGCGGCAATTCTCAAAAGAGATTTAAACAGGCAACGAATAAAGGAAAAGATGTCAACCATGGCCAAAACCAGGAATACATAAAGTCAAATAAGATACCATTTTGTCTGTTAGATAGTTTTGTCCAACACTTAAGTCTTGGTAATACCAAGTGCTGGAAAGGATAAAGAAGAAAATAATCTTATCTGCTCCGTGATCCAAGGATAAAATGGTAAAGATTTTTTGGCCAACAGCTGGCCTAACTATAAACCACAGAGCAAAACCACAAATTAATCTAACTGTGACTGTCAAATGGCTGGCCCAACTCCAACTCCCAAAGGAGTTTAGGGAGTGAATGCACTGTAATTATTTGGGACTTCCTGATTCATTATGCAGTCAGCTTTTCACAACATGTCACTTTCAATCGCTTTTCTATTTTTTTGTGATTCCATGGACTTACTGAAAAATACTACTTAATTAATCTTATAATTATGTATTTTAATTATTTCAATATTTTTGGACTCCATTTATAGTTTAGCAGAATTTTATTGTATTACTCTAAAGCTAAAATACACATACAGCCTAACTCCGCAATTCCATATCTAATGACTATTTTATAAAAATATTTACACATGACCACAAAGTTTATGTGTATATTCAACTACAACACTTTTAGAAATTGCAAAAATGAAAACAACAAAATGTCCAAAAATAGGAGTAAAATTAAATTATTAAAGCATATTTTGCAGCTATTGATATGGTGTTGACGTCTACTAATATGAAAAGACTTTAGATGTTTATTAAGTAAAAGGAAATCCAAGAATAGTACATATAGGACAAGATCATTTTTGTAAAAATTATATATATATGTGTATGTGTATATATACGAACACCAGGAGCAACAGTAACATTTTCCTATAACTTTCCCTTAGAATGCAGAGGGCTAGAGTATCTAACTTAAATTGTCATTAATTACTGGTTAAATCACATAAATTCATCCAAAGGTCACATTGAGAACTCAGTTAAGCACTTAAAAAAAAATCACACGCTCAAACATACACACAGATACATGGTGATGTGATCCATCCATCCAACCATCCATCCACACATATGACCTTGGGCAATAGTGTCTTGATCACTAGTACAGACACTTGATCCTCATCGATGAATTCTGCTACAAATTCTTCACTCAGCCACGGAAAAGATCAGTTATGGTATAATATGGTATTTTGCAAACAAATACAGCATAAGATACCAATTGCCGAAACCTTTATATTACTAACTGTAATAACTGTCAGTGTGAAACCAGGATGAACAAAGCTTAAGATTCTATTTACTCAAGTATTCAAATGTTTTTAAACTACTTGGGCTTACATACAAGCTCATGAATTGCTTCTGTTTTTTAGGTTTATGGCTTAATGATTTAAATTTGTAGATAGTAAATTAAGGGTATTAAATACAACCACATCCTTACCTAAGCCATTGCAAACATCACTGAGTTATCACAATATGCTTTCTTACTGATTCAGAAGTTGGTCTCCAAATCTTCTGAATACAGTGCTCCAAAGTGCTACTGCTAATTAATTAGAGTTGGAGTGCTAGCTGAACTTTATTTATCATCTCTGGCGGTCCATTACATAAAAGTTCTACAATAAACCCCATCTTCTGGTATTCACAGGCTTGTATAGTCTTCCCTGACTTTTAATTTTCATCTTGGCCACATGACTTACTTTGGCTAACAGGACATCAGCAAGCAGGATACAAGCAGAGATTTTATAAGCTCTAGCACACTGGGGCTTGTCCTCTTGGGATGTTCCTTCTTAGAACCCAGCTGCCATGTTATAAAGAAACTCTAAAGAGACTACTAGGTGGTAAGAGGACACAAGGAGAGAAACACTTGCTATCCCAGCCACAGCCCAGTTCCAGCTGAATATACCTGCATGAGAAACCTCAATTATACCACATGGAACAGAACAGCCTAGCTAAGCCCACCAAAAGAAAGGTGAGGAATCATAAACTGTTATTTAAAGCCATTACGTTTTGGGAAAGTTGGTTATGTGGCAGCAGAAAACTGAAAAACCTAATCGCTGTTCCCAACCATCTGAATTATTAATTATAATCCACACAGATTCTCGGTCAGTTACCTTTAAATTTCACCAGTCCAATCAAGAATATTTATTACAGGTATGGAGAAAAGGTGGTACTTTCATATACCCTCATATATTGCAGGAAAGAATATAAATCTGTACAGAATTTAGCAAAATGTGAAATAATGAACCTTTCTAAAAGCTCATATCCTTTCCCAATAATTCCAAGTCTAAGAAACAGATGCAGATATAAGAATTTTTTTTTACAGCAGAAAGCTAGAAATGACATAGCCATCCAAAAATAAAGGAATGATTAAACTATTATATATTCATAAGACAGAACATCAGTTATTAAAAAACCTACTGAATATATAGTGACGTGAGGACATGCAATATAAATTTAATGAAATAGTATTCAACACAGTATTAGCAATAAGACCAAAATCTTAAAAAATATGCATATAATTATGCAATACTGAAACAGTAATATAAATTACTATTAGAACACAAATTCTCTCTACATAACAGGAATGGGTGGTTTTTATATTTTCCTTCTTTACGCTCTTCAGTATTTTCCAAATATTCTGTAATAGAAATGCATTAATTTTATAATCAGAAAAAAACATTTAACATTATAGAAGAGGTTGGGAAAAAAAGCACGCATACTAAATATAGACGTATTATTTAGTTGACAGATTTATCGTTTGATTTGAAGTTCTGATATTTCTTTACCGAATTTTAAAAAATACCATCTTTATTAGAATGCATCTATATTCTATGATGGAACAAATTTTTCAAAATAAATGTAGTACAACGGGTGAATTTTCAACAGAGGAAAAACTGACACCGAGTTTAACATGTTGCTTTCCCTTAATCACTGTGCATGGGGTTATTCTTTCCCAGACTCCGCTATCCTGTCCTATTTCACTGAGTTTTAAATCTTAGGTTGAACAGTTTTATAATAAATATTTGATAAAATGGGTATTACATGCACCTTTGACCAAGGTCAGCAAAACCTGCTGGAACTGATTCAATATGAAGACAAACTATTTTTCATCTCAGAGGCAAATTCTTTTAAGACCCTGCCTATGGGAAGAAATAATATGTGTAACAAATCTAAGTTATTTGGAAGGGATAGGAGAAGAGAAGCATGAGAAGCATGTAGCAAGCAAGTTTTGGAAGCACTACTCAAGCACTGACACTGTTTGGGAATTACTCTCTGAAGTGGCCAGTAATTTCAGAAGAACCAGAGAGAAGCCCTGGCCAACCACAGAAGGGTGAAGTTTTTGATCACAGTGAAGTTCTATAGCCTTGGTTTCCTCGATCTCTCTTGCTCATGAAAGCCAGCATAGGATTGGTTTCTACTGCTTCTTCCTTGGAATTCAACAGTCTCTCCTCATTCTGAGGCCTAAACCATCCTCCATATATCTTCAACCATTCCTTCTGCAAGGTAAGGAAAAAGATTCCCCGAAGAATAGTGACAATATCAATAGTCCAGAGGGGCTTCTCTTGGTTGTTTCTGTTACTGTCCGCTTGAGAGAATAACTCCCAAATAGCTTAGAGGCTACTCCTAAGTGGCCAAGGAGTTCCACAAGTGGCTCTGAAAGAAATTTCTATCATCTGTACTTGAGGACTACCTTCTATTTCGTTCAGGTTTCTATAGGACCCATTGCTTTCAGTATCTTCTGATTTGGTCTACATTTGCTTTACCCATACTATTCACAATAGTATAGGCTTCAATACTAATTTAAATCTCCCTTGTTCTCTGGAATCCACAGCAGTCTGAACCGCGAAAGTTTCTAAATGGAAACAGCATGGTCAACCGCAAGGCCTGGGTTTCAGCTGTCTCCAAATGTCTCACAGGTCTGTGCACTATCTCGGCTTTATCACGGATCTGGTGCTCTAATCAGGTTTCTGAGCAGAGCTAATCTGTCTCTCAGAGGAGAATCACATAAACCAGACTTGATAAATAGCTGGTTTACTAACTCATATTGGGTTGGATGAATGTCACATGGTGAATATTTAAATTTCATAAAGAGTCAAATTATTAAGTTTCCGAACAGCATGAAATTAAGTTGACTGTCATCAAAATTCATTCAATCAAGAAGTGTTTACTGAGAAACTACTGAGAAAGGCTTAGGTTGAGGGACTAAAAATACAACAATGAACAAGACTACTTTTCATGAACTTACCTAACATATGGAGTGCAGGAAAATACATATGAAAACAAAATGTTGCCTTAATTCTAACAAATACTTTTAAAATATATTGTTTCTGAAATAAAGACCAAGGGGTTTATTTAATATCCCTCTCTCTTTTCCCCCTGAAAAACTGTTATTAAATCAACAGTAACTGGAAGTTACTGGTAGCTTAAAAGAAACACGGTAAATATACAATTAAATACCTAATCATAATCCTGTTAAGTGTTGAGAAGGAGAAGGAGAGAATATGATGGGCAACCAAACTTCCTCTGAGGGGCTCTGTTAGCTCTCCAAAATCTAGTCTTAAAAATCTAGTTGAAATCCAGTCAACGATCCTTTCAAAGGATCACGCATCTCCTCCTTCTGCTCAGACCTGCAATGGCTCCCGGTCTCCCTGAGTAACAGCCACTTACATCAACCAATGAGGCTGCCACACAGTCCAACCCATTACTTCTCTGATTTTAACTCCTTTTTTCTCCCACACTCATTCCTCATCACTCTTTTCCTGATCATCCTACCTTGCTCTATTTTTTTCTTATAGTATTTACATATTCTTACATACTATAAAGTTTACTTATTATGTTTAGTTTGTCTGACATTCTCTCCCCCACAATCCCACTCCCCAGAAGGGTAGAGTTTTTCAGTCTATTTTTGTTCAGTGATGAATCCCAATCACCAAGACACAATTTTGAGTTCAAAATATGGTGAAGAGAGTTGAGACACAAATGCGTCAGTGAACAACTGATTGGATGACCTCGCCACTGGGACTGAAATAATAATCAAAATCCGTTGGTTAAGCCATGCTCTCTATTACTCACTAGATAGTAGACTATGCTGCAGTTTTTCTTTTACACATCAAACTGATCCCATTCCAAATCTTTCTTTAGATATGGCAACCCTCTCACTCAGCTTATGGTCCAATATCAAGCCCAAGAAGCTAGTTATTCATCTTTCAGGAGACTGACTACACACTGCTCTGCTCTGATTCACAGCTAAACTTTCAGAGGCAGGCTTATTTTTTGTTTGTGAGAAAACTTCTCCCAGTAATCTCCATATTGGACCAAGCCCTCTCAATAAGCATGATGTATATTACTTCGCGGTATTTATGACAGTCTACAATGATATAGTTGTGATTGTTTTATTACTGTCTCTCCTACTAATTTAACTATAAGCTCCTTAAGAACAAGGTCCATGCCTGTTTCCCTCACAAATCCTAAATCACTTGGTACACAATAAATAATAAGTATCTGCTGAATGAATAATTGGATGGATGAATATGACATTCCCAGGTTGGATAGTCAATTAGGTAGCTGAAATAGGACTTTTTGCGGGGAAGAGGTTGTGTTTCCTGCTTATAGGGAGAAATAGAAGATAATGTTGTGAGTCCTATGGAAAGGCCAGATTTTAGCCACCTAAAATGCTATGTCCTCTCAAAATAAGGAGCTCAAAAATCAAACTATCAATAACTCCTCCACCAGGACCTACTCCCTTATTCTGGTCAAGGGTACCAATCATTCTTGTAGCCACTCAGACAGAACAGCTCTGAGTGGCTTTTGACCTCTCTCTGTCAGCCTCCTAGCTCAGCAAGATTTCTAAGGCCTGTCATCTCCTCTTTAATATCTTTGATCAATGGAGGCTTTCTTTTCCATTCCTACTGCTAACAACTTGGTTCAATCTACCTACCACGTTACAGCCACAGACCCAGAATTGGTTGCCCTGATTCTAGGCTTGACCCCTTCTAATACATGCTGCCTAAATTAAAATTTCCTTTAAAACTTTCACTTGACACTATTAATGCTGCACCAAAAGACAACTGCAATGGCTTGCCTAGAAAATAAAAAGTACAGTCTGACATTCAAAAACTAGACAATATAGCTCCGAACAGCATTCCTAGTTTTACCTCCACTATCCAAGCATTTTCTGATATCACTTAACAGCACGGAAGTTGTCACCATTCATCATACACATTATATAATACGTTATCCCCACCTCTATGAATTTATCTTACTATTCATTTATGTCAACCCATCTGAATTCCATCCATAACCCCCAGGCCTAGCTCAATTCTTACCTCTTCCTTCAAGTCTTTCTAGGACAGCACAACCTAATTTGCCACTTTCTCCTCTGATTTCTCATGACACCATTTGACAACTAGTATCATTTGTTTACACTATTAATTCCAATTTATACAAACACATATGTACAAGTAACTTTTCCATTAACCCTAATACATATCTGTTATAGAAAAATGAAAAAGCTACAGGAGAGCAGCATTTGTCAATAAATGCTAAGAAACTCTTTGTCTTTCGTAGGCCAGATAGAGGTGGGTAGACAGGGATGTCTATACCCAGGTAGTCTCCAGGGCCTCCTATTCTGACTCTTCCAACCAGTTTCTTTCTACTCTTCATTTCTTCCTCGTTCCTAAACATACACCAGCTTTAAGAATAAAATAAAGTGGACATAGGGGTCTATCCAGATTAGGGGGAAAATCTTTTGAGAAATCCAGAAAATGTTCTCAAAATGCAACCACTTGAGTTGTGGAGACTCTTGTTCTATTCCAATTACTCCTTCAAAACTAGAAGCCAGCATCATATCATCATCATGGGCACTGCTTACTCAGAGGGTGACTGCATGCCAGGCATTAAGCTATACACAGGAACTATAAGGGGAGGACACTGGGCAGGCCTGGTCTTGAGCAGTGGTCTTGGGGCTGAAAAAGGAGGATAATGGGAATCCACAATAAAATTCACTGTGGGTGGATGTCCTGGCATCCCAGTCTTGAAACTCTAAATGCATTTTATCACTGAATCACTGTTATTCATGTTAACTTTCCTAATCAACCACAGAACACTCTTCTTTTCCTCTATGAAAATGCCATTTTAAAATTACATGTTTCTTCCATTTTTTTGTTTTAACGTCTGTTTATCCTACTAGACTGTAGGCTCGCAGAAGGCAGGATTCCTGCTGTGTAGTCCCCATTGAATTTGAATTTCTATGCTCCTAGAATAGTGCCTGGCTGGCATTTACTACAAACGCACTCCAGATTGAATGTTAAAGGAATGACCAAATTCCAAGACTCCGTTACTATAATACTGGTCCACAGGTTTTTATAAAGTTAAACAAATGTTTATCTATAGACTGACCTACTAACCTAACCACTGCACTTGTTTCTATGAAAGACTACCTCTAGTCCTAAGCTACTGCGGGACCTGTTTATATTGTCCTGTATTTTTAGGTATAGAAGGATTTTAGTCCAGACACTTTAATTTGAATGCTAATGACTAATAGTGAAGGTATATGACCTACAATAAATAGGTCCTTAGCCTCTTTAAGTTTCAGTTTCATCATCCAGAAAGGTAAAAAAAAAACCACTATGAAATTAGTTTAATGCTAAGCTGAAATTCCTAGCACTAAGTCAGTTCATGTTTCCCACACCATCTCCTTCTTTTAATACATGTCTTTATACTACAAACTCCTTGAAGGTTGTTCACAGTTGTGTTGTGCTTACTGAATTAGCATAAAGTGCTTCACAATGGTAAGGGTTACATATTACGCTCCAAACTATTATGAATATGAAAAAGAAATATGTCCATGAATTGTTCTAAAGCATTATACAGTTATTGCTTTAGTTATCAAAATCCAATTATAATATTACAGTATATCAAACAATTTAAAATATTAAATATATAGTATTATACTCTAACATTCTTGTGGCAATTAGATTATATTCCCTATCTTTATTTATATTTTGGATTGTGATACTCTATAAGAAACAAATTTTTTTCTCATTTGCAACCTTAAATGGCTACTTCATATAAGAATTCTACTGTGCGTTAGTTTGAAATTCTCAGCGCATTAGATCCAGCTATCGCAGGTATTGAAATAAAACTTCATTAGTCAAATCAAACATTGTTCTATTTGCATATCTAAGAAAAAGTTCAATTTTCACAACTTAAAATTTTAAGTCAAGAAAAAAACATTATGAAAATAACCTTGAAATTTACATATTATTTTATTATCCTGCAATGAATTTTTGATCCCAAACCCCACCAAAAAATAATGACCTTTAAATAATCAGAACAAAGTTGCTCACTATTCAGAGAGCATTGTTTTAAGATTTACTTGGCACTTTAAGTTAACCATCTTAAACCTTTGAATCACAAAGGAATAGTCAATGACACATCCATTCTAAGCTACCATGACCTGTCATTACAGAGTCATTAAGTGGTATTTCAAAGGAGTAAGCAGAAAGCTTTATAACTTTCAAACATGTTAAATTATTTTCTGTACTTTATGGGCTAAGTTATTTGAATATTTAAAGCTACATTTTATAAATTATAAAATTCATTGATAATTTTCATATTCTTCCTAAAGAAACAGCATAAACTAAGTTTTAAAAGCAATATGGAAACTCAATCAAATTCAAACTCTGTGTACCTGTATTTGCACACATATAATAAGATTATTTAGATGCAGGCTAGCTAAAGGTACACAGAAAAACTTTCCTCAGAAAAAATGAAGTATTAAATTTTTAAGACATGTAATTAATTTTCAAATATTAGTTTCAAATGTTAACATTTTTTGGCCAAATGGACTCAGGAGTAATATGCATTCTCTATATTATATAGCCTGTTATAACTACAAACTTTTATTAAAAAAATAATTTCAAAAAGTGTATAAAGTAAACTGATCATCCAACTCATATGCGCACAACTCTTACTCTAGTCAGGTCCTCTGTTGACATTAGCACTATTACCAGTTTCCATGCACCTCTGTGGGGAAGAAGTACAAAATGTCATGAAAGAAAGGAGAAAAAAAGGGAAGGGAAGCAAGCACACACAACTCTGTCATGGCATACTTCATACTTATCTATGATCTGTACGAAGTTGAAAGAGAAATACTAAAATAGTTAAGCAAGATAGGAAAGCTAGGTAGCCTTCTCTGTTTCCCACATCATCTCTTCTTAGCACGGTGAGTTCATTATTTCCTAGAATATTGTAAATTCCCAGAAAAGCATAAAATTCAAAGAAACTAAAAACTGGGATGGAATTTAGAAGTTGCTCTTCCAGCCAGCCCAATTCAAAGATGTGAAGACTGAGCTCCAGAGCTTTCAAGAGGTTAAGACCACTGTCCAGCTCTTCTGACTTTTCTCCACTTGGTCGCTCTTTTCCTTACCGCTCACACTGATCCAATCAAATACCAAAATATTATCCACAGATAATTCTTTTTTGGCAATCTGTTATTTGAACAACAACCAACATTAATTCAGGAGAGAAATAATTTGAAAGTTAAATGTACCTCACTTGAGAACTAAAGTAGAAACAACTCAAGTTCTTTAGGTCTCCCTTCTTGCTAACGAAGCTGCCAAGAAACACAGGTTTAGGAATAAGCAAAAGGTTGTTGTGTCTTTTACTAGCCTATCTTCCTTTTTCCCGTGTGAATAAAATCCACTCTGCTTACTGTATTACCTCCTTTTCTTATAATTTGATGAATAACCTTTCTTCACCTAAGAAAAAAACCACCAATGAAAAATATTCACCAATAATAATCGCTTTCCTACTTCAGACTCCTATCCTTTTTTCTACTCCAAACGTTCTAAATATAGTTCATGTTCCTGCTGTTTCTCATCTTGCTGTCTTTGCAGACCATAAGTTCCAAAGGCATGTTTCTGTTGTTTTATTATGTGGTGTATGGAATCAGTAATTCTTCTGACTACTTTCGAGATTAAAATGAGATTCAGACAGGGTAATATATGTGAAAGCACTTGGCAAACTATAAAGTTTAAAAGTACTGTCCTATTAGAATGACGAGGCATTCCTAATTGCTCATAACAACACAATTAAGTAAAAAGTTTCTAGGAAATTACAACTTACATTAGGGATTTAACTAATCTCAAAAGAAATTAGTCTTTTGCTATAAAACTCAGAAAGGAAAAGCAGTAGCATCTACCAATTCAACAAGTCATATATTTGTTAATGGTTATTTTACATGAAAGAAGTATAATGAGTGACATGTTTCTATACCATGCTCAATTTCATAATCTAAGTTATTTATTGTTACTTTGAGACAATTATTGGCTGTTTATTAACACTAAATGATTAAAACCACTAGTTTAAAAATGTCTTGAGTAAAGTAAAATTACGGCTTTCTTAATATTGTCCACATTTTTCTGAGACTTACTTAAGCATGACACTCATAAGATTCTAATTTGTTTAAGTCAACATAAAAGAAATCTAATCAAAATGGCTAGTAAAACAAAAAACTCAGCTCTCTAATAGCTTAGTTCTAAATTAAAACATACATATTCAGCCCACACAGAATAACATTTCATACTGTCAAATAAACATTCATCTAAAAATACACACATTCACAGAAATTAAAATATTACTGAGAATTGTTGTGTTACTCCTGTTCTTGTTAAGAACAGCAAGGCTTAATGTACAGTAGTTAAACACATTGGATAAAAATAAATGAACCCATCTTTCTTCAGAAATATCGATACTACATCCAAAAGAAGAAGCATCCCTTTTCATTGCCATAAAAATTTACTTTAATTCAAGATGAAAATAATGACCAGAAATAATACTTGGTGACTCTGAACATTACTCGTGCTTTTATTTTTTAGGTCATCTAGTAATGTATAATCTCCAAATAAAAGATGTAAGAAAATTTTCCAAAGGACCACATCATAAAATTACTCCATTCCTATATCTTACTTCTGCTCTAACATCCAAAAGCAAGCATTCCTAATACCTATAAACCTTGAAATATTATGTAAATGTCATTCTAAAAAAAAAGTTAAAGCCACACAAGTAATTATAATTTAGTGAAATATGACATGATCTTAAAAATGCCGCTTAGTAAAATACCTTACGGGCCTGATAGAATAAGGTACCTTTAGTTATGGATCTGTTGTTATTAATAAACTATTAACATCTCAACCAAATCTTGTATTTAAGCATTCCCTTTCAAGCTTCCATTCCTTAAAATTAAGCAAAAATTTTTTAAACAGAAACAAGCTCTTAAGTAAACAAGTTTCTAATTTAAAAGGAAGATAAAGCCACCTTTATTTTCCCTTGAGAGATAAAAAAATTTTTCCTACATAATGTTCACCTCAAGCATTGTATTTGTCTCCAAATACTACCAAATTAACTGTGACTAGAAATTAGGTCCACATTTTATAGAATTAGTTTAAAGGTTAGGACTGATCATCTCTCCTCTGCATGCTCCACTGAAAGCCTTTTGTATTCAATCACAAACGTCAGTAAAACATTTGGATATATTTTTAAGACATAGATAGATATTTTAAGTAAACTGAAGCAAATTACAAATAATGCTCTAACATGTTTGTGAAATATTCAGTATTTATTTGTTTTTACTTTCAGCTCTGTCATTATTTATCAAACTGTAACTAGCTTTACATCACTTTTGCTACTTATTAACTAACAGCTCTGGTCAAAAAACAAACAAAATTCACTTAGAAGGAAAAAAAGATGGCAAAGACAAATTATTATAATGCTCTATCACCAGGAATATATACAGAAGGACCAAAAATGTAATTGTGGCCATAAATGATCTAATTTCTAATCAACGAATGTCCAGGCAAATGACGTGTCATCTTTACTCTCAAAATTCCAACTGTATATAAAAATTAAAGTTAACATTTTATGATAAATCTTAAAAAATCATGATCTTATCTGGACATAAACTAATCACATTAGAATTACTAAGGAAAAGAACATAAGGAAAAAACTCACTTTATATAGTATCTTGCACCTTCAAAAGTATATGCTTCTTCCCAGCCAGTAGGCAAATCTAAAACACACATATTTCACAATTAGTGTTACTTCTGTGGGATAACAAAATAAATTCCAGTCATTTTAATCACTCATGTTTCATGATCAGCTATTTTCATTTATAAGTAGGTTTCTAACCAAATAAAACTCATAGTAGATATATCATTTTGGGAAAATAACAATTCAAATTGAAAACCTCCAGAAAAGTCTCACAATATTAGAGATGATGTGACATGACTATACACATTTAGATAATTAGAGTGGAAAGGAGCTACACTCTGGCATCCAAAATACAAAGGGAAGCCTTCTAATCTTAGGTAAAATTCTCATGAACAGTTGGCCAAAAACCGAAAAACCGAAAAAAACACAAACACAAAAAATTGCATAAAAGGCAACACCTGCTGCTTCTTACGGATACTGCATCTATTTAAGACTATACCTTTCTGCTACATGAATGAATGCATCCAGAAAGTGTCAATGATGAAAAAGAACTTTCTGAGTACTTAATCAGGGGAAAATAAATCTGACATCACATACTTGAAGTATTTCTATAGACTTGACTTTAAGAGATGTGAAATGTCAAGTAATAAACCTAGGAATAATTCAGGTTAGTCAAGGTAACTTTATGTGCTCCGTATTACTTACAAATGACTAATGGCTTGGAGTTAATCATAATACTTCTCTGAAATAAAAAAACCATTGATGTGTATACAAAACCAGAGTCAAATCAAAGTAAACCAAAGCAAAAAAAATCATAAGTATGTTTTTTTAAAAAAAATTAATGTGAAATCATACAAGAGAATAAAATTTTTCTGTAGTGTGAATGTTATCAAGTCTGTGGGGGTAAATGGGATATAAGTTTACACATAGCCAAAGCAAGAAACAATTCCAGAAGACAATGAGGCTAAATAATTTAAATACCATACTGTCTTCTGAAATAAATTTATTATCCATAAGGCAAAGAGGCCGGCAAAGTTGAAATATATATGTAAAATATTGAAAGGTATATTGAAATCAAGACTTCTCTGGGGAGTTAAGAAATGACAGTGTTATTAGTCAGAAATGGCTTAAAAACGTAACCTCATGTTTGCTACAGCAACATTCTCTTTCCTCCTCCACCTTTTTGCAAATTTGGAGACATTACTCATTTCAGTGAACTCCACAATTGAAAAGAAAAGGCAAGTTTATTCAATATCTCGGCAACTTTAAGAGACTTACAGAATCTGAGTTAAAGTACTATCTTAGAGGGCAGCTCTAAAGGACTGCTGAAGCCGGCCTCACCTTCGACCTCGACTGTTCTCAAACCTTTCCAAGCACCAGAAATAGAGGCAGGCCAGTAAGAGAACACATGTTACATTTCAAAGACAAACAACTTTCACGAATGTAAACAAAGAATGACAAAAGAAAGCCAGACCAGCAGTGAAGCTACAACCAGCCATTCTCCAGCTCAACTCACATTTAGCATTTAAACTAGCTACCAAAGGCACCGGAGAGATGTGCTTCCCCGCCGACCTCCACTATTAGTGCACAAATGCCCACACATGGGACACCCCCTTGCATGCCCACCGCCTCCTGGCGGTCTGTGCAACCTCAGCACTGCTGCCGGGGACTCTGAATTCGGCTGGCCAGTAACTGCAGCTGCAAATGCCTGCTTCGGCTCCGGCTGCTCCTCCCGAAACAGGAGGAAAAGCGCCCAGCATTTCCAGAGCTGTTCACGGTCAGAGAGGATCGCAGCACCCCCACCCCTCGCCCCCAAACTCTTCTCCTCCTCAATCAACCTCCAACCCACAAATTCCACCTAGGAGGAGGAGGAAGCTGCACAGCAGGGGGCAGCTCTCCTGGGAGGAGGGAGAGGACGTGAATACCGAATCCTGGCGGACCACTGGCAGGGTCCCGGGCTGCAGGGAGGGGAGGGAGTAGGAAAGGACTCCTAAAGGTTGAAAAGAGGTGGGGGCGAAAGAAGAGGATGCTTGGAGGAGAGGTAGGAGGAGGATTCGGGAGTGGTTGCAGGAAGAAAAACTCAGAATTCCAGATTTCCTGGGAGAGGGGATTCGGCCACCCCAGGCGCATGGGGGGTGTCCAGGTTGAGATGGGGGAGCGGACGCTGGAAGAGGGCGCCGTCTCCAAGTGGTGATGAAAGGCTGCAGACAAGAGAAAGGTCCAGAGACTCGAGAGAACTCCGGCGGCGGGCACCCCGTGTTCTTTATACCTGCGGCCACCCTCGCCGACCTCCGCCCCACCTCGCCGCCTCCCGGGGACGGCGGTTCGGGGCAGGTTGCCGGAAGGCTGGCGGCCCGGGTTCTGCCGCCTCCTCCCGACGGAGCCCAACTCCGCTCGGGCCCGGCCGGGCTCCGCGTTACCTGTGCTGTGCCGCCGGTGTCCGGTGACCACGGCCTCGCCGGTGACGGGGTGCAGCCAGGTGGTGCTCTTCGCCTCCTCGCTGCAGGGGTGAGAGAAGGGGCAGAGACCGAGCGTGAGCGGGAGCGCCGGAGGAACCGAGGGGGCTGAGCGGCACAGACCGGCTCGCTCTCCCCCTCTTGCCAGCCTCCCAACCTTCGGGCCCCCGCGCCGTCCCCGGCTCTTTACTTGATGAAGAAGACTCGGCCGCCCCTGGTGATCCCGTAAGTCCAGGATCGGGGCAGGGAGCAGATCCACTCCAGGTTCAGATCCGCCGCCATGTCTGATCCCCAGCCGTCGCCGCCGCCTTCTCCTACTGCCGCCGCGGGAGGAGGGAGCGAGCGAGCGAAGGGAGCTAAGGGAGCGCGGAGCGAGCGCGGCCGGAGCGCGCTTCCCCGGCCCGGCGCGCCCCCGCGCGCGCCCTACCCCCTCGGGCGGCGCCTGCCCCGCCGCCCCGGCTGGGTCCGGCCCGCGTCGCCGCCCCTCTAAATCCTCCGCGGCCGCCGGCCGGCCGCCCAGCCGCGCGCTGGGGGGATGGGCGAGCGGCGCTGCGCCCTACGAGCAGACCCCTCCCTCGCGCCCCTCCGGCGCTCCCGCCCCACCTCCCCCCGCGCTCCCGCGAAGGTTCCGGGATCGATAAAAAACACGCTCTGACCCTAGGGCTTTGCCCCAAGGCTTTCCAGCTCAGAGCGCGATTCAAGGGGCACGTAATCCCCGCACCCCTGACTGCTTGCTCTTTCAAACAACAAAAACACAGCATCTGAGCTTTGTTTTATAAGATCCATTGGATAGCCGAGAGATTTTTTCAAATGTGTGTGTGTATATATATTTATATATCTTTAAAATAAAAACTGTTTTTATTAAAACACACGGAGGGCTTTTCCTGCTTGTTTTTGTGCGCCAGATACCAAAAGGTTTCACTCGTTACCGTGGACCGGTGAAAAATGAATGAATTCAGACTTGACAAAATAAATTTTCCTCTTCCTAGGCCCCTTAAATCGTATGATGTTTTATAAAATAAAATCTTGCCTTTTCTCTTACATCTTTTAAAAGATTTACTTATCGTCAATCTGCATTTCTGCTTTCCCCTATCTTCCCTAAATTACATAATAGCTAACTTTATAAAGTCCTCGAAATGGTGTACGTTTTAAATCCCCACAACAATCCTATAGACGCTATAATTACAGATTATAATCCCCATTTTCCAGATGGGAAAACCGAGGTTTTAGTAGCAAGTGGCAAATCCTGGATCCAAACTGGCTCTAGTATTTTAAAAGTCTATTTGTATAACCATATAGTTATGCTTAATTTAAAAGTCTTGTTTACCCTGATCCCCACCCTTTCCACCTTTTTTTTGTTCTTAGAACAAGAGAAGGTCAGATTTGACTGCAGCTGAAATCTTCCTTAACACCACTTAAGAGTACTTGCTTCTTGCCATTGTGTCTGGTCCTCAGCCACACTTGGAATTGCTTATGCATCTTTGCAGTAACATGACTCATTCCAACAGGATACACAGTTCAATAATAATATTACTACTGTATGTGGTATTCTTACAGCACCTTTCTCCAATTTTGGGTGCCTCTGAAGCATTTATCTCATTCAACTTCACAGTAGCTCAAAGAGGCAAATAACCTTTTTCAATATTTAAGGAAACTAAGGCATAGAAAGGGTAAACGACCTTGGCCAAAGCCATAGCCAGCAAGTCAGGTGGGGTCTGGATGAGAATGCAGTTTTATGGACTTTTTCTCTCCTACTCTAATTCTCCAAGGCCATTCTGTCTTTGGTGAAAAGGAGTCTGCAATTACTGCTATAATTTTCCTATCTATCTGCATACACAGGGGAAAAAAATAACGTCACTTTAATGTTTTCTCTCCTCGGTTCTTTTGCATTCTCCTCTTTCATTTCACTACTTATTACTTCTTGACATCTTATCTCCTGCCCAGTCTCTGAAAAAAATGACTTTTTTTTTTAATCAATGAATAACTAGCAGGAAATGTTTCACATTATCATCACTGGTCACTGGCTATAACAGCAAGAAAATCAAGACCTATCAAGTATATTATGTGACGGTTATGAATTTTAAAAATCTAAAGCAAATCTTTTAAATATCATAATACTCTTAGAAATCTAGTACCTCATAGTCCAGCTATAATGTTTAATTTTTTGACTGTATTGCTGAGAAGTCTTTACATTGGCCATATTTTTTTTTTGTATATTCTTTTTAGCTGTGAATCTGATTTTATAAGATTCATTAGTATAAGGAATATTTCAAAAAGTGATAGAGATTCACTTAATAAAAACACGTATCTTAAGAAATTGCATACACTGTGCTTAAAGGGTCAACTAAAATCTTAAGTACAATTCTATAATATGTCCCAAAATTTGGAAAAAGCAGTAAGTAAAAAATTTAGCAACATGTATGCAAAATGAGGCATGCTTCTGATTTAGAGAAAGAATAGTCCTCGTGGTTTCCAGGAGCTGATAAAAACAGCTTCATACATTATATTGTCAGGCACTCTGGAAAATTTTCGCTTTTAATGAGGAAAATTGTATTTTTCTTAAAATTTTTCTGTAATGCCTTTTCTCTATAACCTTACTGCCTTATTCTGATCTGCTTTACCTTCCAGTTATGTGGACATGTGTGTCCACTTCACTGTGGAAGGTCAGGAATCCTGTGTTCTCCATCACCCAATCATCCCCAACTTTGAGTCAGTACTAGAATGGTTATTGAATTTCATTTTCTTCCCATTCCTTGACCTCCCAACAGAGTTATTTCCAAATAACATATCCCTTTTTTATCACCCTATACTTCTTCAATAACTGACAGACCTAAACTCATATCTAACCTCTGCTTTTTATTGTATTTTTTAATTTTTTCATCCTATGAGATTCTTCGATTTCTTATATCATGATCTGCTTTTTGAGCTTTAGCCTATGATTATTGTAGCTTCTCTGGAAAAAGGAAAAGGATTAAAAAAACTACAGAGCATTAAAAATAAATATCACTCTATTCATATATAGAGGACAATCCTTGTTCTTAAGAGCTTCCAGTTCAAATATAACAAAAATGCACATGGTAACAAGAAAAACTCAAAAGAAAGTTTCTTAAAATATGAAAAAAGAAACAGAACACGTTGACATCTAATCAGCGAATCAGTTCCTCCCCCCTTTTAACGGTAGTGAAAAAAGCGTGAGCTCTAGAAAATGGAAGAAGAGACTCTTAAGAGAAAAATATTCCTTTTTCTATAAAGAAATGTGTCTTATGCATATATGTTAATGTTTGTTAAAATCTACCGACAAAGTTTTCTGATTTGGATTAGATTTTCTTCCCAAATATATTTGTGTTATATTATATATTTTGTTACGTTATCAGTTCACAAAATAAAGAGTATGGTAAACAGTTCCTTTAACGAGTCAACTATAGAGTGTTATATATCATGAAAAGTTATAAGGAAAGGCAAAGTTAGCTTAGTGGAATTAGCTTAGTGGAAGTCTAGGCAGAAGAATGGAGATTGAGGGTCTAAGATAGGGACAAAAAATATATGGAAGTCAATTTATTAGAGAATTTTTTTTTCTGTTAAGGAGTAAACTAATAAGAGAGTACTGGATAGATTATTTCACTCATTCATTCAACAACCATATACAGGATACCAACTGCATGCCAGCCATTCTTCCCTGTGATAGGGACTGAAAGATTTGGCCTGCTCTGAGAACCTTAGAAAAAGGAGATGGCGATATAAATACTTAAGTATAGTGTGGGAAGTAGTAGCATCTCTGTTCTTGTCATAGAAATAAGCCTTCCATAACAGTTGTTTTTCCAAGCCTGTATGTGAACCACTCAAGGCCTGTCTCAAACTACAGTCTTCTAATATTGATGTTTTGGAGAGCTCTTCAATTATGAATGGGGATCATTGAAAGAAATATGTAGTGGCACTAGTTACCCTGCTGCCGGCTTATCCCTCTACTATAGCTGGGGTTCTAGACTAAATTGGCATCTGCCTGGTGGCTTGAGGATAAAAGGGAAGGAGATAGTTCAAAAATGTCTTCAAGGATTTTAGATCTGAACACCTAGACTTGCTCAAATTAAATACCTCTTCCTTTGCCCTGATCAGCAAAGCTTTAATCATCTACTTTGTTCTTTGCTGTAAAAGAGAAAGACTAAAGTTCAAAGAGTAGAGAATTAAAAAAAGAAGTATGTTATAATGTAGGGGCAGAAGGCTTCATAGAGTGGGGTGACATTCAGTCATATCTGGCCTTGCCGTTAATTAGCTGTATGACTTTGAACAAATCATTTAACCTCTGTTCCCAATTCAAACCTCTGGATCTTCATCTCTAAAGTAACAGCACTGGTTTATTTAAGACATTACATATGATTCTTTTCCCCTCTAAAGCCCTCTGCTTTTATGGGGTGAGCACTCCAATAGCTGAAGTTAGGGATGTTTTGTCACAGTGGACAGGCACAAGTAAAATGCCTGCTATATAGAACTGTTTGGGATTTTCCGCTACATAGATGATTTGTAAATAGAAAAGTTTGAAAGACCAATTTACAACATTCTTACACATGCAATATCATACTTAACTTGTACAAAGGGCTCTGTAACAGACATTATTAACAAATTCGAAACAAGAAAATGGGCCGTGCAAAGATATATAATATAGCTATTACGTGTTTGGTGATTTTTATATACTCTAACATGTGATTATTATATAAGCTAATACTGCTCCGTGTAATAATATAGTTGACCCTTGAACAACATGGCTTTGAACTGTGTAGGTTCACTTATATGCGGATTTTTTTTTCAATAAATATTAGGTTGGCCTTTGTTTCCCTGGGTTTCCCATCTGCAAATTCAGCTAATCATGGATTGAAAACAGTGTTTTTGATCCGTGCTTGGGAATCCTAATATGCGAGAGCCAAGGCCAACTTAAATTATGTGTGGAGTTTTGACTTCGTGGAAAGGGGAAGGTGGGTGGTGTCCACACAATTTGTTGGTTAATAAATTTTATTAATTATCCTTTAAATATGTCCCAAAATTATTTCTCTTCCTTATTTCCCATCTCCTAATATGAACATTTATCACTGCTACTGGAACGGATCTTTTTAAAAACACAAATCTGATTATGTTTCTTTCTTGCATAAAATCCTCTCATGGCTCAAAAAACTTAGAGGTTAAAATCCAAAGCCTATTACTTGGCATTCAAGGTCTTTCTTGATCTAAGCCCTGTCCGCCCATGTATTTGTCGTGTGGAATGGCCTACTGTTCTCTGAACAAATCAGGGTCTTTCAAGTCTCTGTGCATGCTACTCTTTCTGCCTAGAATACCATCTTCCCTGGTTACTTAACAAATCTCTACCTAAGTTTAAATTCTTAGTTTAAAAGTAACTTCTGCTCAGAAACATTCCCTGATTCCTCTAGGCCAATCTATTTTTCCTTCCACTGTAATCCCATATCATCTCTACCAAATTGTAATTATAGTCTACATCTCTTTCTCCTCCCTAAACTCCCTAAATGAAAACATTTTATTTATCTTTATCTCTTAGCATTCAATAAATGTTATTTATATGAATGAATAATAGTACTTAGATTTACATAGTGCCCTATATTTTATAAAGCACTCGTATTTGATTCTTATTTCTGTTTGTATTGCTGCAACTTGCCAGTGAGTCATGTTTCTATCCTTTCTTAGATTTAACATTCTCTTTAGCTTTTTATAGACTATTCCACATAGAGGAGAAAAAAATGGCGTGGGCCCAAGAGCAGCATAACAGTGTATGAAATAGCTGCTTTCTACAGAGTGTCTACCTGGTTTTTAAAATACTAAAATTTGTAGTTATATTGAGTGAGAAATTGAAGGACAGAAAGGATTCAATATTATATTCGATTCGTTAAAGGGATCTATGGAAGCTTCTTTTAAATATAAATTCTCCTTAGAAAAATATTGATAAAAATAATATGTAGTACTTAGAAAATCAAATACTATAGTTGGATGAACTAGGGGAATAAAAGCAAATAAGTTTATAATCATTAATGATATATATAGCTATGAGTGATAAAGGCTATTAGATCTTATGACTGAGTCTAAGGGAAAAATGAAAACTCAAACAAAAACCATTTTCCCATTCATCGTTAGTGTTTTACACATTTCACCAGTACTCTCTGAACAGATCATTTTTTTCTTTAATATTTTGAGCTACTAATTGCTTAAAGCAAGAAAAGTTTTCTCATCTGACAATTCGTCTTTTTTTATGAAACATTATATACATACATGTGTATATATTTTATTTTTAACAATTATTTTATGTTTCTAATTCATCGTTTATGTTTCAGTTACATATAGAATTATATTAATTGTAAATATCATGTGGCCTAAATTAATGAAAATGTAATGCAAATGCAGATTTTTATATTATCATAGACACTGCCTTATATGTAGTTATTAGTCAACAAATGTTTAGTAATTGAATAAATCATAAAATAACAGGATGTAGTCTACGGCCTTGCCACCCTGAACAAGCCTGATCCCATCTGATCTCGGAAGCTAAGCAGGGTTGGGCCTGGTTAGTACTTGGATGGGAGACCACCTAAGAAGACCAGGTGCTGTGGGCATAAAACAATAAATAAAAAATAAGAGATTGTAAGCTGACAAGGTCCTTGCAATCTGTGAGGTCAACCAAGAGTTGCCTCACCTAAAATAAATGAATTAATTAAATTAAATAACAGGATACAGTGCTAGAGAAAAAAAAAACTGGAGGCTTTTTAACTAACTTCTTTTTTGAACATATTTTTCATAAAACCAAGCTGTTGGAAATTTAGAATTGTCTCATTAGTTGAATTTCTCATCTGAAAAATATGCACATTTGACCAAAGAAAATTTTAAAAAGTTATGAATAATTACAATAGGAAATACATAGGCTTAAAATTTTTTAAAGGCTAAAAAATAAATCATATAAGATTAAATTTCTTTTTAAGGTTGTGTATGGTTAATGGAGGGAAGGAAAGAGACTGAGCTATAGAACCCATTTCGGTGAAAGCCTTGTCCACTGAAGGCCTACCCCTTCAGTGGTATTGGGTAAGGGTATAAATCTAGGAAACGACAGTTTATAGTCATGTCTGTCATTCTATTTCCAACTGTGTCATTCTGAGCCCAATGTTACAATTTGTATAGAGGAAGTAGAATTAGCTATTTATGATTTTTACTAGTAGTTTAAGAAAGTTTTTTGGGGGCAATTTTAGTAAAAGGGTGATTTAAAAATTTTTATAATTGTCCTAACATTCATCACTGACTAAATGCAATTCTGTTTGTCAGCAATATTTAACATGCTTAAAAAATCAGATGATATTCTAAATGTTGATAAAAATAAAAGAATCTCGTGTTCATAAGCAAAAAAATTGCTACTAATCCTTTTGAAAGATGTAGAAATTCTCTAAACTTACTCCACCACAACTACCTTTATTATATTTCATTAGAGATCCTTTATCTGCAGTTTATTTGTACATCCAATTCAAATAGTAGACACTTTTCAAAAATCTAATATGCATCATATACTAGGCTGGGGATACTAGGAATACAAAGAAAAACAAATTCAGGTTTGGGCCCTCAAGAAATTTCAGTTAAGTTGGGGTAGGAGGGAGTGGGGAAGAGATAAGCAGGGAAGTATTAGATCTGTAATAAATGGTATGATAGATACTGCACAAGATGGAAGAGAAAAGCTTATAAAAAGGGGATCCAATCTTGTGCTTGTGAGGAGAGGTGGCTAGGAAAAACTTCCTGAAGTGGTACCTAAGTTATGTTGTTAATTAACATTACCTCTACAAAGATTTCTTGAAATTGGTAAATTATACCTGAAGTTGAATCTGCTCTCCTTCCTCACTCCTGCAGCTCTGTTAGGTGTATTAGGTATAAGAGGTCATATGTGGCAGAAATCAGTTGTTTATCCCTGACATCTCTTCTCTTCTATTAGATTATTGCTGACTTTTTGTTAAATACATGGATGACTGAACTAAAGACATATTTCCTAGGCACCCTTTTACCTAGATTTAAGCCCTCAAATTGGCTGCTGATAAATTGGATGTAAACTGAGAAATGTATGGCAGATTATGGGAAGTCTTCTTAAAATATGGTTGGCAAACATTTAATTCTGCTTCTTTCTCTCTTCTTTAACCTGCTTTTTGGAATATGGATCGGATGACTGTATTCCATTTTGGATGAAGAAGACAAAGGCTACACCCTAGGGATGGCAGAGCAGACACTTGAATGTAGTCTGGGTCCCTAAGGACTTCAGGCAGTGGCACGAACATAATAACTCTGAACTGCTTCTTTCAGACTTACAAGTGAAGGAGAAATTAAATTCTATCTTGATTAAGCTAATGCTATTATTTTGGGGGAGGGGGTGGTCTTCTGCTACTCTTAGCTAAACCTGATCTTATCTGATATGTCATGTCTATCTAACCAGCACTAACACAATGCCTAGTACATGTCAGGTGTCCAAAATTTTGAATGAATGAATAAATGAATCTTCGCATACACATCAAAATTAAATACATAAAATTTTCCTCATGCTTCAATAACTCGTAATTATTTTTTTAGATAAACCAGATGTTCTCATTGCTTACCTTGTTATTTCCTGAGAGTAAGGCAGGCCCTGACAAAAGCTGCTTTAACGCACTCTGGTAATTAGACTATTAATTTCTTTGACATCTTAATTTGAACTATAATAGTCAAAAGTTAGTTGACCTTCCAAATATCCATACTACTTATTTGTCTTCATAGACTACACATTGCCAATATGTTATCACATAATTGCAAACAAAAAGCAAAACTGACAGAAAACTTGAACCAAAATAGATACTTTTGCCAACTGTGCACTGATGGACATATGTTGTGTTGTGATTATGTTCTATCTACCTAGCTCTCAGGGAGATGCTCAGAATATCAACCCTGCCAACGTTATCAAAATTCTCCCAAACACATGTTCTGTTGAAAAGCCCTACTTATTAGGGGCAAAACGAAGTTGTCAAGGTTTATATCACCTAGTTTGTTCTACATATAATAAAGTCTAAAGAATAAACATTTTAGAAAAGATAAAACCTTTCAAAGTATACCAGTTCACTACTTGGTAGTGTTTTCTTATTACACATTTTAAGATACAGGGAAAAGTATTAGACTTGGAGATGTAAGCTCTGTGTAACTTTGATGCAGGTTATTTTTACTTTCTATCACTTTGTAAAATGGCGGAATGTCTACCCACCACATTTCATTACGTGTGTTGAACAAATAACATCTTGAAATGGTTATAAATGTTTTAAAATAAAAATGGCACTTTTCTAGAGTACAGAAGAAAGGTAATTTAAATTAGTGTAATTTGCATACTGTTCCCATCTCTGGGTAGCTTTCTGTGATTTTTTTCCTCCGTCGTCCATCACTTATTTTCAAAATGATTACTCAAAAATAAAACTGGAGCAACATTTGTTCCTTTCTGAAATAGTTGTGTATGAGAACTGCCCTCTATGGAATTATACTTCATTTGGGAATGGAGATGAGCTGCTTTTAGAAACAGTTAAAGGAAAGAGAGAAAGAGAGAAAGAGAGAAAGGGAGAAAGGAAGAAAGGAAGGGAGGGAGGGTAGAACCATATTATACCATGATTCTATTTATCTGTGAGTCAATGCTTAGGAAGCTCAAATTGATTTTTCAAAGTCTTTCTTTTTTTTATGCTCAGTGCCCTCATTACAGAAAACTATGTTTGATAAGTCTTTCTTTTCAAACCAGAAGAATTTATCATCAGAAGTAACTTTCTTTTTTCTAATCCCATCACACTTAAAGGTTAATGATTGCAGTGTTGCAAGAGTAAATATAATCCAATGCAATTATGAAGCAGAATCAGAAGGGAGAGGCTGAAAGAGACCACTGATAGAGATGGGTCAGAGAAAAGGACTGAGAGATACACAGAAAGAAGAATCTTCATCAAGCAATTAGAATGGCCCTCGAAATTGTTCCAAGGTATTTATGTACCTAAATAGTAGTCTCTTGTATAGCATTCAGGAAAAACTTGTTGAATCAGAATTGGTATGGCTTCAATGGGCCTTCTTTTTTTAAATCTTGTTTTGCAGATGAGGTAGTAGAGGTAGGACTACAAATAATTTGCAGGGCCCAGAGCAAAATGAAAATGTTGGGCACCTTATTCAAAATTATTATACATTTAAGATGGAGACAGTAGAGCATTAAACCAATCATAGGATGCCTCTGATCGCTGGGCCCTATGTGACTTCACAGGCTGCATGCCCATGGAGTTAATCCTGAAAAGAGGTCAGACAGGTTAAATTATTTGCCTATGGTGATAAAACTGGTTAGGAACAGAGCTAACCTGATTCTTTCTTTAGTTTTTTTTTTTTCCCCCCTCTGCATTCTATTATTTCTTTATATTCACTTTCTGTTTAGCTTAAAATAGCATATGTTTATTCATCCATTCTTTAAGTTAATAAATATTTCTTCAACACAGACTATGTGGTAGACACTACATGAAGAACTGAGCGAACAAACATAAGACAATCCCTTTCCTTAAGTACTACTTAACTCTGGGTGCAGAAAAAAGCCTTCAGGAAAAAAAAAAAAATCTATTTTCTATAGAGGTTGTGTGGAAGGTAGAACTCTCATATACTCCTAGTAAGGGTCAAACAAGTGTTAATTTTCTGGAGGGCAACTTGGCCATGCAAGACAAAACGTGTCTCCCTCCCTCCTCCCTCCTCTCCTTCCCTCTCACTCTCCTTTCCTTCCTTCCTTCCTTCCTTCCTTCCTTCCTTCCTTCCTTCCTTCCTTCCTTGCTTCCTTCCGGTACTCTTTGGCCCAGAAATAACACTTCTTAGAATTTATCTTAAGACAACAATGACTAAGTTATACACATAGAGCTGTTCATCACAGTGATCATTTTTTTCTCATAAATGACAAAACGTTTGGGTTTTGTTAGGCACATTTTGGTATATCTATGTTGTTAAGAAATGGCCATTAAAATGTGGTTTTAGAAGATTTTTATCATGGGAAATGTTTATAATATGTAATAAGTAAAAAAGCAAGGTTTAAAATAGTGTGATTTTTTTGTTGTTAGAAAATATCTGTTTGTAACTAGGAAAACAGAGAAGGACATACACCCAAATGTTAGCAGTGATTAACTGCCTTCTGTAATTAGTTTTTCTGTTTGTATTTAGTTGTGTTTTCCAATATTTACTTATTGAGCATATTATAGTTTTATAATAAAACAAAATGTTAAGTTCTACCCATATTAAGCTATGAAAATCTATGCTTTCTTAAATACCTAGAGAAGGGTAGCAACTTATGTTTTACCATAGGAAAAATAATAATAATTGAATTTCATATATAAAACTACATAATAAACTAAACTAAATATCCATCATAAACTTGGATGAATTGAAATATCCCCTTTATAGTTGAAAGACATCTTACAGGTCATATGATCTAATCTTCAACTAATGTAGAAATTGACTCTAATAGCCTTGATAAGCACTGTAAACTTACTAAATTTAGAGATAGATTTATTTTATTCATGAAAAAGTGGATCTCAGCTAAATTACAACAAAGAGAAGCCAATTTGGACTCAGAACACCAGTATTCTGTAACTACACTATGGATATTTAGGTGTAATTGTGCATGATAAAGGAGTGGGCGTGTTACTGAATGGATGCTCTTTGAAAAAATTCATTTAAACTAAATCGTTGACTTTTGGCCACTGTACTCGTTATTTAGTATATATTTAGTGTCACCATTCACCAGAGACTCTGTTTTAAAATGCCCAGATAGAAAAATTAGGAGCACTTTATCGAGAGCATTCTCATAGGGGTTGATCTACCAGACCTTATCCCTAAAAATGCCTAGGACAAGGGGTTCATTCAGAACTTCACTGAGTGATTTATTTTACATTTGTAACTATATAGGTAAAAAATTGTTTGTTTAATCATTATATTTTGTAAAGTGAAAAGGCAGCTTTCAAGGATTAACATGAAATTAAAGAAGCCGGAAAGACATATACAAAAATAATATTGAAAAAAGTCGAACTCATAGATACAGAGTAAGAAAGTGCTTGCCCGGGGCTGGGGAGTGGGAGAAATAGGGAGAGATTGGTAAAACGGTACAAACTTTCAGTTATAAGGTGATAAGTTCCAAGGATCTAATGTATAACATAGTGACTATAGTTGATAACACTCTATTGTATAATTGGAATTTGCTCGGAGTAGAACTTAGATGTTCTCATCAAAAAAAAATTTTTTTTATTTGTCAATGATACTTCAAAAAGCTGAAAAACATAAAATGAAGATTCTGGTGTCATTTTTAAATCTTAGTTTTATGAGGAAAAAATATGCAGAGAAAAAGGTCTAGAGGATTGTAAGAAAATGTTAATTATAATTATGTCTGGGGAAAAGCTTATAATAAAATTTAAGAATAATAAAATGATTTCTAAAAGGACAATTCCTTTAGAGCAATACTGAATGCAATCACTACTAGTAAGGATAAATCATAGAAGTGTGCTGCCTGAAAAAGGCTATTGCGTTGGACCTAGCCATTCTTTTACTCTAAAATCACATTTTCTATCTTTTTTTATTTTTGATTGAGTTGTTGCCTCCATTAGGAGAGATGTTATTGTTTTTGTCTTTTTGCCTGTGTATAAATACTATGTAAATACCTTAGTGGGTCTCTCTCTCTCTCTCTCTCTCTCTCTCTCTCTCTCTCTATATATATATATATATATATATAAATATTTTTTTCTTTTCAAAAGATGCCATTGGTCATTGTTACACTTTTAGTGTCTATTGACTGGAAGAAAAAATATACACATGTATGTGTGTGTGTACACACACACACACACACACACACACACACACACACACACACTTTGATTTCTAGTTGCCATACCTGCTCTATGCCCCAGATTTCCAAGACAAATAGTTTGGAAACTGCCATTTTTATCTATTAGTGTTTGATGATAAAGATTGTGATAAAATTACTTCTCTTTAAAGACGACAACCACTAATATAATCACAAAAAACCTATGTTCTATAGACAGAATATAGTTTCTTTTTATTATTTATTTATTTTATGGTGGCATTGGTTAACAAAATTAGAACATACTTTCTTTTTCTAAAAAATACTCTGAAAGTTTTTGTTCACTACTGTTCTGTGAATTCTTTGAAACCCACAATTTCTATAACATTCGTTATAATCATCTACTTGACCAACTTTGTAACAATGCAGTTAGATCAAGTTTACAAGTTAAGAATTATATGTTAGTTTTCCTCCCCCTCAATTTTCCATGCCTACCTGCCAAAGCACAAAACTAAACAAACAACAATAACTAAAAGTCCCTTTTTGGCATCACTGTTTCTTTCTTTTCTTGTCTCTACACCCACCTGGTGAAAAAGATGCAATTTTCACAAAGGACTGTTTCTAGGAGCAGTTTTGTGGATAGATCGACTGTTGATTAAAATTTAAATTAAAAAACTTGACTTTAAAGCCTCTTTTTTGTGCTTATCTTTCAGTTCTTATCTCATAATTCCAGTATTTCAGATAATAAGCATTGTTAATGCTGTCCTGTCATAACTGGGCCTGCCTGCCCTTGAAATGATCCTTATTCCAAAATTAATTTTTCCTCTTCCCTAACCACAAGAATATTTTCACATTCAAAAAATATATCTAGAAACTTATTGATTCTTTCATAGTTCACATTTAGGCATGAATGACTGATAACCTGGCCTGAAACTCTAAAAAAGAGATTGCTTATTAACAGAAAGAACATACAATTAGTAGAGTTTCAGGCAGGGGACAGAAGTTTTTGCATAAAAGGAACAATTTGATAGCTTGTGGGTAAAATTAAAAGATCTATCTACCTGTGTCCTGTTTAGGTTGAAGAATCTTATAGGAGAATTTGCTCTTACTTGACCTCTCCATGAAACTGACCTAGAAATATATTACCAAGTGCGTATTCTAGATAATTTCTTACCCTTTCTTTAGGCCCATGGTCAGCTCTGTTTGGGGAGTTGAGCTATTGCTCAATTGACAACTGCCCCTGGCTTATAGCCCAACAGAATCCTTTCCCCAGAGCCACCCCAGAAAAAGTTATCTCCTGCCTCAGCCTTGTTCCAACTTGGGAAGACTGAACCAAACCAAGATGTTTTTCTTGAACATTCAGCATAATCATATGTCCCCAATCTATTAACTAATATTATATAATATAAATTCCACATTTTGAAGGGTTGCTACTCATAGCAAGCTCAGAAATGTTTTGTTGGCTCCTCTCTTAAGGTCTTTTTTTTTTTAAATGCAAATACTCCAAGTGTGAATAGCACTTTAGACTAATTTACACTGAGATGTTAGTGATTTTTTAAAAAATTTTTGATGGCCTTTTCCTAAGAAGAAACTTAGGCAGGGAGGTTAAAAAACAGGAGAGGGAGGATATGGAAAGGGAAAGGGTGAAGGAAAGAGGCAAAAGGAAAAGGAAAAATAGCATAATTGAAACTGGTGATACCTAAAGACTTCATAATTTAGCCACTTATGGATTTTACTTTGGATACAACATTTTAGAATGCAGTCTGTAAGAAGTGCATTAAATGAGTTTACTCTTTAACTGATAGATAATTCTAAGGAACTCAAGGAGATCTATTGTAAATCCCAGGTTTCCTAACACAGAATTTTTTATAAGCATTGATCCAGACTTTTCACAATATTTATTATAGGGAGGCAAGCTTTCATACTCCTGATAAATAAAAAACAAGTTTTCTATTCATGTATCTCATAGACTCCATGAATTCTTTAAAGTTTGTGAAATAATAAAAACTTTTCCTCAAAGTGTGACAATATTATACATGCCTTAGGACATATTTGATATAAGAAAACAGAAATCCTCTAAGCTATTTAAGAAAAAGGAAGATTTCTTATAAAGAATCAAGGTATCTCACAGAACTCAAGGGCAAGAAATGCAGTCAGATCTTCCAAGGTACTGGAACTGATAACTGAAGTGTCTTTAGTGACCAAGGCAACTCTTGGTACATTTTTTCGTTCCATCAATCTCATCTCCTCCCCCACTGCACATTCACCATAGTCTTTATCTCTATATTTCTACTCCCTTTTTACAAAGCAGCTTTCTACTCTCTACTTTTACATGGCATATCATGTAGGGAGTGCCACTTTGAGTAAATGAAAATACAGGATACCTGTATTTTGTCTGGTAACACTAACAGGATGCCTAGCCAATCCAGTGCCCTCATTTCCTGTATCCACCTGATCCATAACCAGAGCTAATTTACAGGAGTTTCTGTGTCCTCATTCAAAATTCAGGAGGGAGAATCCAATTAGTCCAGATTAAGCCAGTGGCCAGCCCTCATGGGCAAGGCAGTCACAGGGCCCATCTCTATAGGTGGAACGCATTGTCAGAAAAGGGGTAAGTGCTGATGAATCAGCCACAAATCTTAATTAATAGTATAAATGTAGGCTATGAGTAAATTTTGCTGTACAATTAGAAGTTGCTCTTACAACTTTCTTGAGTTTTTTATTGGTCTTTGTATTTTCCAGAGTTTGGCATCTGGTACTTGTCTCTCTTTTGGTCATTTATAATACTCTTTTCATGATGATTTAATCCTATGTTTTAGGTTACTTTATGCACTGTAATAGTGACTTGTTATTTATTACCTATCACTTGTATGATGCTAACTAAATATGGGATAAAATACCTATATTATCAACATCTGTAGCGCTGGTGACTAAAAGTCATGGCATCATTAATACACTCAGGATCAGAATGTTGTAGGAGACAGCATGCAGGGGAAAAAATCGAACCTGGATTGTGTGACCTGTGCTGAAAGACACCTGGTTTGGGTTTAAATCCTAGCTTTCTTTACTATTTATGATGAAGCCTTAGACTAGTTTCATAACGTCTCTACATCTCAGCTTCTTTAAAGCAGAGATAACTATACCTGCTCTGGTCACCTGCCAGTACTGTTAAAGGAAACAATGATTGTGAAAGTGATTGTAAACTATAAAACATCTCACAAACATTCCTCTTATTGTTGTCTGATAAAAGGTGCTTATAAATCATGTTAAATCTAAGAAAAAATGTCATTTGCTATACTAATGGTTACTTACTATGAGCTAGAGGTACAAGCTATAAAGATAGAATTATTCAAAGGAAAATAATCCTCCTGAAATGAATATTACTTTGTACACTATCTTTAAAGGCAAACTATTCTTACTGTTTATTATTATTTTTTAATGTATAACCTAAGATGAACAGAAAACACATTATTCTTGGAGGAAATATGAGCCATAACCAAACAATAAACACACACACACACACACACACACACACACACACACACGTGGGTAACAAAGCCCTCATGGTTACCACATTGCTAAAAGTAAGAATCTTCTAGGCTTCCCCTGCTTTATTTCCATCTATGCCACTGTCTCATCCGTTATTCTCATTTCATTGAAATTTCCAAAGAGAAAGAAGGACATAGTAGTGACTAGTGTATCCCCCGCCCCACGTAGAGACTTTAGCATTGGTATGTACTCTCTTATCTCATTTTCCTCCATGATCTTAAGCCCCACCATTTCTCAAAACAGCTTATCCTCATAAAACGGTGGGAAAACAAAGGTTTCTCAGCTGCTGAAAGGTCCCTTCTTCTTGTAATGAGTTGGAACATATTAGTCTTGTCTATGATAATTTTCAGGCTCTAACTGGGGCTTGGAAGTACCCAATAAATGACCATTGAATGAATAAACTGATTGATTGTTGATAGGAAGAATTATATTCTCAAGACAAGCAATAAATATCTTTTTGTTAATTAATTCATTTAACTATATAAAAATGATATTACAAAAGCTTTGATCTTTAAATTGTCTATGGGTGCAGTTCCCAAAATAGTCATGGAACAGAATGATAATATTAAATCAAACACATGTGGCTTGCCTTATTGGGGAGCACTTGTAAATATCTCTTTTGAATATTGATAAGGCAATATCTTTATCCTCTTTGGTATTAATGATTTTATTTTTTTATTATTTAAAATTTTAAAGTCAGTTGAAATCATGTCTAACCAAACTGAATTGAGTTTCCAGTCTACTGTTAACTTGGAAATGATTAACATTTACAAAGGAAAGACAAGCAGGCTCTTTCTAGGCAAGTTTTATGTTTACAAGTTGTGGAAAGATTGCTTATTTTAACCAGTGGGATTGACCTGGGGTGATGAACTTTTAAAACAAGATGGACTGTGGCCAATTTGACCTAGGGACAGAAAAAATGAGTTATGAAAACAAAGCATAGGCAGGATGGAGTTGTGCTGAGGGGCGGTTTTTAATATGGAATTTAAGCACTAGTTATTATTCTATTTTTTTTGTCAGATTCATAGATTCTGTAGTTGGAACATTTCAACTAGTTAATATATCAGGTTTGCTCATATACTTACTGCAGAGTCTGTAATTGCTTGTCATTTATGATGTTTTTTTGTTTCATCTGGTTGTTTACCATCACCATCCAGGCTTAGAGAATTCTGCCCCTTATTTCTGGTGTTAGTTTTCTGTCCTTATGCCTGAAAAAAAAAAAAAAAAAAAAACTATCTCCACTTTGTTGCTTCCCTTTGTGACTCGTCTCTTGCTTAGGTCCCAAGTTTCTGCCTAACTGGTTGGAGGAATACTAGGCTTGCCACTGTAATTTGGTTAATCAGGTCCAGGTCATGGGAACAGAGCAATGATTCTGAGAATGATTTGCCCTCAACTGAGGTCTGGCCACCCCAGAGAATAGACTTAACATTTTGGGAGCCAAAGCATCCTGTCTCAAAGCAGGAGACATGTGGCCTTGAGAAATCATTCTGGGAAAATGTTTGGAGATTAACCTGAAAATGGGAGATGCTAGCGGGTAGATCAAAACAAAAGATCTGCCATGCTTAAATGACAATTGCAATGGTTGTATACCTTATCTCAATTGTCTTGCTTAAGTTAAAATAAATGTAATACATTTTTTGCTTCTACTTCATAAATAATCACATTCACATATCAGTCAAATCTCTCCTTTTGGATGCCACCAAAAACTTTACTGTAAATTTTTACTAAGTTGAGTTTTGGATTACAATTATAATTCATTTATCAAAACAATATTTCTTTAGCAGAGAAATAGATACAACCTTAAAACAATAACAGCAACAACTCATCTTACATTATAATAAAGAGAACATTTTGAAATTCTCCAGAGATTCTGTGGGTATCGAAAATAAAGACAAAACATTAGAATAATGGTATAGTAACATAATAGCTCTATCTTTGTGTTTGCTCACATATACAATAGATTTAGTAATAGCATAAATATCTTTTGCCTCCCATACTTCAACATGCCACTGAGATTATGTAAAATCACATCTAAGAACCACTTTTGTTCCATTTGAAGCAGAAAAAAAATATCCCATAGAGGGTAATTAAAGTTTCCCTTTTTTCCCACAAACTTTGTTCTTAAAGAATGATTTGTTCACCCCAAAAGGATTTGGGGGACAATAAAAGTTAATTACTTAAAATGGACAATGTGGAGCATGTAAATAAAACCAAACCGTTGAGGTATGATTCTTTGGATATTACGATTTTAAATATGCTTGTTTATATCCAGTTCAAAATACTATTAAGATAAACCTTGCCATATGCACAGGATTTTTAATGGCTGACTTGTGATTTTTGCAAGCTAAAACATAATATTTGGAAAATCTGGTCTTTATTGGGCAACAGTCAAGGGTGGGAGATTGGTGTGGTAAGAAATGAGGTTCTAATAACATTCTCATCAAAGTTCAGTGGCCAGAGGAAAAAAATGTCTTTCGTGTCCTTATCGTGTTTGTGCAACATTAAAAAAAAAAAATTACTGCTCTAAAAATTGTGCAATAGAAAGTAGTCCTAGTTAGAGCTTTACAAGATTGCACTATTTGGGACACAGGTGTCATTTAATTATGTGCTGATTTACCTGTTCAGACATGTCTTTGCTGTCTCTGAGTATTCATTTGAAGTTCTGGGATAATCACAACTGAGATTTTAGGTTCTTAGTAGTGTACATATATAGCATTTGTATAATTCTTTTTGGTAAAAATAGAATAATAGTTTTCTTTTAGAGTTAGGTACATGAGTATAAAACAAAAGGTATTTCCAAAGATCACACTTCCAAGTGTTAATTCTTTAGCCAAAAAAAGAAGAAGAAGAAAGAAATTAACTTTGCCAGTAAAAATCTATTCTTTTGTCACTAGTGTTGAAATTTAAAATACATTAGGTGATCAAGTTTTATCAGAAATTTTCTCATGTCAACTGTTGGTTCATTTATGGGTTGCACAAAAACTATTAGAATTCAAAATACGATTAACTTGCAGAGACAGTATCTAAACTTTCTGCTTTCATTTGGTGACCTTTCAAAGACAGACATATCATTTATCATATGTCTGTCTACCTAGCTCTCTCTCTATTATACCCGCTCCTTCTTCAACTCTAACAGACATGGTGTTAAAGTTCCTAATATTGGAGTATTTATAATACACAAAGAAAGTAGAGAAGGTAATTGAATATTACCTCTGTATTGTAGAAATAGCCAGAAATCCAAATTAGGTGGAGAACCTCTAGGAGCTTTCTTTTTCTTTTTTTTTTTTTTTTCTGACTAAACCTACCACACCCATCTGAAGAGGGCAAAGTTCAATGGGTGAATAAACACAAATTACCCTTTCGACAGTGGATCACAGATTTTTTTCAAAGTGACTCTTTTGCCAACAAAATGCCACATAATCCATTCCCTCCTTTTGTGTAATTAGTACTTTTCCTAAGTTCATTTCTTAAGTGATTCATAAACCAATCCCTTACCAACAAAACCAACCAGAGTTTGTGGAGGTAATCTGGGACTGTAGATCCTAATAGTTCTAAATGTTTGGTGGCTAAAGAGGAAATAAAGTGTTTTAAACCACCAAGCATTCCTACCTGCAACTCATTGGCTGATGTTGGAAAGTGAATTTGTTTTAGGGTATCATCTCCCTTTGTTTCCGAAGGAATCATATTTCATGAGTTAGGTATTTGTAAACAAAATAAATTATATATGTTTTAGTTGAGTAACTGTAAATTACATATCTATTATTACTCTTACAAAACCCATTGATAAAGTCATCATCCAAAAATAGATCCCTAAGCCTGCTGAAATCTTTGGGGTGGGTGGATGGGGGGTGCTACATGCCTCTCCGAAGAGATTTTGATTATGTATATGAACTGAGCTACCTATAGCTGAGTCTGAGACATGGGCCAGGGATATGGTACTTGAGAGAGAAAAGAAATCAAAAAGGGAACTTTTAGCCAGAGGAGATTAAGCTGACTGGGGCTCAGGAAAGAGTCTACTAGGTGATACCCTGTGAAAAGGCATGTCAATATACTCTAAGTTTTAAGATGAACATCTCATGTTAATGTTCTTATTTTCCTTTTTTAAAATTAAGATCCCTTACGGCTTCTTCAAGCCTCAGGAAAGTATACTAAAACGTATTAGCTATGTTTCCCAAACTTAAAGTAGGGGGAATCCATTTATATTCTTGGGAGGAATTTGTGTCTATACTTGGAGAACCTGGAGAGGAATTTGTGCCTATACTAAGAAATCTGGAGAATTATAGCCAGGCGTGATCAGTGGAGAACTATGTAGCAGCATCCCAGAAGAATTGACACAAAACACCCAGGATGGATTTGTGAAACATATGAAAACTCACTGAGTATCTTCATAAAGTCTGAGTATCTTCGTAACACAGGGTTGGATTCCCTGCATTCCCTTGGATGGAGGCTTTGATCCCTCCTATTTATCCTATTAAGAGAAAAGATGTTGAAAGGCTAGAGAAGTTGTTATCTAATTCATTTCATAAGAATATAAGAAACGAAATTCTATGTGACACTGATGTACTAGTAACTGGCAATAAAGTAACAAAATCATATCGACCAATTCCAAAGCAACTTGAAAGGTAAAGAGAGGAAGCTTTAAATACAAAAGTCTATTACTTCTTCACTAAATATAACATCTTTACGCTTGTGTAAGGACGTATACAAAAAGGACATATACATAAACATGCAAAGAGAATAATTTTAGATCCACACTAATAAAAAATTGTAAAAAGCATGCTGTTCACTTGTCATGGTGGGAAAGGCAAAAAAGAAAACATAACCCTGCTCTTGAAAAGTTTACCATTTTGAAGTCTAATTTGCATTACAAATAGACACATCTGAGAGACCAAAAGAGCAAGGGTAGAAATCCATTATTTTGTACCCCAACAAGATACACCTTCCTGGGCAATGACTGGAAGGCGTAAATGTGGTGACAACTCTCAGACCAGAGTTGGGATGAAGGAATGGAAAGAGCAGTGATAGTTCTACAGAAGAACAGTCTAGATATCAGTGGGATGCAAGTGGGGTCTCTGGTTTGTCAGAATTCAGCAGCAGAGGGGAGCCTCATCTGCTGCTCCTCTGCAGGGGTAGAAACAGAACAGTGCCATAAGAAGGGAGCTACATAGCACAGACATCTAGAGCAGGGACTCTAGAGCCACACTACCTGAGTTTTAACTTAGGCAAGTTATTTCACCAATCCACTTTTTTTTTTCTCAAGAGGTCACCTTATTTTCAATTACAAGAATCAATTTAAGTGAATCTCTAAAGAGATGGTGTTTTAAGACTATCCGAGTGTTTCCACCTGGGCTTACATGAGGTCTTATGTGACAATTCTGGATGGCAATTGGTTTCTGCTTACCTGGATTCATTTTGGAAGTAAAAATTAATCTTGGTCAGGAACAATGGAATTATCTCAAGGTCTATTCCTTTCCCTAAAATTGAGATTGTCTGTTACATTCTAGATCTAGCGTACAGATGGACTCAGGGAATCTCCAGGATGATTAGCTTTAAATATGCTGGTTCTAGACTAATAGCGCCATGAGAAGAGTTTCTGTAGTCACTATAGTTTTTCTGTTATAGCCTACCACCTGGAGACTTGACAGTGTCATGGAATGAAGAAAGCAACTATTGAAGAAGAGTTGACAAATATTTCTTTGCTGACTGGGATAACACATAAACTGTGAAACTGTGTAGTCTGGTTAATTGAGAAGCTCTAAGGAAACATAATGGTGTAATAATATTCCTAACAGCAGTACTCTGTAAAACTAAATGAATTCCCTTGAGATCCTAAATTGCCTTTTTTAAAAAAGTGATGTTTTATTAAATATGTGGCATTTACATTACATTCATTTCCTTCTTTTAAAAAGAAAAGGTGTTATGGTAGTAAAATCGTTCTGTACTACATTTGCTTTGTCTAACAACAGTCAGTTTTTTCTGTACACAGTGTTTCCCTGAGCTGATATTAAAATGGAATTTAAAGTGCAAGAAGAAAAAGCAAAGAGAAAGGGGGAAATAATACTATCAGAAACAAATAAACTATACCATATAAAAAGGGCCTGTTTATAAAAAGGGCGCATATAAAAAATATACTCCAAATTCTTTTTAAAAATTATGGTTCTCATCTTGGAAGAGTTCAGATTAGAATTCTAGATACTGTACAAATATTCTACCTGCCATTGTTCAAATTTTCTTGACGATAACACTACTACTCTTAGTCTTATAAATAGATACTATAAATCAAGGATTTAAAAAAAATATTGCAAGAAACAAAGGCAGGACTCCTGACTCTTGGTTCCTATTATAGCCAATAAGACATTCTCTTACCTGAAAAAATTCCGACTGTCTGAAATCTTCACTCTCAAATATGTACAGGGAGAAGTCTCCCAGAAAGAAGTTATCTTTGGCTTTATGCAAGTAGCATGGCTAGGGTTAAAAATCCGCCTTTGCCTTTTGCCACTTTTATTTGCGATTGACATGTGAGACTATGCAAAATTCAGAAATTTGCAATGATGGCAGTTTGGCCACCTGGTCTTATTTGAGGTTTCTTTTTTTCCCATACCGTATATTCAAAACAACATATTTCCAGTTCACCTCTGAGCTCCTTAGAGCAAAGAAACTCATCTGCTGAGAAGTCTCTCCCTCATCTGTAGTTAATGCATCCAGAGTCAACTTGAGATCATGAGATCATGAACAAGCCACAAGAAGTCAAGATCAGGCACTCTACATTTCCCTCCCTCCCAAGCTCCAATGCTGAATGAACTCTGGAGCAGCAGATTTCTTAAATTAGCAGCAAAAGATTAAATTAGAGTCTTCTTGGTGCTCAACACACACAAAGTACTCATCTGTCTAATGTAGTAGGCCTGGCTGAGAAACAAGGTAAAAACAGCAAAATTTTCGCTCCCTTTAAAATCTCAAAGATCTATGCACTGAGGCTCTTTCTCCTTAGTTGGATGATTTTTTGTTTGTTTGTTTTTTTTGTTTTTGTTTTCGGGCTGCAGAAGGAAAGCTGCATCTATATAATAAATTGTAGCAGTCTGCATCCTGGGATTGCCATTATCCTTGCTTGCTACAACCCATCTGACTGGCACATTTGTTTATAAGACTAACATTGGTGAGTCCTGCAACTTTTGCAAGACTCAGTGGTCCCTTTACTTTCATCTTGGATCCAAGAGGTCCAAGAGGTGTTTGCTGGAAGCTACACATAAGTAGAGCCCCCCGAAACCCCTGCCTCTATTAGAAACAGTTGGTCATCTCTGGACAAAGCTGCCATAAACTGTAGTTAACATTCTATGTGAACAAAAACTCAAGACTTTGCTCTCAGGCTGTAGTGGGTATAGACATATGCCCATCTGTTAAATCAATGTGGCTAATATAAGCCTCTACAAACCACTGAGGTCAATATGTACCACCAATACACTCATGTCTAAGGCCCTAAGCCACCTGTCTTGACCGTATTTATCAAAACCCTCTCATTTGTGTGTGTGTGTGTGTGTATAAATATATATTTCTCCACTCTAATTCCACTTTTTTTGCTTTATTTCTCAATATTAGCAGACATTTAACCACATTTGGGAGTCTTCTTGAAGGTCCATCAAATAGTATGCCCTTCTCTTTCTGGATGCTGAATAAATTGAGAAATAAAGTAAAAGAATAGGATAGATGAAATGTTTAAACATCATCATTCTTACCAATAAAGCTTTAATTCAAGAACCAAATGGACTTCTTCATATTGAATTCCACATTAAAGTCACGGCAATGCTGGGCCCCCACAAGGAGTGTTTTAATTTGCCACATTTAACAGAGGTGAAGAGAAGGCTGTAGTATTAGCTTGCCTCTCAAGTATCACATTAGCCTTATCATGTTGCATTGTTTTATAATTCGAGGAAAACTTATTTTGTCCACTAAACTGGAAATCAGCAGTAATTCAATAGCACCCCTTGTCTAGAATAAGAAATAAGTCAATGGATTTTATCTACCCTTTACCTGTCTTATGAAGTTTAGGGTGTAACAACTTCCTTCAGTTAATTACAGAAGCATTGTTTCATTTTTCCAGAAACACTGGTTAGGTCTGTTTTAAATCAGCAGCCTATCAATTTAACTACTGCTAGTAAACATGGGCCATGTTCTGCTCTCAACCTGCTTAGATACTGGAGGCAACTGAATGTGTTCAGCCTAGAAGATCGGGTTTTTTTGTTGCTGTTTTTGTTGCAGTTGTTGTTGGTGGCTGCTGGGTGTGTGTGTGTGTGTGTGTGTGTGTGTGTGTGTGTGTGTGTGTGTGTAGGGCAGTGCAGAAGGAAGACTTTTATGGGAAATATTTGTTTTTCAAAAAAAAAATAGTGAGAACAGAGGTACTGTAATGGAAATGTGCCTTTCTTAGCAAACGTGAAACAGAATTAAAGTCACTGAATGAATGTTTACTGGGAAAATAAGAAAGGAATACAAATATTGGAGGAAAATAATACTCTGAAATAGAAGAATGGATGTGGAAAAACAGATGTCTAACAATGAAAATTTGTAATTTGCTAAGAAAATGTAACCTAATCTTTTCCAAATAGAAAGAAAAAGAACTAAGGAGGAGCAGAGATTTATAAGTATGCTATTATATTTAAGAAAAAAAGTCCACGAACAATAGGGCAATAAAAACAGTGTTTGTCTTACATGAATACTGAATTACTTCCCCACCCCCAAGTGAATGGCCTAAGGGATTTTATATAACTTTGTAATTTAAAAAGTCAACTTTTTTTTTGATATGCAAAAAAAAATGATAGTTTCAAAGATTATTATTATTTTTATTTTAAGTGAAGACTTTTCTATCCAAATGTAGCCTTTATCTTAAGTGAAGTCACAGTAATTCACAATCAAAATTATACCTAATAATTATACCTAATAATATGGTTTAACGAAATGCAGTTAATCTATAATATGCTCTTCTAAAAAGCTATCCTTTAAAGTTGATTCCAGAATTAAAATAGGGTTATAAAGGAAAAGCAAGGAGGAAATAAATTTTTCAAGTTGAAACTCATTGAAAATTTTCATCTCCATTGATTACACTTTTATAACGAACAACTTTCAAAAAATTATTAGCAATTTAATATTTAAATTTGTAGGAATTCATTCATTATACAATTAAACATTTTTGGCTTTTCAAAAACGTAGTCACTAAGAAGTCTGAATTATCTAAGGAAATAAGTAACGTGTAATCAGAGTTCATAGATTATAAAAATTAACAATTTTAATCTTCCATATATCTTTTAAAAAATTAATGAATAAACAACTCAATTGCACCCTATTTCTCATTCTATAGGGTTTCAATTCAACTAAAAGAGATAATATGGCAATGTTCTAAGTGTTTTCCTCAAATTGATAATGTTTTAACTAAGCATAAAAAAGGTTAATTAAATTAGAAAAACTCTAGATTTAGTAAAATTAAACAGATTTTTCTCTTTAAAATATTGCTGATTTAAATATGTTAAATAACATTAAGTAAATATTCAAGACATAAACATATATCCCCATGAATTTTATTTGATAGCAGAATATTTATTCTCAGAATATCTTTCAAGTTTAGCACCATCCACGCAGTATGTAGCTGTTATATTATTTTTTAAAATCTTTTTTTCTGGCTTTATTCAAATATAATAGACAATTAGTTGCTCATATTTACATTGTACAATTCAATGAGTTTTTTTAGTTATAGTTGGCATATATTAGTTTCAGTTGTACAGCATAGTGATTAGAAATCTATATAACTCACAAGGTGATCACCCCACTAAATCTAGTACCCCTTTTCCTCCTTACATATTTATTACAACATTGTTATCTATTTTCCTTATGCTATACTTTATGTCTCCTTGTCTGTTTTGTAACTATGCATTTGTACTTCTTAACCCCTTTGCCCTTTTTCACCGTCCCCAACCTCCCTTCATCTAGTATCCCTCAAAATATTCTATCTATGAGTTTGTTTCATTTTTGTTGTTGTTGTTTATTTTGTTCTTTAGGTTCCACATGTATGTGAAATCATGTGATATATATCTTTCTCTATCTGATTTACTTTATTCAATGCAATACCCTCTAGGTCCATCAAGACCATATCTTATAATTATTAGGTATAATTATGCAATACCCTCTAGGTCCATCAAGACCATATCTTATAATTATTAGGTATAATTATGTCTTTTAATCTGAAGTGAGTCTCTTGTAGGCAGCATATGTAGGGGTCTTGTTTTCTTATCCATTCAGCCACTCTATCTTTTGCTTGGAGCACTTAATTCTTTTCCATTTGAGGTACTTGTTGATAGGAATGTAGTTGTTATCATTTTTCTATTCCTGTTTTTGATACATGTTTTTTCTTCTTAAAGAAGCCCTTTCGATATTTCCAGTACTAGTGGCTTGGTGTTGATAAATTCCTTTAGCTTATTTTTGTCTAGGAAGTTCTTTATTTGTCCTTCAACTCTAAAAGATAGCTTTGCAGGATAAATATTCTTGGTTGTAGATCCTGGGTTTTCATCATGTTGAATATTTTGTGCCAAGCCCTTGTAACTAACTGCTTTTCTCTTGCTGCTTTTAAGATTCTCTCTTTGTATTTAACTCTGGCATTCCGGTTATTATACATCTTGGTGTGGGCCTCTTTGAATTCATCTTTTTTGGGATTCTCTGAGCTTCCTGGGGTTTTATGTCTATTTCCTTCACCAGACTAGGGCAGTTTTCCATCATTATTTCTTCAAATAGCTCTTCAACTTCTTGTTCCCTATGACACAATGACATATTTATTTATTTTTATATTTAATTTTGTCCCATTGGCTACTTAAATTATTATTGTAGTCTTGGTTCTTTTTTCTTGCTCTTCTGATTGGTGTCCTGGGCTTCTCCATCCTCTATATTGGTGGTTCACTCCTCTTCTTTACCTCAGATAATGTGTTTTTCATTTCTGACTGGTTTCCTTTTTTATGTTTTTTTTTTAAATCTCTTTGATAAAGTTCTCACTTCCCCTAAGTTCATCAAGCATCTTTATAATCAGTGTTTTCAATTCTGCATCTGTTAGATTGCTGACTCCATTATTTCTAGATCTCTGTTCTGTTCTCTAAGATATTGTCTGTTTTTTGTCTTTTCATTTTGACTGCCTTTCTGTGTCTCTTTTTATGTACTAAGCCAAGTTCCTAAGCCTCCCAGTCTTATGTATGTATGTATGTATGTATGTATTATGGTGACATGGTTTCAGCTGTACATTTTAACAGTAAGGCATATATGTGTGTGTGTGTGTGTGTGTGTGTGTGTGTGTGTGTGTGTGTACACACACACACGTATTCACCTTCCATAGTTAGATTTCTTTCTGTCGCCACATATTTAACCCCCTTTACCCTGTCTACTACCCCTCTTCCCCCTACCCCCATCCCGGTCTTTCTAGCATGGCTTTGTGTAGTAGGTAGGTGTCCAGTGGCACAATCTTGAATGGAGTTCAGCTGCAGGCCAAGATTAGCTTCAGCTTGTGCCCCTCCAGGGCCACCTGTTAAGATTCAGCAAGCAATCCACTGACGATGTGCCATGTATATATATATAGTTGCTTCAAAAGACCATGCCAGATACTGAGGCCAGCTGCCACCAGTGTGAGTCTTAGAGTTGGCTCAGCTAGGAGCCCCAAAGTCCCTGAGGGTATAGCTAGATGTGGCTTAGGTGGGGCTGCCAGATGGGGGAGGCAGAGTTTCAGGGAAACCTCTGGGCGGAGTGATCTCTATTATCTAGTTTGATGAAATCTCAGCTATGCTGATGCTGCATCCACACACTGGGGGTGGGGAGGGCTCAACGGAGGATATCACTAGCACTTCTGCCTGGAAGAAAGCATTGCCTCCGGCCTTTGCTCCAACAACTCAGTGTCCCCATGTAAGTCCCTGGCATCCCCTGAGCATCTCACCTGGTAGTGGTGCTCAGAGTGAGCAGGTCTGTCACCGCAGAAGTCCACTTGCAGACCTGGTCGCTTAAGAGGCATTTGCAGCTGCCCACTGCAGCTGCCACAGCCTCTGTCCTACTCAGCCGCTTGGGACCGGGCAGCCTCACTCTTCTCCCCCTCCTACCTTTGACCATTGCAGGGAGATTTCTTATTTCTCTCTCTAGTTGTAATGCTTCTGTTTATCTATACCCCAAGTGACTCTGCTTGCTGTTTGCTTCATGTTTTCGTCACAACTTTGATGTGGTCACAAGAGGAATGAACAAAGCCTCTATCATCTACGTCATTTTCCCCCCAATCAGTCTGTTATGTTATTTTTATTTAGAAGTCTGTGGACAAGAAAAAAGAGACCTAAATAACACGCAAGCTAAATAATTCATGTCAAATGTGGTAGTCGTTGGTGCTACTTATCAATATCCTCTCCTTCATGGCATAGTCAATATTGAACTTTCTAGTCAATGAGTTTTGTGGAAGTAATGTGAGTCACTTCTATGCATGAGCATTTACATATAAAAACAGACTCCTCAAAGCTCTCTTTCTTTTGACCACAATTCTTGATGATATTCCAGATAGTGTCTATTTGTCAGTCTGGGTCTCAGAATAAAGAGAACAGAAAGTGGAGTAGAGGATTGAAGAGCAGATGCCCCAGATGACTCTTAATGAACATGTAACAAAGGCAAGAAGAAAAAATCTTGGTTGGTTTAAGCTGCTGAAATTTGGGGTTGTTTGCTATTATAGCATATCTTAACTTATACTGATAGCTTTGCCAAATGGTCAAGAGTTTGTTATACTTTTAATACTAGAAAATAAAATCTCCACTGTTTAGTAAAAAGAAAACTAGGTGAGAGCTTAATCAGTGGCTAGACAGGCCAGAGCAGAGAAAGCAAGAATCCAGAGACAGGCTAGACCCACTAAGTTGGCACAGATTATCAGGGGAGGGGCCACTGGGAAAGTCATGAAATTCAGTCTTAGTCAGAGAGACTTAATGGTTTTCTAGGAGGCCCAATGTGACCTGATGTTTGGGGACAGGCCCCAAAACTGGGGTTGGGCATAAAGAACACAAGCAGAGCCTATTTATTAGAACAATGCTTGATCATTGTCCAAGATGATTAGATGATTAATCCACTATTATTAAATTTTCTCTGACTAGGAATATCTCTAATTTCAGAGCCTGGTATGGGACTGAATCTACAGATGAAAAATAAATGGTTTATATAATCAGAAGAAGAGCAGAAAGGACCCAAGTGAGTTATCACAAATTATAGATTTTGTGAATGGCCATAGGAAATAGAAGAATAAGATTTTGAAGCATTAGAAAAATGAGTCTATTGATTTACAACTCATTAACTTTCTAAGACAGAAAATATTTGGTTATTGGTCGTTGTTCTTTCTTAAACTTTAGGGTATTTGGTAAAATATTCTGGCTAGAGGTCCCTTCGTGGACTTCTAACTGCATTTGTAGCACCTTTTATGGATTTGAGTTGACTTGACAAAATAAAGCCATTTATGGCATGTGTACTGGTTTGCTAGAGCTGCTATAACAAAGTAGTATAGACTAGGTAGCTTAAACAACAGAAATTTATCCACTCAGTTTTTGAGGGTAGAAATTCAAGATCTAGGTATTAATAGGGTTGGTTCCCTCTGAGGTCTGTGAGGAAGACTCTGTTTCATGCTTCTTCTGTAGTTTCTGGTAGTTTTCTGTCAATCTTTGTTGCTCCTTGGCTTTAGAAACATCACCTCAATCTCTGCCTTCATCTTCACATGAAATTCTCCCTGTATGTGGGTCTGTCTCCAAAGTTCCCCTTTTTGTAAAGTCATGTTGGATTAGGAGCCTACCCTACTCCAGTATAAACTCATTTTAATTTAACTAATAACATTGTAATGGTCCTATTTCCAAATAAGTTCACATGCTGAGGTCCTGGGAGTCAGGACTCTCATGTATGAATTTTGAGGGGGACATAATTCAGCTCATAACAGCGCACATCAAAGGAAAAGACTGTTTTCTCTCACAATACCTACTTGTCCCCTTTTCCTTTCTTTTGCATGGCCTCTTACAGAAGCATTGACATGTCTTTTTTTTTTCTTTACTAGACCACAAGCTTCTTAAGGAAGATCAGAGACTACACTATTTTAATCTGTCTAGCTCCTGTTACAAAGTAGTCCTATCCTCCCTAAACTAGTGACTGCAATAGCCTTCTAATTTTATTCTTCTTTCTACACTTTTGCCTGAACCATTCTCTTCACCTTGCACAGAGCTCTTTCCTCGTTAAAGAATGCCCTTTACCAGTGGTCTACCAGATAAACTTCCACTCACCCTTCAAATCTCAGATCAAGCACAGCTATCTCCAATGCCTCTGAGACATTCTTAAGCAAAGTTAGGCAGCTAATTCCTTACAACATTGTGCATACCTATGGCCAGCATTAGGCACTCAATAAATGTTTGGATGAGTATTTGAATTAATTAAATAAATAATTTATAAGACAAATCCTACAAGCAATTTTCATTCCAAAAATTTTAGGAAATATTTTTGTATTTCTGTTTGCGCTGCTGAATTAAATGAGTCACACATTAGAATTAATCTTCTCATCTTTATATCACCTTTTTAAACAAAATTTATTTTTAAAATTGAGATGTAATTGACATACCCTACATCACTTTTAACTCTGAAGAACTACCTGTGAATTTCAAAGAATGTAATTCACAAACTATCAATATACATTTTACAACTTTTTATCAAAGTTAAAAAAAAACCTTTGGGCCCTCAAATCTTTAACAAATATTGGTGTTAATAAAATACCTAAAAGAACAGTATATCATTATAAATATGACTACCCAGAAATGCCATTAGCACCACTTGACAAATCAGAAAACTTCATCTCCAGAAGAAGGCCCTGGAATGTACCACTCCTTAACAATCTAGGCCACAATGATCAGGCATAAACTCTTTGGGTAGGGCGCATGAAAGGAGTTAGATGGTAATCGAGTTAACAGAGTGGACTAGGACAGTAAATGGAGCAATCAAGGATGTGCTGAAAGCAATTTGAAAAGCTTCACAGCATCATCACTAGGGACAATTAGGAAACTATTGTTACTAGCAGAGCCAATTTGCATATGTTGGGTTTAGATTGCATGAAAATATGGAATATCTAGTCCAGAGACAGCCAAGCCTCCACTCACTCTTTGCCACCCAGTCTCGTATCATCACTTCTCATGCATTGTTCTCCAAAAGGTCCTTTCCATTTGCTGTCCACGTCTTCAATTCCCTTGCTTTGGTCCATTTCAATCTGGCTTCCATCATCACAATGAAAGTGAGACTATTTTTTTTTCTTTTCTTTTAAAAATGTCACTATTTTATTATTGTTTTATTCTAGTTTATTGTAATTTTTTTCCTTTTTTATGTGAAAAAAAATCTAATGAAATCTATAAAATTTTAAGTGTATAGCACAATATTGTTAACTATATGCACATTGCTGTGCAGCAGGTGGTAGAACTTTTCATCTTGCAGGACTGAAACTATATCTACCGAACAGCAACTTCTCATTTCCCCCTCCCTCCAGCCCTTGACGACCAACATTCTATTTTCTGAAGCTATTTTTCTAGACTACCACTGACCTCTTAACTGCAAAAATCGAGGAAGCTTTTCTGTCTTTATCTCACTGGATCTTTAGCTGCATTTCACTATGACAATGAAGCCTTTCTTCTTGAAGCTTTTTGTCTCTCAGTTTTCCTTATATTCCTTTACCAATCTCCATTGCCATCATGGACTCCTATTTTCTACCCAACCAATAAATATTGGTAGCCTCACAAAACCCAGTAGTCTTCTTATTCTCATTCTTCCACCTCCTCCCTGGATAGTTCTATCAGCAGCAATTTCTGCTACTATATCTGTTCATTACTTCTGTAAACCTCTGAGTTGTATAGCTTGATGGCCATCAGTCTAAAACCGAACTCCATATTGTCACCTATGATTTCTCTCAGTTGGTGACACTAACAGCCTTGTAGTAACCCATGCCAGAGGCTTGGGAATCATTTGGGACTACTCCTTTTTTCTTGCTCTCTGCATTTGCAAGTTCCATCGATTTTAATTTCTAAACTTTCTTGAATTTATCTGCACCTCTCTATGTCTATCACCACTGACTTGATTCAGGTCTTCAAGTACTCTGATGTAAAATTCTGAAAAAGTCTTTCAATCATTCCTATTTCTAGTTTCATTTTCTTCAACAGTCTTACATTGACAGCCAGTTATCTAATACACAAGTCCAAGTACGTTGTCTCCTGCTTTGTGCCCACTGGGGACTTAAATCACTACCTGGAGATCCCTTGAAGCTCAGGCTACCAGTCTTCAAGTAGGACTCATGGGCTAAAGAAATGGTGATTAGCGGTTTTAACAGTTTAGAAATCTGTACGTCTGATCTGGTGGGTACCAGCTGCATACAATACACTCTTTCTGAGGTGCACCTTTATGCTTGCCCTGCCCAACTCAACTTTGCTAAGTTCTACCATCTTTCAAAATAAGCTCAGATGGCTATTCCCCCAGGAAGTCTTCCTATCACTTCTCCTAAATACCTTATCCCTATGGAAATATCTCCCTTTGCATCTCCCGCATTAGTATTATAAACGCCAAGACTGTGAACTCTTGTAGATATTGACAATGTCATAAAACCATGTTGCACATAATCCGATGTGTATATGCATGGTTATTCTAAAAGGGGTGGGTGGGTGTCTGGAAAGATCTGGGACCTAAACAAGTAATTCTTCATTGTCACTCAAACACTTTTTATTACAATTTTTACACAGGTGAAATTAGGTCAAAATGTTTATATATAGGAAAAGAAAGAGAAGGAAGAAAGACATCAAAGATATCTTGAGGCATATGGTTGTAAAGGGTTGAAGGGCAAATCCGCATCTTTGCTTTGGGAGACTGAGAGATACAGTAAATGGGCCTTGAAAATGTGTATAAGCTTTTAATGTCTTTAGCATCCGCTGATAAGGGCACCTCTTTCTTCTCATCAAATTATATCCTGATTTACTGCCTCATGGGAGCATTATGAGTGAATCTCTAGGTACAATCAGGGACTGTCCTATTTCTAAGAAGTGTTGAATCCTGCATTAGAAGTCTTGAGTAAAGACCTAAATATTCAGTATGTACAGTAGACATTTGTCCATTGATTTATTTATTTCCTGGCTCATTCTGCAAAGGATTTGAGGCTGATTACAATAAGAATATGTATAATAAAATAATAAAACCATATAAACAGAAATAGAATGACTGAGGAAAAATAATACAAACATGCAAATCATTAGGGTCAATGCTTTACTCATTCATCCAATAATTCATTCTTTCATTTATCCACCAAATATTTAGTGGATATCTACTATTACTCACATACTGAGTTCAAATTCAGCTGTGAGTTTCTTGGGAAGTCAAATCAACAAGGCAGGTATGATTAATTACATAAATCTTACTATGAGATAGGAGGAAATACACCATTTCCTCTAGGAAAGTCAAGCTTTCTCTAGTACTAAATTCTAAAACAACAACAACCACAACAAAACACAAAAACTTATATGGCATTCGATATAATAGACAAGGATTTAGAAGACAATGTCTTTAACAACTCACAGTAGTAAATTTATATGTCCTGATATGTGAACCAGATAGAAGGGGCTCTTTGAGCAGGTTCAAAACAGAGCAGAGACTTATATACATGTAACATACTTATATACCTACTAACTAATATATTTAGTGGCAGTTTAGTGGAAAGAACAGCAGGCTTGATATAAAGAGGTCTAGAATCTGTTACCAGTAATTGAATAAATTACTTATGCCTCTTAAATCATAAATCAATCATCGCTATAATAATATACTATAATAATACTATCCTACCCCCTTCTACGTTGTTATGAGAATTAAACACGGGTATGCAAAGTGCTTTGTAAATTGTAAACTGCTATACAAATATTATTTCTTTAAAATTATGGGCCTTTTCATGGTAAGAACAATATTTCTTTCTGAGCTCTAACATCCCATCTTCTCACCATAGTAGCAGGCAAGCAACATGTGTTTCTTAATAAAGTAGAAAAAAAACTAGGGGCTTATACTCTTAGAGATTAGTTGACTATTTGCATTTTTAAAAAATGTATTATAATTTCAGGTTTCTGTGTATCGAAACTAGTTGTTTGCCTACTGAATTAAAGGGTAATAAAAAGTAAAAAAGAACTGAAGCTTGTTTTACACTAAGGTTGGAAGCTTTCACCAGGAGTGATAGAGAGAAGTCCCATTCAACAACAGACTCTCTCAGCCTGAGGTCTGCTTTCCCCTCATGTAAAAACAGAACTGAGATAACTCAGTGAGCAAGCTGGTTAAGGGCTTTTTTAATAGTGGGGTTTTTTTGTTTGTTTGTTTTTTAGTAGCAAGCTGATATAAAGGTTTTTTTTTTTTTAATAGTAAGTTATTGTAGAAAGTTTGGATTATATATAAAGGGAAAAAATTAAAATCACCCAGAATTTGAACATTTAGAGGTAGTAATTTTTTTCTAATATTTTGATGATTATCCTCTAGTGTTTTTTTCCATTGCAATAATGAATGTGTACACAGATTTTACATCATCATATATACTATTTTATAACTCTTAGTCTCAATAAGACTCAATTCTTTTGTAAAAATATGTTTAATAACTCCCAAACAATTCAATTAAAACAACAATGTTAGTTTGCTAAGAACGACTGAGCACTTGCTATGTACTAAAGCTAGATGTATATTTTTTATTAAGTTTATTGGGGTAACATTGGTTAATACAATTATATAATTTTCAGGTGTACATTATAATTTGACATCCTTATATTCTATTGTGTGTTTACCACCAATAGATCCCCTTTACCCACTTCACCCTCCCCTTACTCTACTCTATTTGACCCCCTTTACCCTTTCTACATCCTCCCTCCCCCCTCACGCCCTACCCTCTGGTAACCACTAGTCTGTAGTCTATGTCTGCGAGTCTCTGTTTGTCCTGCTCATTTGTTGCTTTTAGGATTATATCCCACATGTAAGTGATATCATGTGATTTTCGACTTTTTCTGTCTGGCTTATTTCGCTTAGCATGTTGTCTATTCATGTTGTCGCAAATGGTATCTCTTCTTATGGCTGAGTAATATTCTATTGGATATATGTACCACAGCTTCTTTAGCCAATCATCTATGGTAGGACACTTCAGTTGCTTCCATGTCCTGGCCACTGTGAATAACGCTGCCATGAACATCGGTGTGCAAATGTCTTTTTGGATATAGGTTTTCAAGTCTTTGGGGTAAATACCTAGTAGAGGGATTGCTGGATTATATGGTAAATCAATACTTAGTTTTTTGAGGAACCTCCGTACTGTTTTTCATAGTGGCTGTACGAATTTGCAGTCCCACCAGCAATGTATGAGGGTTCCTTTTTCTCTGCTAGATATATTTTAAATACTTATTTAATACTGACAATAACTCACCAAGTTTATTTTAACATGAGAAAGCTGAGGCTTAGAAAATTTTTATAAACTTGTCATTTTCTGACAGGTAGTATGTGACTTGAACCCAGGCTTGTATCACTCCAAATACTAAGAATTTAGTCAGTATAGACTATTGGCTCATGTATGGAAACAATACAGTTTATTTAACCAATTTTATTTTCTTGGACGTTTAGATGATTTCAGGTGATTGCTAATTTGATGATGTTTAAAAAACATACTATGATTACCATGTTTATAGAGAGATTTATATACATAAGAAAATTATTTCTTTAAGTTAAATTGCCAGAAGTAAAACTGCTCAGTCAAAAAACTGCAAAATTTTAAAAAGAATTTTTAATACTTATTGGCAAATTGCCCTACAGAAATATTGAAACATTTATAGTACCTAATTTCCTAAAATCTACTCAACACTAAATATTGCTTTTCCTTTAGTTTTTGGCATAAAGTTTTCAAGTCGTGCCCTGGATAGTAATAATTCTATAGTTTTGAGGGAGTAGAAGATTGTCTTTTTTGAAAATTGGGCAAATTAGATCTTGATAACATCTACATGGTATTGTATCTAAGAAGTTAAATCAAGAAACAGTTTGGTATTTTATTTACTTTATTTTATTTACTCCTATTGTATTTACTTTAAGAACTTAGAGCAAATGGAAACTAAGAGGAAGGTTGACTTTTTCTTTGCTCAAGGGAAATTTTAATGGTGGTACCTCATCTTTGTGATCTGCTACATTATATGCATATATACAAACTTGATAGAAAAAAGAATAACTTTTCAATGTCATTTTTAGCTCTGTGCATTATGGTGTTATTGTTTGTTTCTAAAAAGATTTTTCCTCTTCTTTCTCCAAACTTTTTTTTAGACATTTGAGGTCAAATGACATAAGAACCAATGTTGGGCAAAAATTGGAGAGCTAACGGATGATAGTCTAGTAAGATGATAACTGGGAGCCTCAGGACCTGGATTTTTGCCCCATCCTTTTAGGCAAGATTCTTAACTCCTTTAGGCTATCTTGTTTACTTTTGAAAGAGATTTTGACCAAATTACTAATTTGTCATACTGCTACAGGCATACTAAGAACATTTGATTCAAATTTCACATTTAAAAGACATTTTTTGGACTATTAAAAAATTCAATCAGTACAAAGGGTGTTAAATTTTAGCATATTTGAGATCACCCACACACCATCACATCAACTTCTTTTTTGTGTGTTAACCCTGGAATAAAGAAAGCTTCCTGCGCTCGTATTTGACTGCCTTATAAATATCATTGGCTAAGAATACGATTCTAAAAAATTCTGCAAATTTCCTGCAAATTCAGGCACAAGTCTCTCATGGGAAACTATACAAGTGAATACAGAGTCTGCCACCAAAGAAATGACAAGCCAGACACATACATGTGTTCCTGGCCTGCTTCCACTCACCATGTAATCAATCATCAGTGGTATTGTCCTAAGTGACTTTCTACCTCTTTTCTCGAGAATGCATACAGCAACGTGTTTAAATGCTTATTAACTGGTATTTGTGATAAAGTTATTAACACATTTTGGAAGTTTTGTGCTTAATTTTATTACACACACACACACACACACACACACACACACACACGTACGTATTTTAGGTGAAGTAGAATAATTACCCCTGCAACCAAAAATAGATTACTGGTTAAAAGCAGGACATTTAAAAAGCAAATGTGAAGATGGAAATAATAATACCAATAGGGATCACATTTTAGGAATGACAGGCTGTATTGATTAGTCTCAGAATAAAACAAGTCATACTATAAACTACTAAATGCATCATCAGATGTTATCGACCAAACTCACAGCAGTATACAAATGAAAGTGACATGCAAAAAATTATCTTTAAAGTCTCTATGATGTAAGTTCATATTTGTTTGGCAATTCAAGGTCTCTCAGTGAATTACAGCTACAGATTAAAGTGTCAGTAAAGAAAGGATAACTTAAAAACTTAAAAGTACTATTTTTTTTTACCATTATTTATCATTGGGATTTGATTTTATGGCAATAAGAATGCTCAAGTCTTCAATTTGATATACACATTAAAATTTTACAAAATATTTTTATGTTCTATGACAAGCTACAACATCATTTTGAAACAGTTTGTGAATGTAAATGTATGAATTTTAGATTCTTTCATCAATATTGTAAGCTCCTCCCATCAAGAAATGGATTATAAAATCCTACTCCTTGAATCTGAGCTTGCCTCCTGACTTGCTTTGACTACTAGAATATTCCTGAAATTATATTGTTCAGAAACTAGACTTCTGAAGCCTTGGAGCCAGAGCACCTCCCTTTTGAAACGCTCTGACTACCATGTAAAGAGGCTACACTGCTGAATGAGGAGAAACCATTCAGGAAGAGTGGCTTAGCTAACACCTAGCGCCAAGGCCCAAGAAGATCATTTTAGAGCTTCTGGCCCCCAGCAAGTCACCTGATCAATGCAACTACAGTAACACCAGGCAAGACTAGTAGACTTGTAAAAAATAATAAGTTATCTTTTAAAGCAACTGACCTTTGGAGTATTTTGTTATACAGCAATAAACAATTGATATAACATAGAACAAGTATGGGAACAAGTCAGTAACATTATCTGATAACATATTTTAGAGAATATTTAAGAATGTATATGAGCTTGTATTAGTTAAGAAGCTGAGATTCTATTAATTCTTTACCATTTAACTGATAATATTGCAAATACTATGGATCTCTCATTTTTGCTTAATTTATGGTATGTACTGGCATGCAGATGTAAAGATCTATTACTTAAGCACATCACTCATAGAAGCCAGAAAGAAATGATGTTAAAATCAGTTTTCAAATATTACTCATGTAGGAATGTTTTCAGTGACTGAGTAAGAGCAGTGGTAAGAGAAAAAAAAGCATTAAAAATGTTGCCAAATTTTACTTAATTAGTCATCATGTGTTGTATAAGATGAACATTAGCTATTAAGAAGATTCTAGCATTTTTGCATATAGTGTTAGAGATAATAACTTAAAAATCTTAATTTTACTAAAGCTTATATTTTCAATTGCAGGATTTTCAGGATTATTCATAATAATGTGGGTAGTAAATTCTAGAACCTGAACAAGTTAATGTTTGTTTAGCAATTCAAGATCTCAGTGAATTACAGCAATAGACAAAAGCATTAGTAAAGAAATAAAAACAGTTTAGACTCAACATACAAAACAATAGAAATCTAATTATTTTTAGAATTTAAGGAAATATCTAACAACATGTTTCCTTAGGTCTCTGGGATTTTAAAAAAGCTACCACTGAATATGTCATAATTTAATTATATATGTTTGAAAATTATTTTTCCACCAAACAATGACATTCTAAAGAATCTGTTCATTGAGTTTCTTCACACTGAATATTTCCCAATTAAGAAATGTTTGTAGATATGGTTACTTATTAAATATTGAAAGGGTACTTTACTTTCAAAAGTCTTTATTGTTTTCCCTGAATATGGATGGTAGCTTGTCTCTAAGAGGGCTACCATCAATTCCTTCAACTTCTTGTATGCATGTACATGCCATTCCCCCATTGAAAAGTAGAGTCCATTCCTCACTCCCCTTGAAATTGGGCAAGGCCTAATGGCTTGCAGAATCAATTGAATATGTTGGAAAGAATATTCTGAACTTCTGAAGATAAGTCTCAAGAAGACTTATAGCTTCTGAAAAGGCCTCTTGGAATGTTCACTCTTGGAGACCTTAGCTACCATGCAAAAAGTTTGATTTCCCTGCTTCAATGACCACATGGAGAGGCCCTGAGTCTACACAAAGAGGAAGAAGGGCCCAGCTGAGCCTACCTACCAGCTGTGCCTGCCAAAGTATCTGATGAAGTCATTTTGGTCATTCCAGACCAAGCATCTGTCAGCCAAGTATCATTGAAAAATGACTCCAATTAATGCCACATGGAGTAGAAGTTTCAACCATACAAATTCTTCCTAAATTCTGGTCTTAAGGAATTGTTTTGATTTTTTTAAGCCACTAGTTCCGGATTTTTGTTTTTATTTATTTTTATTTATGTATTTTTATTTTACATTGCAATAGATAGAGCACTGAAGAATAATCTGAAATAACAAGATAAACTATTAGAGAATTATTACCATCACCACCTATTTATCTTGTGAATAGGGCAACAGAAATGGAGAAAACCGAGCATCATGTCTGATTTAAGATCATGTGCCTGATTTAAGGCTACAACTAACACCAGTAACCTTTAATTTTTAATATCTTTGCACTTGTAAAATAGCTTTACTGTTTTCACTGTTTTTTTTCTTTTTTTAATAATCAGTGTATATTATAAATTTGAGTTAAGAATAAAATTTTGCTACTATAATACCATTTTTATCCCTGGAGGTCTCTAATAACATTCTACTTAGAGTATTCTATCTGGGAAATAGTTTTTGAACTTAAAAATGTTTGAAAACCACTACACAAATATTCTTAGTATCTACTTCTAGTTCCAACATTTATAAAATGTATCACAGTGGACATGATGGATTTTAAGCGGATTTAGGTTTGAGCCACAGTCCTTCTGTGTCAGGAGTATCAAAAATTTTCTTCACGATGTTTAGACAGGATATGTTTCTTTAAAAAGAAAACAGAGCTTCTTAAAATAACAGTGCCCTAAGAGTTGCGAAATTACTTCTATTTTATATGTTCATAGAGGTGTTCTAAATCCCAGGCCACAGATCAAAGTTACATGTAAGGAATGTACGTTATTTTTCAATAACTCGATTTAATTTTTGTTTGAACACTCAATCCTGCAGCACTTAAGTATGGTTAATATGGTCAGTTTCCTTATACCTCTATTTCACTTTTCCATGAATTGCATTTAAGACTGCAGGGCTCACTTAGGTCTAAGCCCTTAGGGCTAAAAAGGACATTAGATCACACATGCATGTCTGAGATACCCATTGCCCCATCCTGTCCATGTACCTCATCATGCATGTATTTTTTATTTCTATATGAATGAAGCCTTCAGGTCCACCAGGGCTCTTAGCTACATTCACATATTTTAGAGTTATTGAGCATCATATTGCTGCTCCCATATCATTCTGGGATTTATAAAGCTATGTGGAAGCTGTTAAGATGCTTCCTTGTCAATTTTTGGGTACTGCTCAGAAATATAAGGCTTAAGTCTCCTTCGCTCTAATAGTCCACAAACTCATCTGAGAGTTTTGCTGTCTCAAAGGAGCTTGGTTCTAGCAAAAGAGCACTGGGTTCCGATTCTCCCACCTCCCTCCACCAGGGATTCTTGTGATAGAGGCCTAGGCGAGGGGCTCTTACTTTTTATGTTTTCTCCTAAGTTGTTCCTATGTCATGAGTCCTTACTAGTCTACTCAGGTTACCCACTTGTCTCGGTTCATAGTGTCCTTAGTGTGTCAATTTTTCATGACGTCCTTAGACCTAAACAAATAAACAAATAAACAACAAGCAACCAAACAAATAAAATACCAAAAATATAGCAGTTTCATTTATTAAATAGATTCAAACAACTTAATTGTAGTATTTTGAGCATTAACAGCTCAAATAGGCTACTGAAACACAAAATCCAAAAAGGGGTCCTCTTTTTCTGCTATTATATGCCTTTCTAGGCACTGGAGCTCTGAAGGCCTACCTGTTTGATTGGCAGCAGTGATTAGTGGGTTTCTGGCAGGAGAACAGAACATAGTGGAAAGCAAATGCCATAAAAACAAATGAGTTCAGTCAGGAAATCAGAGCTGTTATAAGTATTAGTGGAACAAGGGATTTATTATAGTTAAGGGAAGGAGCTTGGTGAAGTGAAGTTTTGGAAGGAGGAATCCAACCAATTTGTTGTGACAAGTCAAAGACTACAGTAAAACCCAAGAAGTCAAACACATAGATAACAAAGAATGAACTCAGGGAGAGGTATGTGGAAAATTTAGCTCTGTGGGTCCACAGCTAAGTGTCTAGAGCTACTATTGATAAAGCTGGACGGTAGAGAAAAATATCTGTTCATATATGTGCAGTGGTTGGGGAGAACTAAAAGGAGAGCTGAATGAATAAAGAAGAGTTTTATTTAGGAAAACCAGGATAGGACAGTCTCTTCAGATGTCTGAGCAAATAGCTTTCAAGGAGAAAAAAAATCCACACTGAATTCTGGGGGCTGGAAATTTTTACAGAGTAATAAAACTATGAATGCTCTCTAGAGAAGATTTGCCTAGCTTGCAATAATTTGCAACTCTTTTATTGTCATTACCTGCAGTAAAGTAGTTATTAATATCTTCAACAAGAATGATTGTCATGTCAGTTGCTAAAAATGAGGGAAATCAGGAACAAATGGTGTGAGGAGATTCTTGTTTCCTAGTTTATAAACACAAGAGGAAACCTTCAAATGCTCTGGTGGTCACAGCAAAGGCAGTTGGTTATTCTACTGTCACATTTCTAGACAAACTGGGTTTATGAGTTCTATTTGAAATTGTCACATGATAAAAATCAATGAGCATAGAAAGAACTTACCATTCCATATAACTCAATTCTGACCTTAATTACATAGGGCATATTATAGTATAAATAGGAATTAAAGATTCATCTCTTTAAGTCACTTTATTGGTACTAAAATGTTGGTGATCTGCCAGTCTAATTCTATAATGAACTGTAATAATCACTTTTTTGGTGGTTAAAAATCATAAATTACAGATCTCTGTGCATAAAATTCTGACAAATTCGAACAGAGTCTGCAGAAAATATGCATTAGTCAATTAATATTAGGTGACAAACAATCATAAAATCCAGCAGCATAAAACAACAAGCTTTTATTTTGTATGTACCCATCTGTGTGTCAGCAGGAATTCAGCTGCTCTGACCTCTGGTTTAGGGTTGGGCTTAGGCCCCTTTCATGAGTATTCATTCTGGGGCCTGGGTTAAAAAGGTAGTGTTTATCCAAGGGAAATTTTTCTCATGGCAATGAAAAGAAGTGCAAGAGGGCAAGCCCCATCACACAGGCCTAGTTCAAGTCTTTGCTCATCTCATATGTGGTGCCATCTTATGGGTCAAAGCAAGTCACGTGGCCAAATTGACCATCAGTGGGATATGGAAATGTATATCTCCCATGGAAAGGGGAAGAGTGAATATTTCCTAACAATCTAATCTACCATAAGATGCGTTATTTAATACTTTCTATTATTCCTTAAATTTTAAATTACTCAAGTTTAGATTCAATTTTAAGTGATTTAAAAAACCATGGATAATAGCAGCTTAAATCATATTGAATTTTTTTTGTACATATAAATGAAGTTTGTAGAAGAGCAACCTAAAGTGGTGTGGTATCTCCATAATCTTCAGAAATCCAGTGCCTTCTCCCTAGCTCTATTTCTATTTCTAGGCCACTTCCTGTCCCAAGATGGCTGATCGAGCTTCAGCCATTAAGTCCACCTTTCAGATAGCAAGATGAAGAAGAGAATAAAAAAGTTACATTTCCTCTCTTCCCAGAGGTTGCATACAATTCTTTTGCTTACATCTCATTGGCTAGAAATTATTCACATAATTATGCTAGCAAGGGAGGATAAAAATTTATAGTTTATTCTTGGAAGTCTCTAGGTGGCCATGTTTCATGTGAAAAATAATGGGTTTTATGATGTTAATATACAATTAGAAAAGAACAGCTGTTAATGTAAGCAATTGGCAATCTTTGCCACAAAATTGCAAAGAAACTGCATTCTCAGCACTACCTAGCCTTTAAATGAGATATTTAATTATATTTAGTATATTATTAAAATACAAGTAATAGATAAAGACACTGTAGATATCATCCCTCAAATTAAATTTCTGAATTATTTTTAATTATAGCTGGCTAGTCGCCAAGAAAAAAAAAAGCAGGAGAAGGAGTTAAGTTTCTACCATATATGTTTATTCTCAATGGAGTTATCTACGTCTACCACCTTCCAGGTTGATCCTGAAAATGAGATCAGGGGAGAACAATACTTTATCTTTTCCACCGTAATATGTTAATTTCAGAACACAGGTTCTTGAGAGATTTCAAAAAAGAGAACATTTCCTGTTATGAATAGTTAAGATTGAATTAACCCACAGACATTGATGGATTTCTGCTTTTTGTCATAATCATTAGCCTATAATGAAGGTTATCTGAGATCTGTTCCCAATATACCTTTCCAGGTCTATCTCACATAACAATTTTTCATGTATCTTTATAAAATTTATGACATGTTGCAAAATGTCAAGTATTATATATGACTTTCTCAAACTAGATCAATTGTGCCACCCAAATATAATCCTATATCTTACTTTTTTGCCCATGCTTGAGCCAACTCAGTGGAGTGACCCCCATCACTCTAACCTTATCCATCAAAGAATTAAAATGAAAATTAAGTTTATTTAAAAAGCTTTCCTAGAATCCCACAATCACAAGTAACTTCTCTCTATATCCAATATAAATGTATATCATAGTCTTTTTTTCCTTTGCTAATTCACAATTAATATTTGTTAAACACTTACTATGTGTCATTGTGCTAGGTTTCATTCATTTATAGTTTAGAATGGGACATCAATCAACTAACAAATATGTGTATATATATGTTTATATATGTGTGTATATATATATATATATGTCACGCTCTATCTCACATTATATGCCTATTATTCATCTTGCTAATCTTGCTTTCAGTGCTTATAAGTACTGAAAAAAAAATGAAAAACTGTGTCTTATCATCTGTATATCCTATTGATACCTAATACTATGCCTTGCACTGTTAGTTATGTGTTCAGCAAACATATTTGATTAATGAATATTCTTGGTGTGTTTCATTTACTGCCCTACCCCTTACTCCAGGGAAGCTATTCAAAGGAAGTATGTTATCATTAAGTTAGCTGCTGTAAAAAAATTCATTTAGAATCGAAGCACACATTTTAAAATATGTACATGTATCTTCATTACTGAAGTGGTGAGGATGGAGAAGAATCTACAAGATGAAAATCTAGCGTCTGCCTTATTAGAAATGCAAAGAGTCCAAATATAAGATTATGTGAATTTCAGGAGACTGTACATCAGGTGTTCAGTGTCCAGACTTGCAAAAATCACACAGATAAAAGCAAAACTCTGCTTAATCTATATCTGTCTTCTGTGATTAAAAGACAGAAAGAGCAAACCAAAAAGTGATATTCAGGCATTTCTGGGAATACTTACATCCTGCTACAATCACTGTATAATGTGTTTTCCGGCTCAGCAGCATTTTCCTTGTTTCTTATTTATTCAGGCTTCAGATCTGTGGAGAGGTTCATAATTAGGAGTCTGGTCATTCTTTTCCCAACTCAGATTCAATTAGCCATATGTTATAGGCAGCATACACAGTGGCTGTCAAACTTCGACAATTACCAAAGGGAAAAGAAGGTTGTGGGGTCAGAACTGTGGACTTATAAAAAGCTCTTGAAGTACAGGCAACTCCTAATTATGAAGCATTAATCAAAATTTTGTCTGGTCATTTATCAGTCCTCTCCATGGACCAGCTCTGGAAATAGTAGCCTCTCAGACCCGTGGGACAGAAGTGTGAAGCTCTTGGAGCAAAGGTATCAGAAAATGAAATAAGTAAATATGTAATTTTGTTTACAGTCTTCGTTTCAACAATGAAGAAAAATCAATAGGCTTATAGAATATGGCAATTGTACTTTTAAATGAAGCCCCTCAAGAAGGGAGAGTTTCTAAATTTGTAAGGGCTGATTCCAAACAAGTGATTTATAATACTCATGGAACTCTTTATGCTTAATTAGGACTGTGCTGGGTCAGCCCTGCAGTGGGAAAGCCTTACCAGGGAGGATCAACATTACGTTCCATTTACTTGGAAAAAGTGGAATTAAATTTAAGCATTTAAAATTCAAAGCTCTGTTAGTTCAGAATTTTTCTTCTCTGTTACATGGTGATGTGTTAGAGAAAAGGGGTTTAAAGTCTTGGGGGTAGATAACATTTAAAAAGTTAAAAGAAAACAAGTATTGAAATTTATGGTTCTTGAGGGGAAAAAAATCACATAATTAGGTAGGTTTATAAAGAAATACACTGCTTGAAAAAAAACCTATATTAATTTTTGGTTAACTACACCTCCACGCTCTTCTCCAAAGAAGAAACTAAATTACAATACAGGCACACTCCACTTGAAATAACATTTGTTCAACAGGTCTGTGTTCTAGGCTTACTTCCTCCTAGAAAAGGACTATTATAAATACCAGTGATATTCTCATGAGTTCTACAAAGACTGTTTTTTTGTGGTGGGTTTGAGAATTTTATCCACTATAATTTAAATGTCTCAAACAATGTCACTTCAAGTCATTTCCCTTGGGACTTGGTGCTAGCCTGAAAAATACCTTCACTAAGAGATTTCTCTAATATTTAACCTGTAACTTTTTGGTTGTTTTATCTGCTGTAAGAAATATGTTTTTTCTTCCAGCCTTGACCACTGACCTTTATTCAAGGAGCCAGTATGCTCTAGCATGAGAAAGGTGGTTGACTTTATAAAATAAGTGGCTTTTAGCTTAATTAGACTGAGCACATGAGAATTCCGGTTTGATTTCTTCTGCTCTAGTTTGTGTTCTTGTCTGTAGATACATATAGATGAGATTTTGGTGAAGGAAAAGTTGAGGTTTGCTTGGGGGAGGGTGAAGTCCAGGAAAGAGGATTTTTAATTGTAAATTTTTATTTTCTTATATCAAATAGAGATTTTTTTTTAATATTGAGAGATTAAATTTTAATCTGGTGGAATTGAAATTGTGGAAATAAATGAAGCTACAATAATACAGTTGTGAACCTTTAGAATTTTTCTTTGAGTTAAAAAAAATGGGGAAAGCATCTTGAGAATAAGTCAGGGCACAGATTTCTGAGCCCTTAAAGAACTTCTACCAAAATGTCTTAGCTTCAAGCATTTCTATTTTAATTTTAATAACTTAATTGAAATGACAAGGGAGGTGCAGTTTGCCAAAGTTAGTATATTAAATGCCTGCGAGGACAGGGCTACTACATGGTAACAGATAATTCACCCCTCCTGTGATGGCAGCCCAAGGGGTGAAAATCTTTGTTGCTGGCTCTCATTTGTTTTAAATATGTGTGCATATTGACAGTTATTCTATGGAAAACAGAACACTTTAATGGAGGTCCTAGAAAGTCCATAGATAGAGCAGCATAAGAGAATTTTTTTTTTCTACTAGGAGCATTTAAAGCTACATGTAGCTTGGAATGGTTGCTATTTTTTCTCTTCTGATTATTCTTGCATACCACTTTTCACAGAAAGAAGTCTTGTAAGTCCCTTATTTAAATCAGTGAGATGACAATATCAGTAAGAATTGCTGTGTTGGGCCTTAATAGATTACTGAAGGCACAATACAAAGGCCAGAGCTGAATTTAACAGGCCATTGGACACCACCAATAGATTCCTGTGAAAGTTTTCTTTAAATTTAAAAAAAAAAAATTTTTTTTTTTGAGAATCAAAAGGAAATTTTATCAGAAAAGGCGTAACACTCCACAGAGTGTGGTCTCTTCTCAGAGTCAGAGTGAGAGGGACAGTGAGAGGGGCAGTGAGAGAGAGACAGAGTAAAGGCACTGAGAGGGACCAAGTTTTAAAATTTTTTGATTTAGAACACATACCAAACAATCTTGCCATTTGTGACAATGTGGATGGATCTCAAAGACATTATGCTAAGTGGAATGAGTCAGTCAGAGAAAGACAAATACTGTATGGTCTCGCTTATATGTAAAACCTAAAAAAACAAAAACAAAAACAAAACAAAAAACTCTTTCATGAGTCATAGATACAGCGAACAGATTGTTGGTTGCTAGAGGGGGGTTTGGGCAAAATGAGTGAAAGGGGTCAAAGGTACAAACTTCCAGTTATAAGATAAGTCCTGGAGATGTAATGTATAACATGGTGACTATAGTTAATAATACTGTATTACATGTTTGGTTGAAATTCACTAAGAGAAGAGATCTTAAAAGTTCTCATCATGAGAAAAAAATTAAAACTATGTGACGTAATGGATGTTAACTGAACTTATCGTAGTATTCATCTCTCAATATATATCAAATTATTATGTTTCCAAAAACTGATACAATGTTATATGTCAATTATATCTGAATTTTAAAACAGAACCACTAAAAATAGTTATTACTAAATTAATTAAATTTCGAAAGATACAATTTGAAAAAAAACATATACGGAATGTATAAAACAAAAATATGTGGCCTAATGAATTTATTACAAAGTAAACCCACATGTAACGCCACTCAGATCCAGAAATAGAATCTTGCCAGTAATTCCAGAGCCCCTCTCATGTCCTCTCTCTCTTCTGACTATTACAAATCACTTCCTTGCTTGCTTTATAGTTTCCAATCCCCAAACTATAGTTTGTCTGTCTTAAATTTACTGTAAATGGAATCATACACCATGAATGTTTTCATGACTGGCTTCTTTTGCTCAGCATATTTGTGAAATTTATCTAGGTTTTGATTGTAGCATCGGTTTTCACTCTTTTACAATCTTTCATTGTATAAGGATACCTAAAGTTTATTTATTCATTTTATTCTTAATGTGCTTTGAGGTGCTTCCAGTTTGAGGCAAGAATAATACTGTTAAGAATGCTCTTCTACATGCTTGTTTGCGCATGCGTGCACACATTTCTGCGCTCTCTGGGTCCCAGCGTGTCCTTGTATTCAACTCTACAGGTAGTGTCAATCTCTTTTCTAAGGGGGTTGCACTAATGTGCTTGCCAAACAGCAGCGAATGAGAGTTCCTGCTGCTCTATACTTGTCTCAATGATTGGTATTATCGGTCTTTTAAATTTCAGCCAAACTGATGAGTTCATAATTAAAGGAAAACTCTTTCTACTCACAGCATTTCTGAAACAAAATGTGTTGTTTTTCCACAATAAGAAATTCTCTAATTCTCTGTGGACACCAATTGGATGTCATACAATTTAATTAAAGCCTGACACTAACTACCTAGAGTTAGTGTAGACCCTATAGTTTAAGGGCTCAGTCCCACAAGACTGCCTCCACTTTAGATGCCACTTGCAAGCAGTGGGTCCCAGGTGATCCACACTTCTGTCTGACGTGGCTAAAAATTGAGAGTTCTCACAACCCCCTGCTCAGGTTTAATAATTTGCTCTATTGGATCACAGAACCCAGGGAAGCTATTTAGTATCATCAGTTTATTTTAAAGGATACAAGTGAACAGTTAGTACATAGCGCAAGGGAAGGGGAGGGGTTGTGGAGCTTCCATGCCCTCTCTGGTGCGTCACCCTTTTAGCACCTCCGTGCGTTCACTAAACTGGAAGCTATCTGAACCGACTTGTTTAAAGTTGTAATTGTTTTTTTTTAAGGCTTCATTACATAAGCCTGCTTGATTAAATCATCGGACAATTGGTGATGAGCTCAATCTCCAGTCTCCCCTCCCTGGGGGGTCAGAGAGAGGGGTGATTGTAGGGTAAGGGCTGAAATTTCTAACTCTCTAATCGTGCTTTGATTTTCCTGGGGATCAGCCCCTCCGTGAAGTCATCTAGGTACCCCAGTCACCAGTCATCTCATTAGCATACAAAAAGACAGTCCTATCACTCAGAAATTAAAAGGATTTTAGGAACTCCAGTGCAGGGAACTGGAGACAGAGACCAAATAGATATTTCTTTTGTTACAATACTGTTATCTCATTTAGTATTAGTTTACATTTCCCCCAGCTTTATACTACCCCATGAATTGAGTGCTTTTCATATGTTCTTGTATTCAATCTCTTGCCCATTTTCCTGTATCGTTATCAGCATTTATTATTACTATTATTATTATTATTTCTGGATTGTTCATATGTGTCAAAATATTCTCTCCCACTCTGTGACTTACTTTATATTCTCATATTGGTGTCTTGATAAACTTAATACAGTAAAATGTGTAAATCTTTCTCTTATGATTATGCTTTTGTTGTCTTGTTTACAAAATCTTTCCTACTTTAGGTCATAAAGATATTCTCCTACCTCATCTTCTAGAAGTTTTGGCATTTTGTTTTTACATTTAAATTTTTAAACCACCTGGAGCTAGTGCTTTTGAATGGTGTATAACTAGGTTCAAGGTCAGTCCTACCTCCCCAGGAGAGCCAATATGCTCAGTAACATTTATTGTAAAATTATGCTTTTCCCTTTCAAGGGTCATCTTAGTTATTCAGGAATCTGTATATGCATAGATCTCTTCCTGGAATCTTGTTTTTACCCCATTATTTTGTCTGTCTTTTCAATATTACCATATTGTCTTAATTATACTTTAAGGGAAGTATCAATGTCCTGTAGAGTAGGTAATCTCACTATGAACTTCTTCAAGAGTGCACTCACCACTCTTAGTCCATTGCATTTCCATATATTTCCACTTTGGAATCAGGCTGGCTCATTAAATTTTAATTTATTTTCCAGAATCAGCTTTTTGAATGCCATAAAACAACAAAACAATACACATACACAAAATATATGTAAACGTATGCATAAAACATTTAAAAATAGGTTTGGATTTTACCTTGGAAGCATCGAATTCATAGCACATTTTGAAGAAAATTGACATCTTTATATTGAGTCTTCAAACTCATTAACAGTGTTTGTCTCTCCATTTAATTTGGTCTTCTTTAATGTCTCTTAGTAATGTTTTATATTTTTTCAGCATAGAGGTCCTGTATATATTTTGTTAGATTTGATAATTTAATATTTTCAGTTTTGTTATAAATGGGGTCATTCAAAATTCTTATTCTCCAACTATTAATTGCTGTTATAAAGAAATGAATCTGTAACTTTAGTGCATCTGTAACTTCTAGAAGAAAATAGAGGAATAGTCTTTATGACCTAGGTGAGAAAAAGGAATGCTTTGTGTATTTTTATGTAACAACCTTGCTGCACTCTCCTGTGAAAGCTAATTGTCTGTAATTCTTTCGAAATTTCTTTTCCCCCCAGCTTTACTGATATATAATTGAAGCATAACATTTTGTGAATTTAAGGTATATGATGTGATAACTTGATATGTGTATGTAATGATTACCACAAGGTTAGTTAACACATCCATCGTTTCGTGTAATTAATTTATGTGTGTCTGTGCATGTTGAAAACATGTAAGATTTACTCTCTTAGCAACTTTTAAATATAAATACAGTATTGTTAACTATAGTCGTGATGCCATACAATGTACCTCCAGAACTTATTCATCTTATAACTAGAAGTTTCTACCCTTTGACCACCTTTACCTATTTTCTCCTGCCCCTGGCAATCACCAGTCTATTCTCTGTTTCTATCTGACTTATTTTGCTTAGAATAATGCCTTCAACTTTCATGCATATTGTTGGAAATGGTAGGATTTCCTTCTTTTTTAATGGCTGAATTATATATATGCATGTATAATATAATGAATATAATATAAATGTATTTTTCATCTTCTTTATCCATTCATCAGTTTACAGACACTTCGGTTGTTTCCATATTTTAGCTATTGTGAATAATTCTGCAGTAAACCTGAAGTGCAAACATCTCTTTGAGATAATGATTTCATTTCCTTCAGAAATGAAAGTGGATTTACTGAATCATATGGTAGTTCCATTTATAATTTTTTTTTCTGAGGAACCCCCATATTTTTTCCCACATTGGGTGTACCAATTTATATTTCTCTTTTGGAATTTCTATGAACACACACATATGATTTGTGAATAGTCAAAGTTTTATTTCTTATTTCTTTCTTTTTAATGTTTTCCTCTTCTATTTTTTTCTTTTCCTTTTTTTCTTCCTCTGTATTAGCTGTGTTTCCTTTCTGTGCTGGCTGGGACCTTCGATTCAATTTTGAATGGGAGTGGTGACAGCAGACATACTTGTCTTGTTCCAAGTCTCAGTAGGAAAACTTTCATCATTTCATCGCTAAGCTTAAAGTTTGTTATGTATTTTCAGTTGATATTTTGTTAAAAATAAATTGCTTTTTCTTCTTGATTCGCTAAAAATTTTTATTATAAATAGATGATGAATTTTATTCAACCATATCCCAATTATTAAGATGGCCTCATCATTTTTCTCTTTATTCTATTAAGGTGATAAATTTACATTTATTTATTTTTTTGGTATGTTTAACCTGTTTTGCATTCCTAAAATAAACCCAAATTTTTATATTTTGGTAAATTTGATTTGTTAATAGTTTATTTAGGATTTTTAAATCTGTGTTAATGGGTGATATTGGCTTGGAATTTTTCTTTCTCATAATGTTTTTGTCATGTTTTGACATCAAGGTTATGAAGATTCCTCAAAATTTATGAGAAAGAGTCCCTCGTTTACTGTTCTGTAGAAAAGTCTGTTTAAATGTTTGGTAGAACTCACCAGTAAAGCCATCTGGCCCTGTTGGTTTTCTCTGTGGGCAGAAATTAAATTGAAAATTCAGTTTCTTTAATAAAACAATTTTGATTTTCTATTCTTGTGTTAGTTGTGGTAAATCATGTTTTTGTTCATGTCATCTAAATTTTTAAGATTATTGGCATGAAATTTTTCATAATATTCTCTTAAGATCATTTTAATGCCTGTGTGAGCCAATGCAGAGTCAAGAAAACACAGCTCTCAAATGAATTTGGTCTGTGGATTGTTTTTGTTTGGACCTGTGAGCTATGAATAATTTTTATAAAGGGGTATTAAAACAACAACAACAACACACACACACACACAAACACACACACACACACACACACACAAGAATATTTGCTGGAGACCTTGCTCTTACCTTAATATTTTCTTCATTTTTAATTTTTTGGTTTAATTTCCTATCTCAGATATCTTTTTGAGGTCAATTTTTGCAAATATTCTATTTTGCAATAAGATTAGAAAAGGTTGGTTTTGCTATCATGCTTTTGGAAACTTCTGTATTCTTATTGATTTCTTGTTTCCTTATCCTATCAGTTTGTAAGAGTTGTATTAAAATCTTTCTGTTTTATTGTGGATTTGAATATATCTTGTAGTTCTAATATGGTTTTGGTCTACATATTTTGATACTGTTTTGTTAAATACATGTATTTAGAATTGTTATACCTTTCTGGTGCATTGAATCTTTTACCTTTTAATTGGGGTGGAGAAATACCTTCTAAACAGTGGTGCACCAAGCAAAGCACAGATAGGAGAAAATACAAAACCTTTTTTAAGAGAGGAAATAACACTATTTAATTATTTTGTGTGGACCATTTAGAGAAAAAAGGAAAAAGGAGGCTGTAAAAATGGAAGACACCATCAATCAACTGGATTAAATGAACATCTGCTGACTACTTTATCTAGTAAAAAAATACACATTTTTCACAAGCTTCCATGAACCATTATCAAGATACACCACATTCTGGGCCATAAAATAAATCTTAAGTAATTTAAAGATTAGAAATTATACAATTTCTTCTCTCAGACCACAATGGAATTAAACTAGAAATCAATAACATAAAGATAACTAGAAGATCCTAAAGTATGTGGAAATTAAACAACACACTTCTAAAGAACACATTAGTCACAGAAGAAATCTCAAGAAAATTTAAAAAGTATTTTAAACTAAATAAAAATGATAATACAACTTATCAAAATTTGTGGGATGCAGTGAAAAGCACTGTTTAGAAAGAAATTTATAGCATTAAATGCATATATTAGGTAGAAGAAAGCTGTAAAATCAATCATTGAAGCTTCTGTGTTAGATAACCATAAAAAGATAAGCAAATTAAATACAAAATAAGCAGAAGAAAAAAAGTAACTAGAGCATAAATTCAATGAAATTGAAAACAGGAAATCAATAAGGGAAAATCAATGAAACCAAAGCTGCCGCTTTGAAAGGATCAATAAAATCAATAAGACTATAATCAAACGATCTAGGAAAAAAGAGAACAGAAATTACTGATATTAAAAATGAAAGAGGGAACATTAATACGAATCTTATGAACATTTCATAGATAATAAAGAAATACAATGAACATCTCTTTGCCCACAAATTTGATGACTTAGATGAAGTGGACCAATTTGTGTAAAAATAACAATTTGCCAAAATTTACAGAAGAAATAGGCAATTTGAATAAACCAATATTTATTAAAGAAATGGAATTAAAAAATTAATAACCTTCCAAACAGTAAGCACCAGTCTCAGATGGGTTCACTGGTAAATTCTACCAAATATTTGAGGAAGAAATTATACCAATTCTCTATAATGTCTTCCAGAATATTTAAGCAGAGAGTATGTCATAATTAATTTTATGAGGCCACCATTACCCACTTACCAAAATCATAAAAGACATTACAAATAAAGAAAACTACAGACAAATATTTGTCATGAACATAGATGCAAATATCCTCAACAAAATACTAGTAAATTGAGTCCAACACTACAAAAGGATTATATACCATGACTTAGTATAATTTATCCCAGGTATGCAATGCTAGTTCAACTTTGAAAACTCAATTAATATAATTCATTATATCGACAGACTGAAAGAGAAAAAATACATTATTTTATCACTAGATGCAGGAAAAGCATTTGACAAAATCCAACATCTATTCATGATAAAAACTCTTGGAAAAGTAGGAAGAGTGGAATGTTTTCAACTTTAGAATATCTACAAAAAACTTATAGATAATACCATATTTAATAGCGAGAAACCTGAAGCTTTCCTGGTAAAACCAGGTAGAAGGCAATGATGTTCCTTCTCATCAATATTGTACTGAAAGTTTTTCTTAATGCAACCATTCAAGAAAAGGAAATAAAAGATATACAGACTGGGAAGAAGAAAATAAAACTGTTTTAATTTACAGATGACATTCTTTACATAGAAAATTCAAAAGAATTAGCAAAAGAATCTAATGTGATTATAGCAGTGTTGCAGGATAAAAGATTAATATATAAAAGTTGATTGCTTTTCTATATATCAGCAATAAATAGTGGAATTTGAAATTAAAAACACAATACCATTTACATTAGCACTCCCAAAAGAAGTATAAAATAACAAAATATGTACAAGAACTGTGAGAAAAATCACAAAACTCTGATGAATGAAATAAAAAAAAATTAAAGAAATGGAAAAGTATTCCATGTCCATGGGTGGGAAAACTCAATATTGCCAAGATGTCAGTTTCTCTCTACTCGATCTAGAGATTCAATATAATCCCAACCAATATCCCAGCAAGCTATTTTGTGGATATCAGTAAACTGATTCTAAAGTTTATATGTAGACAAAAGAATGAAACTAGCCAACAGAATATTGAAGGAGAAGAACAAAGTCAGAGGAAAGATATTATCCAACTTTAAGACTTACTATATAGTTACAATGATCAAACAGCATGGTATTGGTGAAAGAATACAGAAACAGATTGATAGAACAAATAGAGAGCCCAGAAATAGACCCACATAAATATAGCCAGCTGATCTTTGATAAAGGAGCAAAGGCAATACAATGGAACAGAGTCTTTTCAACAAGTGGTGCTGGAACAACTGGACATCCACTTGCAAAAACAACAATAAGAACAACAGCAATTAATTTAGACACGGATCTTAACACTTTTTATAAGAATTAACTTGAAATGGATCATAGACCTAAAAGTAAAATGAAAAATTGTAAACTCATAGAAGACTACACAGGAGAAAACCTAGATGACCTTATGTATGTGATATCTTTTTAGATACAACACCAGAAATAATTGGTAAGTTGGATTTCATCAAAATTAAAAACTACTGTTCTGTGAAGAACACTGTTAAGAGAATGAAAAGATAGACCATGGGCTGGGAGAAAATACTTGCAAAACATACGTCTAATAAAGGACTGTTACTCAAAATATACAAAGAACTATTAAAATTCAACAAGAAAATAAACAGATTAAAACATGGGCAAAAGACCTAAACAGAGACCTCATGAAGAAGATATTCAGATGGCAAATAAGCATATGACAAGATGCTCCATATCATATGTCATTAGGGAAAAGCAAATTAAAGCAACAATGAGATATCACTAAACACCTAGTAGAATGGCCAAAATCCAAAACACATACAACACCAAATACAGGTGAGGATGTGGAGCAACAAGGACTCTCATTCGTTCCTGGTGAGAATGCAAAATGGGACAGCCACTTTGGAAAACAGTTTGGTGGTTTCTTACAAAACTAAATCTACTCTTACCATAAAACCTAGCAATTTTGCTCCTTGGTGTTTACTTAAAAGAGTGGGAAAGATATGTCCATACAAAACCTATACGTGGATATTTATAGCAGCCGTATTCATAATCGCCAAAACTTCAGTAAGTGAATGGGTAAATGAACTATGGTCCATCCAGACAATGGAATAGTATTCAGCACTAAAAAGACAGCAGCTATCAAGCCATGAAAAGACAGGGAGGAAACTTAAATACATATTTTAAGTGAAAGAAGCCAATTTAAAAAGATTACCTCTTGTGTAATTCCAACTATACAACATCCTGTAAAAGGCAAAACTATGGATACAGTAAAACGATCAGGGGTTTGCCAGGGGTTTGGGGCATGGTGTGGAATAAAAAGTCTGAGTACACAGAATATTTAGGGCAGTGGAAATACTCTGTGATACTACAATGAAAGATACATGTCAATATACATTGTCTAAACCCATAGAATGTATAAACACCATGAGAGAACACTAATGTAAATTATGGACTTCGGGTGTTTATGATGTGTCAATGTAGGTTAATCAGTTGTGCCAAGTGTACCACTTTGGTGAGAACGTTGATATTGAGGGAGGCTATGCATATGCACTGGTATGTGGGAAATCTCAGTACCCTTCCTTTAATATTTCCGTGAATCAAAAACTGCTCTAAAAAAAATAGACGGGGATTTTATTTTGATTTATTTTAAGCGTCAGAAGAAGGTGTTTGTATTTAAGCCATTTGCAGAATTTTGAATCCAGTTTTTCTTACCTAAATTCAAAGCTGGTCATAAACATTTTTATTTTTCTTAATGGGACCCTGTCTTTCCAGCCTTTTATCAGTTGGTACTAAGGATTCATAAAAAGGCAGGTTCCAGCTGGGATGGGATGCTAGTGTTCTTATCTGACAGGAGAGATATCTATTTTATGACTGATCCTATTCCTTTACGTGTAGTGATGTCATAGATAAATGCTTTACCTGTCTCTGCTTTCTTTTCTGTACCTGTAATCTGAAGATAATAGAATCATACATCCTCCTTACTAAGTGACTAGCTGGTGGGGAGCACATACAGCATGAAGATGCTGAACAAGTGGATGAGTCACGCTCTGGGAGGGATGCAGTGGGACGGTGTGAGATTTCACCACCCTACTCAGAACTGCCCACAGTTTAGAACTTATGAATTGTTTATTTCTGGAATTTTCCATTTAATATTTTTGGACCTGGATTGACTGTGGGTAACTAAAACCTCAGAAAGAGAAACTGTGAGTAGGAGTGAACTACTGTACTGATGTTTTAAGGGATTAGATAATTCTCTGAGGTCACACATCTAGAAAATCGCTGAGCTGAGCTCAAACTGGAACCTGAGGTTGTCTGACTCCAGAGTGCTTTCCTGACATATTAGGTTTCACAATATGTCAAGTTTTAAACCTCTGATTTTACCTGTTAGCATCCTTCTCACTAACTGTACTAAAGTGGAGGAATAGTCTCTCACATCAATAACTATCCCCTTTTCTCTTAAAAATTGGCTCCCATTTTCCCAGAGCATCTTGAAAGCATTTAAAAGGTAAAATAGTTTAAAAATACGTTTCTTTACTAGCCGTGTGGTCTATTTCTTCATGTAGCAGAGAAATAGCCCATCGAATTTTCCTTTCACATGTAACTCCATTGAAATCAGAAATAGTTTGCAAATTATCTTGTGAAGACTCACTTTTATCTCTAGGGTATTCTATCAATTATCTCAATTATGATTAATACTAACTGATTGTTGTTACCTTAAACAAAAGGGAATTTAAGACTCTGGCAGCAGGCACAGGGATGGATGTGGTGCTGTGTACGTAGGGATAACAGGCTAGGAGGCCATGCTTGGGAACAAAGAGGAGCAAAGAGAGCTTTAGAGAACCAAGAATCAGTAAGGGCAGCCACTATCCCATGGCAAAAGGCATCTCATAAATACATCTCTTCTCTTTTGCTGACACTGAAATAAAATAATCTCTACAATATTTTCTTCATTCTTGCATCATTCACTCAAGATTCACAGTCCCAGGAGAGAAAACCTGGTTGGCTGAATTTGTCACACTTCTACCAGAAAAAGGACCTAGGTACCTTGGCCTCTGACGATAGACAATTGCCCTTTCACCATGGCCACATACAATGAAGGAGAGTAGTTCCCTAAAAGTAAATCAGGGGAAGGTAAATGGATTGAGAAGCCAATAAGGAACATTGTCCAGGTAGAAACAAGTATTTTAGACTGTTTCTGATCAGTTGAAATTTCACAAGGAAGCAGAGTCTAAAGGCAACTTTATGAATCAATCAAATAATATTCATTACATACTTAGTTATCACAGGAAATAATTTTAAATAACATGTATCTAAATATGTCTGCCCAATAAGAATTTACAATAATATACACAAATAAGCAATTCCCAAGTGGGCATAAGAGATGGTTTCTGTTTTTTACATTATAGGTAGGGCTGCTCTTGAAATGTGAAAAAGAAGAATAGATAGATGATAAATTTGAATGGGATAAAGACAAGAGAGGCTACATGTAGAATGGCTATGAGTGTGTCATTACATATGTATTCGACACATGTAATCTGCAGGTCTAGTTATCTGTAGAAACTTGGAATTGATTTTAGGCCCTTTAGAAAAACTATTTCCTATTTTTCTATTTAACTTCCTTCCTCCCGTCTAACAGGTAGAGTTTTCTGCCCAGTGAATCAAGCATTTGAATAGCTAAAGAAGCCAGATATTTTTACTATCCTCTTTTCTCTTCAGCAGTTTCTCTCATAGTAGTTTTTATGCATGCCGCTCATAGTAGTAAAGATTCATTTTTCAAGAGGGAGCATCAAAATGAAGAGAACTGTAAAACCATTAAGCATTCATCGTTCTTATAATTACCAAGGAATGCGCTGAGGGCAAGATAAAGCATATATTTCTGACATTCTTTTTTGGTTTCTTCTTTTTGCAGATGACAAGGAAAATTGGGCTTTTTTTTTTTTTTTTTTTCTAATTTGACAAGCCGAGTGTTGTCAGGCAGATGTCTTCATTAAGTCTGTGTAGGAAGAGAGAAGAACATCAGAGGGAAGAAGGAGCGAGCTTTCCTTCTGGTACTCTGGATTAGGGTCGTATATCTTGCAGGATAATCTATGAGTACAAGAGTAGTATACTGTGTTTTGTGTGAAATGATAATATTTTTAGGATTAAAAACACCTGTGGCAAACATTTGTTGGGGCCTGACACTCCATTTTGTAGTCTTGGAATATTCAGAGTTATGACCCACTTCGGGAAGCAATAACGAGTAAAACAGACTTTCATTTTTAGGTATTTAGGGATGAAATACAGCATAGAGGTATATGGCAATTAGGTGAGGTTAATCAAAGGCAGAGAAGACTGAAAATGAGCTGGAGAAACATCCCCACCTACAGTAAGGCTTGATATAAAAGATATCTATCAGTTTAATCATTTCTGTCAGCAGTATCTATTTAATATCAACCTTGTCTATTCCAAGTTAAGGAAATAATTATCCAACTGTGAGTCTTTTTGACATTTAGCATTCCTCATTTCCTTTCCTCTTTGTCCACTTCCTATTGGAGGACCAAATAGTCCTCCCTTTGTAATTTCTTAGATTTGCCTCTTTTATGCTCCTAAAAGCTCGTTAAATATTTTCTCAAAATTTATTCGTATGTTTGATTCTTTGGTTCTTTTTAGGTTATCTCGCATCTTTCACGTTGGTCATATTATGATTTTTTTTTTTAATCGGCAGAGAATCTCTGCCAGTCCTGAGGCAGTTTTCTTTCTGTAAACAACTAAGTCATCTCAGCAGGATAGGGTGAAAAATGGCATCACAGCAGGAAGCTTATATTGTGCTAGTTAAGTACCATGAATGACTAGTAGTATACAATCAGAGACTGGAGACTAAACAACTTTGGACAAATGCCTGCTCTATTAATTCAATTATACATTGTGATAATTGCTATGCATTCCTAACGATAAACTGCAGGTGATCAAATTATGCCTCTCAAACATCATGATAACATAGAAGGATGCTGTAAGATTAGCAGTTATAGAATGCACTGTACTATTTGAGTAACCAAAGAATCAGGGTTAAAAAATAGTGCTGCCGGGAAGAGCCATTTTTCTTATCTTTCTTTCTTTCCACTATCTTTAAAATTTGGTTTTTCCTTCTCAAACCACTAGGAAAATGCCTACTATACATTTTTAACACCAGATCTTATCCTTCTTCCCTTCCCAAGGTAGTAAAAATGTTGAGAAATGAAGTAAAGAAAATAGCATAACACTTTAGATATTATCTGCAGAGTATTGTCACATTTAAAGTTAAATGAAACGATAGGGGTAGTGATGAGGGAGGGAAAGAATGGACAATGAGAAGCCACTTTAAAGCAAAGCACATAAAAATATGAAACAAAGTAAATTTAATGTAAAGTCGTTTGTTTAAAATTATCTCTAACATGTCAGGAAATCTTCACCAATCTATAGATGTCAAACAAACATCAAAGATAATGCAATTACAATATTAATACATCCAATCAATAAGAATATATTGAATGTCTACCTACTGGGAACTGTTCTATTTGCTGGAATATATAGCAGTGAATGAAGCGAAGTCCTTGTTCTTATGGAGCTTATATTCTAGTGGTGGTAAGAACATAGACACAATAACTAAAGAGGTACCACATACAATATTTCGGATGGTGAGGAATACTACAAGGAAACATAAATTGGGAAGAGTGAGAGGAATGGTGGTGGTGGCGGTTAGGAGCCAGCTGTTTATATAGAATTATCCAAGAGAATCCTCAGTGAGAAGATGGCATCTGAGCAGAGACTTGAAAGAAGTCAAGGAGCTGTTTGTGTGAATATTTGGGCAATGAGTGTCCGGGAAGAGAAAACAGTAATTGTAAAATCTGAGGAATGAGTGTGAAGAAAAGCAAGGAGATCGTGCCGCTGGACCTGAATAATACGAAAGTGAGTGGTAGGAGAGGAAGTCAGATAGACAGGTAGGTGGGTGGGGCAGACAGGTCACATAATTTAAATATGTAGAGCTTAAAACATCATCTGGCTGCTATTTTGGGAATTCACTGTTGGAGCTAGGGAGTGAGAAGAAGTAGGGAAACCAGCTAAGGGGTGTCTTAGCCAGTTTGGGATGCAATAACAAAGTTTCTTAGACTGGCTTATAAACAGCAGAAATGTATTTCTCACAGTATGGGAGATTGGAAGCCTGAGGGTCCCAGCGTGGTCTGGTTCTGGTGGGCTCTCTTCCAGGTTGCAGGGTGTTGACCGTCTGTCTCTCTTTGTTCTCAAATGTCAGAGAGAGGGAGAGAGAGCTCTCTGGGGTCCCTTTTATGACACTTCTAATCCCATTCAAGAGGACTCCAGTCTCATGACCCAGTTAACCCCTAAAGGCCCTACCTCCAAGTACTATCACATTGGGGGTTAAGATTTCAACATATGAACTGGAGGGGGGTAGGATAAATATTTAGTAGATTTCTGGGGGATATTATAATAATTAAAGCTAGAAATTATGTGACTTGGACTATATTTTCTTGGAAATGGTTGGCTGTTACGAATGAAACGTTCATGAACATTCAAGTACAAATCTTTGAAACATATGCTTATATTTCTCTTAGGGAAATACCACGGAGAGGAATGGCTGGGTCACATGGCAAGTGCACATTTAACATTTTAAGAAACTGCCAAACAGTCTTCCAAAGTCGTTGGTCCACTTTATTTCCAATAGTAGTGTATGAGACCTCCAGTTGCTCCACATCTGTCCTAACACTTTTTATACTCTTCAATTTTAGCCATTCTAATAGATATCTGCTGATATCTCATTATGGTTTTAATTGGCATTTCTCTAATAACTAGTGATGAATGTCTTTTCATGTGTTTATCTGCCATCCATATTTATTCTTTCATGAAGTGCGAGTTCAAATCATTTACCCTCTTTAAAAAGTCAGCTGGATTGTTTTCTTATTGATGAGTTTTGGGAGTTTTTTTTACACAATCTGGATGCAAGTTCTTTATGACATATGTGACTTGCAAATATTTTCTTCCAATGTGTTGCTCGTTCTTTTATTCTCTTAACAATATCTTTTGAGGAGCTGAAGTTCTTAATTTTAAATGAAAATATTAAGGAAAGAAAGAATAGAAAAAATTGGGGTCCAGTATTCAATCCGGGATCACATGTTGCTCTTAGTTGTCACATCTCTTCTGTCTCATTTAATCTGGAAAAGGTCTTCGGTCTGCTTTTGTTTTTCATATCTGACATTTGAAGAATACAGACCAGTTATTTTAGTAATGTGTTTCTCTTTCTGGGTTTGTCTGATGTTTCCTCATGATTAGTTTGAAGTTATACATTTTTGGCAGGACTTCCACAAAATGGTGTCATTTGCTTCTCAGTGCATTGTATCATGAGGCACATCATTTTGATTTGTCTTCATACTGATGATGTTAACTTTGATCACTTGGTTAAAGGCTTCTCCACTTTAACTTTTCTATTTTTTTCTTTTAATTGAAAATCATTTTCTTTATATGTTAGTGTGAATTTATGGATTCTTATTTCTTTTCATAGGATTTAATCTATTAACATAATTATTTTTTCCTGAAATTATCCCAGATGTGGTCAGATAAGAACCTCTTGTTGTTGTTGTTGCTACTGTTTGTTTGTTTGTTTGTTTTTGACATTCCCACCAGTTTTGAATTTTTTTCTTATGGTGGCACAAGATGTTTAAGGCTCTTATACTTTATCTGCCCCGGGCTGGAATCAACCATTTCTCCAAGGTGCTTCGATTCCTTTTAGTAGAAAATATGTTTAGAAACCAAAATTTAGGCATTAATTCTCTTCATTACTATTGCAGGGGCGTGACTACTTCTAGGCTTTCTCAGCAGACCACGCTGAGAAATATGTATGTATACACACAGGTATGTACATACATATACTCACATAGATCACTTATCTTTTTTAACCTCTCTCTTTGTTTTTATAATAAACCTATTACAATTATACATTCGATATTTGCTTACACATTTTTTTTTCTTAAGAATGAAAGTAGAGTATTAAACTCTTTGTTCAAAAGTTATTTGAATAGCCCTTCTTGACATTCACCCTGACTCCCTTACCTCAAGTGCATTTATGTTACACTTTGGGAATACAATAAGGTTCATTTGCTTTAGTTTGTATTCCCTTTCACGAATAAAATATATTCATTAGAATTTTATGAATATTACAACATTAATATGGTTCAAAAGTCAAAGTATAAAAATGATGTACTTATAGAAGTATTACTTCTTCCAACTTTTCCTGTCTCCTTCCTAGCTCGTAATTATTTTTTTAAAAGATTAAATCTGACTCTTTCTTCCTTAAAACCCTTTTGTGATTTATTGCCTAATATCCTGGAAGGCTCTGCATAATCTGGCCTCTGCTGAATTTTTAGCTTCATCCTGTGATACTCAACACCTTGCTTACTGTTACTATGCTCCACCCACATAAACTTTTTTTTATCCTTTGAGGGATTATGCTCCTAGTTTTCTGAAGATCTTCTCATATACCATGCCCGCCATGCAATGTTAGTTTCCACCTCTTAACCTTGTTTATAATTCTTCAAACTTCAGGCCCAAGTCAAATGTCATTTCGTCAGGGAATTCTTCTCTCTCCCCACCCCACACCCCCTCAGAACAAGGTTGGATCTTCCTATTATTATATTCCCCTAACATTTCCTTTATAACACTAATCACAGTTTATTGATGCAATAAATATCTATTTGTTTTATTATTTGAATTATGGCTCTCTGTCTTACCATGCTACAAGTTCTAAATATTTGTTAAATTAATAACTTTGCAATTTAAAAAAACTTAAGCTAGTATGTAGTATCAAAATGAAATGCCTTCTTATTTGTAGCCATTTTGGCTGATTCACAGTTATATTAGTTTTGTTCACAAATTCCTATGTATTTAATCATTTGTCCAACTAGTTAATATAAAATATTAATCTGGCCTTGGATAGGTTTATAAAATAATTAATTAATAAAATATATTCTTCTGTATTATATGATGCTTAATGTATTTATCTATTCTTAAATTGCATTTTGTTATGATTTATTTTCTCTTCCCAAACATACATTCACTTTTGTTCCTAATCTTATATTTGTAATTTCGTGTTCTTTTTCTTTAAAAGTGCCCCTTTAAGTTGAAAATTTTCAAGCCTCACAAAAACATTATCTTCTTTTGGTTAAATAAATTAAAGATATTTCTGTCCAATGCAAGATAGGTGTTTTTCTTTTAATCATAAAGATAATTAAACACATATACACATATTTCTCTCTCAAAACAGACATGCATATTGCCTTTTCTCATCTTTGTTCTACAGTATTTATGAGATAAACATTCAACTTTCATTTGTCATTTATTTTTGGATTATGAATTCACAGAAATTGAGCCAACGGAGAACTTTCGATCCCTCCCTCTTTCAGAGATGGGTTGTCTTTTTTCTTGGTGAAGGTAAGCAGTATTCAGTGGAGGGTGAGTCAGAGGTCTGAGCCATTTAGAATAACAGAGGGAGATGGTGATGGATGGAAGACTAAATTAAAAAGAAGTGACCATACCTAGAATCCTACTACTGGTATTGGTATTGAAAATATAGCTAGAAGACATCAGGTGGCTAGGAATAACCTATTAAATACAAAGAATAAAAAAAGTCACTGAGTTGGAGTTTGAGAAATTATGAGAGGCAAAAGCTAAGCATCTATGTAAACAAAACAAAACAAAACAAAACAAAACAAAACAAAACAAAACAAAACACCCCAAAGGAAATAAAAGGAGTAGAAGACAAAAGATGAACTGAATGGAGGGTGTATTGTTAGGTAAGAAGCTCTCTTGGAAATTATTTGAAAGGAACATTCAGTTCCCTCCTGACCAATTTTGATATAAGTCAAAGCCTCTGAACTGTTTTTGTCTCGCCTCAGATTTTGGTCCTCCTTCCACTGTGCTCACATATCTAGTGAGCAGAAATAACATTGTTCTTCCATAATTCCCACAGAGGCTTTGCTATTGGATCTCTTTGAAGCTTATACTTACCTTTCTTTTTCGGGCTTATTTATTTCTGCTTAGGTGGAGCTGGGAGTTGCAATTTCCAACGGGCAGCTCAAATGTCTGAAGCTCTTTGATGTTTTCATCATGGCAGAAAAATTACACTAATCTAAAGATTATGAAATATGTGCTACAAGAATATATGGGAGAAAAGATAAAAAAAGTTTCCAAATTTGAGGACAGGATACTAACTACCGAAGTAGACAAGTTAATCTCATGATTAGAAATACCAAAACAACATAAAAAGCTATTAAATTATAATACCTGAAACTTATTCATTCTTTGTCTTTTTCCTATCCTTTCTATCTTAAAAGATAGCAAGATTCTTTACAAATTTTGACAGCAAACAGATTAATAATAAAATGTAAAACTAGTACATTAAGAAATTGAGAATTCTGAGCTGCATTAAGAAATAAAGGATCAGTATTTTAGCAAAATATCCCAGAGTCTCCGCAGAACAGATTACCTCCACCAGAGAGCTGAAATAATATAACCCAATCTGCTGAGTGTCACATGATGCTTGTTTTGAAAATATTTTGCATTTCTTAGATGAAGGGCACGCTTTAACACTTCAGATTACAATAACATGGACTTACGTTTCAGCTATTTTAATTCACATCAGTCTCACAACTTGGCAGAAACATTTTTCACCCTGGCCTCATTTGTTCTGGTCACACTGAGAATTCTATTTTTAGAAACAGGTGTTTAAAGAAGAACCACAAATGCAGATTTTAAAAAGATGTTATCTTGAAACTTATCAATGTTCTTCAGATTTCAGCCTCAGGAAATGAGATACTAGTTAATTTTTATGGAAAATCTTATTTTGCCTGGACTGAAAAATGAAAAAAGAAAACAAGAGAAAGAAATGTATTCCAGAAAGCTTAGGGAAAAATTGTTCCTCTAAGTTATTTTTTTCAGGGGTACAGAAAGTATAAAAGTAGAGAATTATTTGCTGTATCCTGACAGGATTATATTTTGTTTATTGATTTAAATATTGCTCATGTGCTCAGAGGCCTCTTCATAAAGGAAGGAAAAAAAATCACTGAATATTCAGAAATACTTATTAAATTTAACAGCACACCTGCTACAGATTAAATGCCAGTAGCTCCTTGACTCGTAACACTTCTTTTCACACCCTGCTATCTCTCTTTACTGAGATGTATCATTTTTACTGCAGGAAGTCAAGACAAATATGGGAGTTAGGGGTGCAGGTCAGTTAAAAGCAAACAAACCTAAACAATTAAACACTTTCGAGAAAAAAAATTGAGCTTGCAAAGTTTATGTTATTTATTACCATAAAACATGATCCTCATTCTTTTCCTAATCATGTGCATCAGTGCCTCAACCACACTGAAACTTTTAATGGAATTGTTAGAAAAAATAAATTTTAACCTTGCTATCTCATAAGAATAAGAAATATGAAAGCTCTCTTTTGCTAAAGGGAAGATCTTCTAGGTAGATATCTCACCACTGTAAGTTATTTATTGTAGCTTATTTTTATAATTCTGGTAGCCTTACCACAGAGGCATTTTGGGAGAGGGAAGGAGAGGGAGCAGGCGAGGACCCTAACCTAGGACAAAGCTGAAACCAGTGAGGGAATCAACAGCTGGGGTAGAGCAGCTAGTAGAGAAAAGCTCTACTTGAGAAGACAGCGCTATCCCTAAGAGGCCAGTCCAGTTCGTGGTGATCTGCAGAATTTAGCTACTAGTGAAGCTAGGCAGGGGTCAGAGAAGGTTCTAGGAAAAGGCTCCTGTGTAGCAAAGGATGGAGGGAAAAAATCCAACAGCCCAGAAACAGCATCTGGCACATGGCCCCGCTTAGTTCAGCGCAGTCTGGGAGCCTGTGGCCTAGTAGCAAGGGCCATGCAAGACGAAGGGCATTAAACTTAACAGCAAGATACATTTTACACTCTGTTGTTTAGTGTCGAAGGCTAGTTCTATATGCAATCTACTCTGATTAGAATTATCCCTGAAACTCAAGTTGTTGGCGTCAGAGTCTGCAACTGAGATATTTGATAAATGTTTTGATAAGAACTACTTACATGGTCTCCCTAAATCCACTTTGGTCCCATTCCAATCTATTTTTCACCAATAAGTCCAGGTAGTCTTTAAAAATATGTCTGATAATTTTACTCTCTTTAAATTCTATACAAGGTTTTCCCTTTGGCCTCTAGGTAAAAACCAAACCTGAACAAAAAAAAAAAAAAAAAATGCCTACAAATCTGTATGTGCACGCACTTCCCTAATTCATCTAGCCATTTTCCCTGTTGATTTCTGCCCTCCAGCAACAGTTAAAAGCATTTCCTGCTGTTCAGTGCCCATCCTCCTGCTTTCCACTGTCTACCCTTCCTGAATTTCTCTTCCTCATTTGTTAGCAGAAAAGGCAGCTTGTCCTTCAACTTGCCAGTCAAAAGTCACTTCCTTGTGGAAGTGAAGGCTAGGTGAGGTCCCCTGTTCTAGACTCTCATGCAGCAATTTTTTTCATCTTCAATATTGTTACTATGATAGTGGTCAAATAACTGTGTGCAGTTAGTTGTTTAATGTTTTCCCTGCTGACTGAAAGCTTTACTGGACTAAAACCACATCCATGTTGCATTCTATGGTACCTACCTTTTGCAAAGTAGATGTATACTAAATAACTATAATTGGAAATAAGGATTAAGCATCTCATCGTCATGTCTTAAATCACAATACTGTGCCTCCTTATATGGCCAGTCCAAGGTAAGGATAGGTCTTGGCGAAGCATCATATCACATAACACTGTGACAAACAGCACGGCATAACAAAAACAACAAAATGAACCATATCTATGGCTTACTTCATTCACTACTAAATGCATTTTTAAAAATTTTCTATTTTAGAGTTGGAAAAAAAATGTTACCTGTAGAAAATGAAAGAGAGAAGAAAGACAACGAAATACCATACGGTCTTCTGGAATTGATAAGTCAAATGAACATCGTATATTTGCGACTTTTTCTATGTTCATCTGGAACCTTCTAGGTTTAGTGAAATTTTTCCCAAAATCACATCTATCAACGAACCTTATTACCCTCAACAGCTTAGAATGTTGGAATTTTGTAAGGGGCCCTTTATCTCACCTCCCTGTGACAATACAGTAAAGTGAAGCAACTAATATGATACCAATCTACCAATGGAAGGGTAAAGTGTATACAGGGTTTCCTGCCTGCTGTGCCCAAACACTGTCAAAACCTACTAGCTGTGTAGTAAGAGTTGAAAACGGCTGTTCCTTCACTTTCTAAAATGTCTTTAGAATCTGTTCCCTCTTCCTACTTCTGTTCATACTCCTACTATCACTACCTTCCTTTGGACCCCTTGTCATTCCTTGTTTGAGCTATTTTCGCAGCCTAATTACTTTTCTGCCTTTTATACCTCCTCTAATCTTTCTTCCCATCCTGCAGCCAGAATTAACTTTCTGAAATGTAAATATGATCACTTAACTTCCCCAATTAAAGATCTTTTATGACTTTCAATTGCTTATATGAGTAATTTTAAAACTTAAAAATAACAGCTGGGTCCTACTTTTAAATTAAAAATATAAAACAGACATGGAAGATATAAAGTGGGGGGGGGGGGAGGGTGGAAGGGTCTAGAGATTTGGCCTTTTGACCCATCCTGTCCTCCTATCAGGACACCACTTTAGAACCTGTAGACCCCCTAGATGGCCTGGTCAACCTCATAAAAGCCAATCTCTTTAGAAAAGCAATCATGAGACTTCACGATCTGACCACACTTTACTTTTCTAGCACCTTGATAGTCCATCCATATACTCTCTAGCCCCTAGACTTGTCACCATTCTTCAGCACTCCATTCTTTGTCATTCATTTTTGTTAAGTAGAAAGGCCATTCTCAACTGGTGAAATTTAAGACCCAGTTTGAATGTCATCTCTGCAGGAAGGCTTATCAGACTCCCCCAATGAGAGCTGGGCTCCCTCCATTCCCCAATATTGGCTCTGTACTTAACCCCATCACAGCATTTAGCACATTGTATTGTCTGTGTCCTTACTAGATGTCAGAAAATATTTTATTCATTTTGATGAAACCAGTGCTTTTCTAACACAATACCTGGCTTATAATCAGGTGTTTGCTGAATGCGAGATGATTCTATCTGCTTCTTTTAGGAAGTAAAATTCCTGGGGGTGAATTCAACATAATTTTTCCTCACCACCGCTTCCCTTCCTTTAGTAACATAGATTGAATGTTTGTGTCCCCCACCCCATCCCACAGTTTGGATGTTAAAGTACTAATCCTCAGTGTGATGGTATTTGGAAGTGGGGCTTTGGGAGTAATTAGGTCACAAGGGTGAAGCCCTGATAAATCAGATTAGTGCCCTTATGAAAGAGACGTAAGAGAGGTGATCTCCCTCTCTTTGCCATGTGAGGAGAGTGAGAAGGAAGCAGCCTCTGGCCAGACACTGAATCTGCTGGCACTTGATTTTGGACACTCCAGCTTCTAGAACTGTGGAAAATAAGTGTTTGTTTCTGTGGTATTTGTTACAGAAGTCAAGCTAACTAAGACACATACATACATACATACATACATACATACATACATACATAAAATACTGCCTTTCTTTTGTCCTTAATTTGAGTAGACGTTTTAGCAAGACATGAATAGCCCTTTCTTAGAGTTTGGAGCAGATTTTTGGATCACTAAGAAGAGTCTAAGGGGACAATGGGTTACTCCTGAAGAGCTACCGGAGGAGAAAGTGTAACAGAGGTGTCAAGCCTTAAAATAAAATGTCTTAGAGAGAGAAATTGAGAGATCCAGAATTGTTCTTTTTTATGTGACAATATAGAGAGCAGATTTCTCAAAATCTGGAACTTTAATGTGGAAGAAAGGCAAAATTTTAGATTATTTTCTAAATTCCAATTTATTATCTATTTAAAGACCCTATTCTTCCTGATGGCAGTAACCATTTTAGTCAATTCCTAGCAAACTCAGTCACTTCAACTTTTAACACAGGCAATTCTCTGATTGCATTTAAAGTAGCCTCGTGGCTCCAAAGTAGGACAAAATATCTGAGCCTTGGGCAGTAGTTGTTCTTGTCATTTGCCGAGGTCATCATCTATGGTTTCCAGATGTAGTCACTAGTCTATAGTATCTCCCATTGAGATGCTTATGTTCCTACTCATCTCTCACTATGTGATCCAAGCTTCCTCATGCTGCACCCATCTCTTGTCCTAACTACAGAACTTCTTCAAGGGTCATCACAGTGTCAGCTAACTCTGTACCTTTTTGGGGGTTGTTGTAAACCTAAGCCAGTTTGTCTTGTACAATCTTAGATTATTTTAGTAAATAATAGCAACCAATACAGAATTGACTTGCTCTCCATAAATTGTGCCACAAACACAGACCTTATTTAAAAAAACATTTGTTAGCAAGCAGGCTCAAAAAATATTTATGCAAACTCTTACTTAAGATTGATGAAATCCCTGGTCTCTGTTCTTTTGGAGTGCTCCAACTGCCTCTTCACATGAAATGTTTACTTGAAGCAAATGAAACAATATCCAGAGGCAGAATCTTGTGCCCTTAGAGTTGGCATCAGGCAAGCAGAAGTCCTCTGACTCACTGATTGGACATAGGTTCAATTGTGGGTCAAGCGTCAGGCATCATATTTAAAAGTACAGATTATAAGCTTGGATGGATTTTCATATTCTATTAATTAAACAACATATCCTGAATTCCACTCATTTTCACAATGAGACCCTATTTCCAACATTTATTATATAGTTGATCCTTGCACAACACAGGGTTTAGAGGTACTGACCCCAACACAGTAAAAAAAAATCTGCATATAATTTTGACTCCCCGAAACTTAACGACTAATAGCCTACTGTTGACTAGAGCCTTATCAATACCATAAAGTCAATTAATACATATTTCATATGTTATATGTATAATATACTATATTCTTTAAATAAAGTAAGCTAGAGAAAAGAAAATGTTATTAAGAAAATCTTAAGGTTTATCAGTGACTTTTTTCCAAATTATTGCAAATCTCCAAAAAGTTGTCCAATATGTTTACTGAGAAAAAAAATTCACATATATGTAGACCCACATAGATCAAATCCATGTGATTCAAGTCAACTGTATTAATTAGAATAGCTTCTAGTATTGATGGAAATGAGGCTAACAGAAGTCATATATTCATATTACCTGTATCTGGAGTGTGAGTTCCCTGAATTGCATGCCAGCTGACCATTCCTGGGTTGTCAATTCCTGATTCGAGTAATCTTTTGGTCAGTTTGGGCTGCTGTAACAAAAATACCATAGACTGGATGGTAAACAACAAATATTTATTTCTCACAGTTCTGGCAAGTCCAAGATCAAGGCATCAGCAAGATTTGGTGTCTGGCGAGTACCCTCTTCCTGGCTTGTAGACAGACGTCACATGATGGAGAACAGAGAAGGGCCTGGCTTTTTTTTCCTCTCCTTATGAGGACACTAATTCCATTGTGGAGGATCCACTCTTGATAATTACCTCCCAGAGGCCCCACCTGCATTAGTGCATTCAGTTAAAACTGGCAACTATCTGAAACTTGAGTTATAACTTAAATTAACAAGTATATAATATTACACTGGTTATGCCGAAAGATTTAAAATTTGTACCCGAGTTCTGCCACAATAACTACCCCTTTGGACAATGGTGGCTTTATGTTAAAGTGCCTGGACTTGAGGTGAGGGGTGGGATGAAATGGAATGAAGATATTAGATGAGTACTTCTAAATACTATTCTACCCTGTAAGTGTACTTTTTTTTAGAGGAAATGCACAAATCTGTTTTCTTATAAACCATTAGTAGGAGGTAGATAACCATTTTAGATATGTTGACATTTTTCTTTGTGACAAGAGACCACTGACAAGTTAGGTAAGAGAAAAATTTAAGCTGACCTAATCTAAATTTAGAAAGTAAATCTTAAAGTTTTTCTTTTCTTAATCTAGTTTATCCTGCTTTTAATTAATTATTATATCTCTGAGGGTTGCCTTTCTAATTAATACATAAAAAGGCAGTGATTATAAAGAATCCTAAAACATCTTAACATTTAAGCGTGGAAACCAAGCATAGAGGAAAAATAGTTGTAAGAAACTCAATACTGAGTATCTGGCACATAGTAAAGCCTCACTAATATTTGCTTCTGAATGAATGAATGATTGAATAAATGCAAGTATGATACCAAAAAAGCTCATGTTTGTGGATATTAAAACACAAGCAAAGGCATGGTGACCTTATACATACTAGAAACTTCTAAATAATTGAGAAAAGATGTTTCTGTAGAAATACTCATAGGAAAAACATGTCACTAAAATCTAATGGGAGAATGAGGATAAAGCATCTCCAGTGACTTCCTCTTGTTTGTCCCTTTGAACATGAGTCCTTCCTCTTGTTTGTCCCTTTGAACAAGAGTCTTTCTTTGAGTGTCAGAAAACAGAGTAAGGTAGAAATTGCCTGTCAAGAAAAATTTAGAAACATTTAATAATTTTTGACTCCTATATTGAAGTCAATTTATTTTTTTAACTCGATTTTCTCTTACCAAACTAATGCAGGAATAATTTAAAAGGTCAAATATTATAGGGCTTATAACAAAAACAAAAGTCTCCTCTCTTACCTCTTTAACCTCCATCCCTTTTCTAAAGGAAAGACCCATTTTAACTTGTTTAGCCTCTCCTTGCATTTGCTGTGTTTCAAGTGCTCAAAATAATCAATACAGTAGTCTCTTTTATCTTTGGTTTCCCTTTCTGGGATTTTGCTTTTTGTGATTTCTGCTTCAGCAAGTCTGGGCTAAGGTTCCACGATTTTCATTTCTAAACAAGTATCTGAGTGATGCTGATATTGCTTTGGGAACTACTTGCTCTGGTAGCTTCCTGAGAAAGCATTTAAAAGAGAAAACCTCTAAGACTTGGCTCATCCCAAAATGTCTTTATTCTACTATTATACCTGATTGATAATTTGAATGGATTAGAATTCTAAGTTGAAAATCATTTTATTTCTTATTTTTGACTGCCTTGTGATTCCAGAATCATTGAATAGCCAATATCATTTTTGTTCCTGATCACTTTGTATGTGATTTGCCTTTTCTCTCTGGAAGCTTTTAGGACGTTTTTATCCCCAGTATTCTGAAGTGTTTCTATAATATGCCTTGGTATGTGAATGTGTGTTTTATTGCACTGAGCTCCTAGGCGCCTACAACCTAAAAATTTACCTCTTTCAGTTCTTGGTGTTTTCTCTTTGAAAATGTCCTCTTATCTATTTTCTCTGTTCTCTCATTCTGGAACTTCTGTCCCTTGAATCTTGAACTTCCTTGCTGATTTTCTTTTCCTCAACTTCTTTTTGTGTTTTTCACTTATCAGTAGTTTTATTTTTTTTCGGACAATTTCAACTTTGAATTCCAACACTTTTATTAACATTTTTATTTCTATACTCTTGTAATTCACAGTGCTTCTTCTCTAAGTATTACTTTTAAAAAAGCATCTTGTTCTTATTTCATGGATATAATAGTTTCTCTTCTCTACTTGAGGATATTGTAGTTTTGTTTATGACATTTTCTTTCGCTTCTTGTTTTGTATGCCACTGATTTTTCATTTTTCCTGTTTTGGCCTCTACTTTCATATTAAAAGCCTTCACCATGCCTGATACCCTTCAGGCTAGAACTGTAGCACTATCACTCCTGGTTCTCTAGCCTGCCAGTCTTTCCTGCAGATTTTAGACTTTCCATCCTCCATAATCCCTTATACTACATCTCTTTCTATATATCCACACATATCCTATTGGCTCTGTCTCTCTGGAAAACCCTGACTAATCAGGTCTTCTCCTTATTTTAATTTTACCCATACTCTTGACTGTTCTCCAAATTGCAACACACAGTTGTCTTTTAAAATTCAAATAGGATAGTTTAACCTCCCTGTTTAAAAGATCTTTAATGTCTTCCCTATAGTTTTTCAAGGTTCCAAACTACCTTTCCTACTTCATCACTCACCCCTTGATGGTGAAATTTTCCTAAATACACCGTGGTCTTTCTTCCTCTGTCTTTCTGCATGCCTGGTTTCCTTTGGGAATGTCCCCCTCTCTCTTTTCCATCTGAAAAACTGGTCTTCTTTTAAGTCCCAGCCCTTATGTCACTCCTATGAAGTATTACTCTTTTCCTCTCTTTCCCAACCAAATTAAGAGCTTCTTTTTCTAGCCTCACAAAGCCTCTACCACAGTATACATGGAAAGAAATGCAACCAAATCAATCATATTGTATTAGGATTATTTATGTTTCTCTTTTGCATTAAACTCTAAGACTCTTCAAGGGAACCTAGTGCATAGGAGGTATTGCCATGAATGTTCCTTTAATACATGTTATTAGAATTGTATCTGAAACTCCTTCAGTATTTCTTATTGCAGCTGGAAAGTGAATAAAAAAATAAAGTGAATTCAATGCGATTGAACTTTAATTTCAGTTCTACATCTCACAGCTGTCATGGCAAAAGCATAAGACTGTTGTTATAGTTTCTGGTACAATTTTTCTCTCTCCCTGACCCTTCTTTCCCCGCATTAGGGCCTGACATTTTGTTCTTTGACTCCTGATTTAATAATCTAATTGTTTTTGTGTTTTCACAGTTTCTATTGTGTGGATGGCTCAACCTTTTTTTGGAACTTGATAGTTAATAAATAAATAACCTAAGCCAACTAGCATATTGCTTATCTTCCCGAGACTTTTTTGTTTAAAAAAGAAAGGACAAGAAAATATTTAAAATAAAGGGGATGTAAATGAATTACTACCTCCTCTTCCTCACCCCCATCCTCCCTCTCCTCATGAGGCCACACATTCTAAAGCAGAAGCCAGAAATTAGAAGAAATATCAGGCAAGGCTTTCTTGAAGTTCTCCCTCAATTGGCATCAGCTTTTCATAGTGAGAACCAAATTGCTTTGCAGCTTCAGAACTCATTGGAAATTGATGCCTTTTTTGTCTCACAGCCCCAGGCAATGGATTTCTCCCAGCTGTCGCCATCATCACTCTGGTGGCTGTGCAGGATGGGAGCTTCCGGAGCTCTTCCTCCGCCCCTTTTATCAGTCTCCGAGATCCAGCAGAAAGGTGAGCTTCCTTTAAGCTCACTGGAAGTTTACTCTTTAGAATATTCTTCTTTCGGATCTCACAAACTTCCTTGGTTCTTCGTTGACTTCCCTGATGTTTGTGATTTTTTTTTTGTCAGTTGAATTTTTTTTTTTCAAATTCAAGTTAAAGTTTCAGCCTTTTGTTATTCAGTTCTTAGGGCAACAGCTGTGCAAACGAGGCCTGTTCTTTGTTGCTGGTAGCTGAGCTTAAAAAAGAAGGGGCAGCCGTCCACATCTTTATTAAGGCAGATCCTCCTTTGTTTATTTTAAGAGAACCACTCCATTTCTTATAACGCTTGATTTTTTCTTTTCTTTTAAAGTTCTTCTCGGGTTATTGGATCCTGTGAGCTTTAAGATTCTTTTTTAATCCAATTATCTTCCTCTTAATTTCTTCAAAAACTTCCTTGAGGAACAGGGAACAAATGTTAACCTATGGCAGGGCACCTCCACAGAATAATTGTTTTGTCTTGGGATTCTGAGGCCTTTTTTTTTTTTTTTTTTTTTGGCTAATAGGTCTGTGGGATAAAGCTTTTCTCTTAAAACAAGGCCGAATGGAAGCACAGCAAAATAGCAGCAACAAAAAAAGATTTCTTTTTATAGTTTCCAGAAAAACAAAGTCAAAGCTTCAGAAAGCATATTGGAATCTGCTATTTTACATCTGTTGTGGTCAGAGTTGATAGCAACCAGTTTCTCTCCTTAACTTGAGTGTACAATATCTCTATTCAGGATCATCCCAAGAAACAATGAAAAGCGGCCTCATAGCTGGGAGAATAATAATCAAAGGAAACTTGACATTTAGTATGTTTTTGATTAATTATTACTTTAAAATAAAAAATGCCTTAAAAATCTGGTTTTAAGTTTTGTTTTCTTCTCCACTCTGCCTCTAACATTCCCAGTCAGGCACTGCTGGTATCATTTCATGAGCTGCTTCTCTGAATATCAGTTTTTCCTGTGAGCAGAAATTTAAGTCCGTATTTAGAGAAAGAAAAGCAATCAACTTAATGCAACACCTTGTAAATGGTGATTTTATTGGATGTAAGTCAAGTTGGTAGTTTCAGGTCCCTTTTATTGTTATGTACGCTAGATACTGAGAAAAAAATGTTTTGGTCAGAACTGTGATTTCTTTTTCTTGCTTGAAAGAAGACTCAATAGGTAGAAAAAGAAGCTCTACAGATATCTCCATGCAGAGGCCAAACCAGATGGAGATCAAGGTGCAGAAATAACACACAGAGTGATGTAGGAGGTAGTGATGAGGGAGGGGCTGTTCTGGAAGGTCAAGTGTAAGGACACAGATGTTTTCTGGCCAGATATCTGGATCTCCTCTATCTCATTCTTCTCAAAATGAAGAGAGAGAAAGAAAAGTTTATGCATAAGGTGAAAAGGTCACACATATTATAAAAATTTGTTACTTTCCCTCAGAATCAGACCAGTGTCACTGAATAGAATAAACTTTCTTTCTCACTCAAGTAAAATAAAATTATTACCATCTAATGGATATTTACTATGTCTGGTACAATGCTAGGCACAATATGTGCATTATCTAATTTTAATCTTCATCATTATTAGTTGCATTTTTCAGGGAGAAAATTATCTCTGTGAGATTAGGAAACTTGTCCTGTGGGATGTATTTGAGTAGTCATATCCTTTTGGTCGAAACATTCTTTTATATGTATTCAACAATTTAGCAATAAATCTGTATTTACTTCATTTGAGAACCAGTTGTTATGAAGAGCAGGTATTTTAAAGTAAGGGATACCATACATGTGATTTTTGTTACAGGCAACCCATTCATTCAATTTAATCATTGTTTATTTAGTATCTATTATGCCATACTCTGCTAAAACAGATGCTGAGGATATAGTAAAAGGGAGGAGAATAGGCTGTCCCAAAATGTGCCTCTTTGGCATACGTATTATTTCGAGCTTGAAGACAAGGCCCAAAAGACTCAGGAAGAGCTTTTTACCTCTTCCTTAACTGCCTCAAAGAATTTAAATAGAGAGCCTGGTTCAGGAAGAGAACTATCACCAGAAACAATGACAGAGTATGGTTAGGTATGGTGGGTTAGGGGGAGCTCAGCAGGGCTTGTTTGTTCAAAGTGCTCTCTGTGTCCCATTGTCTCTGCATGGCATGGCAAACATTTGTTTACCAAACATTTGATCTTCCCATATTTCTGTGAATTGTCTTTCTTCTTTTTGAAGCCCCAGGTCCTTACCTTCTTTTTAGGTTAGGATGGTATATAAGCGTCAAGTGCCTGATTATCTAAGAGCCTCTCATGTTTATTTGAGGCTCCTGTAAGTACAATATTAAATTTGTTTTTGTCCTGTTAATCTGTCTTATGTTAATTTATTAGACCAGCCAAAAGAAACTAGAACAGTAGAGAAAAATTTTCTCCCCTACAACAGCAGTTAACAACAGCAGATCAATTCTACAGTTTTGTTATATAGATGTACAAAATTATTGTATTATGCACACTACACTGACATTTGACTTTGCGAACTTACTTTTTGAACAACATACATAAAAGATCTTCAAATTGTCTTCTACCCAATTGCATTTCATATTACATTCCAAACCCGGAATGTGTAAAAATCATATGTCTAAGAAAGATCTTGGATATGTCTAACTCAGATTATGTTCACATTTCCATAGGATTTCGTCTGGTGGCATTTGGTATTGGCCCATCAGAGTAAGAATGTGAAAATTGGTCTTTTATAAAAATTAAAAGCCTGTATGTTAATCACCCTGATAGGGAACCGCTTGTGTTCATCTTCTTTGTAAAGGATTTTCAAAAGCAGGTAAGTATTTATTAGCAAATTCATTCTAATGATAGTTAAATTTTTGTTTTGGTTTGTTATCATAAAATTTTAAGCTTAAATGGAGAAGAAAAAAATTTAATGAATTTCTTACAGCTTTGTTAGTGTCCTTCTCCTTTGTTGTTACCGCTATACAAAAAAGTTGACCTTTTCTAGTAATGTTTTTGCACCAGCAAGAAACACCAAATCTTTTGGGAAGTGAGATTGTTTATAGTATGTAAAAGATTTTTGAACTATTTCAGAGAGCAAGGACTGGAGCAGAGAGTTCTTAATTGATAATGTCCCCAGTAGAAAGCTCATCCATCTAAGTGTAACATTTCAGAAGCCACTGGGAAGAGGGGGAGTTTGAGAGAGAGAAAAAAGACTTTTGAAACTTTAAATGGTTAACAGGCAAAAGAAATGATATCATATATTTGGTTGTATGTCTCGTCTTTTTTTGGGTCTTAAAGACTTGTAATAATTGCACAACATATTAAAATCACACATAAAAAAACATGAAATACAGAGAATTAAAACCATAAAGGTTCATTTTTTTGTTAGGATAGTTAGTTAACTTCTCCAAAACATATTTGAAAATCATTAAGAACTCAATTGAGATAGTTAATTCAATGATCCAGTGAATCAAAGAGGCTGCAGTGATTACTTTTTAACCAATTCTTTGTTTAGATTAAATTGAACGAACAGCCTTCCTAGGCAGTTTTGATATTGAACTATTTTTCATTAGAGAACGTTGACTAATCAACACCTCTTAAGTTATTAAGATTGCTTGAGAAATTTAAATATCAAAGGAAAGATCTTTGGAATTCGAAGAACTGTGCCACTAACAATAGCCATGCATGTGGCTGTTCCTTTAGAAAAGTATGCCACATCGGGGCTACTTTCAGGAAAGACCTTTGGTAAGTGTATTACAATGTCTCACATAAAGCAATTAAAGTTTTGTGTTTATTAGTTCTTTTAAACACTCCTGGTTAAAGTTCCATATCTTTCAATGTCCACATTTCCAACAATAAAGGCCATTACTGACTTAAAGGCCATTTGAATCAAATGGTGGACCATTATGTTATTTTAGCGGCTTTTTAAATGCCCCAGTAATACCACAAATACATACATTAGCATATATTATTCTTCAGAAATAAGGATGTGCGGTCACCGTATTCTTTTTTTTTTTTTTTTTAATTTTTATTCCAATGCTAGGTGAATGGAAAGTTTTAAATTTATTTCAGGAGCTGAAACAGAATTCATTTCCTGTGTAACACAGAAAATAGGAACAAAATTGAGCTTTCAATGCTTCAGGCATTAATAGATTTCTAAGGATGTGCGTACTTGCCACTATAAGTGAGTTCTGCATTTAATATTATCTCTCATATTTGAAGATGATGCTTGACAGGTTGACTATGATGCCAAAAACACACATAAACTTTCCTGTTTTCAGGGACTAGTATTTGTATTCATTAGCATACTAAGTGGCCCTTACAGACTTCAAAATAAACTAGATCAAAGGTTATGTCTCTTTCTCCTAGTCCTACTGGCCAGGGAAAGTAGATGGCTAGATTCCAGAAACTCATCCAGGGACCCATACTTAGGTTAGACCTTAGGGCACCTCATCACCGCCACATCTATGCTCCAACCACTAGCAGGTGAAAGAAGAACCAGGGCAAGCAGATCCCATTTAAGATTTTGACAATGTTGGACTTTATCTGAGCCCTATGTTACCTGAAAAGAGCAGAGGTTAAAGAATTCCCAATCCTTCACCCTCACCCTTTGTGTTCTGGGAAATAGCTTACTGCAAAGAATCACTCTTATGGTTTAGGTAAGACTCTAAGATGCACCTTTTGTTTATGTATAAGGCCAGACACAATCCCTCCCCATTCTCATTCTTTGCCTCCTAAATGATTAGTTAAATTGTTTTGTGATGGGACAAAGTGCTTATTAACCAAGCTTTGGTTAAGATTTTCACCCTCTTCTAGGCCCCTGAACTTTGGCCCGCCTTCAGTCTGAGCCAGCACGCAGCCCTCCTTAAGGGCCGCTCCTAGAAAATAAACTGGATTCAGGGTAAAATATTCTTTAATATACTGTCCAACCTTGCTGCCTTTTTATTCCACTTCCCAACACTTGTTTATTTCTAGCCTTGTTTACTCCTCTGTACGGAAGGAAACCCTTTTACCTAACACTTGCAGATCTTACAGTCAGAGTATTCTCCCTATTACAATAGTTCTTCCCCCATTGCAATAGTATCTCCCCTTCCCTTTGCAATAATCCTTTCAAGTAAAGTCCAGATTTGTTTTCAATCTGACAGATATGAACCAGAAGTTGGAATCTAGCTGCAAAGGGAAACTGGGAAGTACAGTATCTAGCTGAATAGCTAAAACCAGCTAAAACTCAGAGGTTCTGTTACTAAAAGGAAGAAGGCGTAATGAATATTAGAGGACAATTACCAATATCCTCCACACTCTTTATAAAAGAAGACACTATTTGTAGTTCTACACTCTCTTCTCTCAGATTGATACTTTTGCTCAAAATAGGTTATTTTGAATCTAGCTGTCACATGCTACCTTGGTCTTCCTGTCAGTTTCCCTGAACTACTCTGCCATATTTCTGAAAATGTGTTAATATGGTCTTTTTTTCTGTGCAAAATGCTTGGAACTTCTCAAATTAACGTTAACATTCAGTATAGAACTTAGAGTTTCTAAGCTTCGCTGTTTAAAACTTAACCAGACTTTGGAAAACGCATTTTTGTGTAAAGAGATGGGCTTTAGAATGGGCATTGTACATGGTTGTGCTGGTTGAACAACCCTGGTTTTTAGAGATAAACAGATGTGATATCAAATCCTACTTCTGCCAGTTACTAGCTGAGGAACCTTAAGCATAGTATATAACCTCACGAAGATTTGTTTCCTTATCAAAAAATAAGAGTATTTAAGGCCTGCCTTAGAGAATTATTGCAAGAATTAGAGAGAAAATTATAGTGCCTGGCTTTTGGCGTATACTCATAAAAGGTGGATGCCATTTTAATTATTAGAAAAAACTTTCTTTGGAATTCTCCCATTACATCTCCGCTTTCAGATGCTTCATCACGCTGTGTTGCTCTCCCTAGCTTGGTCGCATTCCCACATCTCATCTTTTTAGGCAACATGCTATATGCTGTCTCTAACGATTTTGCTCTTTCCTCTGTATCAAAATTGCCATTTCTGGGTTTAATTACTTTAGGTCTCAGTTTTCTGATTTTAGATAGAAAATTTCTTTTAAAAAAGTAATTCTGGGACTGCAAAAGATAGGATGAGTTGGAACTTTGGTTGTTCCAAACTGTGTCATACTGGGCTACTGGATATTAAAATTACCCAGTGATATTTTGTTAAAATAATCCTCCTATTATCTATTTCCTGCACATAGGAGCAGTAGAATTGCATTGCTCCTCCTTGTTGAGAAAAATTCCACAAAGATGTTTAAGTAGCCAGAATATATTCCCTATCTTGGCGGGCTGCATTTTGATGAACTATGCATCAAGTAGTGATTGGGATTGCAGTGGACTATTGAACAAGGCAGGTGTCCACCCCTGAGCAGTCGAATATCCGCGTATTTATTTTGACTCTGTAGGCTGCCCTTCACATCCATGAATTCAACTAACTGCAGACTGAAAACGGTAGTTGATCCGCAGTTGGGAATCTGCTGTTAGGAAAGTGAAAATACTGTTTTCACTTTATGGTCGAATCCTCTGATGTGAAACCTGAGAATACGAAACCGGAGGGTGGGAAAGGCCGTCTGTATTTACTGCAGGAAAAAAACCCCCCAAAACCAAAACAACAGCAACAACAAAAAACCCCGTATAAGTAGACGCTTCAGTTGGAACCCGTTTTGTTCAAGGGTCAAGTGTAGTTACAGATTTGACTCTGACGGGAAAGGAGTCCCTAAGACGTGTCACGGTGCCGAAATAACGTTTGTGGATGAACGCACATGGGTTCTTATTTCAGGTATGTATGGTTTGAAATTCAGATCTGGAAGTCATACTGTGTGCTTCCTTAGGTTTTCTTTTAGTATAAATCATTAGAAGTTTTAAAGCCGTGGCAGCGGATTACTTGTTTTTCTAAGAATAACTCTTAATCTTTGAGTTTTCACCAAATTGAGCTTTAATCATTACGCAACCAAACATTCGATACCATCTGTTAGTGTTTAGAAGGGAATGAAAGTAACCGCATATGAATTTGAAACAAAAAAATTCACCTTGAAAAAAATTGTTATGTTTTATAGGGAATTCTTGAATCTTCCAGGTAAGGCAAAAAATAAGTTTCATATAGGGGAAGCTCAGTAATAGTGTTGCGTTAAATGGGATTAAACAAGACTTCACATATCCCTAGCTTCTCAGTTTGGTGCTAAAGTTTTCTTGATGACAAAGTTTTTCCCTAAGTCTTATTGCAGGATTTGGGGAATACTGATATAAATAGGAAATGTGTTAAGTTTCTGAGAAGGTTGCTAGAGCATAACTGAATGATTATAGGAAAATATTTAACGTTAATATTTAAAAATTGTCACATTTGGGGAGCCTAAAAGCCAGCTGGAGATAGTTATGGAAGTGACTACAAACAGGAAGAAATTCATGTCAACCACAACATCTCCCTAGTCAATGCCATGGTGAGATTTAATTTTACTGTTTTTATAACGTTTTTCGAATCATTTTATCTTTCCAGTTCCTTCACCAATAAGTTGCCACCATCTGAATTATTACAATAGCTTCCTAACTTAACTATGTACTTCTTTTGCATTTTTCCAAATTATCACATGATAGCCAGAGTAATGTTTTAAAAACAAATTAAATCATGTCACTCTCCTTAAAACTCCTTAATGGTTTCCCATTGAACTTAGTGTAAAATTCAACCTTCTTATGTCCTACAAGATTCTGCATCTTCTGGCTTCTGAAAATGTTTGTCTTATCAGTGCTTTTACTCAGTATGCTCCAGACCCAAGGCCTTCTTTCTTGCTATGAATTTGTAGAACATTTTTCTGCTCAGCCTCTGTTCTGTCTTCTTTCACTCTTCCCTGGGGATTTTCAAATTTAAAGATACTTAAAGATGACCTCTCCAGGAAGCCTGTCGTGATTACCCCATCTAAAGTAAGTTCTGCTTTCTTTGGTACTTTCTACCACAGCACCTTGTCATCTTAGCCTTTGTCACTATTTTAATTATATGCTGATTTGCTTATTGTATGTTTCTTCCAGCAGAGTATAAGCTCTATAAAATGGAAAGACTATATCTGTCTTTTTCACTACTCATTACTCAACCTTTAGCACATGCCAGGAACATAGTCGCTGCTCAGTAGTTATTGAACGAGTGGAAAGAACGGTGATTACAATAAAGGGCATTTCTTAGACCCTTATTATTAGACACCTGACCCACACTGATCCTGACATTTCCTCCTTGTGAGAAACATATGATAGATAGTAACATACTGGTATACAGATGAAGAACCTGAGGTTTAGTGAGTTTAAATAACTTGTCCAAAATTTCACAGCTAATAGATGAGGAAGCCAGGACTCAAACCTAATTCAAACTTGATGTTGATGACTATGCTATACTGATGCTTATCTATTTATTTTGCAAACATTATTAAGGATATACAATGAATAAAGTTACTGAGAAATAAGGAGCAATAGTAGTATCATTACTTTGCTTCTCATATATAAACTACTTGGCATTTGAAACATATTTATGATGAAATTACCAGGTATTTGTAAAGCAGCTTGGAATACAGCCTAGTACTGTGATGTACTGTACAGAGGGATTACAGAGTAGAGATTATTGGGAGTGCACAGTGGTTGATGGGGGTGGGCTCTGCCATGAAGAAAGTGATGCACATGGCTTGGAGAAGCCTCTGACTGAGTTTATTCTGCTACCAGAGGGGAGACAATGACTGTCTTAACAAATGACAAGACTGCTTCTAGTGCGATAGGAGCAGAGCTAAATCAGGTTTTCAATCTACTTTTGGGGAAACGAATGGTAGTGTTTACCTTATAAATGTTTGTAGCCTCTGTGGAAAAAATGTCCTTTCTGGTTGTTTGAAAATGTTCCATAGATCTATGTTGTTATGGCAATGCAATGAAGCAGCTGTAGAATAAGATTTGTGAAAGGAAAACAAAATCCAAGTCCTCATGCTCACAGCTTGTCTTATCAGTCTAATTTATTTTTCTGTGAAAACATGGAGGGGTTCTGGGAGGCGGGGGAAAGAAAATGTGAAAACATTGAGAGGTTGCTCTAGCCTTTGCATATCCATGGGGTCAGATAGCCTAATAACAATCAAATTAAAGCATGACGATCCCTTCTAAGTTCATCAGTATTAAAGAAGCAGCTTTAGAGGTGTTCTTTAAAAAAGAGTCACGAACTAATTAAACAGCAGAAAGTTTTGCTTGACTAAAAGGTCAAGATACTTAAATGTACTTTTTAAATGTCCATGAATCTATAAAAATTCAGAAAGCTTTATTATTTTTTGTCAATTATTTAATTATTTGCTTTAAAATTCCATTTAGCACATTTAGGCCTAGAAATGCATTGCACAAAAACACATTTTAATTAAATTTATTTTAACACCTTCATTTAGGTGTTTATTTGTAGACAGAAAGAAGACATTTCAGACACTGATTGGACTGATTAATGACACTTATCAGGAAGAACCAAAGGATCATAGTTAAACACCAGAACTACATGGTCTGTTGGTTTTATATTATATAAATTATGCATGAGTTTGGCATTTATATTTCATGGTAAAATTACAGTGTTGTTTCCTCAATGCATTGTCTACCGAAATATATGTGTATGAATGTGAATATGAATTTACAGTCCCTGATGTACTTTTTTTTTCTTAATAAGCCAAAACTTTAAACAAAGGTTTGATAGTCTCAGCTTGAGGACACAAGAGGCTCCACTTCTGCTTTCACTGGATGTTCTGTGTTATACTACTGCCAAGGATTTAAGTTAAGAATGAATCTACACACCTTTTGAGGCAATCTTTACTCGACTTATTTCACAGGATACAAAGGGGCACTCCAAAGTCAGCTACTGTTTCAGTGCAATAGAGTAGAGACTTTTTGATTTTTCTAGTTAAAGACGTTGAAAATTAAAACAGCTATCGTCACTATTATTTCATAAAAAACTAGTAAGGCCATAATTATAAAATTGAAAAGCAAATATATTTATCTTTAGTAACAACTCTATGTTGTGCTTCTTTTTCTCACCTCACCTCCAAACACGATTTATTATTAACAGTGTGATATTAACTTGTAGACTGGCTTTTAGAAATTATTGCTTCATGGGTCACTAACCTTTACTTCCTAAGGTAGTATTTGCACATTGTTGGCCATTGGTAACACTGAGGCCATAGCTCTGCATGCCTAGCCTTTCTGGATATGGGTACTGGGCTAGCTATTAATAAAACACAAAGCTTATTTCTCAGTCTCCAGGTTATGTCTCTCCTGCTTGCTGACCAGGCTCATGCCACAGTAGTGTTCTTTTCGCTCTTAGAATTTGCAAGTCCTCTCCTGCTTCATAGTATCATGCTGCTGTTCCTCTGTCCATACCTTTCTCTCCAGCATTCACCTACTTAGTACCTCCTTATTTTTAGGCCTCAGTTTAAATGTTTATCAAAGAAACCATCCCAAACCATCCATCTCAATTACAAGTTTTCCTCGTTAGGCTTTCTAACAGAACCTGTAGCTTCTTTCTGCTGAGCTTAATAAAATTAATAGACTGTAAAATTTCTGGAAGTACAATGTAGGATATGCTTTTTTATTCTCACCACTGAACATATGCTTGCCACGTCGCTGATGCTCCATAAACATTTGATGAATAATTAATAATTACAGTAGTTCTCCCTTATCCATGGTTTCACTTTCCAAGGTTTTAGTTACCCATGGTCAACCATGGTCTGAAATATTAAATGAACAATTTCAGAAATAAACAATTCACAAATTTTAAATTCCACACTATCTATCCCAGGACGTGAATCATCTCTTTGTCCAGTGTATCCACTCAGTAGCTGACCGTCAAGGTGTCACAGTGCTTGTGTTCAGGTAACCCTTATTTAACTTAATAATGGCCCCAAAGTGCAAGAGTAGTGATGCTGGCAATTTGAATATACCAAAGAGAAATCATAAAGTACTTCCTTTAAGTCAAAAGGTATATATAGTGCAATGAGATATTTTGAGAGAGACCATGTTCACATAACTTTTATTATAGTATATTGTTATAATTGTTCTATTTTATTAGTTGTTACTCTCATGTGTATCTAATTTATAAACTTTATCATAGATATGTATGTATAGAAACAAAATAGTATACATAGGGTTTGGTACAGGTATCCACTGGGGGTCTTGGAACATATCCTTTACAGATAAGGGGGAACAACTGTGTAAGAAAATGGTAACAATTAATAATTTTATTTATTGAGTTAAGACTTTTTGGTCCTCATATGTAATCACTGTCTTTAATCTTCACAATAAGCCTGGGTGGTCGTTCTATTCTTATTATAAGAATGAAGAAACTAATTCACAGATTGGATTTTTTTGTCCCTAGTAAATGACAGAAGCAGAGGTTAAACCAAATGTGTTCTGTTTCAGAGCCCACGATCTTGGCTCTATGATCTTAAGATGTCCTTTTACTGAAGAACAATAAATTATTAGTATGCAAAATTCTTATTTTTAATTTTTCAACAAATTATCTTATGAAACCATTTATTGATTATTTTGGTTATTCATCACTGCATAAACTAACACTCCAAACCCTTAGGGTCTTAAAACATTGCAGTTTTTTGTTAGTATTTTTTTTTTTTTAATTTAGGATTTTGAAGTTGTTCACAGTTCTTTTTGCTTTTTTGCTTTTAATTAGAGACAATTTATGAAAATATTCCTTCATAATGTCTCTTGGATAGTTATTTTTCTCTTTTCTACTCTAAACTTTGTTGCCTCTTGCATAACAAAGTGATAGGTTTTTACTTCATTTCTTTGTCTCAAGTCATGCCCTGCTTTTATTCACTTTACATAGAGTTTTCAGAATAGCCAAGTTTGATCACCAGTTTCTACATATCATTTCTCTACTCAGTCTAATAAGTCCTATTATTTCCTAGCCTAGCTTTTACATCTCTGGACTTATTACCTCTCATCGTCCTCTTCCTCCATAATCTCCTTTTGCAATTTTCATTATGATTAGGTTTTGCCTGTCTAATCTAGCAGAATATGCCTGATGATTGCCCATTACTATACTCATCTTGGCAATTTTACTTCAGTGCTTTTGTCTGACATTTTTACATGGAATGTTCTCCCCAATAATTCATGTTTTTCTTTAATGGTTATCAGAAATCACCTGTCCAGGGAAACTTAATGGATAACACTATCCATATGATACTTAACCTTCTTAGCAGTTATTTAGTTTACATTATTATTATTACTATTATCCAGCCATTGTGCTAAGTGATCTATATAAATTATTTAATATAATTCTTTTGTCAATACAGTAATGTAGGTAGTATTATCCATATCTTTTAGGTAAAATTTCAATGAGGTTAAAACCTATTGAATCTTTTATAGCTAGTGAGAGTGATCATGATTTTAAAAGACCACTTTAGGTATAATTTATATAAAATAAAATACACCAATTTTAACAGTATAGTTTGATGTACTTTGACATATGTATGTGTTATTTTCTGTAATTATCACCCCCAAACAGGATACAGAGTATTTCCATAACCCCCAGAGTTTTTCTCATACCACTTTGTAATCAGCTCTCTATCCCCAGGCTCAGTGACCTGATTTCTGTCACTATAGATTAGTTTTGCTTGTTCTAGAACTTCCTATAAATGGAATCATACAGTACATTCACTTTGGTTTTTGGCTTCTTTTGCTCAGCATTATAGTTTTTAGATTCACTAATGTCGTGTATGAATTAGTATTTCTTTCCTTTTAGTGCCAAGTAATATTCCATTAAATGGACATATCATAATTGGTTTACCCATTTACCTGTTGATATTCTTTAGTTTCCAGTTTTTGGCTGTTTTGAATAAAGCTGCTATAAAAAATTTGCAGTTCTTATGTTTACATACATTTTTTCTCTTGGGAAAACATTTAGGAATAGAAATGGTGGGTCATATGATAGTATTCATTTAACTTGATTAGAAACTACCAAACTATTTTCCTAAGTACTTATACCATTTCACATTCCTACCAACAATATATTAAAATTCCAGTTGTTTCACATCCTTCTAAACACTTGGTATTGTCAGTCTTTTAAATTTTAGCCATCACGTAGTAGGTACATAGTGATATCTCATTATAGTTTTATTTTTCATTTCCCTGATGGCTAATGATGTAGAGAGTCTTTTCATGTGTTTCTTGGCCATTTCTATATCTCCTTTTGAGAAGTTCTGTTTAAATATTTGGTTATTTAAAAAGTTAAGTCATTAGACTTCATACGAGCTGGAAGAGTATTTTATATATTCTGGGTACAAGTGGTTTGTGAAATGTGTCAATTATGAATATTTTCTCTTAGTCTGTGGCTTGTTTTTTCATTTTCTTAATAATATTTTTTGAACAGCAAAAAAAAAAAATTCTGTGAAGTCTAATTTGTTTATTTACTTTCCCTTTTTAGATAGTGTTTTCTGTGTCCTACCTTTCCTAATGCCATGAAGAGATCAGGTAGGTTGTATCTTTCAAGAAATGTGTTGATTTTATCTAAGTTTTCTAATTTATTGGCATAAGTTTTCTTAAATACATCCTTAATGTTGTTAGAAACTGTGAAAGGCTTAGATTTTACTCTACTTGCAAGTTAATGAGTTTGCCTGCTACAGTTTTGTGGATACCTGCAGAAGATATCAGATTGACTGTCGTGCTATTATAGTGCTTATGTTCAAGTAACTCTTACTTTACTGAATAATAGCCCCAAAACACAAGAGTAGTGATGCTAGCAATTTGGATATGCCAAGAAGCTGAAAAGTGCTTCAACGGAAGAGGTGTACAGTACAATGAGATATTTAGTGAGAAAGAGGCCACATTCACATAACTTTTATTTTGGTATATTGTTTTAATTGTTCTATTTTATTATTAGTTATTAATATTTTACTGTGCCTTATTTAAAAATTAAAGTTTATCATAGGTGTGTATGGGAAAAGATATATATGTAAGGTTCAGCACTATCTGCGGTTTCAGGCATCCACTAGGGGTCTTCAAACGTGTCCTCCATGGATAAGGGGAGACTACTGTAAAAAGAATTAGGGAGCCCATTAGCCTGAAATTCTTTGAAGAAGCACTCAGGCCAAGGATTCCATTTGGTCCAGCATTTTACCACTTCATGGAAGATCTTATTGTCTGATCCAAACAGAAGATTGGCTAATTCTGCTGCTAAAATAGTTTTACATCTGACAGTCTTTCAAGATACATGTTTTGAGTGCCTAAAGGACTTCACCAAGCTCAATGGTTGGATGGCATTTTATTGCCTGCTTACTAACAAAAATTTGTACGTGTCACAATATTTTGTTTGAGATTTGCTTTTATTTTAGTAGGACTGTGGATAGAGTTTTCATCTACAATTAATTGTCAGAGATCACAGACATCTACCAAAAAGAACCAGATAATTCTAAAAGGCTTAATTGGCTTAGGTCAGTTAGCAATGTCAGGTTTGTCTGACTCCAAATACCTTATGTTTTTGTTCAGAGTATAACTAGTTTATAATTCTTCAGTCTGTACTTCCTTTAGAAAAGGATGACTCGGTTATTTTGTTTTTGAAAGAGTACTACAAAACCTGGCAAAAATTGTTTGAATTGTACAAATGGCTACAAATGAAGAGAAGGTATCCCATCTCCTGCTGTGGTTCAGTCCTCCTCTGCAAAGAGCCACTATCCTTGCATTCTTCCGGAAGTGTTCTGTGTGCATGTAACATGTATTCTTGATTTATTTTTAAGTGTCCTTTATGTGTGATTTAATGTTCTCAAATATATTTTGTGTTCATTAAGGGAAGACTTGTTTCTTTTAAAAAAATTCCTCCACACTGCTTAATATAGTTTCTCAAAAAGAAAACTCTCAATAAAAGCATATTACTATTTTCTATTTGGATAGGATTAATAATCAAGAGAAGAGAGTTGGATCAAAGTAAAAGTGATATTCTGGTGTACAAATATCTGAAACTTTAAACCATTAAATAGAATTGCGTGCACACACACAAACACACACACACACAAACTAAAATGATTAACTTTGAATAAGAAAGACATGGATTTATACATTTATGACTATATACCAAATATTTCCAGCTTTTAGTAGCTTTAGTTCCAAATGAGGCCATTTTAGCTTATATGTTTATTTTGTTAGCTGGCAAATTCTCACCTGTAAACTTCTAAAACTCCCCTGTTATTCCTGGGATTCACATGTGCTCATACCATCTCTCTTATGCTGTTCCCCTTTTCGTCTACTTGAGAGCTGTTGTCTGCAAGGTGCTTTTAGTGTCCTCAGTGGGAATGCTGCTACTCTACCCAGTGTACTTTCTTACAATCCTCCCAAAGCTGCAAAATTTCCACTATGTCAAATACTACTGGATTCCTCTTCATTTTTATTGTTATATTGGAGCCATGCTGTGTTATTTGCAGAAATGATAAAATGCCCTTTCCCCAGTTCTGCCTTGGACCGTTAACCTGAGCACCAATCTCATGAAGTTCCTTGTGCAAACAACCACTTTGCCCTTTCTCTGCAGCCCTTTTCTCTATGATAGTTCAGAGTGAGTCCCTGAGGCTGGCTGTAAAAATGGACTAGATATTATCCTTTGTATTTGTTCCTCTCTGGACCCAGGAATCCCTATACAAAACTGTTCTTTTCTGTCTCCATTTTCCATTCGGCTCCTACGAATGGGTGGTGAAGGTACAGGAATGAGTGTTGCCAACCAAACATATCCTTCTCAGCTATGTGACGTTATAGTTGGCTTATTTATTGGAAATATAGAACATGGCTGACCAAAATAGCTGGTATATATAAGGCTTCACATCTTATTTGATGATATTTAGAACTCTGTATTTTGGAGAATTTTTGTAACGTTAGCTTTTTTTTTAAAAAAATCTTTTCAAGTGGAGAATTTTTGAGCACTGGATTGTAAATAACTGTGTTTTTATAGTTCACATATTAAATACTATTTTGAAATCAATGGAGACATAGTCTGCATACTGATTTGATAGAAATGCTTCGTTGATTTTACTAGAGCTGAGCCAAATTCATTAACAGCCTAGATTCATTAGGAAGGCACCATTAATTCAAGGAAAATAAAGATTAAATTCTTTTATTTCATTTTGTAAAGCATTACCCATTAATCAGAATTTAGTATATTTGGTTTTAAAATTACATCTGTTTCATCGATGAATCTTTGCAGAGAACATATTTCTTGATGTGCTTACCAAATATTTATTTGTGCTACTGATTGTGTTCAGTTTTTGGGGACTGTGTGATTTGCAGGATGAGTTTTTTAAATCATTACCCTTTCATAGGTGAAGTGTTTACCTTTTTATCTTGGGGTCATGGCTTATTTCAAACTAGGATAATAGAAAATTGTCCAATGGGAAGAAAGAGAAATTCATTAGAAAATTCATCAAAGCTATGCAGTCAGATGAAGATGCTTCATCTGGTTTACAATTTCTCTGTTTCTTCATTCTGCACACAAGTCACGGGCTTCTGGGGATGAAGAAGTGGAATTAGAAAGGAGAGGTAGGTGGGTAAGGAATAAGGAGAAGAAGAAAGGTAGAAGGAGACAAGAAATAGAGACTTCTTGACATTCTTCTGAACTGAACTCTAGTGGCTGGCTGTCACTCTAGGGAAATGTAAAGGGTTTTTTTTTTTCACCATCTCCAAAAGCTGGGTTTATCCTTTTATTTCCCTTAATAAATTTATTTTTATACACTGTGCCTATCAGGTAAGGCGGTGCTAAGGGATCTTAGATGAGTAGGAGGAGCAGAGATTCAGTCTTGTCAGGACCCACATTCTCTGTGTGATGAACCAAAAATAGGAGAGAGATAAAAAACACACAGTTCCTCCCTGAGGAGTGAGGGGTTTGAGCCCCATATCAGGCAGTCCAACTCAGGAGACCTCCACCTGGAAGATGAGACCCCATACATCTGTCTTGGAAAACCAGTGAGGCTTATGTCTGGGAGGACCAAAGGGCTATAAGAAACAGAGACTCTTCCCGTAATGGACTCCTGCACAGACTCACTCTCTCCAAGTTCCAGAGCAGAGGCAGTAGTTTGAGAAATGTCTGAGCCATATATGAAGGAGATACACTGATTAATCTTAGGGCATGTGCCAGAGGGTGAGAGGCCTGTAGGAGTCTTCTGGGAAAGGAGGCACTGGTGGGTTCCATTTTTTAACTATCTACCCTGTTAGCTGGAGCTGGCAAGTGCCATTTCGGCACTCTCCATTTGCCTTGTTAACACTACTTCTCTCTCTCTGGTGTTACCCTGTGGCCTTCCCCTGGCCCACCACTTCTCTACTGTGGTGCCCTTTCGGGTACCCCTCCACTGCAGCCTCTGCTCCACTAGATTTGAATGGTGGGCTCTGCTGGTCCTTATGCCCCTCCATTGTGGCCCCTTCCCTGCCACACCACGTGAGAAGGCTGTGTTAGTCCTAGTGCCCCTCCACCATAGCCCTCATCTCACCATAGGAGGCCTCTCTAATGCATTGCACTGGGACCCAAGGAGCCGAAACAAGTGGAGAGATGGTTCTTGGTAGGCTGTCACCCCTAGGACACTACACAGACAACAGACTGGAACACATCCCAGCTTTTAGTAACCACTCCTTTAAGACTGAGAGAGACAGCTGTTTTCCTTATAGAAACAAACAGAGAGTCAAGCAAAATGAGGAAACAAAGGACAATGTTCCAAATGAAGTTCAAAGTAATGGTCATAAAGTTGCTCACCGATCTCAGGAGAAAACTGGATAAATACATAGAGAACTTCAACAAAAAGATAGGAAATACAAGAAAATTCCAAACAGAAGTCACAGAGCTAAAGAATACATTAACTGATCTGAAAAATATACTATAGCGGTCAACGGCAGATTGGATGAGTCAGAGGAACCAATCAGCAAGCTGGAAGACTTAAAGCATTGAGACACATACAAATGGAAAAGAAAAAAAGAAAAAAGAAAAAGAAAAAAGAAAAAAGAAAATAGTGAAGATAACTTAAGGCAATGGTCCCCAATCTTTTTGACACCAGGGACCAGTGCTCCGATGGGAATCTAATGCCTGATGACCTGAGGTGGTGATGCTAGTGGCTGCAAATACAGATGAAGCTTCTCTCACTCACCTGCTCACCTGCTGCTGTGCGGCCTGGTTTCTAAAAGGCCATGGACTGGTACTGGTTTGTGGCCCGGGGAGTTGGAGACCCTTAATTTATTTGAAGAAATAATGCCAGAAAATTATTCTAACCTGGGGAAGGAAACAGACAGATCAGAGAGTTCTAAAAAAGATGAATCCAAAGAGATCCACATCAAGACGTGTTTTAATTAAAATGTGAAAAGTTGAAGATAAAGAGTAAATCTTAAAAGCAGAAAGATAAAAACTACTTGTTCCATATAAGGAAAACCCAGTAAGGCTATCAGCAGATTTTTCAGCAGAAACCTTGCTTATCAGAAGAGAGTGGCAGGACACATTCAAAATGCTGAAAGGAAAAACTTTCAGTCAGGAATACTCTGCCTAGCAAAGTTATTCAGAATTGAAGGAGAGATATTTTCCAGAAAAGCAGGATCTAAAGGAGTCCATCACCACTAAATTGGACCTGCAGGAAATGTTAAAGGGACTTCTTTAAGCTGAAAAGAAATGACACTAATTAATAACAAGGAAACGTATGAAAGTGAAAATCTCACTAGTAAAGGTAAACGTATAATAAAATTAGTGGATTAATTAGTTATAAAGTTAATATGTAGGTTAAAAGATAAAGGTGTAAAATTAAAACTGCAATAATTAGTTAAGGGATACGTAAAATAAAAAGATGTAAAATGTGACATCAAAACCATAAAATTTGGGAGGAGGGAAGAATAAAAATGTAGATTTGGAATGTGTTCAAGTTAAATTTACTGTTAACCTAAGAAAGACTGTTAGATACATAGGATGTTGTATATGAGCCTCACGGTAACCACAAGGCAAAAACTTAACAGTAGATACACAAAAGAAAATAAGAAAGCAATCTAAACATAATGTGAAACAGTCATCAAATCATAAGGGTGGAGAGAAGGCGAAGAAGAAAGGAATAGAGAATAACTACACAAACAGCCAGAAAACAATTAAGAAAATGGCAGCAAGTACATACCTATCAATAATTACTTTAAATGTAAATAGACTAAATCATTCAATGAAAAGACATAGAATTGCTCAATGGATAAAAAACAAGACCCATCAACACACTGTCTTTAAGAGACTCTCTTCAGATGTAAGAACACACACAGATTGAAAGTGAAAGGATGAAATATGATTTTCCATGCAAATAGAAGTGGAAAGAGCTGTTGTAGCTATACTTATATTAGACAACATAGACTTTAAAACAAAGACTACAATAAAAGATAAAGAAGGCCATTACATATGATATATGGGTCACTATAGCAAGGAGATATATAACATTTGTAAAAATATATGTACCCAACATAGGAGCACCAAAATAAATAAAGGAAATACTAACCTACCTAATGGGAGAAATTGATGACAATGTAATAATAGTAGGGTACTTTAACATCCAACTTACATCAGTGGATACATCGTTCAGACAGAAAATCAATAAGTAAACATTGGCCTTAAATAACATGTTATGGCAAATGAATCTAATATATATATATAACATGTCTTCCAAAAGCAAAAGAATACACGTTCTTCTTAGGTGAACATGGAAAATTCTTTCGGGTAGATCTTACTTAGGCCACAAAACAAGTCTTAATAAATTTAAGAAGATCGAAACCATATCAAGTATCTTCTCAGACCACATTGATATGAAACTGAAAATCAATCACAAAAGGAAAAGTGGAAAAATCACAAATATGTGGAGACTAAACAACATACTACTAAATAACCAGTGGGTCAATGAAGAAATCTAAGGGGAAATCAAAATATACTTCTAGATAAATAAAAAATGGAAATACAGCATTCCAAAATCTATGAGATGCAGCAAAGGCCATCATAAGAGGGAATTTCATAGCAATATAGGCCTACCTCATGAAACAAGCAAAGTCTCAAACAATCTATCATTACACCTAAAAGAAGGAGTAAAAAAAAGAACAAAGCCCAAAGTTAGTAGAGGAAGGATATAATGAAGATCAGGCCAGAAATAAATGAAATAAAGACTAAGTAAACAATAGGAAAGGTCAATGGAACCAAGAGCCAATTCTTTGAAAAGATAAATAAAATCAACAAACCTTTAGCCTTATTGACAAAAAAAAAAAAAAAAAAAAAAAAAAAAGCAAGGGGAAGGAGGTCTCAAATAAATAAAATTAGAAAAGAAAGAGAAGTTGCTGCTCATAAAAATACTAAAGATCATAAGAGACTACTATGAGCAATTATACGCCAACAAATTGGACAACCTGAAAGAACTGGACAAATCTCTAAAAACATACAATCCTCCAAGATTGAACCAGGAGAGAAATACTAAATCTGAATAGACCAGTTACTAGTAAGGACATCGAATCAGTAATAAAAAGCCTCCCAGTTAACGGAAGTCCAGGAGCAGATGGCTTCACTAGTGAATTCTACCAGACATTCAAAGATGATTTAATTCCCATCTTATCAAACTCTTCTAAAATATCGAAGAAGAAATGTCTCCAAACTTATTTTATGAGGTCAGCATCACCCCAATACCAAAATCAGAAAAGTATACCACAAAGAAGAAAATTACAGGCCACTATTCCTGCTGAACGTAGATGCAAAAATCCTCAATAAAATGTTAGCAAACCGAATTCAACAATATATTAAAAGGATCATACACCATGATTAAGTGGGATTTATCCCAGAAATGCAAGGATGGTTCAACATTTCCAAATCAATCCATGTGATAACACATTAACAAAATGAAGGATAAAAATAATTTAATCCTCTCAACTGGTGCAGCCACTATGGAAAACCGTATGGAGATTTCCCCCAAAATTAAGAACAGAACTTCCATATGACCCAGCTATCCTACTTCTGGGTATTTATTCAAAAGACACAAAAATAATATATCAAAAATACATATGCTCCCTTGTGTTCATCGCAGTATTATTTATAATAGCCAAGATATGGAAACAACCTAAGTGCCCATTGATAGATGAATGGTTAAAGGAGTGGTAAATATAAATACGATGAAATACTACTCAGACATAACAAAGAAATCTTTCATTTGTGATAACATGGATCGACCTTGAGGGTATTATGCTAAGTAAAATAAGACAGGCAGAGAAAGACAAATATTATTTTATTTATAGAATCTTAAAAAAACCTGACTAACCAAGAAAACAAAACAATACAAAACAAACTCATAGATACAGAAAACCAGCTGGTGGTTACCTGAGGGAAAGGAAGTTGGGTGGAAAGAAAAATGGGCAACAAGGATCAATTATTTGGTGATGGATGGTCATTAGACTTACAGTGGTAAACACTAAGTAGTGTATACAATATTGAATTATAATGTCGTACACTTGAAATATATATAATCTTGTATAGTAATTTTACTACATTATAAAAAAATGAATACCTAGGCCACACCATTAGAGGTTCTGATTTAACTGGCTTATTGTAGGGCCTGGAGATTCTGTTGTGCAGCCGGGATCAAAGAAGTAACTCATTGCTGCTAAGTGTGAACTACAAGTTAACAAATTCTTATTGGTGTATTGATTAACATGCTTTTGGATTATAATAAAGCCTCTTAGTCTCCCTGTCTCTCCCTGTCCCATTTTGTCTGAAAAACAGGAACAGCAACACAACCCTGAACTTTTGTGTCAGGTTGATCTGAAAATTATATCGAATAGAAATATGTCATGTGGAGTTGGTGTCTGGGAGGTGATTAAGAGAATCTCCTTTAGGGAAATGTTGAGTTGAAGGAGCAAAGGGACATACTGGTATAGATATAGGATGGGCATCTAAATGTTTGAGTTCGGAGATTGAAAGAGTTTTCTGAGCTCGAGGTATAGATTTGCTGTTACTGGATATGAGTGAAACCTGAAGCTCTGGTAGGATAGTGGGTGATGTTATCAGAGAGATAGTAGAGAAGGTTGGAACATAGAAGCATATGTTTAGCAAGGTAGGGGAGGAAGAAAAGATACAAATGAAACATAAAAGAACAAGGATAGTAATGTTTTACCAAAGCCAAATGAGAAAAGATAGAAAGAAGAGGAAAGGAATTGACTGTGTGAAATGTGGCTGAGAAGTTAAGAAGGATGAGTGCTGAGTAAAGTTCATACATAGATTTGATGATAAGGAGGTCACTAGTATTAGAAGTGTGGGTGGGAGAATGGAGCCAGACTGTGTTGGATTAAGGAGTGATGAGTAGAGAGGAAGTAGAAGCAGTGAGTGCAGATTTCTAAAGGGTTGTTTCTAGAACAAATACTTTGCATGAATGAGTAGAGTATATTTAAAAGTTAGTATTATTTGTATTTTAAAGTTCACCAATGGTGAGAAATTCAAAAGGTTTTCAGATGCTGTGAAACGATGTTTTGTCTATTAGAAGAGAGTTGGTATCGAAATTATTCTCGTGGAGAGAGAAAGGTTAAATTATTTATAAAAGGTCAAGTAGTGATCAGCACATGCAGAAAATTTTTAAAAAATCAGGCAATGGTGTCAGAAGAAATTTTATCTTTATAACAGGGATAAAAAGGTAGTTTTGATTTCTAGTTCCTTAAACCCAAATTAGATAACTTAACCACCCATTTTCCAGTATTATTTTTTAAGAGAGTAGATTTTCCAAGGTCTTAAAACTTATTAAGAAATAGAATTTACTATAAATGAGTTTTTAAAAAAATACATTGGCTTTTCAGAAACAATTAGAAGACTACTGTAAACGAAAATTAAAAAAGAAAAGTTGTAAATGTTTAGTTGTTCTTCTGTGTCTTCAAGCTTAGTTGAAAATATATCTTGATGAGAAAAATCTAGTTTGTCATAATTAGTTATAAGACACTTTATATAGCTATAAGGAAAAATAAAAACTAATTTAAAACATAGGAGCACATATCAACCTTTTGCATAGGGGATCTTGATTTTAGTGAACTAGATTTGATGTCTTTAAAATCCTTCTCTTGAGTCTCTAATATTGCATCAAGAACATGTCAAGAACTGGAGAGATCAGGACTGTTTTTCTATACAGACATCGTGTGAAGAGAGAACCTAGCTGGAAATAGGCTGACAATTTTTAAAGAAAAAATTTAAAGCAAAAACGATCTCAGTGTTGAACTTTATAGCATGTATGAAAGCTATAGTACTTATCTTAATCTTTTCTGTTCTCTAAGGAATAATCAAAGTACTGAATAGATGTGAAAATTCTCACTCTCCATGAATGCACAATATATGATCTACAGGATTTTGAGTGAATTAATTTAGGAAACATTTGCGTTGCCATGTCATACATAAATGACAGATATCTTAAAATATCGATCTGTTAATTATTTTTACAAGGAGTCAAAGTTTGACTTTTTCCTTCAGTTTGGTACATTGGGGAGGAAACAGTCAGTAAGGGATCAGATACCTGGATCTACATCCATCTACTCTCTTTGCTGCTGTGTGACCTGGCAAGACTCTTTTGACCATCAGATTTCACATGTAAAAAATGAAGAAATATATATCTCATAGGATCGTTGTGAAGACTAAATGAGACAACAGATATGTGGTTCTTGACTCAAAAATCATCTCTTTGATGATCTTCCGTGTATTTATTTTCTGTTTAATTAAATAACTATAAACAGAAAGTTTTCATTGAACAGAAAGTTTAATTATATAGCCTACTTTGTGTCAGTACTGGGGCCTTGTTCATGAATTTTACTTTCAATGTACCCCATTGCTACAGAGTCCATACTTTCTTTTTCATATACAAAAGAGACTTACCTATTAGCTTGAACCATATGAAATTGCTGATATTCAACATTTTAGATTATAAAAATGACAATTTCATATGATTCAATCTAATAAGTCCTATTCAAATGATAAAGTCCAACTCATACCCCAGTGTCCAATGTGAGATTGAAGAGGGACAGCCCTCAGGACACAGTGATCTTTTCTTGCCACATTTCCTGTGCCACCTTTTGGGGACACTTCTTGTGTATCATTTTGTATTGTTGGCAATATTTTTATATGAATGTGTCTTGTTTTCTTAATTCTTTTGTATATTCCTTGAGGTTGTTCATTGTCTATTCTCCATTGTGGTACCTGGCGTAATATGTTCCATATAATATTTGCTGAATAAATTTTTTATGATGATAATAATAATAAATAATTCATAATTATTGACCTGACTGCTCTGAGGATAAAAAATTTATACTATGCTTTCTTCCACCATTTAACCTTTTCATCTATGTATATCTCACATCAAAGGAGGATATTTCTTTGGTTTTGAGGAAATTTTTATTGATAATATACGTAATGATAATGCTCTCCTTGATACATAAAAATGATGTTACTGATCACTAGTTCAGTTTGCCTTAGGCTGTTGTCCCACTAAATGTCCCAGAGTTTCATTAATCATTATGTTCTCTCTTTAGGTTCCACTTGGTTAGAGAGCTAGGAGAGTTAGGAGGTTAGCCAAGGTCAGGTCGAACAAAGTTAAATTAACTAGTCCATGTGGGAATTGATCTCTTGTTTTTGGTATGATTTACATTATACTTTAATCAGCAGATACATATGAGTACCAAATAAAGTTTATTAAGAAACAAAAATGGTATTTTTAAATGATTATCCTAATCTTATATTTTCAGTAAGGAATGGGGAGGAGGAATCAACGTGGTTGTATGCCCATAGGGCTGGCCTGGCGGAAGGATTCTCTCTTACATGGAGTTAGGTTTGATAAAACTGAGGAAATGAAGAGCAGAGCTTCATAGTGAAAGCATCTAAGTGAATCACCGAAATGAGGAGCAGGGCTTGAGCCAGGGTGTTGCTGAAGTTCGACGGGTCAATGAACCACACACTTTTCTACTCTGGTTTCAGTTTTATTGGTAAACATGAATTTGAAATGTGCCTTGTGCCTAAGGCCTAAGTAGTCCCTGTTCTTTCTCTCAGTGAATCAGACTGATTTGACCTATGGCAGGCAGGGCAGCTGGGCACCTGCAGAGCAAGCCCTGCACTTCATGGAGGGGAGAAGGCCTGAAGCCCAGCTGCCTGTAAGAGAACAAGAAGCACAGAGGATAGGCCACCTACTTAGAACTACCCCTCTCTCAGTCTAAGCCGCTAGTTATGTCATGTTTCTCCCTATGTGGAGAAGCCAGTGACAAGTACAGGGAAGGGAAGAAGTTTCTCTTTAAATTCAGTCAATATAACAGATCCTAATTTCAAGGCTGGCAAAAATTCACAGCTAGGAAAAGAAACTAACCCCCCACCCCAAAGCTGTAAGAATGAATTTGAAGGGTTGATGAGAGAACTTAAATGTCAAACTGGCAAGCAGTCTGGGCAAATGCCAGAGAGAGGAGCTCGGCTGAAGCCAGCACTTATGGTCTTCCCGAGGAGTGAATGTGGATAGCTGGACTCATAATAAGGGTCTGAGACAAAGCAGGTATCAGAAGTCTGTTAAATTTTCACTTTGTTGTTATAGCATCCCCTTATGGTTAATGTCTTCAGTCTTCTGCCTCTGGCTATGATGAAGTTACTGGTACAAGGCTAGCTAGCCTCATGCTGTAAACAACCACAAAACTGGACAAGATATATGTGCCAATGCTTTTTAAGCTTTGGACAACAGGCAGTGCAAGATTGTGCTCTCTGAAAGAAGGGACACTCACAAGATGAGTCCCATGACTGACCTAGATGTCTGCCTTTGAAACATTTCCTAATCATAGCTCAGGTTGCTACAATCCACAGTGGTCATGCTTTTCTGAAGAGACAGAGACTAGAGTTTAAGATAGCACAAATAATTAGAATATGTGAGTACTGGAGAGGAAAAAACTTCAGAGGGGGAACCTCAGAAGTCTGTATGGGGGTTCCTCACCAATCTTGGCTGAGGACTAGGGGCTTCATGTGTACTGGGTGAGACTACTCAAGGCTTACCAGAGAGCTGAGACTTGGAGCTGTAGGATTGAGAGTAGAACAGAGATGCTAGAGTTTGAGCAGTTCTGAGAACTTTGGAATTCCAGCCCAGCCATAGTGAGAAATCTATTTAACATCTTATTAATATTTGTTAAAGTCTAGCTAAGATACCAGAAATGCCTTTAAGGACTACATACTAGAGTAAAACACTTACAGTATACCTGGCATAATGAAGCCTAAGACTAAACCCTAATGAGATAGACAATGGAGAGAGGGGTTGGAAGTTGAATTCTGCCAAGTTAGAGGGGCTTAGAAAACACCTTGTGCTTTCCACAGATCCTCTGTAATGAAGAATAAAACCAAGCACACAGGTTTTCATACAGGGTTCAAGGTAATCATCAAGTAATTGAGCTGCCTATGAAAACAAGATAGCTTTTCAAAGGAAGATAACAATTCAGTCTTAACAATGCTTTATCCACAATACCACGGTAAAATAAAAAGTTACTATAAACTTTTTAAAAACCTGGGAAAATGTCGTCCATAATCAAGAAAAAGTTTAATAACTTTAAAATGGCCCATGAGTTGAATTTAGCGGCTTTAAACTGACTATCGTGAATATGTTCAAAGAATAAAAGGAAAATATTATCTTAATAAGAGCAGGTAGAAAATTTCAGCAGAGAATTTTGAACTATAAAGAAGAGCCAGATGGAAATTTCAGTACTTCTAGAACTAAATTTTTAATGGAAAATTCACTGAATGGTCTTAATAGCAGATTGGAGATGGCAAAAGGAAGTTTAAAGTCTTCAAAATGAAAATTTATCCAAATCTGCTTTGATCTAAATTTTCTCGGTGACCTATGCTGAAAATTTTGCAATCATTTTGGAGATGGTTTACTCTGTTATTAATTGAACTCAGTCACTAGGGCCTATCGATCTTTTCTTCAAAATATTTTTCATATAGACATTTTGGTCTCCATTTCTGTTTCTACTTTCTTGGTTCAAGGTGTCATTCTCTTGTGTTTGGTTACTGCTGTAGCCTAACATTTGGTCTCTAATCCTTTTAATCCATTTCCAATCTCTGTAGTCTTAATCACTGCTGTAGTTGTTTGTTCATTCAACAGATTTTTATAAATCACCTACTCTATTTGTGATACATACTTCTATTCTGCTCTAAAATCTTTAATAGTTCCAATTTTTCTTCAATAGGGAGCCAAATTCTTCTGTCCAGATTTCAAGCCCTCTGTATTCATTTCTTCTGTCCTCTGATAATTATTTCAATCATATTTCTGTTTGTCATAGGTATTATGGTAGACCTGTGGCCACCCAGGTCTTCTAATATATGGGGAATCCCCTGCCTTCTGAAGCAGAGGTACACCCCTGAGGTAGAGGCCGCCGATACCAGATAATCACTTATCCTGCCTCCCTTGCAGTGCCATCATGTGTCATAGCACATGATCTAGGCTCTCTCCTTTGGATATGCTTCTCTCAGACTTTGATCCATAAGTGAGTCATACAGAGTGACATGGCCTTTGCAGAATGGCAGCAGTGGCAACACCCACCCAGATTCCAGAGGCTTCAGTGACACTATCTGGGGTCAACGATATAAACCGATGTGTCTGTACCTATCAGTGGCTGCAGTAAAATCTTCTAAACTGGTCTTGCATTACAGTTTTGATTACTGACTCTAGCTGCTTAGCCTCTAAATTGGCTCTGTGTTTCCTGTGAAGATTTTGTGAGCTATCTGAATCCTTAAATTAGCCAGTTATTTTCTAATACACACTAAAAATTCTGATCGAACATATACACACATACCCTGCCCTAGAAAGGCTAATCTTCTCATCCTAAGAGCATGCCAAACTCATCTTGGACTGCCTGCCAAGCCACGATCATTCTAATCACTAGGAATTCCTTCATTTTCTTATGTCTCTGTTCAGTTCTTGCATATTGCCAAGATCTCCTGCTTCAGAGATTTTTTTATGATACTTTTAGACCTGAATAATCATTCACTCCTCTATACTTACACCTTAACACTAGGTATATAGTGTGTTCTGCTCTTCACTAATTTAAAATATATATTAATTTTCATAAGTTTATTGAAGAGATTATAATGTGTGCCCTAGACACCTGTATCTCTCATCTTGCTTAGCACTGTGTTCAGAACATTGTAGTTATTCATTATGTACTAAATGGAGGATACATTTTATGAAAGACTTTGCTTTATTTGGTATTTCATGAGAAGTGATAATATCCTGGGTAATGTTAAACTATGACAGCCTTTGTGTAGGAAGATGACACTATTGACTAGTTGAAACCATCTGACATGAGCTCTGTCAATTTCTTCCCTTCCCATCTTAAGATTCCTTAAAGCTAATCTTTCTTCTCATTTTTTCTGTCTTAGAGGAAGGAGTGTGATTCTTTCTACCTTGACTCTTTTATTCTTTTGAAATCTTATTCTATTAATCTTTGCCCCTCCTATATTCTTTCTCTCTTGGGACTGCTTTCCTGTATTAAAACAGCAACCAAAGCTCTCACAATCTATTTCTCTCTCTTATATTACTTTCAAAGTTACTGAATTCTTTCTGTCTATTCATGACCGATTTACTAACACAATGATCTTGCTGAATACTTCCCTTTTTTCCATCCTGTCACTTAGCACCTTGCAAGACAGACGTTTTCTTCACCACTTTGGTGAAGCTGCTTTCTTGATGGTTACCAAAAACCTTGTGCTATCAGCCAGTATGGGCTCAATCTTCTCCCAAATCTCAGCAGCTTAAAACCACACAAGTTTGCCTCTCTTGCATGCTATACTGATGACCACTGCAAAATTGAGGGTGAGCTGGGGGTGCTCCTCTGTGACGTCTTTACTCTGAGACCTTGGCTGATGGATCGCAGTTCAAATTTGGAACATTGCAGATTGCCTTGGCAAAGGTAAAGAGAATTCTATAGGGTTTTACACTAGCGAATTACATTTTTGGGCCTAGAAATGGGAAAATGTCATTTTTGCTCAAACTCATTGGCCAGAACGAGTGACATGGCCCCCTCTAAATTAAAGGGGTCAGTTGAGAAAGTGCAAGCCCACCATGTGCCTAGAAGTAAGAAGAATGGAAATATATTCAGGTTTCCTTATTACCAAATCAAATACATTTTTCTGTCTCTTTATTCTCCTTTATTCTTCTGTAGCATTTGATATTACTGACTTTTTTTTTTTTCTTTTTAAGTGTATTGGGGTAACATTGGCTAATATAATTATATAATTTTCAGGTGCACATTATAATTTGATATCTATATATTCCGTTGTGTGATTACAGCCCAGAGTCTAGTTATATTAACCAACTTCTTAAAACTAACAGCCTGTTGTATGAATCCAGCTGAGTGTTTTGCCAATACCTCAAACTCAGTGTATGTAAACACAAATTAATCCTCATCATTTGCCTTCCTGATTCCTCCTGGCTGATTCCAACCCTTTCATTTCTATTATTCATTTCTGTTTATGGTAATAACATCTTCCTATCTCTGGATTTTGAATCTTCATATATTTTTAATTTCCTTTCCTTCAGTAATTTCTTCCTCTGATCCATTTCCAAATCCTGGTTATTTCTATTTTTTTACTATTTCCTGAATCTGTTTCCATTCTTACACGCTATGAAGAAAGCTTCCTGTTGGCTGCTTTTATCCATATCCCTATCTTCAATGTGTCCCATGCCACTACTAGGTTTATTCCCTCAGAGTTATAATCAGGTCATTGGGCTCTATTTTAAAAATTCTAATGATTCCCTATTTCCTAGAAGAGAAAGTTTAAATCATTATTTAGTATTCACGGCCCTCGATTATCTAGTTTTGACCTATCAGTCTAGAATTTTCCCTCAATTTTTCCTTTAAGCTCCTGACCAAATTTTCCTTTTTTTTTTTTTTATAAATTCACTTTCGATCACACTAACAGAACATGAACTCTGTTTGTTTTTTTTTGTTTTTTTTTTTTTAAGACAAGCTTTTAAAATTTTATTATACTTACCATATATCTTATTAGGCCTACTAATTACTTCTTGCTTATATTATAGTTTCTTATTATTTGTCCCAACCTCAGTACATGGATTATAATGGAGCTGAAAAATTCCTATTACCTAGTGACGTTTTGCTGTCATAATATTTTAGCACAATGCATTACAGCTATTAATATAGAATGAGGATATAAAGAAAAAAATTTTTGCATAGCTGTACACTGTGCTTTAAGCTGTTTTATTGCAATAGAGTTAAAAAGTTAAAAATATTAAAAGCTTTATAAACAAGTTATAGTAAGCTAAGGTAAATTTATTATTGAAGATAGAAAAATATTTTAAAAGTATAAATTTTAAAAGTATAAATTTAGTGTAACCTGAATGCACAGTTCTTATAAAATCTACAATAATATACAGTAATGTCCTCGGCCTTCACATTCACTCACCACTCATTCATTACTTACCTAGAGCAACTTCTAATTCTGCAAGCTTTATTCAGAAGTGCCTTATGCAGGGGTACCATTTTTTTTTTTTACCCTTTATACTACTTTTTTACTGTACCTTTCCTATGTTTACGTATATTTAGGTATACAAGTATTTACCATTGTCTTAAAATTGCCTGTAATATTCAGTACTGTAACATGCTATCCAGGCTTGTAGCCTAGGAACATTAGGCAACACCACATACCTAGGTGTGTAGTAGGCTATACCGTTTAGGTTTCTGCAAGTATACACTCTCTGATGTTTGTACAGTGACAGAATTGACTAATGACACATTTCTCAGAATGTATTCCTGATGTTAAGAATAATTATATTAAACTTTGTTACTTCGTTAAGCAGGACATCTCCTGAAATTGGATGGCAGATTGTAGACTGCTCTACCTACCTTAGTTTTTTTTTTTTTTTAATCCACTGTTTACCTGGTAGATTACATTGCACACTGCTGATATGGGATATTTATTGCTGGCTGAATAACTCACCCATTTTCCCCTTTTCTCTAAGTAATGATGGTGACTTGCCCTGGCCACCCACATTCTTTCTCTTAATATTATCTTGAGCTCACCGGCATGTTTTTACATGGTTGTCTGGGTTTAAGAGTTTAATCTGCATCTGTGGAATGGTGATTTGTCTCAGTGAAGTTAATTGGTTCATGCAGAGATTGAATCCACAATCTTGGCCTCATTAGCACCTTGTTCTAATCAGTTGACTCTCTGGCCTAATGCTAGAAAATCTTCACAAAAGACATAAATATAGATATGTTTTAACCAGGTTCATGCTTTTCCCTATGTCCTATGGCAGAGGTGAAAATTAGTTGCCTGTTGAGCTTGGACGACTGATTTAAATTGAATATTGGAATTAATAAATGCAGTTTTGAATGAATAAGTTCATTAATTGGGTCAGAATAGGCTAATTAAAACCAAGGAGCAGATTTAGTCTTTGAAATACATAAGGAAGACAATTTAATGTGATGTTTTGCATCTTGCCCACTTCTGAAAACTGCCAGACAACTATTCAGTGGGGACTTTCATAATTTTGAAGAAATATGCCCAAATGCCAAAAAGTGTTTTGATGAAGCAAGAGACTTCTCCAAAGCCCTAACTTGCCAGCTTTTTTTGGGAGCAAACTTGAATGCAGTTGTAGCTTGGTCATGTTGGGTTGGAGCCAACCTTGAACCACAACTCTGAAGAACATTTTTGTTAGACTAATATGGTGGCACTTTAAAGGTAACTGCTCAGCTCTGGGCTAGGAAAGGCACCCAAGGAGGGTCCTGGCTGACTTGTCTATAAACTCTTGTTTTGTCTATTCACGGCAGACAGTCCAGGGCAGTCAAAGGGCCAGATCACAACTTAACTTCAAAATCGGACGATAGGAGCCTATATAAGGGATCAGGCACCTAGAGTGTTAGGTCAATGGATGTGAAAAAAACTCTACTATTATTTTTTTCCTGGCTAAATCTTTAAAACTCTATGTCATAGCTTCCTGAAAACAGCTCATTAACTAATATCTGAAGTTGAAATTTTAAATATTTATCATCAGTACTCATTGTTTATTTAAATGCTACCTTATTACAGATTTAGGGTAGAAGTGGGAATACATGTCTAAATTGGGTACAGCATTAAATTCACTTTAGGACAATAATTGCCAATTTTCCCTTCACGTACTTGAAATATTGAGAATTGGTGTATTCAAAGTAATTTTGTTCTGAATATGAAGCTCTGAGGGTAGCATCACTATCTCTGAAGTATGAACTTGTGTATTTGAGGGCCTTTTTAATAAGTCAGAGAGTTTTGTGATAGGAAAATGTTCATTAAGCTCAGGCTCTGGGGGAAAAGGTCAGTCTAGGTTATTCAGAGAAAACGTTTAAAAGGATCATGCAGTCTTAATGAAATCAAAATAATTGGCAGAAAGTATTTTTAAAAGGTATGAAGTTTTGTTGAAAAATTTAAAATATAGCAAGGAAGGTGAATGTCTTTCCTCATTTAAAAAAGAAACAACAGGCCAAAAGGAAGTCACTTTTGCTAAGCCACGGTACCAAACTAAAATTTAATAACTAACCTAATTGCAGTTTCAGCTTTTTCCAGGGGTGAAAATTTAAACTCTGGAATTTCCTGATCAATGCTAGTGAGGTAATCTGCATGATAAAAACTCTGCTGGTACTCTCGCCTTCCCCCCCCCCCCCCCAAACATATTCTGGTTTACAATAATCCTTTCTTTTCTTTTGTTAACAGCTCCTTGTCCCACCCCTCCTCTTATAAAAACCTTCCATTTTATAGAATCGTCTGAGAACCCCTCTAGCTGCTAGGTGGGATGCCGCCCTATTCATGAATTGCTTAATAAAGCCTATTAGAGCTCCCAGTTTACTCAGTTGAATTTTGTTCTAAAACACTGCATTTCCTATAATAAGCAGTTTAAATAACTAGAAACAGTTTGATCACCCCACTGCCTCAGATATAATTTCTATTTTTTTAGTTTATTTTTCCTGATTATAAAAGTAATCAATGTGTATTGTAGAAAAATGAGAAGTTCCTAACATAATTTCGAATAAAATGCTGACATAAGCTTAAGAGGAAAATGCAATCAGACAAAAGTTAATAGATTTCAATATTATGTCCTTTTTACTAAATACATCAAAAGAGTATTAGGAAGAAAGCTTATCATCTGAAGGGAAAGAATCAAAATGTGACCGCAGTAGACCTTATGTCCTGAAATCTCTGCTAGCTGGTATTGATTCAGTTTAGAAGTGGGGAATAACAGCTGCAGGTAGTTGGGCATGAGAACTAATTTGTGGACCTCAGCTTTCTGTCTTCATGTGATTCTCACAAGAACCTCTTCCTTTTTTCAACTGCTTTGGACTATTCCTTCCAGGCAGAAGGCAGGCAGAACTCCGCTTTCTCAGCAGTGTCCCCTGTTAAGAGACTGTAGAGTCATCCACTTCATGGGCACTTCAATATTCTCTTTCAAAAGAACCAAGCAGTCATTGCTTTCACAGTTGGGCCTGTTGCTCTGTAACCACAACACAGTATGCTCTTCTTCTGAGCCGTGCTGTTTGATTGACCAGTTTTATTCTTAAATCTACCCAGCGGACTAGATGCTGTAAAGAAGAAAAAAGCATTTTCTATCCAATAAACACATGTATAAACTAATAACCTACCTAGAAACAGGATATGATGAACAAAATTTATTTTCATTGAACTATAAATAATAGGAAGTCTTTTAAAGGAGTAGGAATCAGGTTGAGAGTTTTTTAAATGCTGTGTTTTTAGCACTGGCAGGTATTTTTGTTGAACTTTTTCTGACACTTAATCTAATTATGACTTAATTGAGACTAAAATGATTTTCAGTTGTAAAAGGGTTTAGAATAAAAGGCTTTGCTCGAACAGTATTCTTCACTGAAAATAGTGAGGTCTTTGTCTTGTCTTAGAACTTCCTTCAAAATTGCAGTGAAACACTGTTAATATAGCATACCTGTATTTGCAATGAGATATTAGAGCTCAGTGTCAGAAGAGTGAGATAAGAATAAGAGTTGTGTGAGTAACAAGTGCAAATGAACAAGTCTAATGTATGTTGTTTAAAAGACTGTCAGGAGTGGATTGTTTCTGTGACTTTAATGGTAATTCATCTTTGAGGCGCTTTCAAGTTGTGAAACTATGACTTCTTTGTTTTGTGATCAAAACAAAACCAAAATATGCAGGTACAGTATATTGTATAGTTAGACTTTGCTTTATCTTGTAAATGAGAGGAGTTTCTGAAAATTTTCTCTTTTCCTTAAGGTAGCTTTTGTAAGCATTTGGGAGTTTAGAATAAAACATTGCAATGAAGAGAATGACTTACATGATGAAAATGTTGGTTCTGGAATAATCAATCCTCTTGGCAAGACTTTCACATAATCAGAAACTCTTAAACTAGCGCTGAGGCCCTGCTATGGTTTAAATGTCATTAAACCTATCCTAGAATATACCTTAAGGGGCTGAGCCAGGTATAGTTGATGATTTACCTTCTTCTAAATAAATGTTGAGCAAATACCATCACTTGACCTGGGAACCAAGATTGGTTAGGTTCCCAGCATATATCCAGACTATAATCAATTTCCTGCTCTTTATATTAAGGAAGAAGCTTGTTTGTTTGTTTGTTTACCTAAGTAGCTGGCTTCCTGTTTATAGAAGGCCAAATTTTAAAGCCATAAATTGTATCTGGCGAAAATTTATTTGGATGAAAAACAATGTTTGTAACATAATAAATAATCTGTTGTGGAACAAACAGGATAATTGGTGTCTGATGATTAGCTCCCAAACTGATTTTTATAAATATAGTAATGAAGAGTAACTTTAGACTGCTAAACATACACAGGCACACGAAATAACAAAGACAAAAACAATTCAGCATCTATAAAACAGAGAGCAAGCAGATCTGAGTGTAATAAACCACAGAGCAATGGTTTACAGCATAATTATCTGATTGTCATATTTTCTAAGTTTCTAGTGAAAAATATCTCACTTTAAAATAGTTCGTAAAGTCTGGCTGAGATGTATAGAACTTTCAGAAAAGGCAATCCTATGCAATTAGTACATTATCTACCCTGGTGGTAAACGCTTCAATAGCCCTGCAATGTCTTCTCTGTACCACGAAGTACAAACTACTTCACAGAGCCAAAAACGTTCTGCATGACTTACTCTCTGCCTTAAGGTTCTGGCTTCCTCCCTTCCTCCTTTGTACAATGGGCTTAGTTCAATTTTTTTTTTTTTTTTTTGTCTTAGATAAATCCTACATTTTTCTTAAGAATCATTTCAGGAATTTATTCCTTTAGGAGATATTCTCTTAACCTTTTGCAAACATGGTGGTATTCAGCCATAGTGGTTATTATTAAAATTTCTATACAGTAGCTACATTATGTTGGGCTCATAAAATGCTTGATTATTTTTTCCAGAGTGTGCAAGTCAGAATTAAGGTTACAACTGTATGCATATAGTTTTCTGTTATTTTACTCTCAGACTGAGGACTTTAGAGAAAGGATAGTGAATATAACAGCTCTGAAATGCTCTTGCTAGATATGTAGCCCAAAGGCATAGATTTTGGGGCAGGATAAGGCAAACTAACCACCATTTTAAAGTTTCTTTTAGAGTGATATGTTAGAAACCTCATTGATCCAGCTTTTTTCTTTAGTAAATTCGCCAGCACTTAATGAAAACTTGACTAGAATAGTGAGAAACTACTAGGTTATAGTTTTTTCCTAGGAGCTGAGTATTTAATTTTGTGATCTCATTTTTTCCTTTCATTGCTTTTGGGAACACATAGGCCTGTTTCCATAGATTTTCTTCTCAATTTTAATGTGAAATCATTTTTCTAATATTGTAGCATTTTTCTTAAACCCTCAACAGGAGAGTTTCTTACACTGTTTCTGTTTTACCAATAAAGCTCATGTAAGAAAAGATATCTGGATTACTGCTTTAATATTCATTCAATAGTTCAGGAGGCAGATATATATCCATATCACTGTCATCTGCTTTTAGCTACTTAGCTATAGCCTTTGAAAGCACTAAAAACCAAAACATTGATTCCCCTGCCCCCACCCTTTTGTGGATAAAAGAGGGAGAAGCAAGTGGATTTTTGAAACAAGTTCAATGAGTGAAGACTTGCAGGGCGCAAGGCTTTTCCTGTATGCTTTTAAACCTTCTTATATAATATTGTGATATTCCATCTCTTAGAGGGGGAGGAAGAAATGACTTTAAAGTTGCATGGAAAGTTAGTAAAAGGGACCAAAAAGAAGAGGTACAGATTTCTTTTCTTTATGGCTTTTAACATGGTAAACAATGACAACAGTATCATATCCTATATTTATAAGGGCCAGTTCTTTCCAAAGCATTTTGCCTCATATTATCTGATCTTCACAGGACGGTTAGGACAATTCATATAATGGATTTCGTTAGTCAAAGTAAGATATTTTACTTGTTGTCTGTTTTCAAACACAAAAGAAAATAAAATTCTAAGATTCTTTCCAGTTCAAAGATACATAAATCTACAATAGGATTGAAGTGAGGCTCATTTTGACTTGTCTCTGAAAACAGTCCTTATTTTTTTCATAGCAGCTTTATTGAGATATCATTCACATATCATAAAATTCACCCTTTTAAATAATATAGTTCAGTGGTTTTCAGTACATTCATGAAGTTGTGCAGCTACTTCTATCTAATTTTAGAGCACATTCATCACCTCAAAAAGGAACACTTTCCCCATAGGCAGTCAGTCATTCTACCTCTGGGCCTTCCTATTCAATTTGTCACTTCTGAGTAGTGCATACCCCTTTGGAGACAGCTGTTTTGTGGGCACCCATTTCATCAAATAAGGTGCTCAGAGTTCTGCAGAAAATCACATTACAATCTTTTGGAAATATTTGGCTATTTCGAAATTCTTTTTGCATTTTGAAACATTGTTTTGATATCTTGAAAAGGTCTTACTTATTTTTTAATATAATTGGATGTCTGTAGCCTGGACCTCAACTTTTTCCCCCTCCGTTAAACTAAATAAACCTGTCAGCCTAAAAGCCTCAGAGCCATCTAGAGCAATTTGAATCCAACTTTGAAGGTAAACTGCTCCTTTGTTTGGGGAAAAATCTCTTGACTAAGGCTTTTAGATATGCAAATGAAAGCCATCTTTCAAAAGTTGTTCTTTTTTTTTTCTCCCTTGTTATAATTGGGAAAAACCTAAAGGTGATGCTGTAACCGGAAGTAGATGTTTCATGGAAATGGTGAGAATTCTGAATAGTAATGAAAATCATATTTCCTGTTTTCTTTTGAGATTTTTTCCTCCTCTAAATGTAGACCCCTGAAAATTATTGTTTGTTTTTGTGGAGATTGAATGTGTACTCTCACTCATGCCATTGTCCCATTGTCTAAGCATTTGCCAACGATTAGAGGGGAGATACCATTACAGTAGAAAAGATGCAAATGGGCACCTCAAACCGGGAGATGGGACCTTAAAAATGATTTGACAGCGATTGTCAAAGCTTATTCTAGACTGTTCTGTTGAAGCCACACAAAGAATGTTGTTAAAAATTGAAGAACTAGAAAACGTGCAGTTATTAAATTATAACAGATCGTTCTGTTACAACTCTTAGGGCAAGACTAACTCCCAGTGGTTTGAGATGGTGTATTTCTTATAAATCCCTCTGAAAGGAGGCCAATTCAAGGGCGGAGAAATAAAAATTCTTGGAGGCAAATTTTAGATTTCTACTCTTTTTGAGTCAAGCAACAGTTTTGCTTAGACCGTGAGACACAGACAAAGTTTCTGAACCTCCCCTGTGGAGGAATGGGTAAGCTGATCTCTTACCTAGAGGAGTTATGTATGAGAACCAGGCAAGAGATTCTGAAGTTAAGTTTGTGTTTTCAGGTTCTAAGAAGAGTGATCTCTTCCAGTAGCAATTTAAGCCACTCTTTGTTTGGTTTGTCCCTTAGTTGTTCTAAGTCTCTGTTATAGATGTTGGTCTGGTTTTGAACTGTGGAGAATTGGGGACAGGATCTCCTGTGCTTAGGAAGGAGAGGTGGAAGTATCATGTTGGTCCCAGTGGGGTACAGGTGTGCCCAGCAGAGGAGACTTCTCATGAAGGAATTGGCACCTATAGTTGAACCAGATGTGGTAAGGATTTAATTTCGAAACTTAGACTGGTGGGAGCCTAAGGTGTTTTTATTTGATATTAAAAGATGTGACCTTCTTTTGGTGTTCTAGGTTTATGAGGCTTATGACACATTTACTTATTCAACAAACATTTATTGAAATCTTGATATGTGCCAGGAACTGTTTTTTTGTGTTTGAAATACATCCATGAACAAAGCAGACAAAAATGGCTTACTTCGCAGAGCATATATTCTAGCATGTAGGGAATCTGACAGTAAATAAGTAAATTACACAGTATGTTGAAAGTCGAAGCGCTATAAGAAAAAGTTAGAGCAGGTATGGCGAGGGGGTAGTAAAAGGAATCAGGAATACAGAGGTGAGGATTTACTGATTGTTGCCATTTTAAATAGGGTCGTCAAGATTGGCTTTATTGAGAAGGTGACACCTGAGAGAAAACTTGAAGGAGTTGAGGGGATCAGCCATGTGGATATTGGGAAGAAGAGCATTCCATGCAGAGAGAACATCCTCTGCAAAGTCCCTGAGGTGGGTGTGGTAGGCTGAATAATGCCCCCACCCCTAAATATGTTCATGTTCTAATTCCCAGTACTTGTGAATGTTATAGGCAGAAGAGACTTCGCAGAGTGATTAAGGATGTTGAGATAGGGAGATTACCTAAAGTATTCAAATGGACCCAGTGTAATCACAACTCTTGTTATAAGCGGGACACAGGAGGAATCAGAGTCAGAGGAGAGGGGGATGTGTGAGGGAAGCAGAGGTTGGAGTGATGTACTTTGAAGATGGAGGAAGGAGCTACAAGCCAAGAAATGTAGGTGGCCACTAGAAGCTGAAAAAGGCAAGGGAATGGACTTTCCCCTCAGACCCTCCAGAGAGGAACCAGCCCTGCTGACTCCTTGGCTGTAGCCCAGTGAAATTGATTTTAGATTCCTGACCTCTAGACAATAAAAGAATAAATTTGTGTTGTTTCAAGCCACTAAGTTTGTGGTGTTTTGTTACAGTGGCAATAGGAAATTAATACAGTGTGAATCTAAGATTGTTTAAGCAACAGAAAGGCGAGTGATTGGAGGGAGAGAGTGATAGCAGAAGAGGCCAGAGAGATAAAGAGGGTGAAATAGCTTTCATGAATTCATTTGAGGCTTTTGTGTAGAGGGCGAAGTGATCTTACTTTTAAAGTAGATTATGTGTATGTGTATGTGTTGGGAGGAGATTGAGGAGCCTAAGGAGGTAGAAGGGAGACCAGTAGGGGCCTATTTCAGTAATCATGGAGTGAAATGATGGTAGATCAGATCAAGGAGGAATCAGGGGAGGTGGTGAAATCTGCTTTAAAGATAAAGCCCACAATATGTCCTGACGAATGGAATGTGGCCATGAGAGAAAGAGAAGTGTCAAGGATGACTCTAAAATATTTCACCTGAGCAACTGGAAGGATAGAGTTGCTCATCAACTATACTGAGGTCTATGTGAGACCACAGGTAGAATGTGTATCTAAAGTTTGTGTATATATTAGACATCCAAGAGGAAATATTGAATGTGCAATCAGGTGGATCGGTTCAGAGTTCAGAGGACAAAGAAAAAAATTTGGGAGTTGTTGGCAATATAAAAGCTATTTAAGCTGTGAAATTGGATGAGACTGCTGACAGGGAGATTGCAGGCAGAGAAGAAAAGTATTAAGGCATAGATCACTCCAATGTTTAGAGGTCTGGGAGAAGAGGAGGGACCAGCGATGACAATGGAGAAGAGCAACGAGTGCTATAAGGGGAAAAGGAAACACTTCCTTGTCCAAGTGATGACAAATGCTTGTATTTTAAAAGGGAGACACATGGCATTACAGAGCCCAAAGAGAGAAATCTCTACTGGGAGACATTTCTCTGTGGTCTTGTTTCTGCACATTTTGTAAACAGAGATGCTGACAGTTTTTATTCCAGGTTACTGTTGTAAGGATATTTGTGTAGTAAACAGTCTTGTAAGACAGAGATAATGTCTCCCCCTGGAGCAGAGAGAGCAGGTTTGTTTACTGTCCAGTGTAATTAGGACAATGCCTCCTTCCAAAGCAAAGTTCAGGCCGGTTTGTTTACTCTCATAAAAGATTGGGGATTCCTATACTTGGGTTTTCTCAGCTGTGATGCATATTCACCTGGGCCCCTCTTGAAGGACTTGGGGTGGAAGGGAACTGACACGAATAAGAACCTTATGCTTCGTGCTCTGCTGTGATTAATAAAGTCCTCTGTCTCTGACCCAGGAGTCTCCAGACTTCTGCCAGAATGAAACTGTAGGCAAACTCATCAGCTGCCAATCAGGCCCAACACAGTTTGTTTTTTTTTTTTTTTTAACATTTTTTATTTTTCAGTTATAGTTGGCATACAATATTATATTAGTTTCGAGTTTACAAGATAGTGATTTAGACATTTATATAACTTACGAAGTGATCACCTGATAAATCTAGTACCCATCTGACACCAGACATAGTTATTACAATATTATTGACTTATTCTTTATGCTATACTTTACATCTCCATGACTATTTTGTAACTACCAATTTGCGCTTCTTAATCCCTTCCCCTTTTTCACCCACCTTCCCACCCTGCTCCCATCTGGTAGCCCTCAAAATGAGTTTGTTTTTATTTGTTTATTTTGTTGTTTAGATTCCATATGTAAGTGAAATCATGTGTCATTTGTCTTTCTCTGTCTGACTTATTCCAGTCAGCACCATACTTGCTCTCTCTCTCTTTTTTCTAATACCCCTGTGATGCAAATGTTGTTGCACTAGGCATTGTTTCAGATGGCAATATTTCATTCATTTATTTGTTTATTTTTATGGCTGAGTAATAGTCCATTGTATATGTGTACCCCTTCTTTTTTATCCATTCATCCACTGATGGACATTCAGGTTGCCTCCATATCTTAGCTATTGTAAATAACAGCAATGAACGTATGGTTGTACTTGTCCCTTCAAAGTAGTATTTTGGGTTTTTTTGGATAAATAACCAGAAGTGGGATTACCAGGTCCTTCTTTATCTCTTGTTGTAGCCTTTGTTTTAATGTCTGTTTTGTCTAGTATAAATGTTGCTACACCAGATTTTATTTTCATTTCAATTTTCATGAAATATCTTTTTCCATCTCTTTACTTTCAGATTGTGTATGTCTTTTGATCTAAAGTGAATCTCTTGTAGGAAGCCTATGTAAGAGTCTTGCTTTCTTATCCATTCAGCCACCCTTTTTTTTTGATTGGAGCACTTAATTCTTTTTCATTGATATTTAGTTATTGTCATTTTATTATTCATATTTTTGATACATATTTTTTTCTTCTTAAAGAAGTACCTTTAACGTTTCCTGTAACACTGGCTTGGTGGTGATGAACTCCTTTAGCTTTTTCCTATCTGGGCATCTCATTATTTGTCTTTCGATTCTAAATGATAGCTTTATTGGGTAGAGTAATCTTGGTTGTAGGTGCTGGGTTTTCATTACTGTGAATATTTTGTGCTAATCCCTTCTGACATACAAAATTTCTGTTGAGAGGTCAACTGACAGTCTTATGGGAGCACCCTTATAGGTAATGAATTGCTTTTCTCTTGCTGCTTTTAAGATTCTCTCTTTGTCTTTAACCTTTAGTATTTTAATTATGATGTGTCTTGGTATGAGCTTCTTTGGATTCATCTTGTTTGGGACTCTCTGAACTTCCTGGAGTTGTATGTCTGTTTCTTTCACCAGGTTAGAGAACTTTTCTGTCATTATTTCTTCAAATAGATTTTCAATTTCTTGCTCTCTCTTTTTTCTAATACCTCTGTGATGCAAATGTTGTTGCACTAGGCATTGTTCCAAAGGCCCCTTAAACTATCCTCATGTTTTTGGATTCTTTTTTTGCTTGCTGCTCTTATTGAGTGTCCTACACTATGCCATCCTCTAAATTGCTGATTTGATCCTCCGCTTCATCCAATCTATTGATTCCCTCTAATGCATTCTTAATTTCAGGTATTGTATTCTTCATTTCTGACTAGTTTCTTTTTATTTTTCCATCTCCATTTTTATGTTTTCTATCTCTCTGTTAATGTTCTCACTGAGGTAATCTACTCTTCCCCTAAATTCATTGAGCATCCTTATAACCAGTGGCTTGAACTCTTCACCGATAGATTGCTTGTCTCCATTTTGTTGTGTTCTTTTTCTGGAGCTTTGTTCTGTTCTTTCATGTGGGTCATATTTCTTTGTCTCCTCATCTTGGCTGCCTCCCTGTTTCTGTTTCTATGTGTTAGGTAGGACTCCTAAGTCTCCCAGTCTTAATAGAGTGGCTTGATGTAATAGGTGTCCTGTGGGGCCCAGTGGTACAGTCTTCTGGTCACCTGAGCCAGGTGCTCAAGGTATGTCCCTCGTGTGGGTTGTGTGTGCCCTCCTGTTATAATTGAGCCTTGTTTGCTGTTTGCACATTAACGGGAGAGTTTGACTCTTGGACTATTCAGTTAGTTGTGAGAATTGGCTGGTGAGGGGCTGAGCCTATGGTGCAGGATTCACTTTAGCTGGGCTCTGGTGCCTGCCTGGTTCTCTTTGGGCATGCTCTTCTCAGATGCAGCCCTAGGTGGTGCTTCAGCTCTGGTTGAAAAAGGCCACCAGATGTGCTGGCCCAAGGACCTCCTGGGAGGGGTCCAGCTCCAGGCCAAGTTCAGCTGCAGCCTGTGCACTTCTGGAGTCATCTGATATGAGTCACTAAGCAATCCACAGATGGCTGCCAACCATGCTGGGCTTATAGGTGCCTGGAGAGGCCAAGCCAGGAACCAAGGATGGCCACCCCTAGTAGGGAGTTTGGAGCTGCTCAGCAAGAGGTACAGGGCACTCTGAGACAAGATGCTGCTTCTTTGGGTTTTGTGAGCCTCAGAGAGATTTTAGGATAGTCCACAGCATGAACCAAGACAGGTCATTTATTTGGAAAAACCACTGAGGCAATTTGGGAGAGGCGGAATCTCGGAATCATTTGGGTGGAGTAATCTGTGTTAACCAGCTTGATGGAGACTCAGATATGGTGGTCACCCTGCCTGTGCCCTCTGAGAGTGGTGAGAACTCAACAAAGGAATAATGGAACTGTCAGCACTTCTGTCCATGACAAGGCTGCCCCTCCAGCTCTTGTTCTAAAGCCAGACAATTCAGTTTCTCCCCATATTTTCCTGATACCTCTTGAGCAACTGCCCCAGTGCTGGAGATCAGAGTGAGTCTGTCAGCAAGTAAGTCTGGGCGTGGACCCTTTAAGAGGAACGTTTGCGACTCCCTCAGCTTTTTGTCTCACTCAGCTACAATCTCCACTGGTTTTCACAGCCAGAGGTTGTGGGGACTTCTATTTTCGGCACTGGAACCCTGGGCTGGGGAGTCCAGTGTGGAGCCGGGACCTCTCACTCCTTTCAGTTTGGGAGACCTCTGCAGCTAAGATAACATCCTGATTCTTAACTGTCACTTGGCCTGCTCCTCCTATCAGTCTCAAGGTGACTGCTCGTGTATGTCCCCAGTTGTAGGACTTCTGTTCAGCCAGATCTCAGGTGACTCCTAGTGATGGTTTTTCTGTAGTTTTGTAGTAATTTTAATGTGGTTGTGAGAGGAGGCGAGCAGTGTCTACCTTCTATCCCATCTTGACCCAACCCCCCTACGCAGTTCTTAACAGTCATAATTCTTCAAGTATTGAATGTACTTATAATTATTTTGCTGTGCATGAAGATGACAAAACACTAAAATATTTGCATGTTAACAATTTTAAAGGATAATTTTTCTAAAATTGACCACCTACTTTCCCAATTTCTAAAAGAGGAGGCTTCTGAAATAACCTTTAATGTTTCTGGGCTTAGTGTATGGTCAGGCCCTAAAGGCTTACTGAGTTATATAGAGGTGTCAGGGTCAACACAGGTGATTCTCCAACAGCCCTTTATGAAAGAATCACCTGATATGCTTATAAATATTGTATACTTGTACACCTCCAAATATTCGGATCTTTATGGGGCTCCAGATCTTACTTTTTTAAACAAATTCCCAGGTGATTCTAATGAAAATGCTTCAGAACCGCACTTTGAGAAACTTATGAAATGGCTCTGGATTAGCAAGGGGTTGACTTCTTTTGACTGCATTTTAGTTGTCTACCCTCTTCCCTTACTGTTAATTACAAATTAACTACTAGCAGTTTCTCACTCCTGCTTTGTATTTTCTGTACCCCAAGGAACACAATAACAAGTGGTTAGAATTCTTTCTAAATGAAGTTAAAAGAAGCTTCACATGAAGGACGGAGGTGTTCGCTTGGTGCAATATATTTGATCTTTGGTGCAAAGCTTTTGTAACTGTATTGGAACTGTTTAGAGTCCTTTTATTTTACTTTTTTGATTACCAACTATATCTTAGAGAGTTACTATTGTCGTATAAGTGCTCTTTGCATAATTGAATTTACTGATTCCAGTTCTTTCCCCAGAAGAATTGGAAGTAGCCTTTACCATATTTACTGATAACCAAATGAATTTACTAATAACAATCTTTTCCCAGAAAGGATTTGAAGTAGATTTTTTAATATTTACTGACAACCAGTAGAATTTACTAGTAACAGTTCTTTCCCCAAAAGATTTTGAAGTAGCTTTTACAATGCTAATGAAAAGACTATAAAATAAATAGATAATCAGTACTACGGAAAAATGAAGAATGCAAAATGATTCCATATGGGTTAATTTATTGCCATACTGAACTTTATACTTACTTGTGAGATTCCTGGCAGTCAGTGCAAAAGAGGAAATGCCATAAGCTACAAGTTTTTTTCTAATTTAAAAGTGAGAAGCACAGGTCTTAGAAAAGATAAAACTCTTTCTTGGCAGCATTTTCTAGAATAAATTTTGCCCAAGGGGCTTCTTTTAATAGGAGACTTTGAGTGATATATTTGATAATCTACCCAACTATTTTTCATATAGCAAATTCAAAGACAAATTTCTTTTGACTGTTTCTTATAACAATATTTCATGAAACTTCAGGCATCACTGCATCATAACTCAGTCAAAGCAATGCTGCGTAGTGCTGAATACTGTGGTCTAAGGATATATCATTTTGATAATTTAATAAAGTGAGGTATAACTATATTTAATTTTTGCAGGAAAAAAATGCTTACAAGGAATAAGTTCACATTTATCTTCTGGGATGAGTGACTGATGTACTATTTCTCAATGAGCTATTTTAATCATTATATATAATGTACTTACTGCCTTTGATCTACTTGTTTAGTTCCTGTATCCCACATGACGTTACTTTTCTTACATAAAGATTGGCGAATACTGTAAATACAGATCCTGGCTGGCTGTGGCTTTTGTTTTCTAGATTGTTGTTCTGCTCACCACATTGATTAAAAGCTGCTTACTTTTAACCCAAACTTTAAAACTTTAGGGTACTCTTGTACTATTATTATTTGTGCTTGTGCTGTATGTTTTGAACACATCATTCATCATATAGTCTTCTGAAGTTATGCATAAAAATTACCACCTTGACTATAAGAAATTATGTTAGCCAACTGTTACTAAAAATGGTGTTTAGATACTAGCTGTCAGCATGGTTCGAAATTTCCACCTAAAGATGGAAATCGCAGCAACAGCAGAAAATCCAACATGCCTCTAAAACACAGTGTTAAAGAAACAATGGCTGCCAATATCAGTTAAAACAGAACATTTTTAGAAAGAGAAAAACCAGTGAATAAAAATTTGCAGTAAGAAAAAAAAATGCAGGCATTTGTCTTTGTATCTTGCTTAAATTGGAAATGGACAAATGGTTACTTGGAGCTTTAGGATGTGTTACATCAAGGTAAAAATTTCTGCTAGTTTCAGGTTTTTATTGCTGTAGGTAGAGATATACTCTTCTGTACATAGTAAACATTTTTACTGTCATTAAGTTCATTTTTGTTTCTGCTTTCCTGTAGTTCTCTCAATATGTACCAATCAACCTCCTTCTTAGGTCATGGAGGCCTTTTTCCAGGTAGACCAATGTTTATGTTTTTAATTGGAGGGCCAGCACAAAATATTTCTCATTTCTACTTCAGCAAGGTTTTTTATATTATTTTGTGTTATCTTAATATGCTTTTTACCATTCACCAGCAAGGATCATAGCAACCAAGATAATGATATAAACACTCTATGTAAAAATATTCTATCTAAATCTGTGTAATTATGTAATAACATAATATGGTAAGCTATATTTTCAGAACACCTCTCAGAGAGAGATTGCAAAGCCCTTATGCAGATGTGCTCTGGACACAGAGGAATCTGCAGTCAAGAAGGGATTGTAAAATGGGAAGTAGGTTTGAAAACAATTTACATTTCCAGATTTCTCAATTGATGCTTTGAATATTAAAATGTAAGAGCAACATAAACTTCGTAAGAGAACTTTATATACTCCTCTATGATGATAATCCGAATCACATGTTTAAGCACTCTTGTTAGATATTTAACTAGATATTATCTAGTTAGCAGGTTAGATATTTTCCAGACTGCTTGACTAGACCCTGAAGGACCTTTTGGGGCTGTTATGGTGGGCAAAACAGAGACTTACGGTGGTGGTGAACATGGCTTTCGGTAGCTAAACACAGCCTCCCATATGAGTCCTTGCTAATTTTTGCAAGCCAGGACAATTGGGAGAGCCCCAGTAAGCCAGAGAAAGTAGAGAATCAAAGTGATAAGATAAATGATTTTGTAGGTGACTCTGAGTGACAGATAAAAACCAATATAATAGGTGAAAGGCTATTTGCTTTTCTCTTTAGTTTTTGGGGTTTATTGATCTGTTGTTAATTTGTGGATTATGAAATAAGAAAGAAAAGAGTAAAATCAGAAAAAAAACCCTTTACTCTCTAAATAGAAGACTACAATTAGGAAGATTAATGAATCAACTTGAGTTTCCTTCCTTTGACAGCTTGTTGTTAAACTCTGTTTTTGCCTGTTGGCTTTGTATGAAAGTAAATGAGGGCTCTTTAAAGCCAAATTATATTTTAAAATAGGTATAGTTACTATTTATTGAGCATTATTATAGCTTTTTAATGAGGACAACATCATAGATTATCTTGAAATTCTACTTTACCAGTTTCTAGGTTATCTTGACTTGCTTTTCACCATTCATAAAAACTTAAGAAAAATACAAAAAACCCTACTATGTAAAAATAAGGTACTAAGTGACAGTGTTCATTCTACTCTGTATTCTATTATCATTGTAGGGGGGGATTCTCCCCTGTGCCATGTTCCAATTTTTACAGATTAACAAAATTGAGGGTAAGTTGGTTTAAGGAATTTACTCAAGGTCATGTGGTTATTAAATATATTGTGGAGATTCATACTCAGGTTTGTCTAAATGGGGAATTTAAACCCAGTTTGACCTAATTTAAGGCTGGAGTTCTTTTCATGAATTTCCTAAATAATGAGCTCACACAGCTTTAGCTTGATTGATTATATTGGGATCAGCTAAGTAAAATGACTTTCACTACAGAGCGCTTATAAAAAGAAAAATAGTCAAAGAAACTTGTTTCATCAGAGGTGTTCAGAAGAAAACAGATTTTACCCCAAAGAAAAGTTCAAAAGGTTCAGAAGTTCAAAGGCCCATAGGAAGGAGGCCTTCCTTCAAAAGGAGGGATTTAAGTCTCGGACAGTGTTGCTGTAGGGCAGCATTTCCTAAATTTACCTTATAAGGCTCACTTGTGATGCTCGTTAAAAAATACAGATTGTTAGCCCTCTCCCTTAGAGACTGATTCAATGGCTTTATGTGGTGAGACCCAGAAATCTGTATTTTAACAAGGACTCCTCCTTGCAAGGTTGTTTTATTTTCAGGGAAATTTAGAAAACATTGCTTAAAAAGTATGAGTCAGTCTTCTGAACTCCTAAAATCTAGCATAGATATGTATTTTAAATAGATGTTAGAAGAGTATAACAAAATGTCATCAAGGAGATTTTGTTTAAAGGTAGCTATGAATAGAAGACTGTGCAGAAAAGACGTCAGAGTAAATGAGGCCCAAATAAAATAAAAGATGGTTCACATATTATTCAGGACCTTTTCAGATGCATGTGTTGGAACACCAGTTCACACTGGTTTAAACAAAAGTAACAGTTTAGGGAGTGGGATTTACTAGCTAACAAACACTGGAAAGGTCCAAGGGCTTAAATAACGCATGGGTTCCACCATCCCTGATTACCAGTTCATTCTCAGTGAAGGCTGTGATTGGCCAGCATGAGTCACCTGCTCACCCTTGTGGTTGGTTGGGGGTTATAGATGGTGATTGACAGTGACACGCACAGTGATTGACAGTGACATGCACTGCATGGAGAGGAACAGGATTGTTCAAAGGAAAGCAAGGAACCATAAGAGAAGGGCATTGGGAAAGAGATTTAGGGCTGTGGTGAAAGTGATCTAGGTCAGTCACTAGAGTACCCTCCCACACTGTCATTATTCTTTTCCCTTTATTTTGTGCCATATTTAAGAATTTGCATGAATTGTAATATTAACCCCTTAAAGTAGTATACATAAAATTAAGTATTGTAATTAAAAATATATACATAAGCCTGAGGTGGCATCATCCTATAAATTTTCTATAAAATGACACCTGAAAATCCAAGCTTGATTGACCGTGCTACTCATTTTTCAATTGCAATTGAATAGAGAAAGGACATGGTTTACAGGGAAACTAACAAGCCTTTCAGGGCTTCCCTAGCACCTAGATAATGAGTATGTCATTATTTCATTTCCTTTTGCATTCAACGCTCCCCTAAAGGACCTGTTTGAAATGATGTTATCTTTGGAAATTGATTTTTCCTAAATTAGAAGCATCAATTTTCTTAGAGTTTTCCAGTGATGTTTTCAATAAAAATTCTGAGACTTTACTTTCTTGCCTATGCATTAACCTCCCCCCCGCCCAAGAAAAAGTCTTATTCTCCATCGTTGCAATGATAAAGCAATACAATAATATTTGAACACCTTTTACTAAAAAGTTGGAAAGATTTTAACATTTTTTAGCAAACTCATAAACATTGGCTATATTGGTAGCTTTTTAAAGCAAAACGTCCTTTCAGACTAAAAGGGACAATGAAAGAGAAACCATTCATTCAACAAATCTGAAATAGTCTACTGTGTGGCACGTTACAGTAGGTACTTTGGGAGTCTTGTTGTGTGTTATTCATTATCCAGAGTAAGATTAGTGATTCTAGAATATTAGTTCTCTAAGTCTTTTAGAAATCTGTTTCATAATAACTTCTGCTCAATAAAATTTCTAGACTCATGGGGTGGTTGCCACTGCCAGACACATGAGTAGGCAAAGTTGGGTGTTGGTATCTGCTCAGTTGCCTTTCAGCTCTCCCTTCTTGCCTCTTCTTTCTGCTCTCTCTGGTAGAGTCCCTGTAAATCCCATGCCCTGAGTGCTGGCTGTCTCTTCGGGGCTCAGTGGTCCTTACTACTGGCTCCTGTCCAGCTCTGCTCTCTCATAGTGTGCTATCTCCCAGAATTAACCCTTTTTACCAGTTATGATGAGTTTTGGTTAGTGTGAAGATGGTATTATATTTAGAAACACAGTAATTCTTGATTCCTGCCTGGCTTTCAGACACTCTTTTCCTCCAAGTTTCCAAAGGGGTATGCAAACACTATAAAATAGAACAAGAAAATGCTTTGCTTACCATGCTAGGAGAGAGCCTGGTGATCGAGGCTGGAATTGGTAACTTAGGCTAGAGGACCAAGGAGATTTTTCTCCTTCAGCCTAAACTGGAACCTGGGAATCTTACTGCTATATAATAAAAGGCCCATCTAACATATTTACCAGCTCTGAGGAGATGGAATCAGAGAGAGACAGCAGGCAAGAGAGATGGCACATGTCCGTACTCTTCTGGGAGGCCCTGGCCTGGCTGCTTTTGGGAAAGCATATCCTTAAATGTGTCTCTAAGACTTGTCTTCTTTCCAAGAGCACATTTTGGGATGGTTTAAAACAGTGAGTTTCTCCTACTAACCATGAATTGTTATTCACTAGCTTTTTCTTTACACTGTATAAACTGATGTTTGTGGCTTAGACCTCACTTCTGAAATGCTGGTCTTAGGTATTCATGTGAAACTCTTAAATAAGACACTGGGGTTTAATACAGAGAAAATGAAACTGGAAGGCAGGCGACATCGTTCCAGTTCCCCTTCTGCTACTTTACACCACTCGACTTTCGGCAATTCACTCAAATTCTCTTAACCTCAATTACCTCACCTGTAATTTAAGGATATTACTGATACTCCTAATTAATCTTTTTTTATGGTTGAGTAATATTCCATCGTATATGTGTACCACTCTTTATCCAATCACCTATTGATGGACACTTAGGTTGCTTCTATATCTTGGCTATTGTAAATAATGCTGTAATGAATATAGGGATGCATATATCTTTTTGAATTAGTATTTTCGTTTTTATTCAGATGACTACCCAGAAATGGAATTGCTGGGTCATAAGGTAGTTCTATTTTTAATTTTTTGAGGAAACTTCATACTGTTCTCCACAGTGGCTGTACCAATTTGTAATCCCACCAATAGTGCATGAGGATTCCCTTTTCTCCACATCCTCACCAACACTTGTTTGTTGATTTATTGAGGATAGCCCTTCTGACAGGTGTGAGATGATCTCATTGTAGTTTTAATTTGCATTTCTCTGATGATTAGTGATGTTGAATATCTTTGTATATTTCTGTTGGCCATCCGTATGTCCTCTTTGGAGAAATGTCTGTTCAGGTTGTCTGCCCATTTTTAAATTGTATTGTTTGTTTTTTGGGGGTTAAATTTTATGAGTTCTTTATATATTTTAGGTATCAACCCCTTCCAGATGTATCGTTGGTGAATATCTTCTCACGTTTGGTAGGTTGTCTTTTCGTTTTGTTGATGGTTTTTCTTTGCTCTGCAAAACCTTTTTAGTTTGATGTAGTCCCATTTGTTTATTTTTTCTTTTGTTTCTCTTGCCTTAGGAGATCTATCCAAAAAAATATTACTAAGAGAAATGTCAAATGCTTGTGTTTATTTCTAGGAGTTTTATGGTTTAGGGTCTCCAGGCTTCCTGGGAGAACAGATGCAAAGAGCTTGTAGGCCTGCTAGCATGCCCTAGAGACAACCGGATGGAGACATTGAAACAAGAAGGAATGGACTGTGGCCCTAGTGTCTGACAGCAGTGCCTCCAGTGGTGAGACGCTTCATGGAAGGGCCAAGGTGCTCAGTATCAGCTTCTAGTTCCAGGGACAGTTTTTGAGAACAGCTAAGGCTTTCTCAGGAGATAAAAGACAACCAAATGAAGGATAGTAGAATAAATTTCTTCTCAACAAAAAGTTCACTTGACATAAAATTCTAGAATATATAAATTCATTTCTGAATACTTTCTTGATAACCTGAATTTGTTGGGAGCAGGGGAGTTGAGAACCCCTACTCAGAAAACTATTTAATATTTGGAGAAAGGAAAGTTATAGAAGAAAAAGTCGTCTCTAAGAGTAAACTCTTGCATAGGGAGATTTCAATTAGTTTTTCATGTGCGGGGGGTTGGGAATAGAGCTGAGAAGGACAGCCCTGTCATTAATTATACACTGTAGTTCATGCTGCTGGGCCTCCCTGTCTGTGTGTACACACAGGTCATTCCAGTGGGCATGCCCATATTTCTCTGGCTCTTGCCTTCACTTGGTCATGGACAGCCCCCTGATGCTCAGCTACTTCTAATCCAGTTATTTCTGGACATATCTGGCATGTATCTTCTTTGTGCTTAAGAGCAATTCTGTTGGCTAAAGATGATGCCAAATCTACCATGTGCTTCTTTCCCTCTCTAGTCCTTTTGGTTATTGTAACTACCCTGAGAGTCTCTGCTATGTGTCTGCTGTGGATAGAATCAGAGAAGATGCTCCAAGCGTGGTCAGTGAGGGTCATCCAGAGCTCCCAAAGGGCCACCTCTGAAGTCTCCAAGCAGCAAGGTTAGAAGTGGAGGAGGCTTCTATCCTTCTCATCTAGATCACATGGTTACCCAGTGTTATCCGTTACTTGGATACCAAATGCAGTGTGGGGCCTTTACTCTGTGACTTGTAGAATTTCTCATTCAGCCTGGGGCCTACAGTCTATCTGTATAAAATGGCTCAAAGTGAGTCCCTGAGGTTAGGCCTGGGAATTCGACAGGCAACAAGTGACAGATGCTGTACTCTTCTCCCCTCCTCCTCTCTTCTTCCTTCTGCTTTCCCTGTCCTTCTCTCTGTGTGTGCTTCCCTCCCTCCCCCCTCATGTAAATCAATTTTTGCAAATAGATGCTTCCTGGCTACCTGCCTCTTTTCTCATATGTATGCCTTGACCATAAAATTCTAGAATTTGGGACCCCTGCTTTGCTAATTTACTATGTTTCATTGCTATATTCCTCCATATATGCTGTCTTTATTTAGAGTTACCAGATAAAATACAGAATGCCCAGTTAAATTTGATAATTAAGATAAACAATGAACAATTTTTAAAGTATAAGTATATCCCAAAGGTTAAATGTATGTAAAGGACATACTTATACTAAAAATTTATTTGTTGTTTATCCGAAATTCAAATTGAACTAGGTGTTCCATATTTTTATTTGCTAAGTCTGACAACTGTAGTTTGGCTTTCAACGGGAGAAGAAAGGCAATCTGAGGAACTTGGACATACCTGGGATATTTTCCACCAGAGGTTTGGGAATTAGAGACTCCTGCGTAATCGCTCATGTCCTTGGTTATTGCTCAAGGCAAGTCTGACACAGGAAACCTCTGAGAAGAGTACCCTGGTCATTCTGATGTTAACAGTTACATCTCCTGAGTTTTACTGTTCTTTGTTGAAAAATTCTGAACTAAGACTCCATGAATTTATATAAAACGATAGAAAATACTTTTCCCTTAGAGAGGTATGAAAATAGAAATAGTACTTTAAAAACTTTAGCTTTAGAAATATGATCTATATTGATCTGAATTGCTAATGTAAAAATACTGTTTTTATTTTTAAATCTATATGTCTTGCCTTAAAGTTTTCATAAATATTGTAGCAGAATATTAACTTTCATTATTTATGAATCTGTTGAACTTTGCAAGGATTTGCTGACAGTTAAAAGATTACAATTTTAAGGATAGTTCATTTTACATCATAAATAACCTAAAAGGTCATTCAGTGTTTTACAATAACATTCAGAGAGCAGATATTGAGAGGAAGTATTAAAAGTTAGAAGAGTTGACAATTTTAATAAGGTTCATTGATTTTTTAAAATATTGGAAATAAAAAAAATTGAAGTTCCATCGGGGTTAATGTGATTGTTTTTGTTTGTATCTTTTCTATCTTTTCTGAAATTCCACCATTTTGATTGTATCTTTCTTTATTCAAGCTCGTATTTTTGTTTGTAGTGTTAATTAGAGTACAGGCTAGGCTGATCTAACAAAGAAACTCAAAATTAAAGTGGCTTAAATAAAATAGAAGTCAGTTTCTCTCTCTCTCTCTCTCCCTTTCTCTCACTCACACATGTGCGTGTGCGCACGCGTGCGCTCCCCCCCCCCCCCACACACACATTTACACACATACAAGCCTAAATGTCCTGGCATCTTTCCTATGCTCAACCTGTAGTCTCCATGTTTAGGTCCAAGCTGACAGCTTCTTCATGCCAGCTGGAAGGGGCAAAGGAACCAAAGGACTCATGTTCACATGTGTTAAGGCAAGACCTAGAAGTGACTCACATTACTTTTGCTGGCATTCTACAGAGCAAAATGGTCATGACTAGCTAATGGGATGCTGGAAAGTATCTGGGACCATCTTGAAGTGATATTTTCTGATTTTTTTTTTTTACAGGTTTTGACAAAAGAAGCAATGAGATTCTTTAAGCAAAAACCATTTTTAAAATGTCATACTTTCTAAAAAATAATTTTATCTTGATTTACTTTCAGTTAAGATAATGAAATTAACTTATTGTGTGACATTATAAATAATATTTGTTCATCAGGATATTTTTGTAATAATTTTTGTAATCCTACACCATGTAGGATGTGGTTAAAAAGTATATAATTGTCACCATGTATGAAAAATAAGTTAATTTCTAGCTTTACTCTTAGATGGGATTTTACATGCTTTTGTTTCTATTGGATTTATAATTTAATGCAGAACTTTCTTTTTTCCAGAAGTCTGGTATACTGAAAGTGTTTTTCAAATATTATGCCAACTGCAGCATTTGTTTTGACTTTCTGCTCCAAAAATCACTTTGAGAGACTTAATGGAAACGACTTCTCTAATGAACCACTGTTTCTTCCTGTATCATTTAATTGCATAATTTGGTTTATATAATAGATATTTGGTTATTTGTAGGTTATTTATATGTAAGTTGTACCGCTGAATGTGGCAGCTAGTATGCAGGGTTCTTGATATCTCTGGAACTTGGATAACAAGGTGCTACTCAGGCCAGTGAACAGTGCCTGCCACCCAATTGGTTAGAGCCTAGGAAGTTTAAGGAGAATTATGAACAAGGACTCATATTTCATAGCCTTTTTGAAAGCAAGAATCTCCTGGACACTTATTAAATATTTAAGTTTCCAGTCTTTTATCTGGAGATTCTGATTTAGTGGTTCCAGGTGGGGTTTGGGGACTTATGTGTTTCACAAGTACCCCAGATAATTCTCATCACCAAGAAAGTTTGAAAAACAGCACACTGATAGACTTCATCCACTGTGCTGAAGGGCGCATCCTCATTCAGGGGGTCCTCTGCTCCATGATAGTCAGGGCGGGCTGCCATCACTGCCCAGTGGCTTCTTAGTTCTTCTTTTGCCATGAAAGAGCTGCAATGACTGTAGCTATTGCCCACTGTATGCACCTTGAGGGGTACGCCTTTGTTCTTTGACAGAGTCGCAAGATGGCATATGTTTTCTCTCTGATTCCAGACTCACTCACTATCCAATGGCAACTACTCTCACCTGAGAGGAAACAATTTCATGACTATGGATGCAGTCCTGGCTGCTCTTCCTTACATCCCAATCACCAAGTATTGGAATTGACAGTAGTTAACAGTAATGCCTACCTGAAGATCATGGATTACCCAGTTTACCAGTGAAGGTTATTTTATCTTTTATAATCCTTTAATCTCTAGGTTCTCGACAGCCAGAATATTTCCCTTTTCTTTCTTTTTTCACTCAAGGAAGCAAGAAAAGTTACTATCTATGTGTTGAAACTCTCTAGCCTTTCTCTGGGCTTAGAATAATTCAAGCTAAAGCTGAAGCCCATAATGGGATAAAAATAGCCTGGACCTTTGATAAGCAGCTGTGTGAAGACTTTTTATTAGACATCTGAACTGAAAAACTTCTTATTCTAAGACTCTGTTTCCTTGATCACCAAAAATGAGGCAGTATTTAGAATCTGATTCTACACAGGGATTACTGCATAAAGATTTTTCATCTTTACTCTCTGGGTTCTAGTACATCTATATTCCACTTAGTTTTGGGAACAGTTCCTCTGAATGGGATAGCTATAGACCTCCTAGTTAATACTAAGTGGAATTGTGCAACTGTGGCATGAATAGAGCCTTGATTCAATAGAGAGAAATTTTTTAAAAAGTAACATCCTTTAGTAATGGTCTCTATTTGCCTGGAATAGTTAGTAGGCAAGAGAATTCTTTTCTGATGTGGGGTAAGTGGCTCTAAAAGCATATCTCTATTATTGGAGTATCTGCTTGAGGCAACCCAATTCGAGCAGTTTATCTTCAGTGTGGGCTGAGTACCAATCTGACATGATGTAATTGCTCACTTAACATCAGAAGGCACAGAAAGAGTCATTTTGAACCTCCCTGATAGTCTTGAGCAGGCACTCATATATAGTGAAGTACTGGAAACAGCAAGTACGTTTCTACAAACTGCATGCAGGGCCTGTACCTATCTTGTTTATTGTTGTATCCCTAGTTCCTGGTACATAATTGATGCTTAATAATTTTTTTTTTTTTGCATAAATCAAGACATGAATGAATATCCATTCTTGTCATGTGAGAGGACTGTATGTAAAGACTGTCCTTAAAGAGATGCTAAAAAGGTACTGTTTTGAAATCTATTTGTAGACCATCTTGGTTCACCTTCTGGAACACTGGTAATGATGATTACACCTTTTCTGGAGAAATAGTGGCCATTCAATCAATGTGGAGCAGCAGTCTTTCTTTCCTTTTTTTTTGTTTTTTTGTTTGTTTGTTTGTTTTGTTAATGTTGTTGTTGTTGTTTCCTCTCTGCCGTACCCAAAATGTGACTTTCTTCTCATTTCTATTGTACATTGAAGGGACAGAAATAATAGAATCATGGGATCTCATAAGCTCTAAAGAATTCAAATGATTGTCTAGTAGTCCAACCATCTCCCCCCACCACCACCCCCCAACTATCTTTTTAATACTGGGGAAACTTTTACATTTCACCAAATTGCGCAGCTGACATTTATGATGCTCTAGAGTCTGGAAGCAGCATCCTGTGTCTGGAGGCAACTCATTCTCATCTTGTATGGCACAGATTGTTCAATGGTTCTTCCTAAACTGCGCTGAAAACCATTTCTGAGTTCTACCTATTAGGACCATACAGAACACATCTTTCTCTCTTCCATATGGTCACTCTTTACATATTTGGTGCCAATGTTTGTAACCCCACATGAGTCTTTTAATAATAATAATGATAGCTGCCATTTACAGTATGCCAGGCCCTGGGGTAAGCGCTTTGTAGATATAATCTCATTTAACCCTCACAATAAACTTACACGTTAGGTCCCGCTATGATCTTCCTGTCATAGATGAAACCCTGAGACTTAGAGAGGCTAAGTGTTTTTTCAAAAGTCACAGAGTTAGGAAGGTACACATCTGAGATTTGAACATGTCTAAATTGGAGTTTGATTTTAGGTCAACTTTACAATGAATTTCCCATTATTTGTTTAAGAAGTTTAAGTTACCCTCTGTTATTGGTGGCTAAAATTGGCCTAACGAATATACTTGGTAGTCTGCATTTTGCAGCATCAGCTTCCTCTTGCATTTGGAAAAAATGTCATTTGTTTGTTTGTTTGTTTTCCATCACCAGTCTCAGAGCCTTTTTCTTTTCCCCTAGATTCTTAAAGTTTACCAAACATGGTTTGAACTACTTCTGACAGGAGTGAACCATGTTTACAAAGCAGAACAAGTAAATTCCCACTCTGCCAGACCACTAGGTATACAAGAGGTGGCACGCAACCATCCTCTACTAACCCCCTCTTTCACTAAATGTAAAACGTTATCCTATGGGAGAAGGGAAATAGTTGGTAAGATGAGAAAAGGGATACATTTACTTTTTGTTTTATCCGTTCGTATGAATACATTGCTCTGTGGTTTAGAAACAAAGCAAGACATGAGATAGTCTATTTTCTTGGCAAATTTTGGTGTTTATAAGACCACTATTTGAGTATTTTACAGTTCTGGTTTGACTAAATATAGATAGATCGTCCTAGTCTTTTATTAGAGAAAGTATCTGACTACTGTTACATATATGAAGACAGATTTCCCAAGAACATGGGAAAGACATGTGACTCTAGAAGTAGGGAAAGAGGAGATGTTTAGCCAGAAAAGTGAAACATCAAATATACACATATACATTACAATTACATCTTTACAAACATATCTGAATTACCACTTTTCCCTGATTTCTTTTTTCAGTTTGATCAGAAAGGCAGCCACAGGCTTATATTAAGAGTAAGAGATTACCCTGGTTCTTACACACTCGCATCCACTCCCGGCGTGTCATGTGCAGACTCAGATTTAGGTGCCGTCTGCCCTCATGTGATATCCAGTCCGTTTTCTTATTTTCTCCATCAGTTCCTCTCAGTAATGTCTGATGCTGCGGTCTTGCCTGGACACCAAGCTGGATAAGGGGCACTGGCCATTGCTACTGGCTGCCAGTGCCTGGCATTCAGAGAACTAATGGTACCAAAGTCATTCTGCCACCCCCTTCCCGGGCCTCAGTTAGGCCCAAATGTTCAAGTTCTAGCCCGAAACACAGTTAGGGTCAAGTTTGGACACCGCCACCCTACAGAGCATTATTAAATAAACCATAAAAAGGCCTATTGGGATTTAGCTAACTCTCATTACTGAGTGGAAAGCAGGCTTGTTCGCATGTCGAGTATGATTTTCCTGCTATTGTCCTTTAATCATGTATCTGCTTATCATTATCACTTTTGCCAGTGAGTTATTATGATTAGGAGGAGAAATTGGAAATCTAGTTGATTTTACCAGCAAATTTTGTGGATTGTTTGGCGAAGAAAAATCCTGAAAATGTAGCATTGGCTACAAAGAGATTTTAGGATTATGCCTGGGCTTTGCTTATATCTATGCCCTTCCAGTCACGCACTGCCCTAGATAATTGAAAATGTGCCGTATATGCGTAGCCATGTTAGGTACGCAGCAAGATGACACAGCGTGAAAAAGCAGATTTGGGTGATGCCACTAGCTTGGTCTACAACAGTGTGATAAAATCAGGTAGCTAAAAACAAAAAGATAAAGTTATTGACAAAACAGAATATAGAATTAGTTTGGAACTATAACAGAAAGAAATCCATGTGTTTAGTATTCAGCGTACAGACCCATAAAAAGTCAATTAAAGGTTTAAAATTTCAGTGCTGATCCATATGTCACTCCATATTTCCTTAAGCCCTGGTGCAGAAATAAATATTTCTAATAATAAGCCTTTACTCATGAGGTCCCTTAGGCCTGCCGTGCTCACGAGTTAGAGTCTGTCAGTCTAGTGAAAAGAACTGTTAGAAATATTATAATAGTCCTCCAGATCTGAGAGATGCAACATACAATTGATATAATTATTTTTAGCTTCAAACAGTTATGGACTTTTTTCTACCATGGTTTATTTTCAGCCTCCTGAGATAGTAACCTGTAATTTTATTCATTAGTTTTTTACCCCTCCCAAAGAGAAAAAAAAAAAAGGTTAAACGTCAGGGAGCAGATGTGATAAAAATGGCAGGGAGGTAAGAAGGCTCCAAATTCAGGAACTCTGTAGGAAACAGCACTTCGGTGGGAAGGTGCACACAAAATTATTTCAACTCTAATTTCTGATTCTGTCTTAAAAAAAAAAAAAAGAATTTGATTTCTGTTATCTTCTCTTTCCCTGAGGCGGGGGATGGGGTGTGGGGAGGGGTGGAGGTGGAGGTTGAAAGCTGATGACTGTTTTAACATAGTTGAGTCCAGGCAATGAAAGTAGAGCTGAAAAGCTTTGTCCCCTCCTTAGGAATGTGTCTGGGACAGTCCTGGGTGCTAACACCCTTGAGAACTCACTTCTACTGCCTCCTTTTTTACCTCTCCTGGCTGTGTGCCCAGGCAGAAAAGGGGACAGAAGTGGCCGTGCTAATACCTGACTTCTCAAAAATTCACATGTTATTGACCCAAGATTTCTAAGACCCCCAGGCCCCTGTCTTTATCCTGGTTCTTTGCCTTCCCAGAGTGCCAGGAGAAAGGGAAGGGACAAGCAGTGCCACTTGAAGTCTTCTTTTGATACTCAAATGCAAAAAGGACTGAGAGCCTTCTGAGCAGCAGTTATGGAGTCGTCTCAGTAAATCTGCAACGGAATTATTTTAAAAAGGAGAGAAGGAGACCAGTGTGGGATGGTGAGGGATGGAGAGAGTCAAGTGAGGTCAGTTCACAGAATTATAAAATGCCAAGGCTGGAAGGACATGGGGGTGGCATCTTCAAGAGCCTTTTTTTTTTTTTTTTTTTTTTTTTTTTTTTTTTTTTTTTGCAGGTGAAAGAACTGAGATTCATGCAGGCTATGACTTTTAAGGTTTCGGAAAAATAAGATTGAATATTTACGGATAGATTTCGATGTTATGGTACAGGTGCTAGCACTGCTATTTAAAGTCTGGGCTACAAACAGAAATGAGTGCTGATGGGAGGAGGGCGATGGCTGTGTCAGCATTCGCCGTCACCGAGAGTCTTTTCAAGAGTCTCGATATACTTTTATAGTGCCTCTAATCAGGGTGCTATCCTGAGGCTAGATCTTATCCAAACAATAAGATCTCTAGCACTCAGAGCTTTAATTTCAGAACAAAATAAAAGGAAACTTTCTGAGCCTCAATTCCAATCTGCATGAGTGCTCAGTTTTAGATGTGTGTAGCGTGCATATTATGGAGAGCAGAAAATGCCAGCTCCCAAGCAGTAAGATAACCGCTTTTCTTCATTCTCCATCCTTGTTCCCCAGGCGAGATTGAGGGTTGTGTGGTGGTAAAGGCATTAAGCATCCATTTTTTCAAAATGCCAGTTTTCTCTCAGTTCCATGATTCTTTGCATAATTGGAAGAGTTCCTAGAGCAAGCTAAAGCTGTGGCGGTAACTCAGTCATCCCTGAACTGCATTAGTCAGACCATTACAGTTCTGTCTGTTATGCTGAGATTGCAAACCTCCGGGGTGTGGCCAGGTCTTCTCTTCTGTTTTGTATTATATCTAACTCAAGATAGCCCTTGAGAAATCATAAATACAAATAAAACGAATCTGATTTTATATTAATGTCATCTCAACTACCGTATATAAAAAATAATGGAAAATTTAAGAGAAATCCTAGTAGTTAAATCTGTAAGTGAAATTAAGATTGAAACAGAAAAATAAAGCACCTCCTGTGGACCCCTTATTTTAAATTGGTGTGGCATTCCAGCAGAATACTGCTTTGCTCAATATAGTATGTAGCAATGGCTTTTTTAGAAATTGACCAATACCTATCATTTGACACTCTTGTCTAGTTAGTTTTCAAAACCTGTAACTTTCTAGTGGTACTGTTGGTATCTACTTCTTCCTGTTTAAAAAATAACCAGTCATAGTCATCTTGTTCTAGATTTCTAGTATCTGGCAGGTGTAGGAATTAGTTAACATCATTTAAAATTTCACAATAATTTCTGATATTACATTGATTGAATTGAATAGAATTACAACGTTTTGTACCATTCACTCACTCATTTCCATATGAAACTTTTTTGTCTCTAGGTATTGGAATATACTTTTAATATAGCACTTGATACTTTCAATTACGGTAGTGGCAGTATTTTTCTTCATGCTACTTTTCAGATTGTTTGAAGGTCTGAAGAGTTTCTTAAAGCTCCAGAGCTGTCTTTTGGGCTCCAAAGTAATCTAGATAGCAGTGCTCGTCCTTAAGCACCCTTTGCTCCTCACATTTGATCATCTCAGTGTTCTTAGTCTTCTATAAAGACAGTTAACCACTGCTGTCCTGTTATCCTTAGTTCTTCTCTCTCTCTTGCTTGACCCATTTTCTTACTGTGTCAACTGGAACCATTCTTTTGTAAATGCTTCATTAATGGCCACTCTTACTAGGAGTGAATCTTTCTTGGTCACAGCAATTTCCCACCACTGAATTGCTAACTCCCTCTGCGCTTGGCCAGTATGTGAGTCTTGACCCATTACTAGAGGAACTTGAGATGAACTCCATTTGTCTTTGAAGACCTTGGGTAGTTAGTTCCAATGCATGTCTCTCATGCAGGCAAAACCACATATGTCAGAGTGAATATTTGTATAGTGCTGAGAATAGCTCCTGTTGTATAGTAAGTGCTATGCAATTGCTAAATGCATAAATAAGTAAACTGTGGCCTATATGCGCTTGGTGTCCCAGATTGGGCTGTGGTTTGCTTTTACACCTTTCTTTACCCTTCTTAAGGCCTTGGTTGTGGGCCATGGTCAGTGGTGTGCTGGAGCTGGCTTTCACTGGCTTACAGTTAGTTGTTAAATTTTCAGGAGTTTTGTAAATTGGCTGTTAAGCACAATCAGATTTAAAAATTAGATCTTAAAAGTAAATATTTATTTTAAAAAACAGGTAATACTCAAAACTCATCACTTCCTTATGACTTTTCTACACCTTAATATTATCTAAGTATTGTGGTTACTTATGTTTTGCTGTGTCTGTACGTAGGTAGCTCATAGCCATGAGACAGCGCATGGCAACGGTTGCTTCCTTCAGCGGCTGTTTTTCTTCAGTGGGTAGGAGGGGAAGGCTCATGTTGTTTCATGTTACTCTATATATCAGAAATTGTCTTCCAACCAATTCTAATGAAATCTTTTTCTTTTAAAAATTGTTTAATATAACATACATACATAATATATGCATATATTCTATATCTGTAACACAAATGAATACTTTAATAACTAGTTTGTAGTAAATACCCATGAAACCACTACTCAAGTCAAGAAATAGAACATGATCAGCACCTCTGAAACCCCTAGAGCCTTTTCCCAGAGAGAGAAAACCACTTTCCTCGCTTAATAATCGTTAATTGCCTTTCCTTATAATTTCATCACTTTTCCCTGTATAACTTCACAGCACAGTTTATTTATAATTTAGATTTTATATCACCGAAATCATACAGAATGTATATGTCTGGCTTTTCCCCCCCAATATTGTTATGTGCTTCAGACATGCTGTCATTTTTGCTTTAAAAAATTAATGCTTATAATTCTTGTGACGAATAGGCATTTGGTCAATTTTAATGAACTTACCCCACTAAATGGAGGTGGAATTCAACTGGGGTGGTGAAAAGGGGTCCTTCATACATTCCAGGTGTTTCCTGGCCTCAACTGTCCTCAGGCGCTTTTCATTTTCTGCTCTTGAAGCCAAACCACTAGAGCCCAAGCCCTTAGCCATTTTGCATAACAGCCTCGTTACCCACATATTTGCCCTCCCTTTTGCTATCACAATCGAAGTCCTATGGAAGTAGAGGCCCCACAGCAATCTTCTAAGGGCAGCACGTGACTGGCGGCACTTGGCCATCACCTTGGAGGCCCATGAAGGCACTTGGCATTTACTCTAAGGGTATCAGTACTGCTGCCAGGGTTGTTTCTCTCCACCCTGTGTTGGGCCTCCAGGCCTGCTCTGGTTGGGGCACAGGTAAAGACGGGAGAGGCATAGCAGAACCATGGTGGGTGGCTGGCAGATCAGCATGCTAATGAGTGCCAGGGCAGCTTTTTTGTGGTGCCAGTCTTGAACTCCTTGGGTCTGGGCAGAGGGCATGGCGGGGAAAAGCCAACTTCCTATAGTCCTTAAGGGAATCTGTGTGCAAGAGTTTGGGATTTGAGAAGCCCATGTGTATAGGTGCTGAATAATCAAAAAAAAATTCTTTAGCGCTTAGCAGAGTTCTGGGGTCCCTTTGGTGTTCCAGAAGTAAATCTTTAGCTTCTGAATTGAAGAAAGTTTATCATGTTCCCAGGGGAATTGCTGGGACAGCTTTAGGAAAGCTGACATATTAAGTAGCACTCAAAAGAGTTCTGGCAGTGGCTTTTACCAATGATTAAGGAAGTAACTTGGTACTTAACATGGCTACTACTGTACCTGTGTACAGTGCCCAAATGCCAGCTCTGGGTATGCATGTGTGGTGGGAGAGAGTCTCCATTCTCTAAGGAATCTTACTTCATTCATCCTGCTAGCTTTCAAAAATGCAGAAATCTCTTCTATTATAGAACAAAAAAGAAAAAAAAAAACATCAAAGTAAGTTCCCTTGGCTCTATTTCAATCTCTAGATACCTTTTATTTTTATATGATTTTTCACAGGAAAAACTTTCAAAGAAAAGATCTACACCAGTAGTTTTAATTTCCTTATCATAAGAATCCTTTTTAAAATCTTTTAACCTGGTGACTTTCCCAGAGTCAAGAAGATGCCGAAACTAAGAATAGCCTACCTTGGGAGAGGAGCTGCTAGAGAACAAGTAGGAGTTCCCGATAATTACCAGTATGATTGCTGAAGTAGGGAAACATTAAAGCAGATGGAGAATCCATTCCATGAGCTCCGGCAAACATCTAATAGGATTTCCAAAAATAGAGAACTGAGAAAAAAGAAGAGATGTAAAAAACAAGAGAATAATTTTTCTCTCAGAGTAGTCAAAACACATGAATGGTCACATTGAAATGGCCTATGAAGTGCCATGCTGAAGAATAGTTTTTAACATCTTACACCTATATCCCTGATAAATTTCAGAAGATGACGAATAAATAAAAGACTCTAAAAATTATTTAGAAGAAAAACTTACAAAAAGCTTAACTACAAAGGCAAAGGAATTACATTTATTTCAGACTTTTAATCCACAGCACTAGATGCAAGAAGATAATGGTTCAATAACTTCAAATTCCGAAGAGAAAGATTTTATTCTAGGATTTCAGACCTGGCCAAAAAGGCATTTTCAGAAAAGCAAGGAGTCCAAAAATTTTACCTCTCATTAACTTTTTCTGAAAAATTTATTTGAGGATATATCAAGAGAAATGAAAATGAATCCAAGAGAAAAGAGGACATGGAATCCAAGAAACATTAAAACTAATCCAAATTACAACATGAGGTCCAAGGTTCCAGAAAGAATGTTTTCAGAAAGAAAATAAATAATATCATAAAATTTTATTATAAAAAGGATGTGTCATCTTATTGATAAGATAATGATTTGTTTTACCAGTCACAAAAAAGAACAATTAGAAGCTCAAAGAAAAGAAACTTAAAACAAAAAAAATCATAATCTAAATGTTGAGCAAACTAAAATGTTACAGTTTTGAGTAATTGATGAGTTGTAAGAAAAGCGAATGCATTTGATGTTTGGAACATTTTCCTTGCGCACAGGGTTAGCTGAGATTTGGAGTTTGGTGGAAAGTTGAAAAGTGATAACAGTCAAGGACACCCAACACAATACCGACCATACAGTAACTGCTCAAACCTTGGTTCCTGTTTCATTGTCCTTGCCCCAACTCCTAGCACTTCTAACTACTTTTAACACCACTTATATTTTAAATAAGCTTATAGGAGTTCCCAGGTATATAAATGAGGTTTTAATCATCTGAAGAAATTGTTAAAATTTCCCTTTGGGAAGAAATGAAAACAGTTTGGCCAGATATATAATCAAATGATTGCACCGGGTTGACTACAGAGATCCAAAGCATAAATAATATTTAATGAGAAGATTTTTTTTTTTTTTTGGTGGAGCTTGCTAATGCTCTGAATACCTTAAAGGAATAATGTAGTAATTGAAAATACAATATTAGAGCATAAGTACCTGTTCTCTCTAAAGGAAAAGCAGTATATCATAACAGACCAAAGTGATACATTTACGATTGCTTTACTCTTTTTCTTTACAGCAAAGAATATGTTCCCACTGCTCTGTTGCCACAGACATTTCAAGGAGATTGGTATGTTTCAATAGGTTTCCTGTCCTTCCTTTAAAAGCAGCAGAGTGCATGAAAAATCCTAGGCAGATCATTAAAATTGTAATAATACCCCAGTGTGGAAGATGAAAGAGGACTGTGCCTCATGCTGGATTTATTTTTAGTACTCAGTGGTGTGTTTTTTGTATGGTACTTAGATCAGGTCATCCCAGAAGGAGAGGATCACATTAACATTGTTGTTTGCAGTGAGGTATAATATTTAGTGGGACTGTAGCCTTTGAAACATAGATGAAAATGGAGATGATCCCACATCAGATCTCATTTATTGAAACCAGCTATTTTGGCCAGTGATGTGCCTGACAATTCAGTGAAAACTCCCCCTCCCCCTCTTCCTTCCCTATCTCTCAACAATTTATTGCCCAATGTCACATAGCAGTCTATTGCCTGATGTCTGCCAGATCATATGCAAAATATGTCAGATTCTGTTGGGAGTCTTAAAGTCATGTCGGTAGAGCCCTAATCTCTCCTCAAAATTTTCTAAAAATCCAAAGTCAGTAAGGATAGATACCGTATCCACTAATAAGAGGTAGCTCAATTATTGATGGCTCTGTCATCAATTGCTTCTGCCTGATATTTCCGGTTCCCCCATTCCATTAGAGCCACAGCGGAGCTAGATTTAAGGAACACATAGGTGGCAAAATGAAGGCAAGAAAATTTTAATATTTTGGGAGCTTTGAGAAAATGTTGATGAAGAGGAAGTATTAGAATGATCTAGAAAGTAGAAAATTTCATTTGGTGTGCCATTGGCATTGTATTATTAGCTTTGAATGTTCACGTACAAGCAGATTTTCACAATTATCATTAAAAAAAGGTCACACTACTCAAAATGTCAATAGTGTTTGTTCTACTAACTGTGATTTTTGGTGTACACCTCAAAAATAAAATAGTGAATTATTTTATGGGCAAAATAAGTTTATTTGGAAATAGAGAATTGTAATTTTGGACAAGCAAGCTCCGGTGAACTGTAGGCAAGTCCAAAGAGACAAAGGGGAGTTTAACTTTCATTAGACTTCAGGAGGAAATTGGGGAGGGTCGTTTCGAATAACAGTTCATTGGAGAAGAACAAGAGCTCAAGGTTGAGGCGATTTCTCCTTGGCTGCAAATGGTGGTTACTCTAATGTTGCTGGAGCAGGGAGGGATCTTCCCTTTTTTTTTTTTTTTTTTTTTTTAAATTAGGAGGTAACATTTCTGTGTGAGAATGTCCTATTAACTGTGCTCTTTGCCCCCTCCCCCCAATTTACTAAGGAATTAAAAAGTTTCAAAATTAAAAGAAATGTTACACAACTGGTAAGTTAGATTTCAATTCCAAATCTAACATCAAAACTCATATACTTAAGGACTTGGCCACAGCCGTTTTATCATTCATAATCTCCCCATTCTTCAGGCATATGTATCATTTTATATGAGAAAGCGAGTAACATATGGAGGGGATATTATGTGAACCTACTGAAAAGTTCTGATTCTCTTGTAGCCTTAATTGACTATTTTTTGAAGATTATAGTCACTTTGTACCTTTGGAACAGCCGACTTATCAAACCCATTTTCTATTTCCTTTCTGATGTGTGCTCAATTTGACTGATTTATTTGCCATTCAACAATATTTATTAATCTCCTACTACATACTCAGCCCTGTGGTAGATGTAGCTAATACAGAAAAGTTTAAGTTCAAAATATCTCTCTAGTTTTTAAAGAGTTTAAAGCCTGGTTAAGTAGACATGATAACACATGTAAAACAAGAATGGCTAAGACCAGCACACATATATGAGCAGAGCTTCGGTGCAGACTCTCAAGTGCTCTAAGAGGTAAAAAGACAGCAGTCAGAGCCGTATGCAGTAATCAGGGAATGTTTCATGAGGAAGGCAGGATTAGAAGTTCTTTGAAATATGGTTAAGATTTGAAAGTATAGGAAAGAACATTCCAAATAGGAACAATGTAATCAATGACATGAATATTTTGTGTTCATGGAACAATGATACAGTCTGATAGAAAGGGTCTATACAGAAAGGGTATAAACTAGTGGGATGAGTTAGATTGGGAGATATGAATTCATAGGCAAGTAGTTTATTCTTGTTATCACAGGAAAAAAATAAACTATTGATGGTTATATTTATTATATGTGTGCAATAAAGCTTTCTTTTTGAAAATCTGAATTTTCTACTTTTATTCTTAAGGCTTCAGTTAGAACTGCTTTCTTTGAGTTGGGTTTTTATGTTACAATCAAAGCCTTCAATAAGAAATCTCTTACCCAAATCAGTCTTAATGAACTCATTACTAAATTTGCTGCAGGGACGTTGTCAAATGCCTTGTCTTCCACATCTCTCAGGAACCCTTATGTTGGGAACAAGGAACTTTTTTTTCCCATTTTCTTGATTCCATGTTGAGGAAGCTGCAAAATATAACACTCCTCACATCTCTATGCCCTCATTTGCTCCTTCTCTGGGGAGGAGTGAATTAATCAGATTGGTAATTTTGGAAGGAAGAACTAGGCAGTAGTAGAATGATAACTCATTCCCTTCTTTTCCCATTCCTTTTGGGAGTGAGTCTGTCCACACTGTTCCTTCAGCTTCCCTCTGCTATTTTGGAAGTTGAGTGGTAAAGGAGCGAGCCCTGCCTCCCTTGGGGGCCACTGGGGAGTGACTGACTGAGAGTCCACCTAATTCCAGGTTCAGTGTTTTTCTTTTTTTTCACCATTTATTTATTTACTTTTTAATTTAGGAAAGTTAGAAATTTATGCAATCTATGAAATCTATGAAGTGATCCCCTCATTACTCTAGCACCCATCTGACATTACACACAGCTGGGTTCAGTGTTTAAGGCCACTTGTCTATAGATTTTAAGTCACATTCTCAAACACCAGGAGTAGTATTGTTATTTTAGCTTCATTGGCTTCCTCCTTGCTCCTTTCTTCTAATTCTCAGTAGATACAAAACCCGGGTAGGAATGAGAGTTGCTATTTATTGAGCCTTTTTAATTCCTCATCATCTTAAAAAAGCAATATTCATATTTTGGACATTAAGAACTGTGAAATGTATATCTCCTATTCTGTTTTCTTAATCAGATTATTCAAAGCCAATTTTGCTAAATTAGAACAGTTGTATATGCTTTTGTAGTTTACAGATCTGTGTTTTATTCCTCCCTTATATTGTATTTCTATTCTAACTTAATTTTCTGTAGTTCTGTTTTTTAAAAAATTTATAATGACTATTTTTTTTTGTATGCTTTCTATGCCACCTCTAATATATCTGTGGAATTAGGTCAAGTTTAAATCATCCAATACTTCCATGATGTATTGGCAAGCCTGAGAGACTGGCTGTATATAGAAAATGAAGGAGACATGTTAATTAGAAGTGATTCTTAAGCTCGTATAAGTGAATATAAGAAGGTGGCATCATCATGAGACATTACCATCTCACCAATGGCAGGTGATAATTTTCAGATAAACAAGAGACATCTCAGTGAAATAGCCAAAAGATGGGGTACTAGAGAGGAGCTCAGGCAGATGAAAGAAAGAGAACCAATTACTAAAGAATGGAGGAAGAGGAGGAGAAGAAAGGTGGGAAAGAGAGAGAGGCAATAACCATATGCTTTGGAGGAATGAAATGAAAAAGTAAGACAAGGAAGGAAGAGAAAGTAATGTTTCTGAAACCATGGGAAGGAACAGGTAGTGCACATGCAAACACTGCAAGTTTTGTCAGCTGCAAGAGAAAGTTTTAGGAGAATGATAATTATAAGCCCATTATGAGGCAACGGTTTCCTTGAAGCATTTATTTTTCATTACTCCGTCTTCCTATTCCAGGAATATTTATACAGTGCTCAGTATGATACTATGTATCTTGTACTTTGTATATAAGTACTAAATAAAGAATTTGATAGATGAATCTATCGAATTCTGGTGTATTATGTAGTCTTTCCCCACAAGACTCTCTTCTAAATTGGAAGGCTGACTGTGAGTGTGTATGTGTGTCAGTTTGAGTGGGTGAGCAGGACGTATGCTGTCAAGATGGTCCCTCTCCTTGCTGATTAAATAAGAAACAACTAATTCTGTGGTATCCACATCCTCACTAGGAACCTGCCCTGTCCAGCCATATTGTCCAATTTATTTAGAGTGAGTTTCTTTGATTTTTGTCTGGGTGAAAATGCGCCTGTTGACAGGCGTGGGAGAGGCGAGTAGGTCGTGGTGGGGCTGGCTGGTGCAGCTGCTTTTAATCTTTTGATTGATCAACTGATTTCTGTCCCCTTCCCACTCTGATTCTGAGTTTAGAGCATCTGTGGAGCCGGGCTGGAAAGGACGGCTTCTGCTTCCACTGCAGTTTTCTCTTTTGTACATTCTTGACGGCAGCCTGCCCCCCTCTTCAGTACTCCCTCCTTTTTATCATTTGCACAATTCCACCTACTTTCCATTCTCTAGAATCTTTTAGATCCTTGTTCTGTTAATGTCACTCCTTCCTCTTGGGGCTGCTATGAATTCATTCTCTTTTTTGCATAAATTATTGTCATTTTAATTGGATTTTTGCATGAAAGGGTCATAAATGTATGTGTTTTGTCTGCCATCTTGAACTGGAAGTCCCTTCTCGACTTAAAAATAAATTTCCAAGACCCTCACTTTGTTATTGGTGTCCTTTGGACATTCGAAAGATATTTATTTCTCAAACTGTGTTTATGATAATAATTTAATTATGATGATAGGCAAATTATTTTTCCTTAAAATTCATTATTTCTAAGGATCAAATAGAGCTTCTGATCTTCAAAAGTACACTGTGACATCAAAATGAACTGATACGATTCCAGGGAAAGAGAAGAAATTTGATATTTTTATTTTCTAATGGCTCTTGTGTAGGAAAATATATCATTAATGTCAAGAGCTGATTCAGATGTTCCAAATATTTATTAAATAATAGTTATGTTTTGTGCACTCTGCTAGACTCTGGGTGTTTTGGTGAACTAAATAGATGCCTGCCCTCAAGGCATTATAGGCTAGTGGGAGAGAAAGATATTAAAAACACACAAGTATAAATACAATTGTGGTAAGTCTTTTAAAAGAAAAGTGTAGGTTACCGTGAGGAAGAATAATAGGGGGAGTCTAAATGAGTTTAGAAGATCAGGAAAAATTCTTTAGAGAAGCGACGTTTAAGCAGAAGTCTAAGATATCAGCTAGGCAGAGTAGCAGGGGGACTATTGGAGGTGACAGAATAGCAGGTCAGATGCCCAGTCTGGTCAGAGTGGCCCAAGATGAGATTGGAGAGGCAGGCAGAGACCAAATCAAAATCCTGCAGGGTCTTGGATTATATCCTAAGAGCTGTTAAAAATGTTTATTCTAGGCATTGGTTTGATGTACTGATTTGTACTTTTAAAGGTTTGTTCTTTTCAGCCTTGTAGAGAACAAAAATGGTAAGATAGTAATTTTGCAGTAGTATAAACGAGAGAAGATGCGGGCTAGAAAATAGCAATGGGTGTTTGATGAATTTTAGATAAATATTGTGTATCGAATTGACAAGACTTAGTGATGATTGTGATTGGTTTAGCGGAGGAGTTATTGATAATTTATAAGTTTCTGATTTGGGCAACTGGTGAGATTGAAATGCCATTTATTAAGTTGAAAACTATAGAAAAAAGATGATTTTGGGGAGAAAAATTGAGTTCAGCTTCTAATTTTTACTTGTGAGGGAGACATATCCGAGAGGAAATGTCAAGAAAAGAGTTGGATGTATGGATCTGGATCTCAGAAGAGATATTGGCTAGAGATATGAATTTGGAAATTGTCATCATATAAGATGTTATTTATACCACAGGAGTGGACAATATAAGGGAGAGAGAGGAGAAAAAGAGGAAATCCCAAGACTAAGCCCTGAGGAAACACGACGTTCAGAAGTTGAACAAAGAAGAAGCTGCTCTAAGAATTCAAAAAGAGCCAGAGAGGTAGAAGGAACACCAGGTGAGTTTATGTCAAGGTGTCCAAGAGAAGAGAATATTGCAAGTAAAAGGAAATAAATGGTAAACCCCTTAAAATACTCCTGAAAGACCTAAGTTCAAAGATCAACATTACCTTTTTTCTTATTAAGGTTTCTAACAGAGGTTAGAAACACATTAACACTACAGAGAGAGATTCTTAGGGTGGAGCAGGACTAGCGTGTAGGTAGTCTTGGTAGTCGCCAGTTAGTGGGAGAGCAAGCAAAGAAAGTGCATCTCCAGGATCTGCCTCATCTAGTGCTTTCCGCCCCTCCCCTCTCTTTGCATCATAATCTCAACAACTATTATGCTAACATATTACTTGAAAAATTATTGTGAAGGCAACACCAGTGGAGAAGTTCTCAACGAAAGTAATTTCTACTATTTTTATCCAACTATGATGCTCTGGACCAGGTTGAGAACAGAAATAGTTGATATAAGTAGTTTTGGGGGATAGTTGATATAAGTAGTTTCTGACTGATTTCTATATTATGTGAATCACTCAGATAAGTACTTAGGTCTTTGACCACAAGAAAGTGAACGTTAGTTGAAAATCGAATATCAACTTCTGTAGAGTTCTCCCTTTGGCTAGTTTAATGTACTTATGAAGATGAGATTATAAAGTATTGTAACAACTTATTGCATGTGTTTTTTCAGGTCGGCGTTATGACCAAAGATTATGTTTCTAATGTTTCGTAGTTCTGCAAGTATACAGAATATGTTAGGCTGTATCATATGAAATTGTCTTTTGTTTGGTAAAAAAATGGCCAAACATGGGCAGTTTCATGTGATTCAACCAAATACTTGATATGTGACTAGCAGTGTATTCCAGAAATGGCTTTTTGTTGTTGTTACAGGAAAAACACAACAAAGTCTCTCTTAGTTACTGTGAACTATGGTAAGTTAACTTGCACTAGATTTAATTTTACTTTGTAGCACCGAACATAATATTTTGAATTTTTATCTCCTTATGTACTTTCTTAAATGATTTCGGATAGCTCTCTAAGGAAGGAACTTAATCCAGAATGTGGAGAAAAGATTTCGAGTTTTACCTGTTCTCTTTCAGTCCTTTCTTTATACCTAGAATGTAAATGGACGAGATTTCATAAAAGCTCATCCTGTGCCTCAGAGCTATTTTCTGGTATATTCTTTAGAAGAGGAGAAGCAGCTCAGAAAGATTCCCTTGGCTGTCTTGAAGGATGGTAGCTATCCTTCTCAGGCCATATTTTCTCAGGCCATATTTTCTCAGGCCATATTTTCTTTAGCTATTTTATGAGGAATTTTATAAGAGCAAATGTCCAGTGCTTAGTGGTGGTCTGCTATAAGGTCTTTAATTCTTTGTCAGAATCTGCTCTCATATAGTTGGATTTATCTTCTTTTAACTTAGCAGAAGCTTGAATTGTTTTTTTTTTTTTTTTTTTTGGCTGCCAGGTTAGTAATTTTTAAAAATAGTGAATAGATGTAATACTTATTAAGATTAGGTATTGATTTTATGTATTTATGTATACACACAAAAAATAATGTAGAGTTTCGTTATTGCTATAAATAACTAAGTAGTATTCTAATTCTCAAAGTTTGAATTATTTTTATTTGTGCAAACAGGTATTATATTTGAAAAACTTATTGAGACATAATTCCTTGTTCCTAATATAGACAAAAAAATTTAAAAACCATAGATTTAGAGCCCACAACCTATGAACCCTAAAATGATAGATGCAGTTGCATATTTTTAAGATTGGGACAACTGAAATTCACCGAGGAACTCTGGGAAGCTGTGCAGAACATGCACCTCCGAGTTAATCCCCTTAAGGTGAAAGGAACTGTGGCATTTATGTCCAAATTCCCTTCAGCCATTAGTTGAATGCTGCTTTTGGGTGTAGTGCTGGTGGTGATGGTGTTGGTTAATTCTCTTAAATACCTCTGACCTGCTGTGTGTGTGGACAGAGAGGCTCTGGCCACCAGGAAGAGCCACTAGGCAGTTGAAAGTCAGTTTTAGGCACTACAGTGGTAAAGTATGAGGATATATGGTGGGACACCAACAACTTCTGCTGCAGCATGCCCCTTGTACTAGTTAGACCTGCCATGTCCCCCTCTTCCCAGTAAGTTCATTCCATCTTGTCATTGAGTCTTCAAGGTGGAGGACAATCACAAATTCTAAAAAGAAAAAAAAAATCAACAGGTGCCCTATAAATCCTCTGAGTTCCAAATATGCCCCTGTTCCTATTATGTGGAAGAAATTCTAGCTCCTCATGCGAGTCGATTACTCTTACTGGTATAATAACTCTATTGTCTGTTGGTCTCTTAACATTAACAATAAAAATGACTGGGAGGCACTCATAGCTTTAGGTTTAGTGGCCTCTTACTTTGTCCTTCACTGTATCTTCACTCATCCAGGAACCAGTTCAGCTGACCTGGATATGCTGGAGACTAATCCTGAATGTATTGTTTCCTTCATATGATGGCCTGTAACTATGCCCACTTAAACTAATGATTTGGAGAGTTAGACAGAACTCAGCTTAAAATAGGTAGCGAGGGTTGCATATCCATTTGATACACCTGGGTTTATATGAGGATGCAGAAGCATGCTAGAAGCTACTTTTTGAAGGTTCCATAGTTATCTGCTGTGAGGTTCTTTTGTCTTGCTTCAGGATCAAAGGAGTTAGCATTGTGAATCTTTATAGTGCTTGTCAGAGATTCTACCATGGAACGTCGCCACATGGGATCTGTCAGGTAATATATCCCAAGTGGCAGGGATGCTAGTACCACAGTATAAACCTGTTGCAGAGCCTTCTCTTGCCCCGAACTTCGCTTGAAAGTGGCATTCTTCTAAGTCATATAATGGATGGATTGGAGTGGTATTCCCAAATATGGTGTTGTCTCCAGAATGCAAAGAAATTTATCAAGTGCTCTGCCTTTTCCTTAGTGATAGGAATGAAAGCACCATAACTTGTCCATTACCTCGAATGGGATGTCTCGACATGCCCCAGACTTCTGGACCCCTAAAAATATTTCCAATGTACCAGGCCTCTGAATCTGCCTCCTGCTATACCTGTCCTGTCAGAGCATCTAGTGGACTAGCTTCTTCCTGCTCCCCCATCTACAATTAACATAATGTCAATAGTACAGTGGGTTAGCATGGTGTTATGTAAAATGTCCAGATAATCAAGGTCCTTATTGGACTGTGTTGTTACGGAATCAAGAGGATTAACATAGTCCTTGGGCAAGACCATGAATGTGTGGTGCTGCCCAATTGAAGTAAAAGCAAACTACTTCTGATGTTCTTTCCTGTAGAGAATTGAAAAGAACCTCTCTCCAAATATATAGCTGCCTTCTAGAGGCTGTGTTAATTTCTTCTAGTGAAGATAACACATCCAGCACTGCTGCAGTGACTAAGGCTATCATTTAGTTAAATTTACTGTGCTACACTATCATTTTCTATGACCCATGTGGGTTTTGTAAGGACTAGACTAGTAAATTAAAGGGGGATTAGTTAGGGATCATGATCCTGCATCCTTTAAGACTTTGAAGGTGACATTAATCTACCATTCCTCCCAAGGTGTAGTATTGCTTCGATTTACTGTCTTGGTGGAGGAAGGGGCAGATTTAGAGGTTACGGTTTGCCTTTCTTACCACTATGGCCCTTATCCATAAGTTAGAGAACTGAGCTGAGTGTTACGCCAGCTGCTATGTGTATCTACTATAATTATGTACTCAGCGACTAGGAAAATGACCATAGGAGGGTTCGTGTCCTGTAAGAAGGACTTGGTCTGGACCTCCACTTATTACTCTGCCTCCCTTCTAACAATGGGACTATAATGATGATTTTAAGTATCCTGATATCCTAATAGTGTCAACTCAGACCCTATAGGCAACCATCCTCAAATAGTCCGGGCATTGTCTTCATTCTAATAAATAGCCGTAAGTCCCTTTGCAGGACGGGACCTATTGTGGAATTGGCTACTGTTTATACTTGCTATGTTGTCACAGTGTCCTTCCATAGACTGTTCTTCAGTCTGTGGGCTTTGGGTCTGAGAATTGGATCAGGTATGGAAACTATCTCACTTCAGGCAGCACCGTGATCTATGAGCTGTTGCCACAGATCTTTGTGAATCGGTGATCTCTGGTGTGCCATTTTAGCCTTGTTGCTGTTCTGTTTATGACATCTACCTTGCCTCTGATGGTTAAGTGTTGCTACCTGACCCCTGCGATTCCAGAATCCAATTATCCCCTTGGTACCAGGGAGCCCAGTTCCATAGCATAATCTCTACCAGAAATCTTGGCTTACAGAGAAGGGCCAGCACTAAAATTTTCAATGATGCTGGGTACTCCTCAGTAGCACATTCTTATTTCTTCAGTGAAGGAAGTAGTCTCTGGCCTCCTGGAGAACATAAATAGCTTATGGGTACTATGAATATATAGAATATATACATTCTAGCACATACACTTTTATGAACCTTGGACTCCTTCCTCAATACTCTGCCGAGGAAGTTCTGGCATTCTATCTCATTTAAGTAGACCATTATCTTCCCGACCTCCCCACCCCTGCCGCCATCCCCACACCCCTGCCATTCCCATTCTCCCCCCCACAGCCCCCGCCACCTCAGCTTCAGGTAGCTATTCCAGCAAGGCGTCAGAACCAGTTACAGACATCTTTTCCAGCTGTTCAATCCTGGGTCAGAGGAGAGTACCCCATAAAAATTTTTTCTTTACCTAATATTATATTTCCCCTCTTTTGATTCAGTACCATCAAGGTCCATTCCCAGGCACATTCTCCTATTCCTGTCAATACGTAGTAGTTGGGTCCTACAGTTCTTTACACAGATGATCCCTGTCCTCCAATAGCAGGGACTCAAGTCTGAGTATGCTGAGACTTGACCCCAGTTATTGGCTTAGAACAATCAGAGGAGGTGGGGGCAAATCTTGAGGAGGCAAACATTACATTGTGAGACATTTGCCATAGGCAAGGATTTGCGCGACCCTGTAAACGAGAAAAGGCTGCTGTCTTTGGGCGACTGGACAGTTTCTGCTAGTCCAGAAGGTTTAGGGGATCCTGGGGTTCAAGTTTCTCAAGTACATCTAAACAAATATCCCTGTCTCTTTATATATCTAGGATATTCTCTAGACTTGCTGGGATTCTGAATTCAGTCTTTCTCCGTAATGGCTGATAGGGTTCTGAACTTGATATTCAGCAGTTGATATTTCAGCTGCAGGAGTTAAGTGTCTCTAAAGACTATCATGGAGGCTGTCCTTTTGTTTTTATAGTGTGCTCTGATTGACTGACCTGAGCTTGTCAATGTATTTTCTTTAGTACAGCTATGAAATTTAACAAGAACCAACTAATCAACAAACCTCATCGTTCTTATAATAGCTCTCAAATTCTATGAATATTATGTAAGCTAGTGCACTTCTACCTTGATCTCATTCCAATTCACAATTATGATGCCGTAGCTGACCACAGAATATCACTCCCCACAGTTTACCACTCTTCAATTCCAGAATCCTTTATAAGGATCTGCTTCCTAGAACCATTTCTCTTACCATCTGTCTCAGTATGGGTTTGCATGGAAGCATATCCTGCGATGCTTATGTACAATCTTGGGGGCAATCCTAGAAATCCCAGGTTGAGTTATCAAACCAGTTAGCTTTGTAGGTAATTAAAGTTTAATCCTGCTGAGAGAACTCAAGGAGTTAGTAAAGAACATCCGTCTCAGAGTTGTCTCACTGGAGAGGTGAGAGAGCTGGATTATTTATACAATTACTTTAGTCAGTCATTGGTTGAAGACTGGTAGGGATGGAGGTGTTTACTATAGAGCGCTTCCAGCCTCTTCTAGAGGCAGATGGAGCAGACTCTGGATGCCTGAGAAAGCCCGGCAGTTGGAAGCCAAGTGAAGTACCCTGCTTTTGTAACACCTGAGGAAATTTGGTGGGGGCACTGGCAGTGTCTGCTTTAGCACCCAGTAGCTCAGCGGAGGACCCTGGGTGCCTAGTGGGCTTGTGGGTCACATGTATACTCTAGGGGTGTCTGAACTCAAATGTTTGCAGTTCTTCAAGGTGGGATGTAGCTAGAATTATTACATATGCATGCTGCATATACAGTTTTGTACCCTTTTTTTCCCACTTAGCATTATATAGTGAGTATGGTCTGTTTACGTGAAATATTAAAAACATGATTTTTAGGAGCCGTCAGGATTTCATCATCAAATTTAGAAGACAAGTTATACTCCTTTATGTCAATGTTTGGAAATTAAAAAGCATTACATCATGTTGATAAACATTTTTATGACTACACAGATAACAGTACTGAGCCTATAAGCTTATCATGTGTTCTATATTTTTAAAAATGCAAACGCAAACCGAAGTTTAGATTTCATATGTGTGTACTTTGTTATGAGGAGCGTTCGCCTCGCCAGCCTGCTGCTGCTCCCTGCTTGCTCTCTTGCTGCTGCAGAAGCGCCATCTGCGTGAGGGCTCCTGATAGACAAATTGCTTCCTACCCTGGGCCTTCGTCGCGCGTATGGAGTAGTGCTTAAGAAATAATTGCTTTGGGGGATCTCAGAGTACTCAGAACTAATGAATTCTTCTGGCATCTTCTGAAGTAGTCATAGGACTTGTGACTAAGGCACCAAAAGAAGGATTTAAAATGTAGGAAGTAAAAATGTATTACTAAGGGAGGACCAAGAAATGGAAATGGAGGTTCGTGAGACCCAACACAATGTACCAGGTTATAAACTCATCATGCATGCGTAACTGGGAGGTTCTGGTTTCTTGTATGTAGAGGTGGGGTGGGGCAGGATTACCGGATAGCTATGGACAAGGTGAGGGAGGACTGTAGGGTAAACAGTGCACAGCGTACGTGACACAGAAGACCTTTAGAAAGTTAATTTCCCAAAAGAGTAAGCCAAGAAATAGGGCATTCCATAATGCATGTGAGGCAGGCTTGCATGTACATAAGCTCCACTCTGAATGAGCTGGACTCAGAGGGCCTGAAAAGCTTAAAATCACTTTTACTTGTTTTAGAAATGCCTTTTATACAGGCTCTGTGGCTCTTCCCTCTCCCTGGTTCCTACATGACATTTCAAGTGGGTTTTACAGTTTTTAAGTTATTTTTAAATAAATCAATAATCCCCTTATTTTAGCCCTAGAAGCCCAATTCAGTCTAATAATCATGGAATTCCTGTCTAGTCCACTGTTGTATAGAAATAAAAAAAATAACACAATTTATTTTAAATTCATTTACCCAGCTCAAGCCTGCATCAGGCTTGTAAGCCTGGGAGAGGCGGCTGTGGTCAGCTTCTTGCTATTATTGATATATTTCTTTTCCCCTGTAAAGCAGCTGCCTCTGACCTCTCTAGGGCTGGCTCAGCCAGAGAGTGGATCAGGAGGAGAAAGGGGCTGCTGTATGCGGTTTGTGCAGTTGTAGTCTGGGGGGTGGGTCCCCCTGGATTTTGTGCATATGCAGTTATTGGTTCTTTCTCTTCTCCAGCTGTGGCTCTCTTCCCTGCGGCTCCCAGGATGTGGGCGTGCCAGATGGAAGTGATGAATCCCTCGTATCACAGAGCTCTTGGTGAGTTGCCCTACACAGAACCATTCTACCTGTTGAGGCCTCTGTCCTTCCAAGTAATCTAAGGTCAGCTTTCTCGAAAATTGCCACAGGTCTGCTCCTTATAGCAGAGTCCACATCTAGTCTCCAGAAAAATCTGCCTTTGCCCTGCATGGGTAACAGAGCGGTGCACTCCCCGTACTGCCCCCTCTCTTCAAACTGCCATCTTTTTCCTTTAGTTTTACCTGGTGGCAATAAGTTTTTATTTTTCAATGTTGAGGGGACCCATGCCATACTTTTCTAGTGTCCCTGTGATGTTCCTCTAATTTGGCTTGAAGTAATGGGGGGGAGGGCTGGGTCACCCCAGTTCTCATTCCCAGGGAGAAGAGAGGAAAGACACCAGGGCAGCCTGACAATTCTCAGTAAAGGAAGTGTTTTCTCTAGCGTCTTCATTCTTTAAGCCCTCGAGGTGTAAGATAGACCAACACTGACCAAGCCGGTTTTATACCTTCTTAGGATGTGTTGGATTTATTGGTGCTCTGGAATCTCATTTGAGGATTTGGATAGTGTTTGGCACTTAGATTATATCTGGGAACTCAGCTGCAACTGAGGTATGTCTAATTTTACCACCCCATGTCCTGTGCTTGGAGTCAGATGGGTGTAGGTTTGAATGCTGGCTCTCTTGCTTATAATCGAGTGACCTGGGACAAATAATCTCTTTCAGCTTAGGTTTTTACTTCTGTAAAAAGGAGAAAATAGTACTTCTCAGATACGGGTATGCTGAGAGGAATGCACAGTGCAGGAGCTCAGTGTTGGGGCTCATAAGATGTTGGGAATGATTATGGTGGTGTCTGGGTTCCCTTAGGTTCCTGCGTATTTTCCCACCTTTACCTATTAAGACAAAGCTGTAGCCATTGATTAGATTTCTTGCCTACAATAACTCCTCCAGCGCTCTACCTTAGAAATGCCTGGGCAATGGCTGGGTGGCACTCCTAAGCATCTTCATCCCTCAAAAGAATCTTGGGAAAAGACGAAAAGATGTAGGAGATGGTCACAGTCTATCATTCTTTTCTCTAGTTATTCCTGTCATATGGCCATTGGAACTGAAGTGTTGGATGAGTCAGCTCTCCTTTCTCCTTTCTCTGGTCATTCATTCTTTCTTCAGCCTCCTTTACCAATCAGGAAGGGAATTCAAGGAAAGCCTGGCTTTTGGCAGGGTGCCAGGCAGTCTTGGCTTTCTGGGAAATTTGATGTGGCAGCTATAACTTATTGTCCTTGCAGTTACCCTGTGTATGCTAGAGGAAAGAGCTTCGTAAATAAGTGCAAGGAGCTGATGGCAAATATTTGAGACTGCACTGCAGTGCTTCTAACACCATTATAGGCACTGATTTAGTACTGGCTCGCAGAAATGAAGGCTACCTTGAGTACTGAATTATCATGTCCCCAGGGCTTTCGTTGGCATTCTACCCAGGCTGCTAACCAAGTCCTCCATGCTTCCTTTAGGGAATCTGACACTATCACAGACTCCAGCCCTATAGCTGCAGGCTCTAGTAAACTCCTAAATTAAAAGTCAACCCAGTCAAGGATATTTTGATGTCCAGGGATTTGTATGCAGCTCTCATTAGGATTAGTGCCCACGTAACTTACGACTTGTTGAAATAAATGCAGATCCTTCTATCTTAGCTCTATGATTCTACACAGGATTTTTTTTTTTTCTTAAACCGAGATGAGATTTTTCATGTAGGTCAGTCACTCCAAGAATGCTTCATTTTTGTGTAGGAGGCATATTACATATGTAAGGCAGAAAGCATGAAAATTCTATACTGAAAGTAAATGATTCTCTTAGGTTTTGTTATTTATACTCCATATTCTAACAGAGTCCACCTAACGCACAGCCACTGAGGAAAAGTGAGAGGGAAAATCTGTAAATGAAGCAAGCATGAATAGATTCGAGGATGCCAGAGGACCTTTTTTCGGCTTCTTAGTTCATGGATCTAGGTGATTCATAGACTAAGTGGTTGATCAGAAGCCACCAAATATTCAATTGCAGTAGTGTTTCGGTGGCGCAAATTGTCATTACGCCAACCCGATGGCAAGATTTTTGAAAACAATATGCTTTCCGGAGCAATGCAACCAACTGAAGGTTTTATTAGTTCATTTTTTCATCCTCGTTCATGACATACATTTAGAGTGGAGTGTTGTCCCAGTGACTCAGCAGTGATGTGTAATCAGTGTGCCCAGCAGCCGCTCGGTCATGTGTGAGAAAACCGCGTTTGGAGTCTTTGTTGGTTAGCAATTTACAGAAATGGTAAAAAGAAAAAAAAAAGCAAAAACAGAAGCAGAAGCAGACCTTCTGAAGCTTTCATTTTTTTGTTTGTTGGCACTTTCCATTTGCCAGATTCTTTGCTGATATATTGCACTTAGAATAGGTAAATAGTTTAGAAAATATGACTTTCCAGAAGTTCTGTTGTTTAAATTTTAATTACTAGGGGAAACAAGTCTTTTTTTTTTAATCTCCTCTACTGGAAATTATACCACGTGATTCAAAACATTCTACTTGTTTGTAACATAAAATCACAAAGTAAGCATTTTTATGAGAAATGGGCACACCGCTAATTAAGACTCCCAAAATGAGATTTGACATTGAACTGGAAAACCTTAGAACTGGAAGGAATCTTAGATAACATCTGTGTAAAACTTATCTTTGTCCTCATTCTGTCAAGGAGAAAATTGGGACCATAAGAGATGTGGTAGCTGCCTCCATTCACAAAACAACGTGATAGGCCATTGTCTGCTGCTTATGGCTTTCTGATTCATTTTATCTAATGGTTGAATCTTAGGACTGTGATAAGACAAATCAGTATGGAAATATTTTGGAGTTAAGGTAGGATGAAGAGAGGCACACTGTTTCTAAAGTACTTGTGCAGCACTAAATAAAATAGCCAAGAAGACCCTTCTAAAAGAAGAGTAAGGGGGCTGTACAGAAGATGGGGAAGAATTAACCATGCTAGATGTTAAAATATATTGTAAAGGTTTACTAATTAAAACATGTGGTGCTAATTCATAGACATATAAACCAAGGAACACAGCAAATCCAAACATATATAGAAATTAAATATATGACAAAGGGATTTCATATAAGTAGGGAAAATTAGCCTGTTTACTAAATGATGTTGAGACAAATTATCAGCCATCTGAAAAAAAATTACATGTAACAATAGAAACCTTAAACATTCTACAAGGAAAAAATTAATGAATACCTTTAGAACCTTGATGTGGAGAAGGCCTTTCTAAATATGACAGAAAATCTGGAAGCCATAAAGGAAAAGATTGAGGAATCAAAATATGTAAAAATGAAGAATTTATTATTTATGGAGGGACTGTTAAAAGGGCTAAAAGACAAAAGAAAAATTGGTGAAAATATTAGCATCCCATATTACATACAGAAGAATAATCTTCCTAATATATAAGAACTCCTGGATTATTTAAAAAGACCAACTTGATAGAAAAATAGTCAAATGATATAAACAGAAATTATACAGCAAAGGAAATAAAGATGACCCAAACATATTAAAAAGATATTCTATGTGACAAATATGAAATGGAATATGAATTATAGATCTGCTGAAACATAGTTCTATAATTTATCGAATTGGCAAAAGTTACAGAGTTCATTGACGTACTTGTGTTGGCGAGGCTTTGGGAAAACAAAACTTTTCAATTACTTTATTTGGTAGTGGGAAATTTAGGACAAATTAGAAAGATCTCTAAAAATTGCAAATGTGTATACCCTCTCCCCTTTTGAGTAGTTTCACTCGTATGTTCTGTACCTACCCGCGATCAAAGTGCACAATGATTATATGTACATAAGTCATTATATAAAACTATCTATTATATATTCCATTGTAGATAAACATGAAAGTGTTGAAATAAGCTGAATGTCCACTAAGAAGAGTGATTAAATAAACTATAATATAGATATGAAGTAGAATAGAATACAGCTGTGAAAAAGTATGAAGAAGTTCTTTGTATACTGAAATGAAATAACCTTTAAGAAATATTGTTAAGAAAAAAAGCATTGTTCAGGACTTGCATATAGTAGGCTACCTTTTTTTTTTTGGTAAATTGATGGGGAATGGGGGGAAATATATATTTGTATTTATGTGCTTATGCATGAAAAACTTTAGAAAAACAAGGAAGTAATTATAATAGTTTCAAGTGACGGGTGGTAATAGAATAGGAACTGGGAACATGGGGAAGGGAGTAGGAAGAAATTTTTTTGCTGTGTACTTTTGTATAAATATAAGGAACAGGGAAATGTATAACCTTTTCAAAAAATTAAATGTCAAAGAGAGAAAATGTCACTGACCCTCTGTATTAGAGCTCCAACAAAGAAACAGAACCATAGAATACACACACACAGACACACACACACACACACACATATATACATATATATGTATATATGTGTGTGTGTGTGTGTATATATATACGTGTGTGTGTATATATACACATGTGTGTATATATGTATACATTACATCTCTATGTGTATATATTTGTGTATATGTATATATTTTTGGTGTTTTAATGCAGGAAATTGGCTTATGCAACTATGTGAGCTGGTCTAGCAAGTCTGAATTTTGCACGTCAGGCTGTTGGGAAGGGCTGACTGAAAGCTCTTTTGCGGGTGCTGATACTGCAGAATTTCTTCTTCCTTAGGGAAACCTCAGTTCCATCTATAACTTTTCAATTTATTGGATCAGGTCAACCCAGATTATGGAGGATAATCTCCTTTATTTAAAGTTAACCATTATTATCTACAAAATACCTTCACAGAAAAACCTAGATTAGTGTTTGATTGAATAACTGGGTACTGGAGCCTAGCCAAGTTCATACATACCACTGACCAACACATCCTTCCTCTGAAATCCAGTTTGGGACTAAATACATGACAAAGTTTGAACACAGATAAAACATGACAGAAAAACAGATTGCTTTTTTTCTGGATTTTCGGTGGTAATCCTGGAGTCAGTTATTTTTTATTGAACCTAAGATGCTATTGATTGTAAGACACACCATTATTTTTTCTATTATTAGTAAAGAAAAAATAACACTGCCAGTTAAACTGACATGCCATTGACTGATTGCGTGACACATCCTTATCTCAGTGATGTTAAAATAATGAACTATATGTGTATTAGAATTTATGGAAATGCTCTATTTTGTGCTCCAGTTAGACTGTGCAGCTAGAACAGTGTGTCAGACCAGTATGTTTTTATTTTGATTCAGAAAATATTATTATGCATGTAACACGTAACACTTGTTTTTGAATTGTCTGACCCACACTCTGGCTCAAGAACTGAAAATTAGCCCTGTCTAGAGTCTATGGAAGCATCTCCAAAGGTGTAGTAGGGCTGGGAAAATTTCTGAATGGCAAGTGGAGGTTGAGAGAGGAATCCATTTCCAGGACTCATTCTCGTCTTCCCTCCACCCTCACCCAAAACGGGCAAGACAACAGCAGTCTATGGCATTGTTTGTTTCTTATGCTGAGAATAATTCTAGCCTAATAGTGGTGGATTGGCTTTTCCTCCTTCCTTTTTTTTCCCTTCATACTCAGAGAGTCCAAAGAGAGGCCAACCTGAGATATTTTATATGTTGAGCTTAAATATTAAGAGATTGCTTTTATTTCATAATTATAGGAATGTCCAATTTTTATTCAACCATTTTTGAAATATATTAGCTCATAATTTAGTTCAACTTTAGGACAGAAGGTTGACAAAGCCTGTCTGTTGTCTAATTTAGAATTACAGGAAAAAAAGGTTGAGTGTCATGATTCTAGCCAGTGAGAGAAGAAATGACATCTGGAACCCAGCTGTGTCATTGTGATCAGTTACGGTGACCTGCAAGCCCCAAGGGAGTGGGTGTCCAGCTTTTGTTTGCTGGGGCCAAAATTTCAACTGCTGTTTTGAATTGGAACTCTTACATGTAGCAAATGTTTAAACATCATCTCATTGAGTGTAGCCTACTAATTATAGAAAAGTGGCTCCGATTCCTAACTTCAGAGGGGCCAAAAAGGCATATCAGAACTATGCTTTGTTCAGTGTAATTCACTAATCTCTCTGTATCCTGTTTTACTGTATTTTATGGAGTCCACAAAGGAACCTTGGTTTTGGTACAATGAGCTCAACAAAATAAGACAGTACTGACTGCCTTAACATTCAATTAGTGGGAATATAGTGCTCAAAGATCAGCCAACTTTATTTGAATTAATAGTAAAAATATAAAAAAACATAAAAATGCAAAAACAACTGACTTACAGACATTTCTTTTTTTTTTTCTTTAAAAAATTTTGTTAAATTTATTGGGGTGACATTGGTTAATAAAATTATGTCGGTTTCAATGCATAATTCTATAATACATCATGACAGACTTATTTCTAAAATCTAGGTAATAATTTAGGATGTACTGTTTTTTAAAAATGACATCATAAGTTCTTTGTGCTTTGAAAGCTGTTTTTTTTTTAATTGGTTTTCCTTTCTGAAAAACAAACAAATTTAATGCTTAATTTCCTCCCTAGTTTTTAAACCCATAGTGATATTATTGTAGATATGATGTCAAAAGAAGAAAATACTTTAAAGGAGCAGGAATAAGTACACCTCAAACACTGAGTGCTTCTGAGAAAAGCTGTTAGCATCTATTGTGTTGAAAATCTACTTAAAATGTACAACTATATACAATAGCCTCATAGCTTTTTGTGTCTAACATACAAGTCATCTGAATGCATAAAGAGCAGTATTGTGCCACAAAAATATACTTCATAATGAAGGTATTTGAAAAAAAAAATAGAACAAAATAATAGCTAAGGGTCCAAGGTTTCCATGTAGAAGAGGAAAAAGTAATTTATAAGAGAACCTAGGAGCTGATGAACCTTGACACATTTTCATTATTCGTGGCCAGATTCTCCCATGATGCCTCTGATTTTATTGTGAAGTTTTATTTTCACCCCTACCTTCAAAAATACAGTTCTGAAGTTGTACAATTTAAAATATAAAATTATGAGTGGCTTTTTTAAAGTAAGTCTGTTACATGAAAAGGCAGAGTACTTATTCAGTGAAAACATTTATCGAGCATCTTCCATATATCAGACATTGTCTTTGGGCTGTGTAAGGTGCAAAGATGAATAAGGCATAGTTCCTGCCCTTGTGAAGCTTATGGAAAACAAAAGTGTAAAAATAATTACTTAACCTGTAGAAAATAAGTCACACAAATGAATGCAGTGGATCTAATACTTCCTAATGAATTCAGCTTCTTCCCCTTTTCAGACTTGAAAGCTGGTCACAAACCTATCTTCTCGCTTTGCCTCTCACACTGTGAATGAGAAGAGTGTTAAATGAGAAAACAAATACTTTAGCATGGATTACGTCTATATTTCATGGGGTCTGGTGCATAATGAGTACTCAGTAAATGTTAATTCCTCTCCCAGGTCAGTGACAGAACACTGGAAAGGAAAAGGGCAAAGGAAATGCTGAGGGTAAAAGGAATGGAAGATGAATAAGGTGACGGGAGGTGGTGCTGAATTTGAGTATCTATTAGCTAAGAAACATGTTATTGTCTAGGAACATAATTATTCTTTTTTTCCAGGCTTGCAGGTAAGTAGATGGAAAGACCACTGGATTGGGAGTTAGGAGGCTTGTGTTCTAGGATCAGCTCCCACACAAAGTAGCATGGCCATGGGCAAATCATTGAACCTCACTCAGACTCCATTCCACCATTTGTTAAATGAAGGTTTCATTTAAATGGTCTCTTTCAGTCCTCAAATTCTTGATTAAATATGTGAGATGAAAATAACTGAGAACCATCTTACTGTATTTCATCTAAATCTAAGTTGTGACCTTGTAATGGTTAGGAATGCATTTGAGAAAGTTTTATTTACAAAAGGACTATTTATAGTGGTATAGTGTTAATATTATAAAAACAGTGGGGCATTTACCATCCCTAAGCCTGAAGATGGGGTAGAGTGGGAGATTCAGAAGGAGTCCTGTGCAGACTTCTTTGAGAAGACCCATGACTTTGGGTCAAGGATACAACAAACCATAAGAGATCTCACAGAGAAGGAGCCAGGAGAATAAAACAATCCATTTCACTCCCTTCCTTTTGAACTCCTGCCGAGATTTCTAGTTGATATTCTAAACCCAGCTGGAAGTCTTAGGAAAAAAGAACTTAAGAATGGAGCCCCTATGAGTTAGATTTTTGGAGCAGAAAGCAGGGAGCAGGGTAGTAGGGTGGAGAATAAATATGGAGGGGAAATAGAAGATATATGGCAAGGGTCTAGATTTAGACTGGAGTCTTAAGTGAAACCTTGTTTTGTAACAACAGAAGAGCCCCAGACGCTGCTGGTCCAACCAGCCCATGGTTCCATAGAACCCGTAGATGTGCAGATATAGTCTTCACAAGGCAAAGATCCTTGATATGTATCGATATCTCACTTTTCTCCATCCTAAACATGTTCTGTGTATCCTAGTTTAGCACTGTTAAGAACCCCGAAATGATTAAATTATCAGAGGCCTCTGAAACACGTAATCATTAGTCTGCTCCTTGAGCCAGTGATACACAAAATATATTTAGATGTTACTTCAGGGATACAGAGCCTGCCAGACTGCACTGAGAGTTCCACTACAATTGTGCTAGAAACTAAAGAGGGCAGATATTTTGCTTTCGGCAAAATTTTATGATGCTCTGTATTCTCAGGGCGCTTTTGGTTACCTTCGGGGAAAACAAAAAAATGTCAATAATTGATGGATATCAGTGTACCAGTCATTGTATATACTTTACATATGAACCGAGATAAAAATTATTTCATATTCTAGGAGTGAGGCTAGTTAAGACTCCTTGGACAGATTTTTCTTATCAAGTGAAGCGTTTGGAAGTGTAAGGCCTCTTTGCTGTCTCTCACTCTGAGAAAGAGGGTAAAAGGAAATTTACATAGGGAGCCCAGTGGACTTTCTTCAAGGAAGAGGCTTGAGAACTCATCTTTTAGATACTTGAAATTAGGGAACTGCGACCTCAAGCTTTGTTATCAAGAGAAGGCCCTGTAGTGAGCTGAATAGTGTCCCCCCAAACCGAGGTCCACTGGAACCTCGGAATGTGACCTCATTTGGAAATGAGATGTTTACTAGTGTGATTAATTGAGATCATGGGTGGGCCCTAAATCCAATGACTGCTGTCCTAATAATAAGAAGAGGGGACTCAGGGATACATAGAATTAAGATGACGTATGACAATGCAGGTAGAGATGGAGGATTATAGCTATAAGCTGAAAATGGTTCCAAAGGTTGCTGGGAGCCATCGAAAGCTAGGAGGCACGAGACAGTTTCTCCCTTATAGCCTCTAGAAGGAACCAACCCTGCTGACATGTTGATTTTATATTTCTGGCCTCCTGAACTGTGGGAGAATAAATTCCTGTTGTTTTAAGCCACCCAGTCTATAACAATTTGCTATGACAGCCCTAGGAAATATAAGGTCCACGGCCTTGAAAAGGAGCTTGAGGGAAAACACGGTAGGCTGGTGGCCAAGATCCAGTGTAAGAGGAAGGATATGTTGCAACAGAGTAACCTGGAAGCCTAGGAATGAGACATCATTTGTCATGGGCAGAAATTAGAGCCAGCAAGGCCATTACTGAGATAGTGAACAGCATCCATCAGAGAGCCCTAGAGTAGCCTTCGAGCCACATTTTGTTAGCAGGAACTGGGTCTGTGGACTGACAGGCAGCTCAGCTTGCTCTCTGACTAAAGTGCATTGGACCTCTTTGGACTGAATAAATCCTTGCATTTTTTGTACTATTCAGCATTGAGGATGGGTTGAGTGTGAAGAAGGAGAAATTAAATGCTCTGTTAATTAGAGCTGGATGCTTGAGTTGTTAATTACACATGAAAGGAGACTTGGTCATGAGTTTATTCTGAGTTGGTGAAGCCGGCTGTGCTGCATATACCTGTATAACTTATGGGGAAGATTACATATATTTGTCATCTTTAAATAGGTTTGGAAACTGACGCTTGAAGAGATTAGGCAACTTGCTTACTGTCACACAATTTAAATTTGAATTCAGGTCTGAAGTCAAAGCCTGAGCTTTTAATGGCTGTACTTTCCTCCTCCTACACCCACTGGGAAACGACTGGATCTCCATCATCTCATACAGAAAATGTGTCCAGCAGACCCATGTTGGAATCGGCCAGAAGCAGGGCTCTGAATGTGGCATGAGTAAGGCGGAAGCAAAGAAAGATTGAATGGAGCTGGAAACCAGGTGTGGGGTGGGCCAGACTGAAATTGGGTCTCAGAGATCATGACAAGTTGAAACCATAGGGTGAGGTACCATGATGAATCCAGATGTAGCAGCCAGATAGCAAGCATGGCTCAAACAGGACTTGGTTGTCATGGAAACAGAGGCAGATCCAAAGCCAGAAGCTGGAATCCAAACCAGGTCAGAGCAAGACGGTGTGTGAAGCCATGGCTGGAGCAAAGGGGCGCCCCCACGGGGCCCGGGCACACAGCTTTGCTTTGAATGTCTGGCTGCTGCTCTGGCTGTTTTGTTTCTGCTCACTGCACATGAGAGCTTTCTGGCTCTGGAGTGCCTTAAATGTACTCTCATTCTTCTGACAAGTCAAAAAACCCTTCCATAACCTTTCTTTAACTAGTTTAGTGGCTTCTGCTCAGAAAAATTCAGTGACAAGGTTGCGAGGTAATGGTTCTATCTGTAAACAGTTTAACTGTAATGTTTTCTCTTATATTGTATTAAAACCTGGTCCTGAATCAACAGTGTTTTCTCTTTCTCTGAGGTGTCAGCCCTTAAATGTTTAGTCACAGAGACTGGCTGGAGGAATCTGCAAAATTTCAAGGCTTCAATAGCAGAAATACTGACTCACTAAATCTGAGACAGGGCCAGAGTGACTGCATTTAGAAAAACTCCCGAGGTGCCTCCAGTGCACAGCTAGAGTAGGAAACCACTCATTTAGCTGTCTTCATTAAAATCCTCTTGATTCTACCTGCTCAATATTTCCACAAACAGCTGGAAATGGTTGCCTCTCCTCACCGTGCTTGCCATTTTAGTGTAAGCTTTCATCATTTTCCTGTGTTATTATGAAGACTTCTCACTGGTCTTCCTATCTCCAGCTTTTCACCCTTTTAATCCATCTTTCTCACGGTTGCCAAAAATAATCTTTTAAAACTGCACATATGCGCATGGCACGCCTCACTTCAAATCCTCTGCTCACTCTCCATTGCAAAAATAAATGAAATAATAATAAACAGATAACTAATGGTGTATTAGGCCTTTGGCAGTTAGGCCTCTGCCTACCTTCTTCACTCCCTGTGTCCTGGCCATGACAAGTCATTTGAGATTCTGTGGTGCTTCCTAGATTCTCGGAATTGTGCCTTTGCAGTTGCTTTTTTTTTTGCAGCCAAGAATGTTCCTTTCTTTGGCTGACAAATTCCCTATTTGTCCTTCTACGGTAAGTCTGTCATGGCCTTCACAAATAAGCTATACAAGATTCTCCTGCATCATGTAATTTGTTACGTGATATTTTGACTTGGCTATTTTGGTAATATTTACCCTGAGGACACTTTGATTCTAGGAGCATTATTATGCACTATCATTTCATTTGAATTTCACTTTGATGGAGCTTAAAAAAAGCGAACCATTAATTTTTCGACTTAAAAAAATCCTGAGAAATTAGTAAAGCGTTTATTCTTACTTCATTACTGACCTTGGGGATATGGTTTAGGGATGGGGTGGAGAGTGAAGACTGGTGTAGAGTCAGTTGAAGGAATGGTCCATGATGGAGTGAAGATCAGGATAAGGAGGAAGGGTCAGAGGCTCCCGCTAATATGGGAGTATAACTTGTTCACAAATGCTTTTAGATATTTACAAAAAGAAAAAAAATATTTTGACATGCTCTTTTCAGGTTAGGCATACGTTATGGGTTGAACTGTGTTTCCCATGCTTCCCCCCCACCCCCCCCGCCCGCCAAAAAAAAAAAAGTGCTGAAGTTCTAAAGACTGCCCCACCCCCGCCCATTCCTGTGAATGTACCTTATTTGGAAATAGTCTTTGCAGATGATCAAGTTAAGATGCGCTCATTAGCATGGGCCCTAAATTCAATATGATTGTGTCCTTATAAAAAAAGGGAAATTAGGCCACAGAGACATGCACAGAGGAAAGGCTATGTGAAGAGACTCAGGGAGAGTACCACATGAAGATCTGAAGACTGAGAGTAATGTCTCTACAAGCCAAGGAACACTAAAGATTGCCAATAAACCACCAGAAGGTTGGAGAGAAGCATGGAACAAATTCTTTCTCACAGCCCTGAGAATGAACCAACCTTGTGGACACCTTGATTTTGAATTTCTAGCATCCAGAACTATGAGACAATAAATTTCTGTTGTTTAAACTACCCAGTTTGTAGTGCTTTGTTACAGCAGCCCTAACAAACTAATATACCATGTAAAACAGTCCTGTCAAGGAGCCCTGGTTAAAATTTCAAGGAGGTTTGCCCGTCCTCCGAACTCCCAGAATATCATTACTCTGTGTGTTAATGAACTGAAACTTGTCTATCTTGGGTACAAGACTATTAGACTGCTAAGGTCAAAGGCTTGCTTTTTATTCTGTGTTGTTCAACGTGTCGAGCCTAGATAATTTAGGAATAAACAAAGCTATATGGGCTGAGGATGCTCAGAGTTTGACAGATTAAGCTGTTGCCCTGGTTCTCAGAGTTCTGTGGTTGGGATTGAACCCTGCTTTGGTCTCCAGGCAATTTTTTTTTTTTTTTTTTTTTTTTTATAAGCCATGAAGAGCTCTAGCAAATTGACTTGTAGTGCTTTCCTCTTCAGGCTAAATTTCCTCTGTTTTTCTAGCTGTTCTGTAAGTTCACAGGTTTTCAAGCTCTCATTATATACTGGTCACTGTCCTCTAGAGCTGGTCTTGAATAGTGGCGTCTAAACTGGCACAGTCTTCCATCACCATCACCTCCCTCGACATAGACCCTAGGCTGGTATTAATGTTGCGTAAGTTTGTTGACATATTCTGGCTTATTAGGGACTGTAGCCTATCTCCTGCGCAGTCCTTTCTCACACAGAAAGTTCATCTCAATCTCCCTTACTCTCTATTCAATTTCTGTAAGTTTTGAACTCCATATGACTTTCTGTTTACCCCTGTTAAATTTTACTTTGTTTTCTCTAGTGTTCTGGTTTGTTAACATAATTTTATATCTCATTGTATTGTCTTAATTATATTAGCTCTTCCATTCAGTTTTGAGGCATCTGAAAATACGGTATGAGTGTTATTTATGTTTTCAAATCACTGCTAAATATGTTGAATAATTGGATGTTTACACAGCATAGAATAGTAGGATAATCAACAACTCTCCATTTTCCTTTTTTTTCTATGTAGCCTTGGCCCAAATCAGCACAGAGCTGGAAAGCAGAACAAAGCCTTTTCAATATGATGCCAGGCAAGCAGCTATTTACACACACTTGGGTAGCTGATAGTGAGATTTTGAGGGTTACAGATTTCTTCCTCACACAACTGTTTGTGCCATTTCAGCTGGGCATGTCTGTTTACAGCAATCTGGTCTGATCCCTCTCCTCACCCAGCTGTTACAATGGGACCTGGCAGAGTGATGGCTATTCGTTGTCAAATGTTCCAGTCATAGAAAAATTTACCTAAATTTGCTTTCTTACCTTCACTTAAGATCCTGTTGACAAGGATTTTAAATAGTAAATTGGCCAACTGTTTTCAAACTTTGCTGTCATCTTAGGTGCTAACTAATTGGCAGGGCATTTAGTTAACCTGGGACGTGACATAGTAAAAAGTGAGACCTATGGGATTTGTTTTGGGGCCAATTTCAGCTCTGCTGCTGGAGTTTGTGATCTTAGCTAAGTTATTTAACCTCTCCATACTTTGGTGATCTCATTGTGAAAAGAGGATATTAATAGCTGTTGTTATTAATGAGTATTGAGTTAATTTGCATAAATGCTTATGACAGAGGCTGGCACATAGTAGGAATTTAACAAACATTATTATCATCATTGTTATTTAAGCATAAAGCATTTACATTTTTTAAAAGCATTAAGACTGTGGAGACTATATATGAAATATTTTAGTTGTATTTAACGTTGCTAACATAAAAGCTTAACGGTCCTATAAATCTTTGCATGAACATTGGCATTATTGAAATTATTCCACACATTTGGAGAATGCCTCCAAATAAACTGAGTGGTTCACCTAATTGCTCAAGTTCTTTCACTCTAAGTCGATTAGTTCTCTTCTAGTATGCCTTGGAGATCTGTGAAATCCAAAAGAGGAGGCAATCTTAACAGAAAGCAGCCTGAACTTTCTAAAATTGAAGCTAAAAAACTCTTTAAACGCCTCAAAAAAAAAAAAAAAAATGAAGACTAATTCAGATGAAATCTACCATGCACTATTAACTAAATAGGAATGTTTCTTTATCTGTACACTTGACCAATACACTCATTTAAGAATAGTAAGGAAATTGTTCTTCCGTGGAATTGACTTTTGTGGTCCAGGTTTTTATTGTCTCACACTGCCCACTTCCTATCACTCCTTTTATTTTCTTCTGAAAAACTGTTTTTTTCTTGTTTGATTAAGAAAAAGTAGCAGTGTAGTTTGGTAAACCCTTATTCGCCCTGTGATATGAGCATCTCTATAATAATGACTGAAGTCAGTAATCAAAATTCAGTTCAACTGAGTAAGCATTATACAGATGCTGTGCTAGGGCCTGCTGGGGATTCAAGGGTGACCAAATATTGGTTTTGGTTCTTAAAGCAATTAAAAATGAAGAGGGACAATTTCAGGAGAAATTACATGAGCAAAAGCATGGGGGATTTGCAAGATGCTCAGAGAATAGGGCTAGAGGAAATGATTTGTTCTGGGAAGAAGGATGTTGGAAAAGGAAGGCAAGGGCCTGACTGTGAGGTCTCGACTGTAATTATTTTGCATGCTGTTTTCTAGTTGTTAATTGATCTGATACAGCAAATGTCAGTTTTCATTTCACAAAACACTGAAATAGTGGTGGTCAAATGAGATAAAGTCAGTGTTAAATAACTTTTGGTATGTATATCTGTTAGCTTTTTCAGTATTAAATTTGCTTGTCTGATATATTATTCATTAATTATTGATGAAAGCACTCTAAAACTTCTACTGAAAAGCTACACATATTGACAACTCAAAAGTTAGCCATCTATTTGTCTCTAAACTTTAAGAACTTTTTCTCTCTGTATCATTTGATACACATCTGCAAATCTTCAACAAACTCAAAATAATTGTATTATGTTAAATTATTTCAATTGGATGGGATCTAGAACTGATTGAAACCACAGAAAGTATATGAGGACAACAGTGAGCCTTGACTTTTAAGACTAATATTTAGCCTTTGGTAGTTACTAAAAAATTCAGAGATAGCCATCCCATAGGCAAAAAACAAACAAAAACAAAAACAAAAAATCCTTATTAAAAAGGCAACATAATTGTTAAACTGCTGGATAGAACATGGTAGGTGACATACTGATTTCAAGGCTCAACCTGGGGCATCCTTTACTATTCAACTGTTTGCCTGTGTTCCTGTCTTCCTTCTCTTAGAGATGGCAATCCTTGGTTCTCTGAGTTCTGTGGCTCTTTGGATATAGCCCCTGACAGCTTTTGGAGTAGATGGCCTTTACCTGGAAGGTTTTGCAGTAGGCACTTATCCTAAGATCAGAGCTGACACCATCATGTCTTCAGGATCTCCTTGTTGACCTCTATTTTTCTCAACCCTTTATCTCAAGTCAGATTTAAATGTATGATGAGAAGTAGAATGAGCTTTTATTTTCTAATAGTCTTTATAAATGTGGTCCAAGTCCGTAATGTATCCTTTTATGATGAGCAAATATTTTTTTAACTGTAAACTCTAGAATCGAGTTTATAAGAATTGATCACATCTATTTTTCCTCTTAAAATCAATTCAATTCTGCTTTTGAGCTCCCATCCTGTTGGCATTGGCAGCAAATTTAATCTTTAGTGTCATCTGCCCTCTACTCCACCAGACTTCACAAAATTCCAAGGCATTTTAGGCTGCACTGAAATATCACGGAGGCTTATCTTACTGATAACCTCTGTGATGCCCATCATCTGTAATTATTCCAAGTCTAGCAATTGTGCTGTTTTTGTTTCAAACTTGAGGACGTGGAATTTCAACTAGGACTCTGTTTCCATGAGCAACTACATAGCAATGGCTTGAATTTAGGTGCCTTCAAAGCTTACTGCTACAGAGCAGGACTATTTTTGGGACAGGTACACCTCTGTTATTCATACACTTCCCTTAACTCTGTTTTTAAGCTGTAGGTCTTTTCTTCCCTATCCTTCAAGACAATGGTCTGGTATCTTTGATGGAATTAGTCTTCCGCTATCTAAACAGCAAAACACTTGAATCAGGAAATCCAAAGGATCTGGCTACTTGCTTGGTAATCTGGAAAGGAAATGGAAGGGAGGACTGGCATTAAGTATCAGTAAATTATCCTGCCTTATTGTCATTAAAGGAAGTAAGATTCCTAGTGAGTTCTACTTTCTCTTCTAAAGTTTTTTCTCTATGGGGTTCCCTTACCTTTAATATTTTTCACACATTCTCAGTATTTTTTTTTTAACATTTTAAAGATGCTTCAGATCTCTACTAAAAAGACCATTGTCATTTCTCCCCTGAATTTATTTTTTGAATTATCATAATTGCACTATAATTGTGTAACTTGTCTGTTAATGTGTGTGCACATGCAATATATTATTAGAAAGGAAACGATTTGACATTAGTTGGTCATAAACACATATGGAGTCTAGAAGATGGGATGAGCATGAATGACCATTTTACTCGTTTCCATTTCCTGTTGATTTGCCACTTCAGATTTATTCTTATTTGGGTTTCTGTGAGTTCTTTCTCTCCTTGGTCTCTTCCATCTTGCACCAGTCTCAGCTCTGCTGGTGTACAGAGACATCAAAGTCATAACTTTTGTTCTGGAATGGAATGACTGCCATCAATTCTTATGGTTCCTGTGATAGTCATTAGGATTGTTTTATCTCAGTACTGGCACAGGGTAGGATTACACTTCCCGCACAACTCTGTAGTTTGGCATGGTCATGTAGCTTGCTTTGGCTAATGAAATGTGAGTTAAAATTGCCATAAAACATTGTAAACTTTAAGGTGATTTGATATATGTTAACATCATGAATTGATTATCACAATAAGTGCAGTTAACATCACCCCATAGTTATATATATATTTTTAAACTGCTGATGAGATCTTTAAAGATATACTCTCTTAGCAACTTTCAAATATACAGTACAGTATTGTTAAGTATAGTCAGGCCACCAGTTTATATTGAAGTACATTGCCCACGACTGATACATGCTTTCCTTGACATTTGGTAGCAGCTGAATCATATTTTAAAATAGTCTGAACCCAACCTCTGAGGTTTTATGGTAGGAAGCATTCCTCATTGGAAGGAAGCTGAATTGAAGGCCCTATAGATCATTTCTGCATTTGAGTTTTTGTTGCACAAAACAAATCCATATTCATTCCAATGATTTCCCTTTCATTCTTTTCAAACTTCCAAGCAGAAAAGATTAAATTCAAGTTTCCTATCATAAATTACAGAGTTTTAACACAGTAAATTTGTATAAGCCCCAAACACCACACTTCCTAAAAATAGTTTAAAAAAAATATAATACTTATGTATCAGATAATCTATATGTACCAGATAATCTATTCATAGATTTTCAAATTTTAAATTATGTAGCTTTTATAGAATATAACTGTGAGAAAGGTCAGCTTCCCTCTCCACAGCAAAGAAAGGGCAGAGCCAGAGGGGTTGTGCTCCTCAATGAGCTTGAAATCCATGGATTGGAGCCCAAGAAAGGATTAGGGGAGTTAAAGAATAAAGAAAAATTCCAGAGGAGCCAAATTTGATATAAACACCCCTTAGGAGGAGTGTCTTGAAATGAAGAGTTGTGTTAAGCACAAGATCCAGTCTACCAACCCATGTTCACTCCACACCAAGTCTGATATTTGATATTGTAAATTGATGATAAATTCCTCTAAGGGACTCCACGGAGATTAGGCTTGGCAGAGTGAGGATGTTTATAGTTTCCATTCTTTTACCTTCACTGTATTTCACTTTACTCCATTGCTTCTACCCATTGAGTGTTCTCATTCCTCTCCAACTTGTGCCTTCCATTTCCCCCATTAAATTTAAATTACTGGCCTTATTGGCTTTTTCAGTCAACTTCCATCTTCTGAAATAAGGTCTCTCCTTGTCTTCTAGCCAGACCATGCCCACCCTTCATGGCACTTCTTGAATTCTCTCTCCTTCATAAAGCCTTTTATGACTGTTATTCAGTACCCCCTGCCCTTTTCCTTTTTACTATCTATTGTTATTATAATCAACACCATAAAATTTCATGCCTAACTGTTCTCAAAATTTTTATGAGGTTTACTGCATCTCTTTAGTGAGTTATAAGCTTCCTGGAGACGAGGGCTAAGTCTTATACTTTTTTCACTTGTTGAACAGGCTTTAGCTGGGCATAAAGCAGATACTAAAAACCTGTTGACTAATTATATTGCTTTTTCTTTTCTTCTTGTCAAGATCATGCTGTATTGTTCGAGATTTTTAGTTCAGCTTCTTTTGGAATCATTTCACTGTAATAGCATGGGAATTATCAAATACATTAGGATAAAATACTATGCAAAAATATGTCTCCTAGTCATATAGCAAATATATTCTAAATTGTATAGATTACCAGTTTCCTAAGTATTTATTGCACTTATGTAAAATCATATCATTTACTAAAATAGTATTTTCAGGGTTCAGGTGATTTTCATGTCTATTTTAACAGTGCAATTTAAGAGCATTAATATAATTTATTATAAGTAGAGAAATATCTTAGATTTATGAAAAGTTTTGCCTAAAACAAGATCTAAAGAAGATAAATACTTAGTTTTGTAAAATATTTAGGTTTTAATATATTAATGAATCAATAAATAATTTGTTATATGTTTTAATATTTTTATATGTTTTATATGTTTCAATATTCTAACCCTTTCCAAGTTATGCTGATAAGTTCTATGAAATTGTTGACTTATATTAAGCAAAATGTTGGTCTGTTGACTGTTGCTAGGAAAATTAGATTTTCCTAAAACTCCTGATGGTATGGATTTGGGAATATGCAAAATATGAAATTAATTTAGTCCCTTTAAATAAGATGGATGTTTGGCTACTTGGAATGCCCTAAAACTTATTTTCAGTTAATATATGTTCATGTAGGAAGTTAAAAAAATACAAAAAAGGTATAAAAATAGAAAAGAAAAATAATTAATGACCCTAATGTCTGAGAGAACTATTGGTAATATTTTAATGGCACTAGTTTTTAGAATCTCAGCATTTGACTATACACATAAAATATATTTGATATGTTTGTCTTTAGATATATGGAAATAAAGGTAAATGCAAATATTTATAAAATTTTTTAAAGTAGAGAAAATTTGAGAGTATTTCATTGATTTTAAATATAAGTTTTTGCTCTGAGTTACAGTAAAAAGTCTAGCTTCCAGTTTGAATTGCAAAGGTTTTAATTTTTACTATTATATCTAGATTCAGAGTTGCTAATTATGACCTTGAGGATAATTGATTAAAAAAAATATTTCAAAGCCTTCTGGATAAATTGTTTAGCACAGGCTAGAACATATGCTCTAGTTAGAATTAGGGACACAGTAATTTTTCCCTTCAAATTTTCAGTGAATTTTAAGTATCAAAGAAACATGCCAGATTGACAGATGATATTAATTCAGAAGACATTTGTAAATAAGTACAAGGAAAACGTATCTGCTTTAAGCACACTCAGAAATAACAGGCAAGAACTATAAAGCTCAAAACACACATGGAGAAAGCATATCAGAAAAAGATATTCAGCAAACAACAGAGATTGTGGATACTCAGTTATATAAAAATTATACTATAGTGGACTATCAGTAACTGTATATACACCGGCAATAAACAATAAGGATTCTTCTTGCTTTTGTAATTTTGGAATGATTACGTGTGCAGTTTTGAATAATTAACCCTGGTTTTTGGAAATTATATATAAATATATATATATATACATATATATATGTATATGTTGGAGGTGGTTTAGAAATAAATGACAAATATTAAAATCATGTCAGGAAAATTAGACATTAGTGTCCAAGTACAAATTCATTTAGATTGATGTATACATATCTACAGCATTTTGTCATTTAAGTCAATAGCATGAAGTTCAATTTCAGAGCATAAGTTAAGGCAACTCAAAATCCAAATTACACTGATATTATAAAGTAAGTCATGTTGAACATCTCCTTCAACCGTGTGGGACTAATATATTATAATAAGGCATTTTGCAGAAGTACTTTTTCTACGTTTTCTTGTTCCTCGATGCTTGTCCTCCGGTAGACCTGGTATCCATGCTGATTCCAAAACTAAGGGGAGAAATTCACTTTCTCACTCATCACACACTTCTGAAATAATTTATTCAATGAATATGATTGAATGAATGAATGAGGAAAGTAAACTCTTTAGATTATAGCACAGGCATGCACATGAAGAGAAATGCTGTGTACAACTGTACAACCGAAAATAAAGCTTTGGTTTTGAAGGATATGGATCTCTTCAACACTTATCCAAAAGTAGTTCTTGAGAAAATTTTAAAGGCAACTAGACAAATTAGTAGGGAACACAATACAGAGAACCACTGTGTACAGGAAGATGGGTGGGATAATTTGATAAGCTTTAATTATATCCCAACCCCAGAGGAAAAGCTTCTGTACATGTAGATTACAAGAAGAACAGAGGCAGAGGGTAGAGGCTTATTTTTGCAACCCTACTGCAATTCACCCTTCATTTGGATCAAGATTGGCTTGGACTCTCCACATAGCCCAGCTGTGTCTTCACCCACTTTGGAGAGAGGAGAGTCAAGATAATTATGCTGCTAATTCATCTAAAAAAGGCAAAATTGCCGAAACAGTTTTTTCATTTCCCCCTGAATTATCCTGGTAGGGGATCCAGCATGATTAAGTTTCTGAGGGAATCTTTCCTTCGTCTTCATTTTGCATCTGTGTGTGCAGACTCCCACATTTCTGCAGCCGAAACTTGCTTACTGTTAAATATTTTGAATTCTATACTTTTACCATTTGGCCACGAGGTCACTAGATATGAATCTGAAAAACCTTTATCTCAAACACATGCGTACACACACTCACAAAATGGAGATGCATTCCCACTGTAATTCTGCTTTAATATACTCCATATTTTATAAGTGCCAAATGAAGAGCAGAGGTTTCTATAAGATTGACCAATGTTTGGTGGAAGCTTAATTTAATCATGTCTTTCTAAGACTATATGGGAAGAATCATGCCATTTATTTCTCATTGTAACCCGCATATCACATCACATGGTGCTTAGTCACATAGCTGTTTTTAAATAAAATACTTTTGAAATTAAAATCTCAGTTTAGTGCTTATTTAATGTGGCGTCTTTTAAGCAGAGTTTTGTAGAGTGCCTAACATGTGAAGCTGGTGCAGGGATGGTGGTTTGTTGTCTTAAGTCCACTTGAACTTCTATAACAAAATATCACAGACCGGATGGCTATAAACAACAGAAATTTATTTCTCACAGTTGTGAAGGCTGGAAGTCAAAGATCAGGGTGCCAGCATGGTTGGGTTCTGGTTAGAGCCCTCTTCTGGGTTGCAGACTGCCAACTTCTTACTGTGTCCTCACATTGTGAAGGGTCTGGGGAACTCTGTGGGTCTCTTTTATAAAGGCACAAATTCCATTCATGAGGATTCCACCATCATGACCTAAGCATTTCCTACTATCACCTAGGAAACTAGGATTTCAACATAGGAATTTTGAGGGAAACGCACACATGCAATCTATACCAGTTGTTGTGTAGGAACTACTTATCCTATCTGTGTTGAACACAGGAAAGGCAGAGCTAGGCCAAGACGTGGGGCTCCTTTGATGGCTATAATAATTTGGTGATTCTCCAATAATAATTTAGTGATTCTGCTATAAAAGTATTCCTTCAACATTTACTTTGAGAAGTTAACTGAATAAGATGTGAGAGAAGGATAAAGAAAGAGAACCAGTTGTGACAGTTCTTTGGAATAATCACCAAAAAGTCTGTTTTGGCCTAAAACTTGCATTTCCTTCTTAGCGAGAGAGAAAACAAAACACCTATGGTCAGTTAAATGTAGCTTCCTTGGAAGGCAGTGTCAGCAGGCAATTTACCTTGTCTGACCTCCTCTAACCTACGTTCCAAGTGTATTACTTCCATCTGTAACCAGTTTTCTCTGTGAGGAGTTCAAGTAAAAATACACTTCTTCATCTCATTTTTGTCCAGTGATAACACAGTGACTCTTTAGAAATGGTCACTATGTCCAGTTGTCAAGCCACCCTGTGATCTGGCTTAGAGCAGAATTTATGATGTGAAAAGTTTGGATAAACCATTTTGCTTTAGGACATGGCTGACCCAAGTACTACAACATAATCAAAATATCCTGGGTTCCGTTAAAAGTCTTCCCTAAACTTTGGAAATGACTTTTGGAGGTGTCTAATATAGGAACTGCTTGTAATTTTTATTTTCTTCCTGAGCTCTGCTTCGGCAAAGACTGATTTATTGAAAAGTCTGTATTCTAGACCATCCTCCACAGTGAATGAGGTTGGGGAAGCCGTGGCACCTGGGCAGTGTCCTAGGGCTTTGGGAGGTCAAGTTCTGGGCAACATGTAACCCGAAGTCACAAAGTTGCACTTAGCTTTTTTTATAAAATTTTACATTGTTACTTCTTAATCATAATTATGCTATTAAAATATATTTGTCTAAATCTACATTAGTATCCTCTGGGATTTAGAAGCAATTACATTTAAAAATGGAATTGTGGTCAACACATAAACAGGCATGATCCTTAATGTAAATTAAACAAAGGCTTTAATTACAAATCCATTTCATTTACAGACAGAGAATTAACCTTTGGTTCATTGGTAAATAAATATGCAGAGTAACAACAATCCACAATTTAATAACATGAACAAAGTATTTCTTATAAGCTTCAGGATTGGTATTTGATCACAGTTCCTATATCACTTCACCTTTTGAATTTTAAAAGGTTTGAGAAGAAATTAGTTTGTGGACAGAAGAGAATGAATCCTAAGTTAGATTCTGGTTACTCATCCTTATTCATTATGTCTGGAAATTGTTATCTTACAGGAGAATTGATGATATAAAAACTGAATTTAGGAGTAATTTGTAGAAAATTGAGATTCATCAAATGAGGGTGTTGAGACTTGGATATGGGAATTCAATATACTATAAAACTTGGCCTCTACATTTTACTAAAGTCATTCCTTTTATTCCTAAACTAAATGGTAGATCGTAGTTAGATTGAACTGAAGAGGCTGAAATTAACCGGAAAGTTATGACCTCTTTCACTAGCTAATAACTCATTAAATAATGGGAATGCATGCATGTTTGATCAAATAGAATTAAAAAACTATTTCCTTTTCATATCATGAAATGATAGTGAAAGCAAAAGGAGTGGAACAGACATACACTTGAGCTATTTCCTTTACCGAATGTTTTCAATATGTCTGTATGTAATGATGCACTAATATAGATTTGTGGATTTTGCTTAAAGCTGTCCACAAAAGTGCCACCTGGCTTCGCTACATCTGTCAGTGGGATAGAAATGCTCTAAGAGATCTTTTCACTGAGTGTCAGAGGTTCCCTTAAATTTTGGGATGATATTTGGAAGAGTTCAATATTGCTTTGTTTATTTATTACTGTATAATAAAACGACAACCATTTTGTTGTCTCTGTACATTTAGAGGGCTTAGCTGGGCAGTTCCTCTGCTCTATGTGATGTTGGCTGGAACTGAAGTCCTCAGGGGACTTTACCCTGCTGGGATGTCTAGTATGGCTCACTGATATGATAGGCACTATGGAGGCAAGCGCTGGAAGGCTGGCATCAGCTGGAATTTTGGGATGACTGAGCATCTCTTTCTCTAAGTAGTCTCAGAACCTCTCCTCCATGTGGCCTCTGTCTGAGGGCGCTGTATGTGGTTGCTCCAGGAGAGGGCCCTCAGAGGAACCAAGTCTGCTGGCACCTCAATCTTGGACTTCTAACCTCCAGAACTGTGAAAAATAAATTCTGTTGTTTAAACCACCCAGTCTGTGATGTTTTGTTATGGTAGCCCTAGCAAACTAATAAAACTATCAAGGGAACTAGAGGTTTTCTATAGAAATTTGAACTTACACAAATATGAGAGAGGTAGAGTAGTGAAGAGCTGGAAGAAAAGAGTCAAAAATCAGAAAAAGTCGCTAATCTCAGCAGCCTCGAACAGGGGCCGTCAAAGTGATGTCTGGGGACCCACTGGCATCCTTGAGACTTCTTCAGAGATCCCAGAGACTTTCGGGAAGCCTACAAGATCAAAATGTTTTAATAACAATATAAAGATATATTTTCCTTTTTCTCTTTCAGTCTCTCGTGAGTGTACAGTGGGGAATTTCAGAAGTTACATGACTTGAGATCAACATTGAGATAGAAGGTGTGTATTTTGTTTTTAAAATTTCTCAGTTTTAACTAATAATATGGATAGCTATAACATACTAAAGCCCTTTGGGATGTTCAGCAGTTTTTAAGAGTATAAAGGGGTTCTAAGTCCAGACAATAGAGCTTTGGTGAAAATACCCAAGTTTTCTTTTGTAGGAGAATCCTAAAAGCTGTATGTCTGGTCACTAAAATGTAATTGTGAAAGGGGAGCTCATGGAGATGGTTGTGAAAGCTGTTACCTCCATGGGAACTGTAGTCAAGCATTTGCTGGTTGCCTTGGAGCTCGTATTGATGGACAGACCAGGAGTCAGGAAGACCATCAGGAACCTGGCGCTCTCTGGACAGTTCTACATCTGTCACTGTGTCTGACTGCCATGGCTCTTTCAAAGCAATGGCCTCTGCTTCACTTCTGTTTACAAAACTTCTTGCAAATTTCTCTCTTATCCTACTCTAATCGAGAATATACTTAGTTCCAAGGTATAGACAGGAGAAGACTAGATTAATAGATAAAACACAGTTTAGCACAATCTATTCCTTTTTAAATTTAACATTTCATACATATTTTAAACTATATTTAACTTTCGAATAAAGACAATAGAAAAATCATGCTTCTGTATAATATGATGAAACTGTCCTTCATACAAACAAAAACATGCTAATCCTTTCCTCAAAAGAGAAAACAAAAGTCTCACATACCATTTTATCTGTCTTTTGGGGATGTTCATTCTTCTTTTAGCTGCATCATGTTTGCCATTTAAAAAATTATAATAAAATCCTGATATACGAGGCAAATCATTATCAAAACTAAGTTAGGTAATAGGTAAATGTGTGAGGGGAACTTGATTTATGTCCGTTTGAATATATTCAGATCAAAGGGAGGAAAAAATATTTATAATTATTATAATTCTAGTTTCTGCAGCTGGTAACATGGGTGAAGCTGGTATTTAAAACTCCCTCTTCTACTCCTCATTTTATATTCTCTTTGCCCTTAGCAAGCACCTGAGCTGGTCAAGGTTCCCTCTGACCCAGTGCCTTCATCCCAGGGGCTCTCTGACCTCATTATTCTTGCCTCTATTGGGTTGTTACCAATTGAACTTTTACCACAGAATGTGAGATGCTAAATGACACTAACGAGAATTTTCTGGGTTTCACGCATACTCTTGCCTGCCCAACAGAGCAGTAATAAAAATCATATTCCTTTCATAGAACCAACCACCCCAGCCAGTATAGTAACCCCCTTCTTTGCCTGTTATTTCAGTGAATAAAGAACTCAGTGTCCAGGTAGCGGTTTCAGCTTCCAGTTCAAAGGAACTATTATTGTGCCCCCTGGTGGAAGCAGTCCTCCCTTGGGAACTAAGACTTCTAGACCAGCATAGGCCAAAATTGTGCAGATGAGAAAGTAAAAGTTTTGGTAATCGATCATTAGATGTAATGGATGGAGGAATTGCTGACGTTGGTGCTTCTTAACTCCCAGCCCTCGAGTCCTAGTAGAAAAAGTGTCATATTTTGGTCACTAAATCAGACATATATTGGTTCTTCAAAGCAATATCCCGGCCCCCAAAAGTACAACTGGGATGCTATTTGAGTCTTTTGGCCATTCCACTATTTTATTAAGCCAAGTGATGAAGTGATGGAGAACATGCTAAAACCACTGAATTCCTTGATTATGAGCCTACTGCCGCATTACACTCATTATAAAATGAGTCATTTGGTCAGAAATAAAGCTGTTCAGAATACCACGAAGGGAATAAAGCATTCTATAAGTTCATAAACAGTAATTTTGCCATAAATATTGGGGCAAATTCACATCAGAAGAAATGAAAGAAATTTCTATCTCTTCCATGATGGATATCATTCAATTAATCGAACTGCTTCAGTTCTCCTTAGTTGCCATATTGAGGGCTCAGTGTTGATCCCTGCTATTGGCAAATTATGGTATCAGCAGTGAGTGTAGCCAGGTTGACTTTGCTAAGTGAAAGCCCCTGTTGCTGACCCTTGCTAATCTCCATCCTTTTTGCTATTACCATTTTGTGCAAGAGCCCACAGGGTAATGACAGAGGTAAATGGAGAAAAGGTGACTGATATCCATAATTGGGTCATATTTTCTACTTGTTAATTAAGAGCCTCTTCTACTGAAATTACTTTTCAGTGAGCATTTACTTGAGCCACAAATATCCCCACACTATTTGCCAATTTGAGAGGTCTATTCAGAAAACTCTTCCCCTCAATTTATTGTCATCAATCTCACAATTGTGTTTCTTCCAAGTCTCTGATCATCTAGAGAAATGGTTAGCCAGTGCTCATGAGTAGTGTAGATCTATACCTCTGCTAGTCTTTCCTTCCCAGAAAAGCCTGTTCTGTGCTCAGAAGTTAGCCTGCTGAGAAGATTTTCCTTTACTGTTGTCCTTCACAGCCATTCCTGATTGGGGCTACAGAGGTCTAACGGGCCACTTGTAGGTTCTACCAACATATAGTGTAAAACCATCTGTAAAACAGGCCTAAGTTTTTCATTTATCCCTTAACTTGGTCACTTGTTTCCACATGCTTAGTGGTTTAGACAATACCCAGTTCATGATGGGTAACTTTGGTTGAACAGTACATTGGTAGTCTGTATTCAAGCATTCGGTTTCTGTTACGGTCCATGAACAAGTCAGAGGCTATTTCTCAAGGATAATAGTTATTTATAGAAATTGGCATAGCTTTGCTCTAAATTACTAAAGACCTATATTGTGATGACGTATAATTGCCACCCACAGGCTTCTTACAGCATCCCTTTAGGCACTATTTACCAGACCATGTGTAACAAACAGTAGAGCAGCTTCCATGATAAGCTGAAATTGGTACAGAGCCTTCTCATCCTCTGGCTCCCACTCAAAACTGAAAGCTTTATTGATTACTTGGTAAATGAGTCAGAACAGCCTGCCCAAATGATGTATGTGTATGTGTATGTGTATGTGTATGTGCATGTGTATGTGTATATGTATATGTGTGTGTATACACACACACACACACACATATATATATATACACATATATATCTATATATCTATATACACACACACACATATACAAAGAGGTCCATTTGTTGTTCCTCTTTTTTAGTGGCAAGAGGTACAAGATCAGCGACATGTATGTCTTGCAGGCGCTACCTCAACATGCCACAGACCATTGAATGCTTTAGACATTTCAGGCAACTCTTGAATTTTTGTAGCATTTATTTACCATCTTCTGGCATGCAAGCATCTTACCAAAGTTTCTAGGGTTTTTGTTACTCGCAGATCTAATCAGCATGATGCCATTAATATAACCCACCAGCATAATGTCTTGTGTAAGGCAAGGTGATCAAAGTTCCTGTGAACTAGATTATGGCTGAAGGGTGGAGAGTTGATATAACCTTGAAGTAGGACAAAAAGGTATAATACTGATCTTTCAAGCTGAAGGGAAACTATTTCTGGTAGTCTTTGAGTGTAGAGAAAAAATGCTTTCCAGATCTAGAGCTGTCATACCAGGAATCCAGGGCTATGTTTGTTTTCTCTGGTCCCCTTCTCCCTGCCTCCAAATGTGAAATAGCAGTTGCAATTGGAACTGATAACTGATTAAGTTTATAGTAATCCATTGTTATTCCCAAGGCCCATCTATTTTCTGCACAGTCCACAGGGGTGAGTTAGGTGGGGATTTGGTGGGAATGATCACCCCGGCATCCTTTATTTAGGTCATGAACCTCCCTCCTTGAACCCTAGAACTCTATAGCTTCCAAAATGTCTTCTTTTGGGGGGAAATTCAGCCTCATTCTTTTGAGAGAGTTGACCAAAACAAAGGTCAATGTGGAGTTGTCTTTAGAGTCATCTCATTCCATTGGAAACAGCTCCTGTGATTACCCCAGACTGGGAGGTTATTTCTGTTTCTCTCTCTCTCTCTCTCTCTCTCTGTCTCAAATAAGTGCATTTTTCAATTACTCAGCCCTTTAGTAAACAATAATAAAGATCTCATCTGTTGACTAAACCAGGAAAATTACTATTTCAATAAGATTTAGAAATTTCATATTTTCTTGTTCCATACTAACTTGAAAATTTTGATGAGCTTTAATCAAAGCCCATCACAGTTGGAGCACTTTTAAAATCTACGGGGAAAATCTTTAAGTTTGATGTAAGGTTTGGTCTTTGAGGATGAGTTTTCAAATGAACTTGTTTTATAATTTGAAGTGAATTTCAAAGATAATCGATATGCAGATAAGTATTGCAGAATTAAGTGACTGTATTGAGAAGATGTTAGTGTTCAGAACCACTGTAACTTGAGAGATGCTATGAATGTAAGTGTGTGTGTATTTGTGTGTGTGTGTGTGTGTGTGTGTGTGTGTGTGTATTTACCTTCATATCAGCATAAGAGAAATTACCTGTAATGGAACAGCACTAAATTTACTCCTCACACTCTGCTTTACCACAGAGCAATCTTGTATTTTGTCATTATTACCACAAAAGAGACTCCAGATTTGATTTCACTGTGGGGGACCTTTGTATCCTCGGGCTCTGAACAAAATGATAAATAAAAGAAAAGAATGACAGATGGAGGACAAAATACTACCTTCAATATTGAGAGTGGCTTAGAGGATGTGACTCTAGTTCTGTTAACAGAGTGACCTTACTAGTACCGAACCCCAGAATTAGGCAAGCTCACACAAACAGACAAATGTGGTGTTAGACCAAGGCAGACATACTGCCTCCACCCACTTTATTGGACAGAGCTGGTCATAGAGGAATCTCTGCTGCCTCTGGATAAACTGCTTCTTAAAAAGGAGGAAAGGCTAAGTATGTCCAGTTTATTATTCCCAAATTCACCAGTATTATGACCAACTCCCTTGAAATAGAGTGATCAAAAAATGAAGCTAGGCCAGGAGTTACACTAACTGAGCTATCCTTTTAGAAAGGAAAACCAAGGAAAGGAGGATAAATTTTATCTCCCAATATTGTCAGACTAGAAGGATTATAAAGGTAGCTATGACTAAACAAATTGCTTTAGTCTATGCTTCAGTCTGATTCCTTTAGTCCCTGAGACTCTATTGGTTGCTGCCCTGCAATAAAATTCAGTAGAAGTTGGGGGGAGTGGGTATGTGTCTTTTGAAAAGGTTTCCTAAATCCAAAATATCCCCTTATCTACTTATCACCCTCTGTTAGGAACCACTGGCTTAGATTCCAAATGTGTGTGCTTCCATAGCATTTGTGAATCTTGGAGTTCTGTTGCCCCTCTGGTTCTGACTCAGCACTTCATAGACCCTGTAGGTTTGCATATGTTTTATTTTCATGGTCCTGGAGTTACATCTTGGCTCCAAGCATACTGCTGTCCGTATGAAAACCAAGCCCAAAGAGAATGGAAATGAAGCAAGAACCTGGTTGTAAGAGAATATCTGCCCTGGCGGCTGGCACTTACTGAGAACAGAACTGCTGGCAACTGTGACACTCCAACTTTAGGTCAGTAGCTTGGAGCCCTGGGCCGCCACCAAATCAAAGGACTTATCTGGACAGGATTGGAGAAAAGCAAGGAGGAAAAGGATGAAATATCATAGGGCATATGGAGAGGACATCTGTTTAGCAAATGTTTGTGTGTGTAGCAATGACGTTCTTCAGTGTCTAGTTCAGGGCTCACAGGCTGGCTGATGTGTTTGAAAAAATAAATTGAGTTTGATTGCTTTTATGACATAAACTCTCCAGTTTGCTACTGCCTCTTTCCTCCATTTGCCCTTTATTTTTACACTAGGCTGCAGACTGTATTGATGTTATCTGTTTGGACCAGAAAGCATTTGAGTTTGTTGCCTTAGGTCTCGTTTGAACTTGAGTTACATTGAAACAAAAACAAAAACAAAAAAACCCTCCACAATCCAAACTCTTGATCCTCTGTTTGCAGCCTTCTCTGGCTTTCTTGGGGAATGATCTTTAATTTCCTCATTGTTCTGCTTACTTCCTTTCTTCATCTCAATATAATCCTAAAATACCTTAGCAGTAAGAAGTCAAGCCAATTACTGATTAGTATGGTGCTATGGCTTTTAAATTCAAAGAATATGCTCTCCTGTTATAGGCTGAATTGTACCCCCTGCTACCAAATATATATGTATATTTGATTAAGTTAAAATGAAGCTGTTAGGGTGGGCTCTAATTCACTCTGATTGGTGTCCCTATAAGATGAGGAAATTTGGACACACAGACAGACACATAGGGCGTGTACACACAGAGGAGAGATTATGTGAGGACATAGTGAGAAGGTGGATGTTTGCAAGTCAAGAGGAGAAGCCTCAGAAGAAATCAACTCTGCTGGCACCTTGATCTTGAACTTTCAGCATCCAGAACTGTAAAAAAATAATTTTCTGTGGTTTAAGTCACCCACTGTGGTATTTTGTTATGGCAGCCTTGGCAAACTAATACGGACCATTTATATAGGAACTTGCCTCTGTGCATATATATTAGGAGAAGGGAAAGAAGGTGATTCTACCAGTTTTTATATTTTTGTCTACAAAAAGCGTTAAGTAACAGTATCTCCATTTATAGTAAACATCCTGTCATCTTTTTTTTCAGCACATGTCACTAAGCAGACCACATTGCAAGTCCCCTTTCTTCAGAGCCTTTTTTTTTAAAAAAAAAACAAAGACTGATTTATTATGATATAAAACCATGAATTAAAGAGTCTGGTACCATTCATTGGCCTACTTGTCACTCAAACCAAATGGCCTAGATACAGTGTAGGCCTGAGGGACCCAAAAATATAATCTAGGTAAAAAGTAATCTAGGTCACTCTGCTTCATGGTTTCATTTCTTTTTTTCCCTATAGGCTCCTGTGCCCATATTATGTCCAAAATGGGGGGGGGGGGCGGCGGTTAAATATAGTCACATGGAAACTGTGGAGCTGAGCTTGTACAGGGGGAAACACAGGGGAAAGCTGAACAGACAGACAATAACTTTGATAGACACGGACAGTCATCTGGCACCTTAGGTAAAACAGCCCTGTGTGCTGTTTACTGCTCCATAGCAGATTTCCAGGTGAAAATAATATAATCGTTGTTTTAGAAAAGAAACCTGTATTTCCTATTTCAACATAGCATTTTAGTTCCTTCATCTCCAGACATTCTTCTACTTTTGATTATTTACTTACTTAGCACACGCTTTTCAAGCCTTGTATTGTTCTTGGCGTTAAACATAGAAAGATGTATGAGACATACGACCACCCCTCAAGAAATTACAGTCTAGAAAGAGGAAACAGACATCGAGACACATAATTGCAGTAAGCACACCTCAGCTAAGGGGAAAGAAAATACATGGTATTCTTTGTAGGGAATGTTTTTGATGTCTTCTATCTGAAGGCCACTCTGAGTTGCAGTCCTTGGAGAACCTTCCTCTGAGGAAGCACAGTGATTCCCCCACCTTTTTTTCTTTGATTGAAAGGCATCCCAGAACAAAATTTGTAACACAATTTAGTAAATAGAGAATGTAGGCTGGTATCTGAAAATTCCTCCCCTTGCACCCCTTCCTATCCCCACCTCAGACTACACTTACAGGGAATAGGAAGAAGTAACTTGGGCTAGGCTTTCTTCATCAGCAGAACCGTGTGAGAAGTCAGGAGTGTGGGTAGAGGGTGGGAGAATGTAAGTGAAGGCCCTGGGTAGGAGAAGAATTCAGAGAGAGTTAAGGAGCCGGGACCTGGGAAGGCCTGGTCTTCATGTAGGATGAAAGAACCAGAAGATTGGGCCAACAGCTTAATTTCTGATTCCGAGCTCTTCCCCTAACTCCTCTTCTCCTCTATACCCCACCCAAACACATTCTCTGAGGCTTTGAAACCTTTGTAGGAACCCCATCGGTAAAAGACTGCTTAACTCATTGAGGCCGGCGTGTATTTCCTTTGGGGAGAGACAGATTTGGTGGCATCATCATCGATGGAGAAGGGATATCTCCCTGTTCAGGGAGGAGTGGCAGCTTCCGCTTATGGATTCCAGACAGTGAGGAGCATCTTCTCACAGTCCGTGAAGAGCTGAGGAAACAAGGTCTATCGACACATAAATATAGTTCCTGGCAAACTTCGTGGGACAGGAAATCCAAAGATGCCTCTTTCATGGGCCAGTATGCTGTGGCTTGAAACATACAAGTCTCCTTGTGACATTAGCTACTTCTTACCATTTTCCAAGTCTGTCACATGTGCACAAACTTCACAGTTTTGCCATTTACATTTAACACTTGTACTACTATTTGCTTAGTATTTCTGTGAATAAACTCATTTAGAAATTTTAAATAAATTTCACCTTGTTCTCAGTAACTAGAATTTGTGACATCATAGGTTCTATGTACTGTATTTAAAAAAATATGCCCATAAAACACAAGCAAGATTTCAAAAAAAGTTAATTTGTGTACAACTTAAAATCTTATCATGTACCCGTTTGGGTAATGCTATTTATTAACATTTTTTGTTTGTTTATCAACTTAAGAAATGTGTCTTCCTAAATTGCCTTAGTTACTTTGTGGTGCCTGGCAGCGGAAGCACATGTAGGAAGGAAGTGTGGGTACCAGTGTGATGCTGTTAGGGTGGACTTGGCTGTCTCAGGGTGGGTCTAGTTGTCTTTCCACCACTGAAGCCTTCTTGGAGGTGGAGGTCCTCTATCTTGGGATGATGACCTTTTTTGATGCTCATGGCCATTCTCTGGGTTGTTCCTGTAATTGGGGGATTCTGCCACAGCAGAACTTGCCTAAGGAGATCATTCTTAATTTGTCTTCTTTCTTTTTTTTGACTGTAAGTAAAAAACTGCAAATTTATCTTAGAAGGACACACAAACTGGCATTTCTAGGTACCAGGGCTGCCAGATAGACGGTTTTACATTTTCTATATTTTTATGAATTTTGGCCTATTTTTGACTATATTATTTCAGGTCTGCCTAGCAGAAATCATGCATAAATAGACAGCAATGCTTGTTTTTGCCTGAATCACTATGGTGATTGCAAAACCTTTCCTCAGCTTTGGCTGGAAAGACTGAGAGGATGAGGGGCAGTTTGGAGACAGTTCTGAATAAATCCCTGAATTCCTTTTCACCCCTCAGACTATCTCTGGCATGAGCCTCACCTTCAGTTGTCTTTACCTGTGCCAGCCAACTTGCTTCCAAAGCGACAGAGCAGCTTCTAGGGGTGAAGTTTTTTTTTTTTGTTTTTTTTTTTTTAAAAGCTTTTAGAAGCAAAAATAGTTTCTTTCCTATGTGGACCCAGATGAATAGTTGATCTCTCTCTCTCTTTTTTTTTTTTCCATTTGCAAAATTCAATCGCACCTTTTTCAACAAATGTGGTCTGAATGAACGCAGGTTGTGGTGGCCAAGAATTGTTACATAGACAATAAACTGAAAAGGAAGTTTGCTTAAGAAATGGAGAGACAGCAGTGGGCAGTTCATTTTAGGAACATAATTGGCCAATGTTCCCTCATGTTGTGTGGCAGCAAGTTTTACTGTTGTCCAGCAAAACCAACTGATAAATTTCCTAGGAGATTTCATAGAAATATTCCATGACTGCCTTGCCAACTAAACTACACATTGAGAGTTAGTTGTTTAAAAAAGTCACAGATTTTGTATAGTAAGATTAAGTAAAGAACTGTGACATTTTCTCTGAGCCAAACAATGGTAGACTTTGCTTTTATAGGAAGCACATTTTAATGGCGGGAAAGGAAGAATAACTTTGTGGGTTTGTTTATTCAACAGTAACCCTGAAAAAATGCAAATCAGTGAAAAGTATTTGCCTGCTATTTGCATTTAGCCTTGTCTGTGCTGCTCGGTGAAGGGGCCATACTCCCTGCATCACTTTCTTAGACTGCTTTTCTAGCCTGATGCTCCGTGATAACATGCTTTCAGAGAAATAGAGAAATTTAGCTTTTTATTCTGTGTACAATGGGAGCCTGGCTCCGCAGGGAATGCGACCTCTCCCTCTACACCTTGACCTGCTAATCATGGCTGAAAGGAAGCTGACTGCCTCTGTGGTCCCTGTGTTAGAATTCTAGCCTCCGTCCTAGCGTGCCCGCCGTGTGACATGACAGCACACTGCTCATTCCGTGGGTTCTGAATCATTACATCATTTAATATAATCCCTAGAACAGTCTGAAACAGTGAGTTATTCCCCTTGTTTGAACCAGAAAACTGAAGCACAGAGATGTTAAGCAACTTTCTCAAAATATCACAGCTTAGAAAGACCTGCATATGAAACCTGTTTTTTTTTGTTTGTTTGTTTGTTTTTTTCCAGAATGCCGCAAGTATTGGGAGAAGTAACTGGCACTTTCATATATGGTGTTCAAAGTACTGCTGGCCCCCAGATATATCTCTTGACATGCTAATTGACCCGAAACTCCTTTAATCAAAAGAAAGTCTTTAGCTAGTTTCTGAATGCTGCTGGAGACTCTTGTCCATGCCCATTACCAGAGGTTAGATTTCTGATGGTTCTCAAACTTGTTCTGGGCACAAACTCCTATAAGTCACAGGGCTTTCTGTGCAATACAATGAAACATGTATTAACCTCTCACCTCTGAAATTTCAGTTTTTAATTATCGAACAAAAATGATGGAAATATAAATCAAATATTAATTACCAATGTAGGCAGGAAGGATTAGAGAAACAGGGATGAAAAATGAGACTTGTTTTATGGTTTTGTCTTTGGAAGTAATTTTTTAGTATCATTAAGTAATTTATTGTAACCTATGCTTTTTAAAAAATGGCTATCAATATTATTGTAAAAAACAAGCTTTTTCTAAAAAAATATTCTGAATTAGTAGGCAGCTCTAGGGATGTTTTATTATTAAATTAAGGTACAAGTCAGTGTAACTTTTGCCTTCCTGTCTTCGTACGTTGAATCCCAGCAAGTTTACAGCTTAAAAGAGAAGTCCAGTTGTCATTTTGTCAAGTTCTCAAGTCACTCAGTCTGTATTGCAAAGGGGGGTCTTTGTCCCTTATGATTTTTTAAAATAGCCTTATCAAGATGTAATTCATTAACCAGCCATTTTAAGAGTTCAATTTAATGGTTTTTAATATACTCGCAGAGCTGTTGCAACCATCATGACAATAATCTGTGTTATTTAGCTTATGTAAAACATTTATAGGATCGTTTTTCTTGTTCACAAAGTACACATTTTAAAAGTTCTTTTAGTGACGGTCTCTTGGTGGTAAACTACCTTGGTTTTTGTTCATCTGAAAATATCTTCATTTTACTCCTATTTTGAAATGATAGTTTTGCTAGATTTACAGTTCTAGATTGACAGTTACATTCTCTCAGGACTTTGAAGATAGTAATACTCAGAGGTCTTTGGCTTTTATTGTTGCTATTGAGAGGTTGGTTATCAGTGTAATTATTATCCCTGGTAAATGATTGATCTTTTCTATCTGCTTTAAGGTTTCTTTTTTTTTGTCTTTAGTATTCTATAGCCTTACAAAAAATGCCCAAATGTGTATCTCAATTATTTATCCTGCTTGGTTTATGTAGAACTTCTTATTTTTATATATACATATCTCTTATCAATTCTGAATTTTTTTTTCAGTGTCTCTTTAAACCTAGCTCTTCTGCATTTTATAATGTTCTCTCCTTCTGGGACTCAGTTGGATGCATGCTAAATTCTTTCATTTTCACTGTTTTTTTTTTTTTTTTTTTTTTTTTTAATCATACCATTCTTGTTTTCTCTCTGTGCTGCACTCGAAGTTATGTCTTCAAATTTATCTTCCATTTTACTAACTTGCTTTGTTCTGATGTGCTACTCATTCCTTGAGACACCATCTTAACCTAATTTACGTTTTACTATTAAATGTCGATTCTTTCTTAATTCTTCACGGTGATTTCTGATGGTTACTTCTTCCTTGATAATATATTAAAAAATGATTGTAAGATAATTATACATATTCTTTTTATAAACCTACCTCAGAGGTATTATTTAGTTCCAGGCCACCATAATAAAGTTAGTATTGCAGAAAAGCAAGTCACACAACTTTTTTGGTTTCCCAGTGCATATAAAAGTTATATTTAGACTATACTATAGTCTGTTAAGTGTTCAATAGCATTGTCTAAAAATACAGTGTATATACCTTAATTAAAAAATACTTTATTGCTAAAAAAAATGCTACCCATCATTTGAGCCTTCAACAAGTCATAATCTTTTTGCTGGTGGAGGGTCTTGCCTTGATGTTGATGGCTGTTGACTGACCAGAGTGGTGGTTGCTGAAGGTTATGGTGATTGTGGCAATTCCTTAAAATACGATGGCAATGAAGTTTGCAGAAATGATCGACTCTTCATTTCAGTTGAACACTTAGAGGCCATCATAGGGTTATTATTGGTCTAATTTCAATATTGCTGTGTCCCAGAAAATAGGGAGGCCTCAAGAAAGGGAGATGGGGGAATGGCTAGCGGCGAAGTAGTCAGAACACACACATTTATCAATTAAGTTCACCGTCTTAAGTGGGCACAGTTTGTGGCACCTCCAATCACAATAGTAACATCACAGATCACTGATCACAGATCATCAAAGCAAATGTAATAATGGAAAAGTTGGAAATATTGTGAGAATTACCAGATGTGACACAGAGACAGAAAGTGATCACATGCTGTTGGAGAAGTGGTGCCACTGGCCTTGCTCAGCAGGGTTGCCGCCAGCCTTCAATTTGTATAATACATAGTATCTGAGAAATGTATTAAAGCAAAGTGCAGTAACCTGAGGTGTGCCCCTACGTTATAGCTAATCATTCTAAAAGGTGAATCTTTCATGTTCTAAAATGGTTTCCATCTTTTCTGCCCACACTCATAGTGGTCTGCATGGCTTATTTTTGGCCATCTCTGGATTTTTGAGGTCTTAATATTTTGAACTTAAGTTGTGGGAATTCAGTATTCTAATTCTGGGATATATTTCTGAAATTTATGTGTTTATATGTTTTACTTCCTATATACTTTCACAAGAATATAAGCTACTTGAGGCCAGGAACTCTGCCTTATGCACACTACATTTCCAGTTCCTCAAACAGGGCCTGACATACAGAAATTACTCAATATAGATATGCTTTTTTATCTTTTCTCTCCCCTTACTCAACACACATACACATGCTTATACTTTATCATATAATTTCAGAGCTTCTATTGATCCTAATCTAACAACTGCTGCTCTAAATTCATTTCTTTGATCATATACATATAGTATACTCATTTTTCAAACGGGGGAAAAAATGTGTGCCAAGTATTTTCAAGTCATATTTCCTTATATTTTTTTAAATTTATGCCTCTGAGATGCATACTTTTAAACATAACTCACTATTGATTTTGACTCAATAAAGGTTCAAAATAGCAAGCTAAACACTTTTGCCATCCTTGTTACAAGGGTAAATAAAGTCGGGGATTCCTCACTTAATTCTGGAAATAATTTTATGTGTCTTTTGGATAGACCTTTCTAAGTCACAATAAGTTAAAATCCTCAGTATAAATGAAGCAAATGCACAAACATTGCCTTTATTGAACTCGATATTATTTAACATGTGAAAAATAAACTTTACATTCTTAAAAAAATAAAACATGTATTTTATGATTAAGTAGCATTCCTTAGGAACACAGAGAAAATGTAACCGAATTAATAACATATTTGTGAAACTAATATTCAGGAATTTTTATATTTTACCTCAAGACAAAAGTTTTTGTATTTTGAAGCAATGGTCTTATCAGGATCATGCTTAACTTATTTCTCATTCTCAAGGTCTGAGCTTTGCAGGCTAGATCCTCTTTAGGCATTCGTTAAGTGCCCATGGCAGGGTAGTAAGTAGAACCTCAGAAATGAAACATTTCTTTCAATTTAGTTGCTGGCATACATAAGGCCTTTTACAGTAACCCCCGCACTATAAGTAGGCATCAATGCTCATTAAGGTCATAAGAGAGAACAATAATGAGAACTATGGAATCACTTAAGAAAAATCTTTATGCCACCAGGGAATGGTTTTAGGAACTGAGTGCTGTGTACATTATTAATGAATGGTATGACTTACCATCAAAGTACCACCCATGGATATCTAATTGGCTAACAAAAGCAACGTTTACAGGTAGCTGAGGTAGTTTTTTAAAAAATTTTGAAGACCCTATTAGGATCACACAAAATTTAGTGTTTCTATATTTTTCTTCCCTGACAAATGTAAAGTCATCAGAAATTCTACTTCTTCACCAGCAACTGTGCTTTCCCTGCTGTTCATCAAGGGAGAATGATTTTATGGGACCACTTTTAAGACAGGAATTTTTAAGCCTCTGGAGGGCTTTCAGGTCCCATGGCTACTCAACAGGGAAGGGAGGCAGCGACTAAATTATCTTCGTCAGAGCTTCAGTTCTCTCTCATCCTTATTTTGGAGCCTCAGCTTCTAACACCCTTTCCATCATTTCTTCCCTTGTGTTTTATTCATTCTGACACTCAAAAATGTGGATGATGGAGATTGATTGAAGATTTTGTTTTCAACTCACACCAGGTGAACAATGTTTCAAGTAGCTGTCAAGAAGACATTATGCATTTCTGAAAATATCAAGACTCTCAGGAAAGACTTTAGCCTTGAAATAGTAGGGTAGGGGTCACATTATGCTTGGTTACATGAATAATTACAATCATAAGACACTAGTAGACATTCAGGAAACGTTTATTGAATGAAAGACTTATTGAATACAGTTATTATACATTGGAAACAGGATGCCAATATAGCTGGCTATTTCAATGCCAGATAAAAGTAAAGCTTTTTTTTTTGGCTGTCAAAGTATTTGAACTGTCTTCCAAAATTTTACTCAGAGATTGAATCTTCAAACCAGAATTTGAAAACATACTTAATTTTTGCAAAGTAAGACAAAGAGCTAGTGTAGTTTGGTTTAAAAAAAATAAACGTACACCGAGTATCAAATTTATAGCTGTACAAATGACTAATGAAATTACTACCACAATAACACAGAATTGAGCCTGGAAAATATCCAGGTAGACTTGATTATATTACATTTCCTTTATATGCTTCTCCAAAGCCCAGCTTGGCCTCTTTTATATTCAGATATTTCCCTCTGGATGAGATTAGTATGACTTGTGTTCAGATTGCCTGTTAGAGTCCCTTAAAGGACCAAGGTCTCCTTCTTCAACACATTCAGTTTAGGCAAATGGATCTTTCATAAGCTATCAGGCTGCTAATAAAGTCTCCTTTACCTTTCCCTTCCTTTGGGCTGAATGTATTGAAGTTCTTCACTTTCTCCCTGTAAGTCCCTTCTCTAAGGCACATAGAAATATTTACAGGCCTATTACCTTCCAACCCAATGTACCGAAAGAAATTGTTCAAAGCAAAAGGTGAATGAAAAGAAGTATTATTATGAGTACTGACATCTATGGACTGTGTTTCATGGTTAACAAAGAAGCTGAATTCATAAGCAAAAAAATTTTTTCTTGGCGTGACATTTCAGTGGAGGCTTTAATTATGGGACATTAAATGGTTTAATAATTATCACCATTATTAATAATAATGCTACCCGAACAACTAGTCTCCCTCACCCAGTCATCCGGAAAAATCACGGCAGCCTCTTGTCTAATTTGAGCTTTATTCAGAGTAAAAAATAATCGTGATTTATCGATTTTTTAGGTTTTATGGCATCCTAGATGGCAACTGCAACATCAGAAACTCTTTTAAAGATTAAAACTGCTAAACCTTTCCCCCATAACCAAAATAGAATTGTTTTGTAACCAATGCTATAACTCTTTCTTAATAAAAAAATTCTCAGAATTTGGGGCAATGTAATAATCATAATAGCAGCTTCTATTTAACAAATACTTCATATGTGTCAAGTGATTTACACACATTGTCTCATTTGTTTTTCTAATTATCAGCCCTTAAAGTAGGTATTATTTTCATTTTACAAGGAAAAATTGAAGCTTAGTGAGTTTAATTTGCCCAAAGACACTTAGCTAAATAATCAGAAGAATGATGAAATCTGGGTCTGATGTCCAAACCTACTCTTGTAGCCATGTTGCTATTCTGAATGTGTGTGTGTGTGTGTGTGTGTGTGTGTGTGTGTGTGTGTATGTGTGTGTGTGTATGCCTAGGGGTTGTCCATATATACAGCTCAATTGATTAAGAACTATAATCAAAAGCTCCTACTGTTGGGCCACTTGGCCATGGTTGAAGCAGGCTTAAATTTAAGAGACACAGTTCTTGACACTGTAATTTCTTATAGGCACTATGTCTGTGCTTGGGAAGGTGTCATCAACCATTTGAGAATGCCTGCTGGGATAATGCGTGGTTACTAATTAGGACCTTTCTCCAGGCACCTGTATTTGAGAGTTTCAGATACACACATATAATTCAGCAGTTATGTTGTGCGGTTATGTAGACATTTAACTGTTTCATCCATTTACTTAGGACTTATTGAATGTTTTCTATATGCCAGGTATTGTTTTAATTTCTAAGAACTCTCATTTTCTCTGTTTTACTGATGAAAAATCTGATACACATAGTGTTTAAGCAGGTTGCCTTAAAGTGTACAGATTATATATGGCAGAGCTAAGCCTATAATCAGACCCACTTGGTAGTGGAGCCCATGGCCTACTCCATGACAGACATTGCTAGGTGCTGGGAATTAGACAGGTGAAAAACTCTAACCCTCAAAAATATAGGAGAGAGAGATACAAATAAGCAGTTCTCTGCTTTACTCCATGAATACCGATAAATTTTCTAAATCAGAGCTTCAGTGGGCAATAGAAACTCCCAGTAGGTTGTGAGGGAATTTTCTTGTAATGAATTCATTTATTAATAGAGCCTTGAACTAAAAAAGGTAAGGTTGATAATTAAACTTAACCTGGCTTGGAATTCTATACCTGGATAATTCATGTCAAGACAAGTGCTTTGAAGCCAGAATTTCCCAAATACTTAGGATAGTGGCCAATATATATTTACTTTGTGTTGATATTCTTCACTTATCTGAATTTATATTAAGAAGCCTAGCATAACTCAGATAAAATGAAGTTTGTTTTTTAATGATATCTTTAAATCAAATACTCTTATGAGGTATCTTGGTCTGTTAGGGCTGCCATCACAAAATACCTTAGAATAGGTGGCTTATAAACAAATGGAAGTTTATATCTCACAGCTCTGGAGGCTGGAAAGTCCACGATCAAGACACATGCAGATTCAGTATCTTGTGAGAGCTCCCTTCCTGGTTCACATGTCCTCACATGGCCGAGAAGGGTGGGATGGTCCTTTGCCATCTCTTTTATAAGGGCACGAATCCCATCGTAGGTCTCCACCTTCTGACCTAATCACCTCCTGAAGTCTCCATCTCCAAATACCATCATACTGGGGATTAGGTTTCAATGTATGAATTTTGGGAGGACACAAACATTCAGTTGTAGTGTGAAGTCAAATTACAAATGAGGTGATAAAAATGGAAAAATTCTATAAGCTAAAAATTAGAATCGCCATTAAGACATATAGATGATTGGGTAAAGACAGAGTTTATTCCTTCATTTATATGTTTTTGAACTCATATTGTCCCACAAAGGATTTGAAGTGGTTTACACAAAAACACATATACAAATGTGTTAAGAAAAATAGAATTTTAAAATAAAAATATCACGTAAATGTAAATTAGTAGTTCAAGCAAAATTATAGGCAGAATTAAGTAGAGTTTGAGGTAATTATGCATCTGAGTCATTTCTTAAATTACTGTATAGGAAAAGGTAAGAACTTATACTCCTGAATTAGCCGCATTGGGAATCTGTACCAGATAATTTGTCTGGGTAGAGGCAGGTTTCATTAGGCTTCCCAGTATGATTTTTAGCATATGTGTATGTTACAACATTGCTCTGAAAAACACAGGCCTACCTATTCATAGAACAAAAGCTGGGCAGACGTAAAATCAAGAGGTGATGTCACAGTCTTAGATAAAGTATCAAGTCACTCTCATTTTTTTACTTCCATAGACTGCATTTGGGCATTTTCCGTTGGCAACTGCACTGTGACTGACTTGGAGTACATTAGCAACACAGACTTAATGAACTACAATCTAGTTGCCTGTATTAGACATTTCATTGTCAGAAGTGTTGGCAGTGGAATGATTCTGGACTGCTTACTGGGTACCACCCACACTTTCCCACCTGCCTCACTGTGACCCAACAATTCAGCCACCAGGCTGGTGGGACTTGGGAAGCCACCTGTGATCACTAATGGAAAGTACTGCATGTTCCTGCAGTACAATCAGCAGACAACTGCTTATTACTGTTACCACTATCATTATCATTATTTTTGAATGGAATGGGGAAGAAAGAGGAGATGAGGGAGAACATGGGAATAGAATGGAGATGGCAGATATTATAAAGGAGAACAAAGAGAAGGAAAATACCAGATAGAGGACAGAAATGTTTCACAAAGGAGAACTGAGAGGAAAAGACAAAGAGAATGAGAAAAAGGAAAGAAACAGGTTTGAGTAGTAGAACCGGAGAAAGAATCAATGTGACATCTTTATTTGTCCTGATGTGACCCAACTAATTTTCGGTGGATGCCAACTTGTTCATTTCTGGAATGTTGTAGGAGCACAAGCAACAAAATATTAGAGGTCATCGTCTCAGTCACTCTTCAGTAACTCCCTAACCTCTAAGAACCTGAAGGCAGCTGTGGCCACTGTGGGAACAACGCATCGGGGAGGGGAAGAGTGTGTTGTGACTCATTCTGATAATGACTCGGCCTTATGAAAGTAATTTAGCTCTGCTGGGCTGAACCTGGTCATAATTAATAACAGGTCACCTATTTATGTAGTAGGTCCAGTATTACTAACAAAGTGCTGCCTGAGGCAGAGGCGAGGAAGAAACAAAAGCAGAAGAAAAAGAAAAGGAAAGCGAGAGAGAAAGAAGGGAGGGAGGACAATGACTTTCAATATTCTTTAGGTTGTAGGGACTAGAGTGCTGGATGCTTTTTCTATGTAATTGATGTAATCTGCCCAACAGCCCTGTACAGTTGGTGTTATTATCCTCTTTTCACTGAAGCTGAGAAAGTAGTTTGCTTGGTATAACAGGTTTAAACTCAGGTCTCCAGGACTTGAATTCTGGTAAATGTTTTTAAGTTCAAAATAGTTGTAAAATCTAGGTTATACTTAAAGAGACATAGTTTGCTTATGTTTTTAAATCTTTCTACCGGGGTCATTACCTCTCTTTTCTAGTGTTTCGCTTTGTCTTAAAATCACAACGTATGAATCTATCCTTCATCTTTACAAAATACTCAGTGATTTTGTGGTGGGAAAAAAATGGAAGGAAACGGACTTTGAAGTCAGAGAAATCTGGCCTCATATTCTGTTTTCACAGTTTATTAGCTAGATGGTCTTAGGGATCTATAAAATAGTATTAAAAATATGTACTTTTCTTTTGAGGATGAAAAGAGTCATGGAGCATACCTAGCACAGTGCTCTCCACACAGGGGACCATGAATTATTAGTTTCCTTTCTTTCTCTTGAAATTTTAAAGAGAATTCACTGGTTCTAGAATTTCCCAAATTCTGCACTCTGCAGAACATTAGGGGTTCTGACAGATGTAATGAATGTTCTTCATAAAAACGTTTTTAATGGTCAGATATGTTGGCATCAAGTCCATTTTTGTTTTAATTCTTACCTCCCTTTCTCCCTGCCCCCTCAGTATCCCACCACATCAGGCTCATGGAGGTTCCAGGCAGATTAAAGAACGAACTGTGAAAGTAAAAATAAAATCATTTAGAATAAAATAAAAAAATATATATATATGACCTTTTGATAGTGAGGATTTCTTTAAAAAGAGACAAAAGCTCAAAACATGAAAGAATTTGACTACATTAAGCTTCTGTATGACAAAAGACGCCATTAAAAAAATCTTATACAAGCCATAGCCTATAGGAAGATATTCAAATGCATTTAATCAACAAAGAATTTTATCTGAATGTATAAGCACTCTTACATATTGGTGAGAAAAAGGCAAACAGTGCAATAGAAAAATAAGCAAATAGTGTGAATTGACATTTCACAAAAGGGCACGTTGCATGGCCAAGAACATCCTCCTTCCCCATGCAAAAAGCTTTTTACTAGTAATTGAGGAAATGATAACTAATATAAAAATGAGATACTCCAAACTGGTTAAATTCACAAAAATTAAAAGAGCTGACAGTACACACCTTTTCTTTGTGTTATCATTTCTTCAACATTTTAATGGGAGTTTTAGCCAACACAACAACATACCTCAACACACAAACACAAACACATGAGATAAATCATATAATAAGGTTGAGAAAGAAGACACAAACTGTCATTATTTGTAACAGTGAATATATGCCAAGAAAATCCAACAGAAACTTCAGGCAGACTATTAAAACTAATAAGATAGTTTAGCAATTTGATAGAATTTAAGATTAAGATTTTTTTAAATTCAGTGTTTGTAAACTGATTAGATTAAGTAACAACTATGAGAGTTAATAATGCTGCATACTGGTAAATGTTTTTAAATATTTTGGTTTTGTCTTAGTTCATGGGAGGCTTTTACTTTCTTGTCCCTTTGAAATTAGGTTTAATCATATGACTTGCTGTGATCAATGAAATGTAGCCAGAGTGATGCTTATCACTTCCAGGTGAAAGCTTTAAGAGCTAGTATATGACATGCTACACTTTTTCATTGTTCCTCAGAATGTGGCAATTTTCCAAATACTAACTGCTCTATTAGGTTGAGCCCTGGGACGAGGACAAAATAGAGAAGTGCCCCAGCTTATACACATCAGACACTTAGTATAAACTAGAAATAAACTCTGTTGCTTTCAGTTTTTGAGATTTTAGGGTTACTTGTTAATGCAGCATCCCGAGCCTATCCTGAGTCAACAATTTAACATTTGTAAACAATTACCATATGCCAGGCACTTTTCTAAATGTTTCTCTCTCCCTCTGATTGTTTATGTAATCCTCACAACAATCCTTTCAGGCAGGAATTGTTAGAATTCTTGATTTTATAGATGAGTGAACTATCTTTCAGAGGTACAAAGAGGTTAAATGACTTGTTTTAGGTAATACCCCTCTAAGTGACAAAGCCAGGATTTGAACTCAAAAATTTTGGTTTCAAAATCCAAACTTATACTGTTAATCACTTGCTGGCGGTCTTCTTTGGAAAATGTACTATAAAACTTATATATCATTTATAATGGAAGACGAAACTATAAGGTATTCCCCCCAAAAAAAACTTGTAAAAGATTATTAAGACCTTTTAAGAGAAAGCTATAAAACTTTATTAAAAGAAAAAAATTATTGGGAAGATGTAGCATGATTGTGATACCATAATTTGTGTTTGGGAAGCATCAAAGTCATAAAGATGGAAACATCTCACATTATAAATTCAGAGCACTTGCAATTCAGTTTCTTTTAATGGGATTTGACAAACTAACCTTACATTTATTGTGGAAATATGAAGGACCAAGAATAGTCAACATAGTCTTGAAGAAGAATAATGGTGGATTTTCCTGACCAGATATTAAAACTCCTGTAAATCTGTTAGAATAAAATCTATGAGGATTGAGACAGGATCAGACAAACTATTGGAAAAGAAAAGGAAATTTAGCACCATGCCTATTAATTTGATGATTGTAACAATACAGTTTTGGAGAAACAAGATGGATTATTAAATAAATGAGACTGTGACAATTATCGGTATGAAAAATGTTTATATCTGTAGCTAATGCAGGTATGTTCTAGATGGACTAAAAGTCTAAATTTAAAAAAAGCAAAATAATAAAATATTTAGAAGAAAACATGGAAATATATTTTAATTACATCAGGTTCAGATTTCTTATATATGATGCAGACACACAAATTAATAAGGAATATATTAACCAGTCTGACTGCATAATATATTTTTAAGATATCATGAAAAATGTGAAAAAATGAGGTAAAATATAAGAAATTCATAATGCATATAATCATTAAAGTATTAGTATCCAGAATATATAAAGAGCTTTTACAAATTAATGATAAAAAGAAAATCAACTCAATAGAAAAATAGGCAAAGGCCATGGTAGGTAAATCATAGAAGAAACTAAATGCCAATGAAAATTTAAAATATTCTCAACATTGCTGATATTCATGGAAATACAAATTAGAAGTCATGACATGCCATATCAAGCCGATTTAATGAAATAAACGTAATAATTCTGATGACATCTACTGGCGACGTTAAGTATTACTAAGGGCGTTGTAAATGTGAAGACGATTGTCTACTGTAACCCAGCAATTATGCTTTTAGGGAGAAATTAATATTTATCAGGAAACGCATATATAATTATTTTTTGACATCATGTTATAGAGTTGTCTAAATAAACAAACTAGGTCTTCTGGTTCCACATAGATAAATCTTAGAATCATATTTTTAAGAGTAAAAAGATTAAAAGCATGTGTTTAGTATGCATATAAAATTTTAAATTACACAAAGAGTAATATATTTTCTTTACGGAAGTAAATTTTTAAAACTTATGTGGGAATGATAAACAACAATTTCAGGAAAGTGGTTTGAGAGGAAGGAAAGAAGAAAAGAAGGGAGGTAAGACTTTAATTTTATCTGTAACAGTTATTTTTTCAAAAAAAGGGAAGGTCTAAAACATATAGTGGAAAATATTAACATGTTTAATATTAGTGGTGTCTTAATAGGTAAATGTTATTTTCTATACTTTTTGTGTTTGAAGTATTTCATGATTAAAATTTGAACTTAAAATATGCTTAGATGGTATATCTTCACATATATACTGCAGTATAATTATTTTTAAATGTCATAGCTAACCCTTATAATTCTTCTTTGTTTATTATAAATAAGATAAGACATTTTCTTCTTTTACACGCTTTTCTTTTAATACATGCTTTTAAGCAGGTGGCCTAATTATTTCTAGGACCTTCAGCAATAATCATGTATGTTCTTAAAACATTTCGAAGTCTGCAGATTTATTTCGCAGATGTTAGCTTTTGTCGCACACTCCCCAGGAAGTAGATGTTACAATCTTATACGGAGAAAATGAGACTGGGATGGATTGCCTGCATTTGTTGATTAAAAAGTAGCAAGGCTGTTTTTTGACCTAGGATTTTATCTTCTAAATCAAATGATTACTTTATTCTTTTCTGCCTCCCTTTGTCTTTTTGTTTTGTTTTGTTTTGATGCACGATGGGGGCTATATTAGGGCAGAGGTGATTTAGATTTACAGCTCTTCAGCCATAGCCTCAATTATCTCCTTCATAATAGTATGTAAATTTGCCTCCAGTGGAGGGGAATGCTAATGATTCTAAGCCTTAGTGTAAAAAGACAGTCTATAAAAATTTAAAGGAAATACTTTTAGCAGGCATTATACATTTTGTTGAGAATAAGATGTCCTTAAGGTAAAAACTATTTGTGGTAGGAAGGAAGAAGCTAAAAAGGTACAATGAAATGAGTAAGGGAACAGGATGGTGGAGGGGCCTTTGGTCAGTGACTGCATATTTGTGTGAAAAAGGTCAGGAGTAGAATTCATTTATTGTACCTTATAGGAGGAAGAAAGCAAGATGCTGTAGATTGAGGGTAGGTGGGGAGAAAGAGAAAGAAATGGTGTGAGGATATGGATGATAAAGGGTTGCTGACGACTGCCTCATGGGCTGCTCAGCAGGTCTGAGTCTAATCACATTCACCATAATCCATCCTTTCTGGTCATGTAGAGTTTTTCAGGTGGGTTCTTGACATTTAGGAATGAGGCATATAACCCAGTCTGTTGCAGTCCGTGCAATAACTACATGTAAAGCTGGCAATTGGCATTATTGAAAGTGGAACCAGGCAGGATATTAGAAGGGCAAAGAAGGAGGAGAAACGTGGACATTTGGAATCTGCAGGAGGAGAGTCACTGAAGTGTGTGACATGTAGGTCTTCTGCCTGCCAAGTGGAGAGTTCATTAAGTGGCAAAAAAATCTGTTACTTTCAGCTCACAAATAGAACGATGGCAATGACAGGTCAGTTGGCACTTCTAGAAAAGACAACTCTTTCTTGACACTATTCTTCCAGTTAAAAAGTATCAAATTAGACATTAGAATGAATATAATTAAATTATATATTATGAAACTTTCTGCATAGATTGCATTTAAAAACATCAGAAGTGAAGACATTTTAGTTAGGTTCCATCTGAAATTTGTATGTGAAAATGAGGTGACAAACTTAGTGGAGGAATTTTTCATAAATGCTTAAGTATGAATGGAAGTTTTAATTACAGATAGATTTTAAAATACTACACTACTAAGAAATGCAGATTCTAAGAAGAGAAAAGTAGGGAGAACAATAAAAATGAGTATGCATGGAAAAATCTCCCATGACATGTATTTAGGAAAATACCTAACTTGCAGTATGAGAGAGATGCATTTAGTTATTGAACTAATTTTTTATTTATTAATTTATAAATTCATGCATTAAGCCCATATTAATTGAGGACCTATTATGTGCCAGACATTGTTCTGTGTGCTTGGAATATATAACTTGAAGGCACAAAATCTCTGATTTTGTGTGTCTTATATTCTAATGAGGGAAGAAATAAATGTAATAAATAAGCTACTTATGTAACACATTAGAAAGTGATAAGCACTTCAAAAATCAAGCAGAGGTGGAGACAGAGAGTGTGTGTATGTGGGAATAGGCAGCTGTGGAGTACAATTTTTTATTAGGCAAGGCCTCATGAGGAGTTGACATTTGAGCAAATACTTGAAGGAAGGGGAAAGACCATTGCAGGCAGAGTGAACAGCCAGTGTAGAGCTGTCAGGCTGCAGCATGCCTGGTGTGTTTAAGGAACAGTATGGAGGCCAGTATGCCTGAAACAGTGAGCAAGATGGAGAGCGGAAGATAATATCAGCAAAGTCACAGAGGCCAGAGCATACAGAACCTATAAGCTACTGAAAAGATTTTGTCTTCAGGGAGCCATTGGGCTTTTTTGAGTACAGGAGTGATATGATCTAATTTAGATTTTAAAAGGATCAGTCTGTTGAGAATAGGCTTTGGAATGGCAAGTGTGGAGGCATGTAGATTGGTAAGGATGTTACCGCAGTAATCCAGGTAAAAGATGATGGCTGGAACAACTGATAACAGTGGAAGTCATGAGAAATGATTGGATTCTGGATATATTTTATAGATAAAGCCAACAAGTGTTTCTTGTTGAGAACAAGAGAAAGGATGTGAAGTGAAAAAGAAAGACAGAAATTGAGGATGACACTAAGGTTTTGACAGAGCATCTGCAAGGATAGAATTGCTGTCAACTGAGGTGGAAATTCTACACATTTAGATTGAAAGATGAGGAGTTTAATATTGCACATGTTAAGTTTGAAATGGCTGTTAGATATAGAAATAGCAATGTTAGGTAGGCATTTGGATAAAGGAAACTGGAGTTCAGAAGAGAAGTCTGGGTTGGAGAAGTAGAAATCATCCTATGACCCAAAGTGATAAGACTGGATAGGATTACCTGGAAAATAAATGTAGGTGATTTAAAAAAACAAAAAACGAAAGTCCAAGGACTAAGCCCCAGTGCAATCCATGATGAAGGAGTCGAGGGAAGAGAAACTAGAAGCAGAGACTAAGAAGGAAACCTTGGTGAGGTAGGAGGAAAACCAAGGAAATATAATATCCCAAAAGACAAATGAAATAAATGTATTAAAAAAGGAGTGAGTGATCAAATGCTGGTGATGGGCTTCAGCAATGGGGATAATGCTGGAATATTCTGACTACCTCAGATTAAACACATAGTAAATCCCAGATCTTTAGGTGATTTTAAACAGCTTTTATAGATAAACTAATGGAAGTTTTTATTGCTTAAGTTTCCCTGACAATGGACAAGTTATCCACTTGCTGACTGCCTTAGCACTTTGTCACCTGGAACAGTGCATGTGCAGCTCCCAGTTTTGCTCCTTACCAAGTTCTTGCCTCAGTTCCTGCTTCTGTTCAGACCTTCATTCAGCTTTCTAACCCCTTGCTCATGACCCCCTTGCTTGACACTGACACTGTTTTGAAGCTTTAGGTGGGTTGGATCAGTCTACTCAATCACTAGCTTTCTGTTTCCTGGGCTAATGTCACCTGGTTCTCATTATGTCTCTTTTATGCTGGGAATATCTAAGACAGTTTGGTCAGAGCACTTTCTCAACCTTTCTCAGACTTTATGTGAGCAGTTCCACTTACTGCTTTCCTTCTGCCTTTCTGCTGCGCCTGTCTCAAATTTACTTAATCCCTGAAAGCAGCTATTTGGTGAGCCCAGGAGGTTAAACAACCACAGTTAAAAAAGAAGCCAGGATTGGAAAAAAAGACAGAAATTATAAAAATATAGTCAATGGAAAAAGAAATGGCGATGAATAAAATTATTCCAAAAGAAGGCTTTGAAATAACAAAGGTAAAACAAGGACTAAACTCTGGGAAAACCCAAAATGTAGTGTCTATTTTCTTTCTTTTACCAAAGAAAACAGACAAGGTCAAGTGAAGAGGAAGAGATCCTGGGGTGAACATGACCTTGGAAGCCAAGAAGTAGAGTTCCAAGAGAGAGTGGCAAAAGTGTCCAGTTTTAGGATAGTTAGTTAATGGAAATAATGCCATTGGAGCTGAAAATGAGGATGTGATATTTCAGCAGGAGAACAGAGTGAAGTAGTAAAAGAGAGACTGAATCGAATAGGAAGTATGAAGCGAGGAAATGCAAGTGGATATAAAAAACTATACGAAAAATTCTCTAATGTGCATCAAAATCACTTAGAGAGATGAAGCTATTTAAAAAATAGAGATTTCTGGCTTTAACTCTCTGAAGTTTGAATTTAGTCTTAGCAAGGGCCAGAAATTGGTATTTTAGAAAACATCCCGTTTTAATAAAGTCTGTACTATATTAAAAAAAAAAAGGTAATGATAAAAGATGGAAGATATGGAGCAGAAATCTTTCTGCTGGTATTGGTGACTAATTCCTGGTAATTTAAAATTTACTTCACTGAAGAAGATTCGTCCGTGGAGCAAAAATATGTTGACCAGCCAATATTAAGAACAGTCTGCCTAACAGCTGTGCTTTTTATTGTAAATTATTTAATTGCCTTTTGGTATAAATCAGTTTGGCCACCATGATCTAATGTATCCTAGGGCCTGATGATCCTTGGATAAACTTAGTGTTGATATTTTAGCCTTCAATAAATAAATGTTTGATTCTATCTCTGAAGAGCCTAGACACCAAGTACTTGAGAATTAAAAAAAAAGAAAATTCAAATTCTTTCCCAGTCATCATTTTATCAGCGTCCTTTCTCATTTGCCAAGTCCGAAGATTACTAGTGATAACCTTTGATGCAGTCTTTGCAAAAAAGCCTTTTACTGTTTCTAATCTTTGCAAAAAAACCTTGAGCACTCACTCTTTTTAAATCCTTGCCATTTGAATTTTGTCCCTCCTGTTGTACTTAATTATATTAATTAAGGTCACTCAGTGATGCCAAAATCTACATTTAATTACCTTTTTAAAAAATTTTTGACTAAAGTATTAGAAATTGTTAATTCCACTTTCCTAAAATTATTCTTGGATGTTTCCTAAGTGTGAATGGAAACAAAGTACTGTTTTTCAATATATATAGAACTCTCATCTATTCCAATAAATATTTATATAAATTTTATGCAGATTATTTAAAATTTCTGATTCCCAGCCCTTACTTTCTTTCAGTTTCTATCATATTTTTCACTGCTTGTTAGACTTTTAAACTTGATTGGCCTGACCTGACAGTATGTAATGGCAAATGTTGAAATAAACACCATCTCTCTCTTTTTTTCAGATATTTAGTTGTTATCATATAGAAATACAACTGATTTCTGTATGTTCATTTTGTTTTTTGCTAAATTTTTTGCTAAATTTTTCATTAGTTCTAACAGCCTTTGAGTGGAGTCTTTAGGATTTTCTATATATAGGATCATATCATCTGCAAGCAGAGATAATTTTACTTCTTCTACATTCATGGATCAAAAGAATTAATATTGTTAAAATGTTTATACTATCCAAAGCCATCTATAGATTCATTGCAATCCCCATCAAAATTCCAATGTCATTTTTCATAGAATTAGAAAAAAAAAACAATTCTAAGATTTGCATGAAACCATAAAAGACCCCGATAGCGAGAGCAATCTTGAGAGAGAAGAGCAAAGCTGGAGGCATCACATTTCCTGATTTCAAACTATATTACAAAGCTATAGTAACCCAAATGTTGTGGTACTGGCATAAAAACAGACGCATATACCAATGGAACAGAATTGAAAGCCCCAAAATAAATATTTGCATATATAGTCAACTAATATTTGTCAAGGGAGCCAAGACTTTTTAATGGGGAAAGGATAGTCTCTTCAAAAAATGGTACTTGTAAAACCTGATAATCACATGGGAAAAAATAATATTGGACTCCTGTCTTCTATCATTCACAGAAGTGAACTTAAATGGATTAGACTTAGATGTAAGACCTGAAACTGTAAAACTTTTAGAAGAAAATAAGAAGGAAAGCTCCTTGACATTCGCCTCGGAAACAGTTTTTTGAATATGACACTGTAGACAGAAGCAACAAAAGCAAAAATCAACGAGTGGACTATATTAAACTAAAAACTTCTGCATGGCAAAGGAATCCATCAACAAAATGAAAAGGCAACCTACAGAATGGAAGAAAGTATTTGCAAACCATCTCTCTGATAAGTTAATGTCTAAAAATTAAAGGGAAGTCATACAATTTAATAGCAAAAAGAAAAAAAATTTAAAAAAACAATATGATTAAAATGGTTAGAAGAACTGAATAGACATTTTTCCAAAGAGGACCTACAAATGGTCAACAGGTACGTGAAAAGATGCTCAGCATCACTAATTATCGTGGAAATGCCAATCAAAACCACAGTGAGCTATCACCTCACACCTGTTAGAATGACCTTTGTGAAAAAGGCAAGAGATAACAAATACTGGTGAAGATTTGAAGAAAAGGAAACCCTAGTGCATTGTTGGTTGTAATGTAAATTGGTATATCCACTATGGAAAATAGTATAGAAGTTCTTCAAAAAATTAAAAAAAGAACTAGCAATTCCACTTCTGGATATTTACACGAAGGAAACAAAATTACTATCCTGAAAAGATATCTGCACTCCAAGTTCATTGTGACAATATATATATCTCACATTTTCTTTATCTATTTATCCATTGATGGACACTAAAGTTGCTTCTATGTCTTGGGTTTTGCAAATAATGCTGCAATGAACTTGGGAGGGCAGATATACCATTAATTTCAATAGAGTTTATCCAAGTAAACATTTATCGATTATCTACCATATATAAATTACAATGCTTTGTAGGTACAAGTATGCATTGCTGATCAAGTCTTATTGATTCTTGAGTTCCTGAGAGCAAATAGTGAGAATTCAGCTAATGAAGGATACTGGCTCTATTAAAAAAATTTTTTTTTGTCTTTTTGAGCTCAGATAGTGACAGGAGAGTCTCTTGTATATAATCGGTGCTTAATAAGTATATGTTTAAATAAATTTAATTATCAATAGTATGAGCATTGGAGCAGTTTTCTGCTAAGTATAGTGAGTTTATTTTTAGACATACTGAAATAGAGGCATCATGAAAACGTGGGAGGTGAACTAAAGAGAGATCACACTTAAAGACATAGCTTGAAGCAGCAATTACATAGCTGTGGTAGTTGATGCCAAGAGAGTGAAAAAGTTTCCTTAGGGAGAAGGTAAAGAATGAGCAAAGCCAGAATTGGGAAAGCTTTGGGGAATACAGTCATTTCATTCCTGCTCCTGGAGTAGGACTAAGATAATTAAAGAATAGAGCAAAAGCAGTATAAGGTACAAGAATGCACAGGGAATGGGCAAGGTAGAGGAGAGGGAGGGGGCGGTAAAAGGCTTGATCATTTGTTGAATGACTATTATATGTCTGATAGGAATTAACTGGCAATGTACATAATTCGCCTCATTTAATCTTCATACTGTTTCCCGTGAAATAGATAATATTCTCCTTTTATAGGTAAGAAAGCTTATCAGATAATTTAATAAATTTTCTTATGGTAAGGTGGCTGGGAAGTGATATAACTGGGTTAATGTTAAGCATGGTGAGGTCATGTTGTTTCATGTCTGCCTCGTTTACCATTGATCTCCAGAGCTTAGTTTAGTCCCTGGCACATTCTGTGCATTCTATACATACTTATTGATTATATTAAATCAAATTTAGGTTTGTTAGGCTTCAAAGCTTTTATTGTCAACTTTTAAATGAACATTTTTCATAGAGCGGACTTAGAAGTCAGAGTGTAATAGGTTGGAAAATGCCTTGCCCCAGCAAATGCTGAGATTACACACTGACACCCCTACACATAGCAGCAACACCCCCATGTGCTGAGACAATTGAAGCTTATCAGCTCATTTCTATTGCCTTATCTTAGGTGGGAGTCAGATATTATCCCACTGTGCTCTTCACAACTTCGGGGCTCACAAGCTAAACACATGCAAACTCAGTGATGCTCTCTCATCAAGGGAGATACAACTTCAACTTTAAGCATAGTCTTAGAAGGAAACCCACTCAAAAAATCATTTTCCTGTCTTCATTTCACTTTAAGAAATAGTTTCGATGTGCATGAGGGATTTAGGCATTGTTTCTAATGAATTATGTTAAAAAAAAATTATAAATGGCCAAGCACCTCCTTTGGAATACAACATCTATTGTGTTGGTACCTATACTGAAAGTTTTAACATCGTGTTACATTAGCAAATATTTGTAATACAATGTAATGTGTGCTATATAAGAGGTCTGAAAAGGCATGGCATAAAGGAAAGAGTGATCAGTCTCACCTGGGGTAGGATGTGGTCAGGCAGGACTTCAAAGGAAATGTGATGTTTGGTTGGGTTTTAAAAGATGGCAGCATGTGGCACAGGGCTTTGACAGTGGATGGTGATAATGTTCTTCCTGTAGCCACATCTTTTCTTTACTGGCTTCTTTCCAAACTCCTTTAGTATAGGTGGTAAAGTACAAATGCATAGCATTGCATTCTTTTATTAGTTTAAATAATTTTTTATTTTAGTTTAATAAGAAGTAGTTCTGATGCTGCTGGCTTGCTTCAAGGTTTGCTCATATGCAGTTGGTGGAAAATAGAAAGACAGAAGACGTTACTTAAACAAAACAGAAAGGAAACATAATTAGGTTTAAAATTGCCCAGGGAAGAAAGCTTTCCAGGAACCAGTTATGGGAGGATTACTTTAAGAAATGAGATGACTATCAGGAATGACACTGTGCCTACTGAATTGCTTTATTTAGGCAAGTTGAGTCACAGACATAATTTAATGTGTTAAATTCTCACAGATTGGACCAAACCAAACATAAATATAAATATGGTAATGAAATAACATTTTAGGCGAAATTTCAGATCATGCAGATACAGTGAAAGAATGTTGAGGATGCTTGTCATCAGGTGATCTGAGAAGACTCTGTTTTGAGGTGAATGGGGGTAGCAGAGAGAGGCCAAGCCTTAGAGTGGAGACCCGGGCTCAAAATCCAATTGTTCTAATTCTTTAGTTTTGACTTTGGGAAAACTATTCCCTCTAAACCTCAGTTTTCTCATGTCTAAAATGAAAATAATGGTACCTTTGTTACATTTAGTTATGCAAATTAAATTGATTCATGTATCTAGTCCCTGGACCAAAGCAGTATCTCAATAAAGATTGGTTAATTTCTCCCTTCTCTTGTTTTCTTTTCCATCTCCTCTTTCTCTCCTCATGTCTTCCTTCCCAGCGCTCCTCCCATTGTAAGAAGGAAAAAAGAATCTATGGTATATTTAAGCAAACTCTCAGTAGTCACCACATATTCAAGAATTAAGGGTTAACAATTCCATTAAAAAGTTATATAATAGACATCATGTTCAAGATTTTACTATTATTATTCTAATTTTATAATAAAGAGAATTCAGGTTTGGCAAGATTATGTAATTTGTTAAACTTAACCCTAATGAGGGTCAAATCTAGGACTTTAACTGCCCGATTTTTTTTTTTGACTCTAAAGAGCAAGCCCCTAATCACAATTCGTATTATGGGACATAAGTGAGGTTACTGTGAACTCTGCTGAATTCCTCAGTCCTCATTTCACCTGCTGCCCTTAAGCCACAGCTCCCTCAGCATTTACTTGAAGAGCAGAGTTCTTTCCTTGTTCTTGTTGTTGCACTGACCTTACATTTATCCTTATTAAATTCCATCTTGTCAGGTTTGGCCCATCTCTCAAGCCTGTTAAGATCTTTTTGGCTCACGATACTGGCATACTGTCATCCAGCATATTCTTTATCCTTCCAAGCTTTGTATCATCTACAAATGTAATACACATACATTTTCTGTTTTCATTCAAGTCATTGATAAAATCGTTGAAAGAGACAGGCTGAAGGCAAAGTCCACAGACTGTGACATCATTTCATTAATCAGTATCCTTAAGAAATGGCTTTTCAATTCATTTCAAATCCATCCAATTGTATTAGCATTCAATCTCTTTTTCTCTATCTCTTTTTACAAGGTATTAAAAAAGAATTTGTCAAGCCTTTTAGCCTTGATGAAGTCTAGATACCTTATGTCTACTGCATTTCCCTGATGTACGTTTCCTTGTCAAAAAGAGGACTCTTCAGTTTTCAACCAAATTGCATGCGTTCCATGCTGTTTGTAAAATATTTTCTTTCAAAAAAGGATAAAGCCCCATTTTTATTTACAGCTACCTCGTTAAAATGAAACTTAAATCCATAGGTAATAGAGCTCCTGATCCTAGCTGTTTTTATCCAAAGGTTGTCACTTATGCTTCTTCTAAATACCGTAGACTCACAGCTCATTTTAAGGCATGAAATTCAATATAAGTAAATATATCTTCTGTTAATTTTTATAATTCACTTATTCTCAGGACAGTATGTTTAAAGCTTCTAATTTTCCCTAGATGAGGAGTTTGAAGCTCGATTCCAGAAAGCTGACAAAAATCACAAAATTCTATATTAAAAGAAACTGACTTAAAATGGAAGTTATTGTAAATCTAAAGTCTATGATTGTATTTTCACTAGAATATTAGGGAGTTCCATCACCAAGATGGCAGAGTAGGAGACCCCCCCGCCCCACCCCCCTCACAAGATCAGCAATTTGACAGCTGTCCACAAACAAAAACAGCTCTGTGAGAACTCAGGAGTGTCCTCTTAGAAAACTTCAGTAACACAGTGGAACAAGATAATAACCATATCAGAGAAGGAAGAACAGCTTCAATGGGTTGCATCAGCCCATCTCCCCAGATGGGCATTGCTCAGCATCAAGGGGGAATGCCCCAGCTAGAAGGAGTTCCCTTTGCCTGGAAAGGGAAAGTAGGATGAGCAACCAGCTTCCCTAGTCTTTTGGGTGTACTACGTAAAAGATCTGCTTTAGTTTCGCCTCTGCCAGAAACCAGTAAAGCTGAGACATATAGAGATGACTGGGAACAAGGGCAGGAGCTACCAGTATCAGCCACACAGTGAGAGTTATTGTGGAACCCAGTGACCTGTTCTTCCAGAGGACCTCAAAATCTTTCTCCACTGAGGAAAACAATGGCCAGCACCACTAGCACAGGCCCTCCGCAGATTGGCTTTTGCCCCGCAGATTTTCGTGTTTGCAGGTACCGGTTGCCTGAGTCCCTCCCTACTCCCTACCCCACCGGTGCCTGGGATTCGTGCTGGCAGTCAGCCCCTGATTCTGTGGCTTTGCTTGTGCAAGATGCCAGTCTAGACCCCTGCGACTGACCTTCCACTGCCATGTGTGAACTTGGGGCTGGCTTTATTGAGATGTAATTGATATATAATATTATGTAAGTTTAAGACATGTAATGTGATAATTTGATACATATATATGTATATGTATATGTATGTATATATCAAAAAGATTCCCACAATAAGGTTAGTTAACATGTCCTTCACCTCAGATAATTACCATTTTTGTTGTTGTTGTTGTTATGGTGAGAATATTTAGGATCTATTCTCAGCAACTTTCAAGTATGTGATACAGTATCGTTAACTACAATCACCACGCTGTACACCAGATCACCAGAACTTACATCTCTTATAACTGGAAGTTTGCATCCTTTGACCAATGTCTTCTCATTTTCCCCATCCTCCAGCCTTTGGCAACTACCATTCTGCTGTCTGTTTCCATGAGTTTGGCTTTTTAGATTCCATATTTAAGCAAGATCACATGGTATTTATCTTTCTTTGTTGACTTATTTCACTTAACATCCTCAGGGTTCATCCATGTTGTCACAAATGACAGGATTTCCATCTTTTTTTTTTTATGGATGAATCATATTCCATTATATATGTCACATTTTCTTAATCCATTCATCCCTCAGTGGACACTTAGGTTTCCATGTCTTGGCTATCTGCATAATACTGCAGTGAACATGCAGGTATAGATAGATATCTGGCTAAATTTTATTAAGGAATAAAAGTATGAGGAAAATCTGGTTCATTTCATAGGTAAAACCATATGAAATTCCTTGCCCCTTTTCAAAGTCAAATAATTAAATATTGGTAATTTCATATGGTTTAACCTAATCATTATTTGAAATCTGAGAAATTTATTGAAGCAGTTCCTCTATAACTGGTTGATAGCAGGAAGAAAGTAGCTTGTGTATGATTCCTGATGTAACAGAGCCATCGCCATCCTGCAATTTATTCTTCTAATTGGCACTGAATAAATTTCCCATATTATGAAAAGGAATAAATGCTCATTTGATGCCAGAGAAGAAAATATACAGCATTTGGATGCCAAAATAGAATCTTTATAGTGATGAAACAAACAATAAATGCAATGCTTGCCAAAGTGAATAATCACTGTTGTAAAAAAGTTAAGCCAGAGCAGTGTTTAGCTTTCGAGGACAATGAACAGATGGTCCGTTCCCATAATCAGAAGGATGCTGGGTCACTTACTTGAGTTAGTTACTGTGATTCATAGATCTTACATCACATGTTGGGAAACAGGATTAGTTTTATGAATGTTTTGATGGCTTTGCTTGTCAACTTCTTTTAACCACACTTAAAAGATTTAAAAACCTGAAGTGAGATGGAAATATTGGATGAATCATATCTCATTCATTTATAGAATTTGGTATTGATCCCAACAGCAATTTTGTAGGCAATATAAAATGAGACAAACCACATGGTTGTAAACCTTAGCATAAATTTATATTACAAATTCTGTGCCTTTTCCAAAGTAGCACTTTGTCCTTGGAATGTCTTACTGTACTTCTTTTATCTTAACTTGTTAAGTGGATCCTTTCTGTCAGTTAAGTACATCCTGAAATCTCATCTCTTTTTCAAAGCCTTTCAGCACAAATCATACCGTAGAACCATATGCTCATGAGACTTTGCCCCATCTTTCTTCAGTTTTGAATTGCATTGATGTATGCCTTGCTGTTCACATGTGTCTTAGAAGGTCTGATTTTGTGGATTTTCATAAGCACTTTGCCATTTGATAATAATATTTCTAAATGGTAACTACAGCAGCACATGTACATCAAGTGAGATACTACGTGTAAAGTATTTTTGAATTGTAAAATAGCATGTAAATATACATTATTATTATTAGCCTATTTCTGCTGAATTATAAATCTCATAGGATGGTGGTTATGTTATGTTTATGATATTCTTTTTTATATCATTATTCAAGTCCAGTCATTGTGTTGATGTGTGTTAGAAAGGATTTGTTGGTGGTACTTAGAAAGGGGGAAGAGAAGAAAATATACAGCATTTGGATGCCAAAATAGAATCTTTATAGTGATGAAACAAACAATAAATGCAATGCTTGCCAAAACTTTATGTGTTCTTTGTTCAGTTTGAGGTCTAAGGAAAAAAGATTATCAGTTAGTATATATATAATATATAGTTCTAAAATTGTTAAGTACCATTGCATTAAGAGCTTCTTGTTCTTTGCCAGGATTTCCCAGCGTTTAATGCAATTAATGAGATTTGTTAATGAATGAATGAAATGTAACTATATAATAAAGATTATATTTTAAGAGTATATACATTTTGTATAACTTAGCTATTAAGAGCTTTACTATTTACTAAGTTTTATTTTCTGATATAACTTGTTTTACTTAGTGGTCAGTAAACATAGATACATGAGAAGTTAACTATTGACTAATTGGAGGAAGATACTAAGTGACTTATCTTACCTGAAATTATAGTCCTATTTGTGGCATTATAAGCCTCTCTTTCATTCTCTCTCTCTCTTCTATTAATATGAGTGTATTACTCTTGTGTGTATATACACATGTATAGTGTGCATGTCTGTGTATGCGTGCACACGTATATACTTATATATACATAGGAGTACTAGAAATTTCTGTTGCTTTACGGTGTTCAGATTTTATTCATTTTTATAACCTACTAAACCAAACTTTTTCTTCATTTTTCTACATTTATCTAGTATTTAGAATTCAAAGGATACTGTGTCAATGTATTTTTGAAGAATTGAGTTGTTATTGTTTCTCAAGATAGACCATATGTGTTTGATAGTCTTTAGTTGAACATTACACCTATTTAAGGTAGTGATTGACAATGATAGAGTAAAAATGATCATTTAGATGTCACACCAATTTAAAATGAAAGCCAGTAATTTCTTAAGCAGTTCGAAATGGCTCAGATTAATAATTTTTCACAATGGTACTATCATTCGTATTCTCAGAGGAAATCTATTTATTTTTCTACTAAACTTTAACAACCACTTTCCTTTACATTTTATTTTAAAATGCTTTCTAACAATAAATTCTCACAAATTATAAAAGTAAAATGCAAACTACAGTATAATCACACATCAAACTCAAATAGCCTATCATGCTTTGTATATAACTACGTACTAAGCATAACGCAGAGAATAAAAATAAAGAGAAAACTCATTTGCACCAAGCTCTGTAGTAGTGTGTGCAGAAGTCCTGGATATTTGTCCAAGGTGTTGAAAGAAACTTTAACTACGATAAACTTAGAACTTTGTTCTTTCTTTCTGTGCCAAAGATGATTTAGATGTGAAATAATCTAATGACAAACAAATGATTTCTCTTGACTTCAATCCTGAACACATTTGACTCTGACCAGGTAGAAATAGGGGCACATTTGCTTTAGCTTTAGGAGTAAGACCAATTTGTGTACATTCTTGCCACCCCAGTTCCAGTCACTTGCACATAGTCGTCTGTCTGTCCTTTTTGTACCAGGATAACTCCTGGCCATTCTTCCAATTTCAATACAAGTGCCACTTTCTTGGGAAAACTTTTCTTGATTTTGCCAAATCTCATTATAAGCTTTCAGATGACCGTGTCCTCTGGTTTTATAGTAATTGTTAATTTCATAGTTTTATGTGATTGTTTGATTGTCTTCCCTGCCCCTCACTCCAAATGTAGTCATCGAGATTTAGGGGTGTTTTTGTTTTTGCTGATCATTTTTTTTTTCCTGTCACTGAGTGTAATGGCCAGTTCATTGTGGGCACCAGATACCTGACAGTTGAATGAATGAATGAATATGATGAATTGTACTCAGTAAATTTGTAGGAGGTAATCCAAAGAAAGATGAAGAAAGTAAAGGAAATAAAAATGTGTTTGAAAATGATGGAATGAGTAGTGAAATATTATTCCCAAAATGAGGGTTGGTACAAATAAATCATTATGTCCTAACACAGTTCACTGCATCACTTAATATGAAGTTACCTGAATAAGAAATTTAATGAGTATAACAACCATATTCTAGTCAAGGTTTTTATAGCCATAGTGGGCCTAATTAGAGTACATAATGGTCTTTGTTATGGTTTTATGGAACCCAATTAAAGCAAGTTATCAGAATGACAACTAATACTTAATCTTGTTCACTCTTTAATTCTTTAATTCATTACTTCTTCAGCCAAAGAACATGTAGGACATGAAGGAAAAGACTTATATAGGAAACAAAACATATAGTTGTTTAGTTCTACAAGAAATCCTCAGATATTTTAGGAAGCCATGGACTATCATTCTAATGATTTACCAGAGAATTCATCAGATATTCCTGCGACTATTGGCAAGAGACTGGAAAAATAAGAAAATTTATATGTGGTATCTCAACTCTACTGCGTATACTCAGTCTTTATTTGGCCTCTTTTATGAAAGGTCTTTGAAATGGTCAAGATCGACACAAAGGCTGATCCATATTACAAGATAACATATTCCTGATTCAAGCTTGCTCTTCATTCTCATGTATGGAAATTCTCAGGTACAGGAAATTCAACTTTTTTTTTTCTCTGAAAGTTATTAAGAAAACATTTGTAATGATGAATGACACTAGTAATTCTGATGTAAAAATTTGTGCTATGAAAAATATGTGTCCCCAAACAAATGGCCTTGGTGGCTTATGGTATTTGTTTTAGTGCCTCCTGAGTTTCCATCCTTTAAATACTTTTTTTTTTTTTCATGAAGCAGGCTTAGATACCAACTCCCTGGTGACTTTACAACCACGGATAATGCAGACAGAATTACTTCTCTCTGGAGAGCCGTCAGAATCTGCTAAGGTGCCACTGACAGCCTGCCTTATCTGCTGCAACATACTAAGCTTTGTACTTAAAAAACGCTTCTGCTTATAAACCTAGTTAGCTCAGTTGGCTAGATTTCTAATGAAGCCAAGCTTAAGGTGCTGAGCTTTGATAGAGCCAGTCAGCCCTGTATCATTTCATAGTCACCCACTGTTTCTAAACCCTGCGCAATTGTTTTATAAATGCATGCTGTCATTCACAACAGGAACTGGACAAAGAAGGAAATGGATCAAGACAACTATATCACTACTGGTGAGTAAACAGCCAAAATAAATAGGAAAGTTAAGTAATATTGATTTCGTATTTGAAGTATAACATATCATTACCATGGTAAATTATTTTTCCCCAAACTTGTGATGCTTCTCATAAATTATTCAGCTATTGACCTCTCTCGCTCTCTGATTCTCTCTTTTACTCACGAATTCTCAAACTTTATTCAGGAATGATTGTCACGCTGATGTAGAAGAGTGCTTCACATACATTAGGTTGTTAATAAATGTTTATTAAATGACTTTGAAATTTTGAATGCAAGAAACAACTAAAAGGACTTTGCTTTGTTTGTTAATTTGCAGTCTTTCAATTTTCAAAGCAAATGGTAATTGTATTAATAATTCCAAATATTTTGTTAATTGTGGACAGTCACATAAACACTTTTCTCTGACTTTTGACTTGTCTTCTGAGCAATCCTGCTTTATTTTTAACTACCTGTTAGATATTTCCATGTAGATGTCCTAGTCATCAGTGAGAACATTGTTTGAGAAAGATGATATTAATCCTGGCTACAGGATCACAATATAAAAAATCCTGTGTGGTCACAATAGTATCTTGTAAAGCCTCCAGAAGATGTGGTATTTGCCAAAATGCCAGGAAGATGCCATATTCCTGTTAATAGCTTGGGCTTTGTATGAAACTCCAGTGAATTCAGAAACCCTAGTAGCCCCCTGCTGAAGGTGAAAAATGCCTTTAACTTTTATAATAGCAGAGCTAACCAAATCCTTCCATCGTGGCCCAAGGTGTGCATTGGTAGGTAGCCAAAATTCATCTCCCAAATGGTACAGAAATATGGAGGCAAGAGAGTGTCATAAAAACTGTTCTAAAACTAGTGAACCTTAAAGGACTTTAGCAAAAATAATTGTAAATTTGATCCATAGGGGTAAATCTTTGCAATCTAGAACACACGGAACTTTCGTAAATGACAATTCCCACTGCATATGAAAAACATTGTAAGTCATACAATGAGGTAGAGTAAGCAGATGAAAGAAGTGGGAGTGTTCATACCCAAGGAGAACAAGTTCTATCTAAGAAAAGCTCTGAAATAAGTCTCCCTAACATGTTCAGAGTTTTCTCTTGAGAAATAAGGTAATCCACAAAACAAGAACACAGTATTGAAGAAAACAACAGGCAGATTGAAAAACACCGAAGTAAACATTACAGAAATAGAAAATATAGTTGTTAAAATAAATATCTTAATAGATAAATTTACAGTGGAATCAACAAGGTTAAATAGAGAATTATTGAATTTGATGAGAGCTCTGAGGAAATTGTCAAGCATGTAGCATAGTGAGATAGAGATAGGAAATATTTAAGGATGTTTGAAGATGTAAAAGGTAGATTTAAAAGCTCTAACATGTGTCTAATATGCAATGCAGAAGAGAAAATAGGGGAGAAGTAAATTAGGAGACATAATAGTTGAGAATTTTCAGAATAGAAGCGATTTGATCATTCAGGTAGGAAAAGTGCAGAGTCATGAGAAAGATTAGTAAAAATAAATTCATACTTGGACACAATTTATTCATTCAGCAAAATATTTTTCTGAATACCTGTCATGTTCCACATTTTGTTCCGGGCACCGAGAATTGATGAAAACTGATGAATATACTGCCTTCATGGAGGTGGCATTACAGTATGTGAGGGGGAGAGAGAAAAAACAAATAACATATCAGGTAGTAATGGATGATAAGAAGAAAATAAAGCAGAGTGTAGGGAGTTGGGAATACCTGAAGCAGGACAGGGTAGGTAAGAGTTTTTATTCTATATAGATGGTCCAAGGAAGATCTGGCTCGGACTCGTACTCTGACGAGGGCACATTTGAACAGAAAGACCTGAAGACAGTGACCCATGTGAATATGTGTATGCGAGTAGCAAGTGAAGAGGGCAGATGTCTGGCATGATTGTGGAACAGCAGGTATCCAGTGTAACTAAAGTGGAATGTTAACCATAAAGGGACAGATTGTTAAATTGAATGATGCTACTATTAAAATGTTCTGTTCCTCAGAAGACGCCATTCGGTGAATGAAAAGGCAGGATGCAGAGTGGAGAACGTATCTGTAATACGAATTTCCAATTAAAAGACTAGTAGTCACAATATATAAAAATGACACAGTAGTAAGACAGAAAACAATACAAAAATGGGCAAAATATTTGAACATGTCTTCAAAACAGTAAATCTTCAAAAGACTTATGAACATATGGAAAGATGCTCAACCTCATTAGTCATTAGAGATAAGCACCTTAAAACCACAGTATGATGCCATATCACACTTAGAAGATGCCTAATAAAAAGACTTGAAATACCAAGTAGTGGCAAGGATATGGAGCGACTAGAATTTTCAGACATTGCTGGTAGGGGGTGTAAATTGGTAATACCACTTTGAAAAACTGGGAGCATCTAATAAAGTTGAACATAATTATATCCCGTGACCCCATAATTAAAGTTGCAGTTATATATCCAACTGAAATGTTGTCTTAGTCTTTTTAGGCAGCTATAACAAAATATCACAAGCTGAGTAGCCTATAAACAAGAGAAATTTATTTTTCACAGTTCTGATGGCTAAATGTTTGAGCCCAGGGTGCCAGCTTGTTTAGCTAAGGATCCTTTCCAGGTCTCAGGCTTCTCGTATCCTCACATGGTAGAAGGGGCTAGGGAGCTCTGTGGGGTCTCTTTTATAAGAACACTAATCCCATTTATGAGTTCTCCACCCTCATGACCTAAGTACTACACAAAGGACCCCTACTAATACTATCACATTGAGTATTAGGATTTTGACATATGAATTTTGGGGGAACACAAGCGTTCAGACCACATGCGTATTTGATCATCATACAATATGTATAAGAATATTAATTGTATCACTGTTTGTAATAGCTAAAACAAACTAAAATGTAGTTGAATAGATACAAATTTATGGTCTATGCATACAGTGGAATGCTGTGTAGCAGCAGTTCCCAACTTTTTTTGGCACCAGGGACAATCTAATGCCTGACGATCTAAGGTGGAGCTGAGGTGGTGATGTTAGCGCCGTGATGATGAAGCTTTGCTTGCTTGCCCGCCACTCACCTCCTGCAGTGTGGTTCGGTTTCTAACAGGCCACAGACCAGTACTGGTATATGGCTGGGAGGTTGGGGGTGGGGAGGAGGAGTAGGGGAGTGGGGAGATTGGGGACCCCTGCTATATAACAATGGAAATGACTGAATTACTGCTACATGAAATAACATGGATGAATCTCATGACCTTAGTGCTGAGCAGACTAAACCAGATACAAAAGAGTGCATGAGGCATGATTCCATTAATAAAACAATTCAAAAACAGGCAAAACTATTCTGAGTAGAAGTTGTCTTGAGGGGAGAAGGTAAATAATGATTGGTAGGAAGCAAAAGGAGGCTTCTGGGGTGCCGATAATATTTTTTTGACATGGGTAGGGTTACACAGGTGTGTTTGAGAATATTCATTAGGTTTTATACTTAGGATTTGCTCATTTTCCTGTTTTTTTTTTTTTTTCTCTATATGTTGCTAAATCTTTCAGGAATGACCAAGAGCCCTAGTTATCAACCTTTCTGTTTTGATTCTTTGTAAAAGAACTATGTTAAAGAGCCCAATTTTTGTTAAAGAACTTGGGTTATTTAGGTTTTTTTTTTTTTTTTTTTTTTTTATCCAAAGAGAAAAGTTCTTACTTTAGCTGAAGACATCTGTAAATTTATAAACATTCTTCTAATGCCTTAGTAGTTATTATGAAAAATCTGCATTTCTAGGTTCCTAGGATCTACTGTAAGTATAGCAGCCACTGAGAGTCACTGATTGTCCCTTTCTAGCTAAACACCAAAACCTTGCTGCCCATTGTGTTTTCAAGGAGACTTAATCATTAATTTCTCAGTCTTTCTATTGAATAGACATGAAAGCGCCACAGTTAACTGATGTGCTTTAGTTCCTTCTTCAGACAATGTAATTGTTGTTCGATGTTTTATGTCATAAGCTGTTAAATTTTTTGACTCACTTGGCTTTGTGGGTTAATCTCAAAATTTAGGATTGAATTCAGAAATGAGCAGACAAGTAGTTAGTACAATAGGCTCTAGATAGACCATCTCCCTAACTATGTGTGGTTCAGGAAAAAATTCTGTTCTTTAAACCACTCTGACAATAAAAAAGAAAATTGAGATATTAGAGAAAGGGAGAGCTTTTCATTTCTCACATTCAGTCAGCTGTAGAAGATTCTCATCTAGCTAAAGTAAAAAGGCAACATTTTGTGAATTGGAAATTTTAGATTCTTCCAATACCAAAGCTCTTGAAAATTAATTTTTAATTTAATTTGGTGATCAGATCATCTGAAAAAAAAAAACATCTTACAAGGGAAATAGTAATACATGATAGATAAATGTGGCAGACACATTTTGGGAGGCGAGGTATGGTTTTTTTTTTTTTTTTTTTTTTTTTGGACTGTAGAGATTCATCGAACTGAGGGAAAATTAGTTTTTTCTCTATTTCCCTTTCTATGGTATCTAAGAGTGACTTTTTGATAAAACACTGTTCAGGGTGGAAGCTTGTTAGTAATATCACTAAATAGGAGATGGAGAGTGAGATTTCCAGTTTGGTAATCAAACTATTTCCTCCTGAACAAGTCAGGATGTTTTCCTTCATATGAGAGAGAAAAAAAATTTATGAGCCACTAAATGACTTAATTCAGAGCTGAAAATCCAAGGAAATCTTGAGGCCAATCCCTGGATGGTCATAGTGGAACAGTTATAGGGAATCTAAGCAGATTTAAGTGGTGCTAGTTATTTTGAAAATTGTCAAGATTTTATGACCCCTTTGATCCGACTTCCTGTCTAAATTTAAAAGGCAGTTTGATTTTATTAAAAAAATTAACATCCATCTCCTTATATACAGTTATATGCTTAGAAGTTCTATAAAAACCAACTGGGCAACAATAGTTTATATTCCAATTAATGTTAATTTTACTCCTTCCCTTCAAATTTCTGCTTGTTTATGGGGAGAGGCCAGGTGAGAATGAGATGAGAGGGGAGGATGTGTTAAACCTTGTTTGGTGTCTCATTTTATTCTTTACTTTTCTGCACCTTAGGACCTGCGGACTGGAGTTTTCAGCCTCCATAAAAGAAAAGGTAAGCTTGGTAGTAATGTCACTGGAATATGAAATGGAGAAATGAGCTGGAATCCATAAATTTGGTTTATGATCATAGGGCACTTGCTGGCAAGACAGTTGGTTTTATTTGCAAACCTTTAATGAATTAATTTAGAAGAGAAATGAAGAGAGGTTGCTCTCCCCTGAGTCTTATCTTTAGTCTGTGCCTTCATGACAGTCAATGTTCAGTTATTTCAGCCCATCTGAGTACAGTGCTTATCAGTTCCAGATCATTAATTCAGTTCCCACACGGGCCACTTGGCTTCGTTCAGTTCCATGACCACAGGTTAACTCTGAACCGTCATTCCCCAAGTAGGTGCAATAGATCACGAGAGACAGAGCCACAGATTGTGAATGAATAAGCTCAAATCCATCCTCACTGCCAGAAAGGAACTCAAAAAGCACAGGCACATGCCATGGCAAATTAGTTTCATCTTCCCTGTATACAAAAGAAAATAATGACTTTTATTTATGTTGGTATTTAAGGTCTGTACCACACCTTTAAATTAGCTTCTTTAACCCTGACAACAACTCATTGAGGCAGATTTTTTATTTCACTTGTACTAATAAGAAAATGAGACTCAATGAGGTTAAACATGACAGAAGGGAACGATGATGTGTGCTTTGTACTCAGATAAAGTTAAGTTTGAGTCTAGCTTTGATAATATATAACAGTGTGAAGTGGTAAAATTACCTAGTTTCTTAATAAAATGGGATTAAAAATATTTGCCTTGCATTGCAAAGGTTAAAAGAAATGAGGCATATAAATCAGTTAGTATTAAGCCTGGCATATAATATTTTATGAAATGATCTGCTTGAGGTCACACAATTAGTGACAGAACTAGGACTAGACCGTGGGTCCTCTGTCTCTTAAGTTGAGTGCCCTCTCCTCTGGATGATGGCTGATATGTGAAATGAAGAATAGGGTGGAAAGTCACCATCACTTTGTTTAGTGGTTTCCAAACCTACCTGTGCATTAGATACACTTGAGGAATATGATGAGGCACCTGGATTTCCTCCACATCTGTTTTCCACATCTTCCTGGGCACATGGCTGTCCAGCTACAGGCTATGTTCCCAGTCAAATGTACATCTTTACCAAGAGAATGGGGTGGAAACAATTTGGGCAACTTCTGCCCCGCTCGCTGATAAAAATTTGCTTGGCTTGACTTCTACTCTTTATTTTTTCGAGAGCTAGAAAGTGAATATCACAGTGAACTCACTTTGACTAGTTGAAGGCAAGACCTTAAGCAATATGTTTGTGAAAACGAGTCTTGATTGGAATCTGGTTGTGAAGATGAACAAAAAGGAAGGAAATTGGGATCCACTGATTAGGTGGAGCCCAACTACTTTGCCTATTGGGATTGCTCATGTCAGGACTCTTAAGGGAGAAAGAAATACATTTACATTTTTATCTTATTTACGTTGTCATATTCTTGGCGGGGAGGGCAGGGTTTTAGGAGCTTAATCTTTAAGCCACTGAGGGAACTATTAGAAATATAAATTTTCAAGCCCTACCAGACTTTTGAAATCATAATCTTTGTGAGTGAGGCTTAGGAATCTATATTAACATACTGATGCATAACTGGGCTTGAAAACCACTCATCTCTAAAACAAAGATCCCTTTTTTTTTTTTTTTTTTTTTGGAAGTCTTCACTTTTTATAGAACAAGAAAGATTTGGAGGAGAGAGAAGATAATATAGAGAGAAGAATAAAGCAAATGAACAGAGTGAGCTGAAATAAGACAAAGATTCCTAATGTTTCTGGTGGTGTTTTTACTTTTGGATCCAGTCCCTTTTAAAGGCTGACTTAACATTCTTGCTCTTGCATATCCTTAAAATAGTGAAAGGAGAAAATATTTTTTTATAGTTTTTCCTACCTTCCTTGTAGGTGGGTACCTCGCCTGCTTGGTTGAAACATGTGAGATTGGCAAGATAGAGACTTCAGTTGCTCTGCATAAGAAAAGGGGCTCAGGTCTTAGTCTTAGAGCCTAACTAGAAAAGATGAAAGAGCAGTTATTAAAAGGGAGAGATAGACTGCTACACTGAGAGGAAACACTTGGGGAAATGGTTCAAGTTTGGCCATACCATACGGAACGTCAACCCTCTTTGCTATCTCCCCAGGAAACCCTCAATAACGTGACTTTTTGTGTGCAGGTAGTACATTTAAACATCTGGATGCCTGGGACATTTCAAAGTACTGAGTCCAGTTTCCAGGTTGGTGTGAGGTAAGATGAACAGTTGACCACAAGATCCAACCAATGTTACAATAGTTAGTGTCTGTTATTAGCGTCCAAAACACCAGTTGGGGCTGTTTGTACTGAATAGCTACGAACTTAGCCTTTCAGTATAATCCTCACGCTACCTTCTGTATACCTATTCTGTCTTTTGATGATAGCTGTGTTTTTCAATAACGGCCCTTGAGTGTTTATTTCCTCCACACCTGATACTTATACTTTAGATATCAAATTGACTTTAGGAAGAGAAAAATATGCTGGCATTTTTGACTAGGTATGGTAGTTGCCTTTATCTTCCTGTATTAGCCTGCTACTCATATTATAATGAACAGCCACACTTCACTTTGCAACAGATGCATTTTATTGATGTAGCTTATGTTTGTAAAAAGCCCATAGGTTACAAGTTGGCTTGAGTGCAGAGTGCTCTGATTAATGATCATCTTCAAAATGACAAGTGATAAAGCACTTGAGAATTCAGTGGATGAAGAGACACCTTGTAGCATTATTAGAGGCTCCTGGATTTCTAGTTACTATAAAAATATCTTTTTAAAGATGGGCACACACCCACCTTCTTGAAGAGGTTAGAATTTGAGATAAGCACTTTCTTCTCTTGTCAAACAGCTGTTGCCAAGTACTATTACACTTTAGTCAGATAAAAGTCAGAGTGTGCCCACAGTATTTGAAAACTGTAGACTTTATAATTTAACGCATTCTCAGTTTTATCTTTTGCATTCAGGTTATAAACTAATAAAATCTAGGATTTCCTGTATAATTAAAAGAGAGTATATTCAGAATTCCAGAAATATCTCAGAAGTATTAATAAAGAAGAATATGCTGGGAGAGTTGATTTGTTTGTGAACTGTTTTGCTGTCGTTCTCTTGCTTGGCTTTGTTTTCTGAATTTTCAGAGTAGGAGAGTAATTGCTTCTATTGCTATAGCCTTTCCTCAGGATGCTCATACGGGGCATATTTTAGATGCAGCAGAGTCTCTCCTTGACAGCAACGCCCTTTCATTTCATTCTGTTATTAAGAATCCTTTTCTTCAAACCACTTCTTAAAATTTACATCTGGAACAGGAAAACAGGATTCCAAATATGTCTTTGAAAATTAACATTATAGTAAGTCTTCTTGACATCTAGGGGATTGAAACGTAGCTGCAGATTCTCTTTAAGTGGGCTCTCTGGATGCAGAGCGGGATTCAGTTAGTGAAGAGAGGAAGAGTGTGTTGAAAACAAGGGAATGTTAGGGATGGCAATCAGCAAGCATTAAACAGTTCATGTTTTTAAAAATGAGCTTTGAATCAGAAGTCATAATTACCCAGTCACCTGCTGGGTTCATTTGCCCTTCAGAAATGAGGACATCTCAAAGCATAGAACATTTAATAGAATAGCTCCAGATAAGCTAGTCACATAAAATTTTATTTGACAGGCTGGAGCTTGTTTCCAATATTCTTTTTCTGAATTATATGAAAAACAGTATTCTAGAGTATGTTGTAAAAAAATAAATTATAGATGATATAAAAATAAAGTGATCTTTTTCTTCATCTCTTTACCCAGATTATCTTCCTGTGGCTATGACTACTAGATGCTATGATAAGACAATTAAATAATCAGTTCATTTAATAGGGTAATCAGTGACAGGTTGGAAAAAAAATTACACAAATAGGCATACTGTTTGAGCATGCAGTTTGGTAAAATCAACCTGGTAGAGGCGTTACAGTGAAAATGGTAAGGCGTTGCAACCAGTTACTTTTTTCTTCATAAAGTTCTTATAAAGACCTTCGTACAAATTCACTTTCCAATCTTGTCTTTTAATAGAATAACAGCATTAACTTGCTTATTATTAATTTTTTATCTTTCTTCAAAATTTGAGACACATTTACTTTTCCCAGTAAGGGGGAAAGAGTTCATGATCCTGCTGACTTTCAGTTTATGTTCATGAATACATAAAGTTCTGCAAATTTTGACCTACTGCTCACAAAAAGCAAAGTAGACTAAATCAGTTGGGAAATGAGGATCACGCTTCTATAATCTATTTTTTTTTTTTTTACTCTGAGAAGAGCTCATATCAGATGGGCATCCTAATAGCCCATTTTAGTGTACTCTGGGACCTCAGAACGTCATCTAGCCTTGTTTCTCTAGCTATGCCCTCCCAACAGTGTTTCTTCCATCCTTTTGAAGAGCATAAAGCAGAAAATCTTACACTTTTTTTTCATTATTCTTATTGTATTACTATGTTAATTGTAGAAAATTCAGAAAAGATCAATAAAAATCCTCTAGTTCTATCTTTAGATATAACCGATATTAACGTTTCAGTTTCTTTTTCCTTCCATTTCACACTCTTTCCCTATCCTCCTTTAACTCTTCCTACCTTTCCTGTCAGATTAAACTAAATTGTAAATAAAGAGGACAGTCCTCTATATAATGCATTAGATAACTGGCTCCTCATTTAGAAACAGAATCTCTGCCAGGCCATTTTGGTCTATCAGTTCTTCAGGTGTGTGAAAGATGTACGAATACAAAGACATTTTCCTAATATTTAGATGCTCCTTATATGCTACTTAGCTACTTCTCCTATAGTCTTTTCACAGAGCCTTATGTATAACTTGTAACATAGTTATTAGAGACTCAATTGAAGTGAATGCTGTTAAGAGACAGTCTCTTATCCTGGCTTAAGCATAGACTTAGCTTATGGAGAGTTTATAGGAGAGGATGGCAGAAAATTTTATTCTTATTTTTTTCATTTTCAGTCTGGTAAAGAGCCATATAAGGGGAATGAGCTATTTATGAATAATGCAGTAGTAAAATACAGGTTCATGGGTGAGACAGACTTAGTCATGATGAATGATCTCAGAGAAATCTCTCAAATTATTCAAGCTCCCATGTCCTCATCTATAAAATATATATAATATTGTCTAGCTTATAGGGTTTTTGTGAGCATTATTACTCTTCTTCTCATCTGCTCTCTTATAACACCTTCCTTCAAAAGGAAGGACTGTAAGCTATTATATTCATTTTGATACCAGAGAATCTTAGGTTGAGTTCCTGGAAAAAGACTCTGAGACAGATTTCTGAGCAGGAAGTTTACTGAGGTGTGCTTTCTCCCTCAGGATAACACCTGAAGGAAGCAAGGTAGGCAGGGGGAGGTGGAGGGAAAAGCTGACCTGCGATACAGTTGTGGTAAAGGCCTCTGGTGACCTTACAGGGAGCTCTGGATCTGGGATGGCCATTCTAGTTGTTCCACATTGAAGAAGGTGCTGGGCTTTGTCCCCCCTTCATCGAGCAGGTACTGGATGTCAGCTTCCCCAGGGAAGGGGCCGTGAACCTGGGTCAGCTGGCTCCCCTGACTGAGGATAGTTCCCAGAGAGGGACACAGCTCACCCCATTTAGGAAGAGATTCTCCAGGATTCTGGCTTTTATCATTTTCTGGGAAACTTACAAGACAAAGGTCAGTGAAAAGAAAGAAACTGCTACCCCACCTCTGCTGGTCTCTGGGCTGCAGCTGACATTCATCTCCCTGCTCCATTACCCATTCTAGATTTTTTTAGCCCTCATCTAGCACCTCTGCTGGCCTGGTGGCTTGTTGGGGTTAGCCTAGACCCTTATCGCCAAGAATTTTGAACCCCTTGTTATCATGCCTTTTTTAGGGATGCAGCTCTTTTGTTCATTTATCATCAAAATTTGGTGGGGTGAGGGGAAGTGGTGAAGGGGTGGTATACCAAGAGACCTAAAGTGCAAGTGTGTTCTTGCTTACGTGTGGAAGAGCAGCTTCTTCCTACTGCTGCTTAGGGCCATTCACCCTTGTTAGTGTGGTGAGCCCTTTCCTTGGCTTTGGCTTTGGGTCATAGCCAAAACGTGCTATGTTCCCTGGTGGAACCAGAACCTCCACATTCGCAGAGTCCAAATGTGTAAGGGTAGGGAACATAAATTCCCCAGATGAGTCACTAGAAGTGTGGTAAGCAGAGCCACTCCCACTGCATCCTATTGCTGAGTTCCTGGACCTATGTATTTTATTCAGTAGGGGCCCAGCACCCATGCAGTAGTTATCGCTTTAGGGCATATGTTGAAAAATATATACACCGAGGGTAAAGTCTATTATATAACAACACTCACCAAAACTCCTTGGGGAAAACTTTTTTATATTATTATTCTTGAAAGTGCCAGGAGAAATATGGTCATAGTGCTACAAAAGTTTCTTAAAATTTTTCTTTCTACATCTCTCCTATGGTAGATTGATCACATTGGTAGTGCCATTATTTTGATTCTTTCCCAGTGTCCCTGCCTGTAGTGGTTTGTCTTATTAATAGTCCCCAATAATCATGCTCCCTGTCTCTCATGCCCTTATGTGTTCTCTTCCTGCACTGACACTGGTCTTGGTTGAGCAGTTTCCTTTGACTGTGGGACTTTCTTTGGTTAACAGGACATAAGCAATCTGACACAAAGCACTTGTCCATCGGGGCTTGCTCTGTTGCTTTTGTAGACCAGCCACCATCAGGAATCCTAGGTTAGTCTATTAATAATATGTGGTCCAGCTGACAGTCGATACCAACCGTCAGACTCATGTGTAAGGACATCATAAATTATCCAGCCTTGATTAAATTGTTGGTTATGTTGATTAAGCCCAGAAAATATCTACAAAAGAATCACCCTAAATAGTGAACAATTTAAATGGTGATTGTTCCCTGTTACTAGGATTTCAGGTGTTTTTTAATGAAGTGATAGATAACTGACAATACCCTTTGCCTTATGACTTTGCATTTTTCTCTTACTACAGAGGCGGAGTATCTTTTACCATCTTGATTCTGAGTTTGGTCATAGGACTTGCTTTGGACAATGAGATATTAGCAGATATGATGCAACTGGAGGCTTGAGAAAGCACTTGTGGGTTTTTGCTTTCTCTTTTGCTCCTCTGCCTTTGTTTTGAGAAAGCCTAGCTTGCCGGAGAAGAGAATCACTAGCTTGCCAGTTCAGAATCGCTCCAGTTCCAACTGAGACTATTTAAAGTCAGGTGACTTGCAGCTGATTGCCAAACATGTGAGCAAGCCCAGCTAAGGCCAGAACTGCCAAGCCAAAATGGCCAGCCTACACTGATGACTCACAGACTTGTGACTAAATAAATGTCTATTATTTTCAGCTATGATTTTGGGGCTAATTTGTTATGCAGCATCATTGTGAATAGACAACAAATGTATCACCCTTGCCTAAGTGTTATGTGCTCACAGCAGCTGCTAAAACACTGTCTCATCTATTCAAATGTTTGCATGTGGTTCTCTTAGCACTCTAATTTTCTCAGTGTATGTTTCATCCTCTTTTCTCGAATCCATCATGGTGACTCTATTTTTTGGACCTGCTCCTGAAGGGCTTCTAGTACCACCTCAAACCCAGTGAGCTTCATAACTCTGAGAATTATGCAGCCCTTGCTTTTATGATAAAACTCAGGACTTTTGAATAATTGATTGATAAAAATCACATTTGTTGGACTGACTCAAGCAAGTCTGATACTCAAAGCTTCACTATATTGTTCCTTGACAGCTGGCTCACTACAGCAGTCTAACAGAAACGCAAAAATGGAACATTTCTTTCCATTTTGATGTTCGATTATGAATTCCACATTTAAATCGTTGTTATTTTTTAGTCTTCCCTGCAAGCTTTCAATGGCAGGGAAACTATCTACCAAGAACATGGAGAGTGTTGTGTTTTGAATTCATGAAATAAACTCAGATGCTGGGTCTTGTATATTCTCTCATAACCCCCGAGTTTTATTAATCGCAAAACCTACTGCCCTCTCAGCATTTTCAATGGTAATCATGACTCAAATGACTCCTGCAGAGATGGTGCTATCTGGACGTTTCTCTGTTTATGGTGTTGGTGTAGACTGTATTGGTATGAGAGGCTGCTTGGACCAATTGAAAGACCCACAACAGCCATCAAGTTTCCAGGGGATTCAGCTGGTAAAGTAGAAATATGAATTTGAACTGGTCCGAGTGTGTCTGATCAATTTTTCCCTTGCAAAAAATAGCAAGTGTGTAGGATAAAACAAAACTCACTGTTTATAAGAAGTCCTTATTTCTTTAAGATACAAATATACATTATTAAAAGTAGTCATAATTATTATTCATGTTATCGAATAATATTCTATTATAATTTCCTCAATAAAATTTAAGATAGGTTGTATCATTAACAGTATTGAAAGGAACTATAAGTTTAATGCATAAAATATACTGCAGTGTCCTAAGATTTTTTCAAAGGATCTTTTTCTGATTCTTGCCAACAGTCTATACTTTATGGATGATGTTCAATGAACCAGAAATAGCAGGATTCTTTTATATCTCTAGCTAGTATTCCTTTCATTATTTAAGGTGAACTCGACTATATCTTACAAAAGAATATTTTGTTTTGCCTAAGGATGAGGTCAGTGCTAAATGCAGTGTAATAGCAGTTTCTGCTGATTTCCCTGTAATGTCCTAGCTGTCTTATATTGACCTTCATTTGGCAGTAGCTACTTAAGCCACTTCATTTACAAGAGGTCTGAGGGATCAGTAAATAAACACTTAAATGCACCAAGGGAATAGCTTTTAAAGAAGTCCTTTTGTGATTCAAATAATCACCCCCTAATGTTTTATAAGGGTTTTTGGAGGGAAGCTTGCTGGTGCACTGTACCTCTCCCATGGGATAAGGGTACTTCCTCCAAAAGGTGATGTGAACACATGTTTTAAAGTATATTACATGGTTTGAAGTAAATAGTATGCATAGGGGAAAAAAAAAGTCTAAAGAAGCAAACACAGGACTTCAATAATATTGAAGGATTTCTAGTGAGAATTGATATCTAAAGAATCCGTAGAATGTTAGTTTAACAAGCGGAAGCACAAGTCTACAGGGAAGAAGAATCAAATCGACATAAATAAGAATAAAGAGCAAGGGATTCCCCAAATAGGGTGAGCTGATTATTAAAAAAAAGAAAAAGAAAAGAAAAGAAAAAAGAAAAGCAAGAGGGTAGGATTTTATAAGTATTCTGGAGTCTCTTAATAACTTCCTCTCCTCTGGAGGGGCCTGCATCTTATAGTCAAATTAAATGTCAAGTGTTGCAGCCAACAGTGTTGCCCTTTCATTGCTCTCATCACCTATTTATGCTGAGCGTATAGAAGGCTCCTCTGATTAGAAATCATTGACAGAGAAGCTCAGCGTGGTTTCTTTTGAACAGACATAAGTAGTTGAGGGCTTGTGTATGTGTGCATTAAATTAAAATTACTAATACTTTCTAAGAGGAAACAATATCTTCTACAATTTAAAAATATGTTTGATCATGTGTTCAAATATAACATATATTTAGATCTGGAGCAATCAGACCAAAATCTCTTTTACTTAATATTGAATTGAATACTTAAAACGATTGGACCCAATTCTTATAGAATTAGGTGTCATTTCTGGTTCTCATCTTCAGAGATTATGTTTCTTTTATGTTTCTTGAGAAGAACCATAGCATCTTAACTTATCACAACTGGAAGAACCACAGATTCTGTTTTGCTTTGCCTAAGTTAATGGCAGAACCATGGCTAGGATCCAGTCTTCAACTTCCATCTCTCATGAGCCTTCTGTAGCAGCACTACTACATGTCCAAGGATACTAAATTTTAATACAATTATCCTCCAGTGGAGACATAGGCTATCATTTATTTATATTCTTATTGGATGGAAAGATTTGCGTCCTTCAGCTTCTGCCTCTTACTAGCTGTGAAACTTGAACAAGTTACTAAGCTTCTCTGGGCTTCATTTTTCCATCTGTGAAATGATCAGGAAATTAGAGTAATCTTTAAAGTCTCTTCAAATACCCAGATTGTGATTTTATGCTATACTTTTCACTACTGAATATGTTACATTTAACACCTGAGAAGGATTTGTCAGACATCTTCCAATTAGTGTGTAATGAAAAAAATCAGTCTGCATAGCTCACAGAGCTGGTTAAAATCTCAAATACCAAAAAGATCCAGCATGTGTGATTCCCTGGACAAAAACTCTGGGCTTTTATACATGTTCCATTTCTTACTGGACAATGGTGGAGACTTCTTTTTGGTATTTGCCAACTTGTGACTAGTCTTTTCTCTCCTGTCCAGTAGCATTAGGGTTCCTCCCCTCACCTGAATGTCACCACGCCCCTCGCCCCTCGTCAGCCCTTTGACATCAAGACAACAGGAGAGGGGAAAGTTTGTAATCTCAATTACAATGCATTAAGGAATTGGGTTGAGGTATTTCCCAGCCTCTGATCGGTACACACTTTGTTCTCATTCTCTAATATCTGTGTTTTATGTGTGACAGAGTCACATTTGAAGTTGGGAGTCTGTGGTCTCCCCACTCTGCCCCAAACATGTGCTAGTACTTCCGGAAAAGGAAAGGTGTGATTTTCGTCCTTGAGGTCCACAAAACCTAGATTATTATAGTTTATAGAAGAGTATGTTGTTGCAGTTCAACTCTATTAGACGTTGTAAGTACCCAAACAAAAGGAGAAGGGCGTGAGCAACATTTGAACTCAGTAAAGGTAAGGATTTCCAAGTAAGCCGTTGGGTTTTGGTGTTTGGTGAGAGCAAAGGCAGACAGAGGGGAGTGAATTTGTAGGAAAAGATAATGTTGAAAAAGTGATTCTCAAGTTAGGCAAGTACCAATATCAAACCATTTGTAGTACTCCATGATTTCTCCATTTTTATAGATGAAAAACCTGGTTTGAAGAAGTTAAATAATTTATCCAAAGGCACATAATTAGTAATTAGTAGCAGATTCAGCTTTTAAATTCATGTTCATGTAGTTTCACAAGACATTGTTTTCCTATCCCTTATCCAAATCCCTTGGTGCAGATGTATTTTGAATATCAGAATTTAGAAGGCAATACAGTGCAAATATCATGTCTTATATAAACAGTCCCAGCAAGGTCTGGTGCTCCCCATAATCAGATTCATATTTGGCAGAGCAGCATGAATATTCACCTAAAGTGGGATAAGTGAAGTCTATAAATAGCCTCACACCAGTTCAGGTTAGGTTTTGTAGTCAGATGATTCATGTCAGCTCCATTTTGCTGCCCAAATACTTTAGGGCTTTAGAACTTTCTGGATTTCAGGGTTTTTGATTTAAGGTTAATGTACTTGATTTCTGGTCTGCCTGAGTCTACTTGGTAGTTTTTAGTGGGTCCTGGATTTTCTGACTGAGGGGAATGTGTCTCTATCATGAGCTTCCAAGGACCTTGAGGTTATCATGCTAAGCAAAATAAGTCAGACAGAAAAAGTTGAGAACCATATGATTTCATTCATATGTGGGATATAAAACTGAAAGCAACAGACAAACAAAGCAAACAAAAACTCATAGAGGACAATTTAGTGGTTACCAGAGGGTGGGAAGGTAAATAAAGGAAACAGGGGTTAAATATATGGTGACAGAAGGAAATTTGACTTTGGGTGGTGAACACACATTGCAACATACATAGGACATATTATTGAACTGTATACTTGAAACCTATATAATTTTATTAACTATTGTCACCCCAATAAATTTAATAATAAAGAAAAACTGGTCCTGAGCTTTAGGGGCTGTGGCCCTCACTGTGAGGGGCACAAGGCTCAGAGGCTCTGATCTGAGCAGCCAAAGCCCTGGGCAGTCAGAACCATGCAGTGCTCCAGGCCAAGGGGAGCCCCTGGTGACTACGATTTTCCTGCCCCTTGAACCTCCTTTATGCCAAACGTTTATAGAGTGAACCATTTCAATGATGTCACATATTCTATTATATTTGAGAGGTCATTGAAAAATATAGGACTTCCTCTGTATAAATTCACATTGCAACCAAACTCAGTGAAACATGTCTAATTTGAAAATTGATGGGATATCTATTGTTAATGAACTAAAGCTGTGTTATGGTAAAGTTATTTGAAAATAGAGGGAGATTTTAAGTGTAAGTGACAGTGTCTCCTCCCTGGTCCCCTACAAGCTAGGCTCTTGAGAAAGGAAAAAACTAGAATGTACCAGAAATACTTCAAAAATAAATGTACCAGAAATACTTTAAAAACAAATGTATAATAATATTTTAAACATAATATTTGAAATATAACTAGTTGATAGCCTTTTTTTTTTATTGTTGTTATTGTTTAACCCCTATTGGTTCTACATCTTAGCATGGTATAACCATTAATAATTTCTAAATTGTGATTGAATATAAAGTTAATGTTATGGGGACATTAAGAATTCATGCCATGGCAGTAGCCTGAAATACGGAGGTACATTATGTTGTACCCAAAATAAATTTGACCTTGGTGCTTTGTATGCATTAATCACTTTCTTCTGGGCACTGGATATGAATAATGAATGCAAAATTTTTAGATTAAGTTTTAGCATTTTATTTTTTGTATGAACACAAAAGAAGGTTAAATTAGGATTCTGGTTTTCTTTCAAGTGTTCAAATTGCCAGATATTTTTAATTTATTAGGCTTGGAGGTTTTTTCTCTAGCATGAACTAAATGAAATAACTGCTTCTATAAAGATAGACAGTTTCCTCTAGGTGTATTGTCTTTCGCTTATCTCTATAATCAAATCCATCTTAAAAAGATGAGTTGATAAAAATTGAACATGCTAGATTCCAACAAAGCACCAAGAATAAAGCTATCCATCTCTATACCTTGATAGGAGAGAATGGATTGATATAAGTAGGGTCATCAAAGACATATCTAGTGATGGAGTTAATCTGATTATGAAGTTTTAAAAATTAAATTCTTTTTCATAAATTGACTGAAAAGTATTTATGCTAAGAGTTAGTACCCTTTTCTGGCTGGATCAAGGTCTCTAACCTAAGAACTAGCACCTAAGACACCGGTCTTTACTCATTATATTCTAAGAGTTAGAACATAATTTGAATTAATTTAACTTTGATGTACTCAAGGTTACTAGATTAATTTTGTTTATTAAACAAACATCCTCAAATACAGAACCTAAAATACTTTGATATTCTGCAATTATATCATTACAGCAATTTCATCTGCCTCAACATTGTAGAATGACATAAAGTGGGATGAATATAAAAAAAATGAATAAAAACAGAAAATCTAAGTCAGTTTCTATGATTGGGAAATAATACATCCATATTTCTTTTGCATTTAGAAAAATAATGTTCAACAGTTCAGTTATTATTAGGGCATTACTTTTCTTACTAAAGTTTGATTATGTAGAAGTGTTCAAGGAATATTTACACATAAATTATATTTTCCTTCTTGCTACTAAGGTATCTTTTTTCAAATTATCCTTAAAGGTGCTTATGGCAGCATCTTTATTCTTTATGGGGATTATTTCCATTAAAATAAAATCAGCATGAGACAAATCTTCAATCATACATAAGTAAATGACTGAAGTTTGCATTTTTCATTAAGATTAGAGCCTAGAGCTAGCTAAGAATTGTTTTATAATTAGATGATGTCTCAGTTTTCTCTGATACATTTTTTTTCCTGAAGGAATATGGGAAGATATTCCCTTAGGATGGTGTTAGTATCTTGCTGGGAGCTACTGTTTATATATATCTAAATAGAATATATTTTATCTTAATCATTGTGGCATGTGTTTCAGTGTTGTTTTCTGTTTGGGGCTACACATCATGATTGTTATGACATATATTAAATTCCACATAATGAAATAAATATTAATATCTCCTAATTCGGTTGTTCAAAAGAATAATAAAGAATGTTGCACATGAGAAGGGTCCCCAATACCCAGGCCAAGACTGATATCTGTCATGTTCTTGGCCTCTTAGGAACCAGGCTGCACAGCAAGAGGTGAGCAGCTAGAGCAAAGCTTCATTTGTATTTGCAGCCGCTCCCCAGCACTAGCATTACTGCCTCAGCTCCACCTCAGATCATCAGGCATTAGATTCTCATAGGAGCACAGGTCCCCAGTGCCAAAAAGGTTGGGGACCGCTGGTACATGATATGGTTTCTGGTGAACACACTTACTTTCTTGGAAGAGAATAGTTGTGGCGATTTACTGTGTATTTTATTGATATAATAACAGCAGATAAAACACAATTATAATCTTTTCTATGAGATGATGTACCATGTACAATGTGAAAATTAATCTAACTGCAGAGGCAGGCAATCAAAAGCAATTAATAAATGGTTGTTTTAAATAAAGATGCCAAATTAAATACTTTAAACTTGTACATTGATTGTGAAGTCCCTTTTGAAGAATGGGCCTTTTTCTCTGAGACTTTAGCTATTGAGGAACCTGTCCCAGAATTGTGGCCATGGATTCCTGAATAGAGCACTACTTTCCAGGGGAATGGTCTTACAAATTATTTGAATGATACTACATATGACACTATATCACATTTTTATGAGACCTAAGACCAACCATAAAGCTTCAGTGGAATAAGAGATCTAAGTGTTGTTCAGAATATCCATTTGGGAATAAAGATGAAGCTTATATAGATCGTGCCTCCCATGATATGGGCCTGAGAGTAAAATCCTGTACGTTTATGTGAGAGAAAAAAAAAGTGAAAGAAAAATGGAAACTCTACCAAGTGACAAGACCACTTTTATTCTCTAGCTAGTTTATTCTTTCTTGCACAACATTGTAATCAGAAAGCATTAGTAATGTAAACTCAATATTTCATGATATCACTCTAATGAGATTGATTCATGCATTTGTTTCCACAATGAATGGATTATACCTGTTTCTGGAACAAAATGAATTCAATCACCAAGCCAGAGATTTCTTCTGTGAAGAGTATAATGTTAGCTGTTGTAACCTTTTTTTTTTTTTCCTCTGCATTTTGGCTGGCAGATCCCCTTTTATATATATTCTTCCTGGAGTAATATTATGTTTTTCTGTTTCTACCATTTTGAGAGTCTTCATAACACCCCCTACAAACCAATAACAGAGCTTATAAGTCATCTCCAATTAACTAATAAATTAGTAGCATTATAATTTTGGAAAATTGATCACCTTTTAAAAAATAAGATAAAGTACACTCTAGATCCGTACAGATGAGACCAGGATACTAGAATTCATAAGGGTAAATAAATTGGTAAGTATTTGCCAGAGTGGCCATACGTAGTTCTGCAGGAAGAATCAAATAAAGAATCAAAAACTCTTTATTTAATGTAAGCTTTTCAATCAACTATGCTTTTAAAAAAGCATTGTCTATGATCAACTAGAAAGAGATCTGGGGTTGACAAAGTTTAAGGCAGCATTTTTTGGATTATTAACTTGAGAAAAATATCTCTAGGATTCCAATTGAGAATTCTTCCCTGAGCTCAGTTATGACAATCATGCTACAGGTAGTTATATTCCAGAATCTAGTCTCATTCCCTATTTTAATTTCCAAGCCCAGATCATTACATTAGAATATTAAGAAAGTTGTTGTATGATTTAAATTATATAAGATTTTAGGTACTTTCTGAGTTCTTTGATGGTGATGGTTTTGCTTCCCATTGTCCCTATCAAGCAGCAACAAGCAGCGTGAGCCTCTTTACACTCAAACAGAAACTAGATTTTTATTTTTTTCGTTCAATACACACTTTGTAAACACAAACCACGTGCTCAGTTCTGTCACAGAAAAAGTTACCACCCTCGAGGATAGGGGAAAGGATGTACAAATAAATAAAGAAGTATAGAATATGTTAGATGGTCCTAAAATGTGTGGGAGGAAATAAAGCAGAATAGGTGGTCAGGGAATACTTAGGCAAGGTGGAAATGGGGTTTCTATTTTATATAAGGTGGTCGAGAAGGGTTTCAGTAATAATGTGAAATTTGAGCAGAGATCTGAATGGAGTGGCCCCTGTGGCCGTCTAGTAGTGGGGGCAGTTGGGCAGCAGGAACAAGTGCAAAAGCACTGGGGGTGGGGGTGGGGGTGGGAGTGGGGGAGGCATGTTTGTAGTGTTGGAAGCAAAAAGCCAGTGTTGTCGACTGATGATGGGGAAGAATGGTGGGGTATGAGTTCAGAGAGATAACAGAACGCCAAATCATGCAGGGCATTTTAAGGATTTAATAAGTTATTTTAAATGATTTGAGAACTCACTGGAGGATTTTGGCTAAATGAGTGGCCTGATTTATATCTTAAGAAGATCAATTGGATATATATGAGAAGTCTGCAGCTAATGTCATATTTAATTGTGAAAGATTGAGTGCTCCCCCACCCCCAAGATCAAGAACCAGGAAAAGATATCTGCTGTAATTATTTATATTCGGCATTGTACTAGAAGGCCTCACTAGGACAATGAGGGAAGAAAAGGAAATAGAAGATCAAGATTAGAAACAAAGAGTTAAAATTATTTATTCCCAGATAACTTTTCTAAATGGAGAATCTAAATCCCACTCTAAATCTGTGGAAATCCTAAGGAATCTGACAACTACTAGAATGAATAAGTAAAGTTAGCAAAGCTGTAATTTACTAAGTCGATGTATGGAAGTATATTACATTTCTATGTACTAGCAACAAACAATTGGAAAATGAAATAAAAATATAATTTATATATCACAACATAAAATACTTAGGGATAATCTAACAAGACATTTTCAAAACTTACAGAAAACTACAAAACACTAACATTAAAGAACACAAATAAATTGGCGAGATACATCATGTTCATGGATTAGAAGACACAATATTAAGGTGGCAAGTCTCCATGAAATAGCAGCCAATTTAGTAACCTGAACTTAGATAAACAAATCGCTATTTAGGAAGCATAGCACTGGATGTATTCAAGATTTACGCATATCTGTGTGACTTGTCATTAGTCAAAGAATTTTTACCTACTAGAAAGAAAAACTGGCTTACAGATGTTTAGATAAAGTGATGAGTTTTATAAAACCCTGGTCTTCAGCAAACAGACAGTATTAAACTCCATTATAAAGGCCATATCCCATATTTACACAGGCAGTTTGCTAGTTTCTCCAAATAATAGTTTTATTTGTGGCATATTCCTTCTGAGTCTACTACTTGTTTAAAGTCTGGGATTCTCAGGCCAATATTTTATCTTAATACTCAGGTTTTATATAAGGCTAGTTCATACCTAGTAAATCAAGGACAATATTAGATAATTTGTGGCTTTTATGGATACTCGTTCAGAGTCATTAGACTTCTGTGGGATTTAGAGTGGTTAATGGCTACTGCCAGGTAGAGGCGTTAGAAGTTGCTAATATGTGGTTATGTTTTACCAGCTCCTCATTCCTTCTCTGCCTTCATCCTGTCTTAAATTTATATTTCCATATTCTAGTGCCACTTTTGGTTGCACTGTATACATATGCTTGCTATGACAGACAGAAAGATAATTTTTGTTTAATACACTAGAGCATGACCGTACTAGTTAATAATTGCTAGAAAACGACTTCCAGTCCTCTTTTCTAAAATTAAAAATTTTTATCTTTATTAAAACATTGTTTTATGGTATCTATCCCCTAAGTTTTAACTTGGCAATGAATAACAATCCCATTTAAAAATGAGTGGCTACTCTGTTATATTTTTGGCTAATAGTTTATCCTGGAAGGAATACGAGGAAACCATGTCAATCAAAACTAAGCACACATACTGAAGTTGCTTGAGAGTTTATTTTGTCAAGGCAGGATTCTGGTTTTATCTGCCTTCAGAGTTTCTAAAGCTAAAACTACTTTGGCCATATTCTTTAGAAGATAACTTTTAAACTTTGCTCATTCATTTATCTTTGTCCTGGAGGAAAGTCAGAATAATTTTTTGAGGATAATCCTGGCTCTGCTCACAGCAAAGGTGATATGTCAGGGTTTTTTGTTTTTGTTTTTGTTTTTTAATTCTTATCTTCTTTTTTCTTTGCAAAGAACAGAAACCCACTTGAATTAGCTCAAATGAGTTTATTGTAAAGTCGTAAGGGTTATGGTAGTTTGGCAGGGCGCTATAACAAAGTACCACAAACTGAATGGTTTAAACAACAGGAATTTTTTGTTGCATAGTTCTGGGAGGCTAGAAGTCCAGGAGATCAAAATGGCATGGTTGGTTCCTTGTAAAGACTGTGAGGAAGAATCTGTTTCATGTGTCTCATGTAGCTTCTGGTGGTTTGCTGGCGATCTTTGATGTTTGTTGGCCTATAGAAGCATGACTCTGTCTTTATCTTCATATCATGTTTCCTGTGTGTGTGTGTGTGTGTGTGTGTGTGTGTGTGTGTGTGTGTGTGTGTGAAATTTCCCACTTTTATAAGGACAGAATTGTATTCCAATAGGGACCCATCCAACTTCAATATGACCTCATCTTAACCAATTGTATCAGCAAAGACCCAGCTTCCCAATAAGGTCACCTTCCGAGGTACTGGGGCTTACGATTTCAACATTATGAATTTTGGTGGAACAAAATTAATGCATTTTCGCAGAACTCCTTTGGACAGTGTACACCTGAGCCTGACAGAAACTGGGCAGCTCTGGAATGTCTTTCTATCGTTTTGCCTTTCTGCATGTGGGTTCTATTATCTTCTCTCTAAACCTGCTTCTTCTGCAAGGCTTTTGGTTGCTTGATGGCTTTGGCTTGTTATGGTGCTGACTCTGGATCCTGGGGCTACTATTCTGATAGCACAGCTCCTTACTGTTAACATTCTTGCAAGAGGCACTGTGATTGCTTCAGCCCAGCTTTGGGTTGCCTGAATCCAGAGTCCATCCAGGGTTCATTTAGCTGCAGCTGGGGGTGAGGGTGGAGCAGACGCTCCAGGCCATTATGTACTCCAGGTTCCAGGGTCAAAACATGAAAAAAGAAATGATAGGATTGAAGATAGCCACAAATTCTTTAATCTTCCTCCCACTGAGAAGTAACATTTTATGTTAGTATGAGTCCTTTGAGAACTATATACTAAGATAGCATTAAATGTGCAAGGTTGCTATTAAAGTCAATGCCTGTGTGAAAAGAAAAAAGCAGAAGACAGGAAAGGCTGGGGGAGACATCAGACAGCAATGCGAGTCTGGCTGTGAGGGATGCACAGAGGGAGGGAAGGGTAAAGGCATCCCAGGTTGTTGTGTATCTAAGGAAGGTTCTCCAGAGCTGTTGGGGAACCCTGGGGCCAAAGTTGGGTGATGAAGGAGTCTTCTAGGAATGGGTCTGCCTTATTATGTCCCACATACTCAGTTACAGGCTGGAGGTATGGCCTTCGAAGTGAAGTACCTGGGCCTCTCAGTCAATTGTGCTCGCTGTAAGAGATCTATAAACCTACTTACCCTTCCATTTGAATCCGAATAGGGTTTGTGGCTGTTTTGACCAGTAGATTATGGCAGAAGTGACACTCGCCAGTGTCCAAGCCAAGGCCTTACAAAAACAGCAGCTTCCACTTCCTTTCTCTGAGAACTCCGAGGGCCTGAACCACCATGGGAGACTTAGGACCACCCCGAGACTTTTGTGCTGTAGGTGCTCTGGTTGACAGTACCCATTGAGTTCAGCTTTCCAGCCATGCCTGCTAACATTTCTAATGCTTAAGAGAAGCTGTACTGGGCTCTGGCAGTACCAACAGGTGACCTCAGTCAGTGCCATCTGGAACAGAAGAATCACCAGTGAAACCTGCCTGAATCCCTGACTTACAGACTCGTAAGACATAATAAATTGGTCATTGTTTTAAGCTTCTACATTTTGGGGGTAATCGTTACACAGCAATAGATAATCAGAACATTAAGTATCTTTTATAGGTTATACAGTATCAGATAATTCCATCAAAGGTGAGATTTTATTTAGTTGAGTCCATCTATAGGAACAAACACAGGGGTAAAAACAGCATGGTATTGGGAGAACCAACTGTGAGACCTGAGTTCTGAAGACTGATTTTGTTAGCCTTTGGCATTCTAGTCAATCCAGAATGGCATCCTGTTCAATTTGATTAGACAAAGAATCAGAAGAGTCCCGTTAAAACCCCGTGTGCAGGACTCATCAGAATTAAATAGGCTTCCCTTTCTCTTAGGGTTCTGGTAATTGAGAAGAGCTTCGGGATAGGGCTTTTGGGGGTTAATAGGAGGTACTTGCAGAAACTAGCTGTTTCTAAATTTAAGCTCTCTTAGGGGAAACCCCAGGTCCAATAGGCATGAACTTGTCCCTCATAAGGGAAGAATAGGAGCAGGCCCACGTACCAGGAGAGTTCTAGAGCCAAGTGGAGAAAGAAGATAGAAAAACTAAAGATAGAAATCAGACAAGAGAATAGGTCTTAAAAGTTCTAATCACCAGAAAAAAAAAAAATAGTAATTACATGTGGCAATGGATGGTAGCTAGAGTTAACTGAGGTGATAGTTTTACAATATATACGAATATTGAATCATTATGTTGTACACTTGAAACTAAAATAATGTTAAATGTACATTATGTCTCAAATTTTTTTAAAAAGAGATTAAGAGGTAGGAAGTGCTAGAAGCAGGACCTCAGACTCGGAATGTTGACCTTCCTCTGTGAATGCTGGCCGAGAGTTCAACATTAGCTAGTTTTTTTTGTTACAATCACATCACACCTGTAAGGATGTGACCTCTGACCTAATGCCCTGCCTATCCTGTGCCATAAATGTGGTGTGCTCTAAATCTATAAACGTTAGCCACCATGGATTTTAGAATACATAGTTTCTGATAAAAATAATGGATGATAAATGCATTTAATAAAATCACACTGATCATAAAGAGTAAGTGTGATGTGTAGATGGGGAAGATTTTTATCATCCTGGCTAGGATTATTAACTTATGAGCTGCCCAAAGTTAAGGCTTGGGGTGGGAGTCGGGGAGAGCCGGAGAGCTGCACGCTGAGGTGAGGTGAGGAGAGGGAAAATGAGGAAAGGGCTGTAGCTCTTCCTGTTACAAGACTGTCCTCTCTCTTACTACTCTCTTGACTATGACTCGGCTCTCATGTTAACACATCATGAGGGAAAAATAATTCATGGGTAATTGGGAAAATGCTTGTATTTAAAATAATAAAAGGAAGAAAAAATCAAGAATTGTTAAAAACACATAATACCAAAAATGGTTGTGAATACACATTAAACCCAAAAGTTAAAGAATCATTTGAAAAAAAAAATGAAATAAAAGGATTATAAATAATTTGAAATTTTTAAAAGTTAGAGATAAAAGGTAGACCAATGGGATGTGATCAGAGCCGGGTTCCTGAAGGATGACTACTCTGTTTCCAACACATCCAATAGGAACTTGGTACTCCTCACAGGTGGCAGGATGCTATGACCTTCCTGTGACATTATGCCCTATACATGGGGGAAAAAAATAGGCTAATATTAGAGAATTAAAATATTAAGAATACTACAAATAGGATGAATATTTGCAAAGAAAAGACGAAATCTAAAAATAGTTAAAAAATTATAGAAGTAAAATTTTTAAAAATTAGGAGATTTAAGGAAGTAGAAATGAGTACTTATGCATTGCAAATTAGATCATAAAATAGGGGCAAATCAGCATAAACCATGATACATGAAAATAATGGGAATAATGCTGCTTTTTAGACCTTAAAGATTCAGTTAAAGCCTGCTAAATAGAAAGAAAAGAACACAGAGAAGTACTATTTATTTTAATGAAACACATGGATTCAGGCAAGTGGTGAACTTCTGGTTGAGTACTGGAGGATGGAAATATATACGTGAGGCTTCCTCTTTGCACCATCCCGAGTATGTGAAGCCCTTGAGAGCAGCACGCAGCTGGGTCTGGTTCTGCCCTCTTCCATGGGCCGGTGCCCTGCACTGCAGGCACACCAGTGAGGCCCAGTGTGACTGCCAGTTAGAATCTGTGGGCAATATGGTCCAAACTGGGCTCAGTGCCCAGAGCAGTTAAGAGACTTGGCAGAAACCCATATTTTGATTATATGCTAACAAATTACTTCAGTATTTTAATTTTTAATCAAACACACCATTTGTAGCTAGCCATAAAATAATAAAATATATAATTATAATGCTGAGGTCTTTAAAAATCTGGTAAATAAGTTCTTTACTGTTACCTCTTTAAGGGGAAAAATATGCTACTATATTTTGCCTGTTCTTTTCACAAAGATTCACTAACAATTTTTCAATTAGTACGAAGTTTCCAGTGTAGGCATTTGAGTCCAGCCTTTGTCACTTACTACCTATTGATTGTAGATAAATACTTGACTTCTTTTATTCTCAATTTTCTGGTCTATAAGGAGGTTAGAATTTATCTCATAGGATTAGTGACTAAGCAGAAAATGCAAAATGCAACTAAAGCCTTTTCATAATCACTGATATATAGTAAGCAAGAAATGCTATTAATTATTTTCATTAACTTATTATATATGACAACTATGAAAGTATTAACATCTTTTCTGCATTTAACATTCCCAACCAGAATTCTAATGTATTGCTACAGCTATTCATATCATTTTCTGCTATGCAATTAAAAAACACAAATCCTTATGACCTAAATTAAATGAATATTCTAGCATTTAAATATGTTGACCTCTGTTATCAGTGAAATTAATTCTGTTCCTGAATTATTCTAGTGAGCTATCATTTTTATAAAGAGATGTAATTAAGTTTGATGGATTTATCTTGCAGTCTGGAATCTCGCTGGATTATTGTCTCTAGTAATAGTTTCAATCATTTTTACTTTTGGCTTTCCAGATACATATTTGTTCCATCTGCATATATATATTTTTTATATCTTCTTTGTTATGTTTATACTCCTTCTACTCCTTTTTTCCTGTTGAATAGTAATTGTGAATCATATTGATATATGAATTGCAAGTATTATTATAATATATAGATGTGCTAAAAGGGGGAGCATTTATTGTCTTTTTCTTTTTTTAAGGGAAGGACTCCAATGAATTTGTATTAAATAAATCAACACATGGCTTGAAATAGACATAGTTTTTGACAGTCAGTTAATAAATTCTGTTTTATAATTATATATTATATATGTATATAGAGGTACTAAAAGAGGGGGGAACACTCATTGCCTTTTCTGTTTTAAGGGAATGATTCCAATTAATTTGTATTAAATAAATCAACACTTGGCTTGAAATAGACATAGTCTTTGATGGTCGGTCAATAAATTATCAGTGACTTTAGTTTTAGACTTAAAATTTGAAAGATACTGGATTTTGTCAAGTGTGTTTGTTCCTGGCATTTACTGAAATGTAGAAGAGATTAGCTTTTTTCTCTGTGTTAATGAGATGATACATGTTGGTTATTTTCTTTGTGCTGTATCAATTTGAAACCCCAGCATATATCGCTGGAAGTTTTAATAATATTTGTATATTTGTATATTTTTTCATCATTGAGATTGGCATATCTTAATCTTTCTTGGTATTTCCTTTTTAGAATTTTTGGAATCAAAATAGTTTTTGCATTATAGATATGTTTGGGCTGTGTTTTAATTTTAAATCTTCCTGGACAGTTATTATTATATTATCTATGTGTTATTCTTTAAAACCTTTACACAGTTTTTCAAGAATATGTGACAGTGGAATACTCTTCTTAGGTAGTGACTTTATTTTTTTTTTGTCTCATTAGTTTTATTAACGTTGGTCTTTTTTTGTTATGTTCTCTTGAATATATTTTATTTTTGTAAATAGTTATCAGTGCAACTTTGTTCTCTAGTTGAATGAATGTTATATTTGAAAATATTTAAACATTCTTTTAAAATATAATTTATTAAATTTTTAAAAATTGAGCCCGTGGTTAATCATTGATGTTTTTCTGTTGGTTGATGAGCTACCAACATACAGGATTGGATTGAAAAACCAGACACACTTGGAACAGAAATCTTAACCCAGTACCAAACTTTACTAAATAAGGCCAAGGACGCAGGCAGTCAAAAAGTTCAGATCAACAGAGAATAGTTCTTCCTGTGTTGACTATGCCCCTCTGACCTGGAGTAGATAGGTCTGTTTGTGAGGCTGACAGCAGCACTGCAGTGAGAGCTTTTCAGTGGTGAAACATGTCTATTTTTATACCCTGGGTGAATAGCTCATGTGACATTCTCCGAGGAGCCATGCCCCATACATCTCGGATTCTATTTACAATAGGTAATCTTTAGCCAGAGACTTCCTGTTGAAGGCATTTCAGAAACAAGTTCTCTTTTTCCTAACAGATTTCTCCCATCTTGTTACCAAGAGGCTCTGTTGACAAGGTCACTTGCATTCTGCCCAGTGTGTCCCTCCACTCCATGAAAGGAGTGGATGAATTGAAGCCAGCTGCCTTAACCCCTTCCTCCTATTTAATTATTGTTTCTGGTGATTAATTTTTACTGATTTTTGTCTCCTTTCTTAAGCATTCTTGTTTTTGCTCTTAGTTGAGTCATTTCTCTTTTCCAGCTTTATTTGGCTTAATAATTTTTTTTTTTCCCTCACAAGTCTCAGTTAACATTTATTCACAACAGTATACTTTCTTTTAAATATTACTTTGGCAATATCTTATGAATTTCACTAGGTCTTATGTTTTTATCATTCAAATATTTTGATAACTTATTTCTCCCTTGATTAAGATTTTGAAGTAATATTTTTAAATTTATTGTCAGATAAGTGTTTTTGTCTAATTTTGCTATGAATATCACAAATGTAGCACAAGTTTCTGCCTTTTGATATCTTCCAAATAAATACTTGAGCTTCAGAATGTCTATAGAAATCTACAAAGCCCCTAAAATGTACCAAATACTGCTAAAATGGGAGAAGTACCTTTTGATGCTATTTCCTCTCATTTCTTAATGATTATGTTATTGTGTCCTCTTTCTCGGGCATTATTACTTTTTCCTTTCTACTAGATTATTATCATTATCACATCTAATGTCTCCAATCTTCGATGAGGCAGAAAGACTTTGGGGGACTCAGTATGTGTCCTAATCCCCCAAATCTGTGTGCCTGTTTCCTTATATAGCAAAAAGGACTTTGCAGATGTGATTAAGTATCTTGAAATGGGGACATTATCCTGGATTATCCTGGTGCCCCCAGTACGAGGGAAGGGTCTTTATAAGAGGGAAGCAGGGGGGATCAGAGCCAGAGAAGGACATGCGATGATGGAGCAGTGTTGTGGAGCCATGACCATAAGGATGTAGGTGGTATCTAGAGACTGGGAAAGGCAAGGAAATAAGATTCTTCCTTAGAACCTCTGGAAGGAACCCAGCCTTCCAAACCATTTTAGACTTCTGACCTCCAGAACTGGATATATTATAACAATTATTATAATATAATATAATATAATATAATATAATATAATATAATATAATATAATGTAATAATATAATATAATAATATAATATAAATAATATAATAGATATGTCATTTTAACTCACTAAATTTGTGGTAATTTTTTACAGCAGCAATAAGAAACAAATACATCCAGGAAACTATACTCCCAACTGAGAGAATGCTACCTTATGTCCTACTTTGGTAGTCATTTTTGTGCAATCAGGTTTTGATATCTTTGCCACTATAGGCACCAGTGTCTTTGTTGTGTCTTTGTCTTTTTGTCAATTACTGTTCCCTTGTAACACCCATGTGGACAAAATAATAATAAACTGATCTGTAGTCACAAAGGAGTGATACAGAGACTAACTTTTAGGTTGCTGATATTTTTGGATATAGGTGTAGCTCTTATAAGCAATAGCATGTTAATTTTTAAAAATTTAATTAAGGTCAGTTTCATTTTACAGGAAAATTTAGCTTCCTTACTTAATAGTTCATTTTTTTACTTCTTTCTACTGCATCATTCATTATCTGTTTACAAATTAAAATTTAAAGATGTCATTTTTTTTGCTTTCTTTGTTCATTTACATGATATCTCAGTGGACATCAAACTTTTCAAACACTGCATTTTTGTTTTATACCATTTTGGCGAGATTTAAAAGTAAGATATTGAATTAGAATATACATCTCTATCTTCAAAATTACCATTGAAATAAATAAAAAAATCTCATATATATATATATAAGGAGGTAAAAATCAGACTGTCCTCAGAATTTTTTTTTGTACTAGTGACCATTATAAGATAATGGAGGAAACTTATAGAATTCTGGGGGAAAATTGTTTGAAATAAATAATGCTGTAACCAGGCAATTTTTTATTCGTGGGTGAGGACACAGGATGTTCTCCACAGGTATGCAAGAAAAAATGATAAATGAGTCAAAGGCAAGGACTCAATGATGATGAAAGGGCAATTGGAAAGAACTAGTAGTGACTGCAGAACTCAAATAATTTTTTCATTTACTCATACACTCTACTGATATTTATTTAATGATTATTAAGTCTTGATTACTGTTCTAGGTGCTGGGGAAATAGCTATAAACAGACTTTCCTTGTAGAGTTTACATTATAGGGGAGGAGGGAGACAAAGAAGCAAAATAAGTAAGTGTAATATATACTCTTCTGGGTCATGATAAGTATAGTGAAAAAATTAAATTAGGAAAGGGAATAGGACAGGAGTGTATGAAGTATTATAATTTTAAATATGACATTTGAGTAAAAACATGAAGGATGTCCTAGACCAAGGTAATTTTTAATAATTATTTAAATATATTAAAAGTCAAATCCAGTGTTTTAAAGTTATAATCTATACAATAAAACAGAAGAATATGTTATTAGATTTCAGAGAAATGTTTTAGTGTAGTAGTTGGTAGAATTTCTTAGTTCAGAGTCCAGCAGTACTACATACAAATTTTATGACTATGGGAAAGTTAAACTTTCAGCAGCCTAATATTCTATCTAACTGGGGACAAGGGCAGTACTCATAGTGAGGGTAAAACGAATTAATATAAAAGGTGCTTGAAACAGCGACTGGCACATGGTAAGTACTCAATAAATTTAGCTATTATTATTGTTATCATTATTGTTATCATCATATTAAATCTACAAGGATTGGAAAGAGACATGTAGATCAAGAATAGGAATCCCTACTTTTCAAAAGAGAAAGTAAAATAATATTGCTCTGTCATTGAATGTGGTAGTTAATATAGGTCACTGCAAAACTCTGGGATTCACTAGTAGAAACAAACTTGAGTCTCTTTTGAATTTCTCAAAACAATGATAGCAGAATAATGAAGAAAATCATGAGTAAAATACATGAAATAAGTATACTGAAGCCTAACCTAACAATTATGATATTTAATGTAAATGAGTTAAATCTCCATATTAATGAATTCCATCTAATGGTTTTTTTTTTTTTTAAACTAAGGGACAGGGTTTACACAAGAGTATACCATTATAAAATGAAACAAGATCAAAGATATATACACATATATAGTTTTTTTAATTTGAAAAAGCAAGAATGACATTATTCATATAAAATAGGTAGAAATAAAGAGAGATAAACACTTTGAACAAGACAGTTATTTCAAAATGTCAAAAGCTACAATACACCTTGAGACAAACATCTTTAAATAATAAAATTTTATAATTTATAGGCCAAGATCTGTTAGAAATATAAAATGGAATGCACAAAAGGTATAATGGGAGATTTTAAAACTTCTTCATATATCTATGCTAGAGTAAGAAGACAAAAAACATATAATACTTGAATAATCTGGTTAATAATTTTGAATTAGTTTGGTATATGATTTGTAATCTATAAACAAAATCTTTTTTATTTTTCAAGTATTAAAGGAGCATTGATCAACATAAAATCTTAAGTAGGCCAAAAATCACCTCAATAAATTTCAAAAGTAGAAAGTATACAGAGATCATTATAATCAATTTGGAACATAATTTGCCATATCTTGCCAAGTTGAAGATGTGCATAGCCTATCACTTGGCAGCTGCAGTCCTAAGTACCCTATAAAAATTCTTTCTCATGTGCACAAAGAAATCCACACAAGAATGTTTATTACAACACTGTTCATACTTACAGAAAACTGGAGAGAACTGTTTATCTGTAGAAGAACAGATGCATGAGCTCTAGATTATACATGCAATATAAAGTTCTGTAGCACTTTGAATGAATAACCTATGATTATATGGAACCATGAATGGACTTAAAAATAGAAAATTTAGCTAAAAAAGAGCAGGTTCCAAAAGGATACCGTATAGTACCATTTATATAAATTTAAAAACATATCAATATATTTTTAATAGAGATGCAAAATATAAACCACAAAATTAAAAAATGAAATGATAAATATTAAATGCAATATAATGATTACCTTCTGGAATGTGGAGACCACCATATAAGCCATATTCTTTGATTACCTAAAATAAAACTTGAATTAATAACACAGTTTTAATAACAATTTTTAATGGCTTGGATATTTAAAATATCCAAACAATTTATTGTAGGATCAAAGAGGAAAGACATATTCTACAGCTTAGTAAAAAAAAAAAAAAAAGTAAATATAAGTCATATCAAAAATGATGTAATTTGACCAAACATATACTCAGAAGTAAATACTTTTACATGTCTTAAAATTAAGAAGAAGACATGGATCAATAATTCAATTCAAAAAGATAGAAATAAAATAAAAAATTAAATTTAATGTAGCCAAATGGAAGATTTATATATGCTAGAAAATTAAAAGTAAGCTACATAATTAAAAATAAGATAGAATTAAAAAGGAAAAAATCACAACCAAGTTGATAAATATATATAAGAACTAGTTTTTAAGAACAAACCAAACCAATGGAAAATATAAGAAAGAATATACTAACTCAGTTTGAAAGGAGAGACAATTTAACAATAAATGAGTATATAAAAATCACAAGAGATTTTATGCTTATTAGAGCATACAACTCTAACATTTCAATGACAGGAATAATTTTCTGAAGAAAAAGCATTAAAATTTACTCAAGATTCAGAAATCCTTTCTAAGGTAATCTTCAGGAAGGAAATTTAAAAACAAGCCAATTATCTAAAAATATATGCTCCAGAGTCACAAAGTCTGAAAATTGTTCATTTAAAATTTGAAGGAATAGCTCATTTCAACAGTCCGTGCTTTGCTCCAGAGCCCTGAAAACCTGTGTGTGCTGTGTGTCTTTCATGTGCCACCCCCGCATCTCCGATCCATTCCCTTTCTCTACCCTGCCCTCTGCACCTGAGGCCTTACATGGAAAGACTCCCTGTCCCCTGCTTTTTGATGCGGTCCAGACAAATGGAAAACCCAGCAGGAGACAGGAGGGAAGGAGGAAAGGAAGGCTGTGGCATTTATTTCCTTAGCTCCCTTCCTGAGGAGTTACGTGTTTGAGATCCCAAATGAAAATTACAAGTCTTCTCATAGTGATCATTTTCAAGTTACTCTCTCACTCCAGGTTCTAGGTGTGTTCAGTTTTTTTCTACAAATCTAGGTGGATTAGCAGCCCTAAGGTATTGCACTATAGCTTGCAGTTTCTCTCTACTCCCAGCTCACCTCTCTGTACTTTATTAATCTTTACAGTTATCTTGATTTGGCTCAGTGATATTTACTTTTTGCTGGTACTCAGATTGATGCAGTAAGCAAATCATTAAATGAAATATCACATATGATATCAAACCCTGAAAAAGTTAGTACATAAGATATGACAAACTAATCTCATCTTTCATTAAAAAGAAAATTCTAAAGGAAATGTTAATAAATCGATGTACTCCACCATGGTGGAAAAACTCCACCATGAGTAGTTTGTATTTTAAAAAAATGCAAGACTGGTTCAGTATTATTGCATTTATTTCATATCAATAGATTAAGGAAAAATAATGTTAACCTACCAAAAAAGTATTTAATAAAATCTAATATATTTATGATGTAAAAAATCAATACTCAAGAAAATAATAAAAATTTTCTCAAACTAAGAGCTACATCATCCTTTAAATGGTGAAATAAAAGCTCTTTTCTTACCTTTAAATTATTTTTTACAGTATATTATTTAATAGTATTCTAGAAGGTCAATATAATTAAACATGAAGCAATAAAAGCTAGAATGTTTTGAAAGAATGAGACAAAATATCATTATTAGCATATAGCATATATATTTTTTAATGTAGATATCCTAGAATTAACTAATCTCACTAAAGGAACTGGATTCAAGAAAATTATACAAAGTCAATAATTATTAGCAATGTAATGACCATTTAGATGAAACAACAAGGGAATTTCACAATCATGACACAATAAATCATAATATTAGGAATTAACTTAAAAATGTAAAGAAATATTAAGGAAACTGTAACATTTTACTGCTTCGTATGTAAGTATTCTTGACTGGATGGAGACACAGATTGTAGTACTTGATGAGAAAGTAGATCATGATGATTAACACCATGGCTTGGAATCAGATGGGTACAAGCCTGGATTTTGGCTGCCTAAAGTTCCCAAGCCTCAGTTTCACCATCTATAAATTAAGGAGAATAATGGTACTTCCCAGGGTTTTTGTGAGTATATTAAATCACAAATTTTTGTAAAACTTGTAGCACAGTGTATTGAAAATTATAAAAGCTCGGAAATGTCAGAATGACTGTTAACTTTTCCCAGATTTGTTAATAGGTTTAGTAGTCCTCCAATCAAACTGAAATAAATAAAATTGTTTAGGAGGAACTTGACAAAATTCTGACATTAATCTAGAGGAAAATAACTGAGTAAGAATGGACAAGACAGACTTTTTGAACAAAGAAGTTATGATAATATCATAAAGTGACATATTTGAGAACATGTGATAAGGACTTAAGAGAAGGAAAACAAAGAAGGAAACACACGATGATATGTGAGGACATAATATATCATAAAGAGGGTCTGTTGATTAAGGGGATAGACAAGGATGTTCACTCAAATGGCATTGGCACTGTCGCAGGAAAAAAAGTTCGATATCAATTTCACACAAATTGGCAAAATACAATTCAGAGACTTAAATGTTTAAAGATATAGCAGATACAGTAGTCCCCCTTTATTTGCTGTTTGCTGTCTGTTGTTTTCATTGCCCTCAATCACCCATGGTCCAAAAATATTACATGGAAGATTCCAGAAAGAAACAATTCACCATTCTAAGGACCATGATGAAATCTCATGCTTCCTACTCTGTCCTGCCCAGGAAATAAAATCATCATCCCTTTGTCCAGGGTCTTCGTGCTGTGGATACTATACGCCTGCAGTCACTTTAGTAGACATCTTGGTTATTAGATCAACTATCATGGGATCACAGTGCATATATTCAAGTAACCCTTATTTTACTCAATAATGGCCCCAAAGTGCAAGAGTCATGATGCTGTAGGGAATATAGTCAATAATACTGTAATAACTACGTATAGTGTCAGGTGGGTACTAGACTAATCGTGGGGATCACTTCACAAATTATATAAATGTCTAATCACTATGCTGCATACCTGAAGCTAATATAAAATAATGTCGAATGTCAATTCTGAAAAATAAAAGTTAAAAAAAAAAAGATAAAACAGAATAGTGGCACCAGTGATTTGGATATGTTAAAGAGAAACCATGAAGTGCTTCCTTTAAGTAAAAAGGTGAGTAAAATATTTTGAGGGAGACTACATTCACATTACTTTTATTACAGTATATTGTTTTAATTGTTCTATTTTATTAGTTATTGTTAATCTCTTACTATGCTTAATTTATAAATTAAACTTTATCATAGATAGTATGGATAGGAAAAAACATAACATATATTTACAGTTCGGTATGATGTGCAGTTTCAGGTATGTGTTAGGGGTCTTGAAACATATCCCCCCATAGATAAGGGGGGACTACTGTATATTATCACACTGTCAAATCACAGAGGAAATTGAGTGTAATTTGATTTAAATTTCTTATTGAAATGTACCTTGCTCTACACTGATAAGTACACTTGACATTATTGATAGATTGTTTAGATTCTCCAGGTCTCAAAATAATCTGTCTTTACAAAACAGATTTACTTGCTTGGACATTTTTTGTGATTGCTCTATTTTTTAATTTTAGAATTGGATATATTCTACTCCAAATGTTTTACAATAGCTGCATGGTCACATGTGAACTCATTAACGTTTTCTATTTTAAAATAGTTCCTTTCATTTTTCAAGGCAGATAGTAAAATCCAGCCTTCATTTATATTAAAAAATCTTGACTTAGGCCTTACAAAGTATGTACTCATGCAAAAGATGAGTTTAGATAGTCAGAGGGTTTCTTCCATCTCCATATCTCATAGATGTAAAGTGGACTTTATAACTGGTTTTCCTCCATTCTGAGAATAGTCCACTTAATTAAAGATGGTATTTTTTTTTTTTTCCCCCATGAAGAGGTTCTCTCAGAAGTACTGAACAGGAGATTTTCTCCCTTTAAGGAAATCATCCGCTATTTCTATTTTTCAAACTGAATGGATCAAATATGCTTTACTGCAGGATAACTAGGTCTTCCAGCAGAGTTTTGTTATATGATACAGTCCATTTCTCTACCCAGAAGGCTCCATTTTATTCTCATGGCGTTCTTTTCCTAGATCTGAGGTGACCTTTCATAGTGTTTGCCTTTTTAATTCTTAAAGTGGTAGAAGCTTGGAGATAGTCCTGACACTTTCTTTTCCACCATAAAGTGACCAATGAAGTGTTGGGCTAACAATATAACTGTAGTGCCTTATTTCATGAAGAACCTACAGGTTAGAACAGTTAATGTTGATCTGACTTCAAACTGACCTTTTTGTGTAGAGAAAAATGTTGACAAAAGTTGTAATATGCTAAATAAAAATGAACTTCAAATAGAATATTAATTATTAAAGTAACTGGACTGGAAAAGACTGTGTTCACTGAAATAGTAGTTAATTTTTCAGAAAGTACCATGGAATAAATTTACATCCACAAATTAGGCAGGCAAAATAATAGCACGAAGTATATGAAGCCTTCTTGGTTTTAACATATTACTTTCTGAGAGTATAGATAATGAGTAGGAAGGTGACTTTAATACAGATGCACTTGAGGCTTTAATTCATTAGCAATCCAAGAAGGAATAATAAATACTTCAAATAAGCTGTGCTTTTCATATCTGCTCACTAATGAAATTTTAATTAACTATAGAACCAATTATAAAATTTTACATAAAATGTTTCAAGATTAATTTTTAAAATGTAAATTAAAGCACTTAATCAGTTTTTCTACTAGGATTTCATAGAGATGAGAAAGACTTTTCTTCCTTTTTCTTTATATTTTTATCAAAATAAACATGAAGAACACAGAAATATTTAGGTTTCGAAAACCAAATCCTTTTTTATTTATATATTTCATATATATGACAATTTTGAATATATGAAATTATATATTACCTAGTTTACATGATTATTATGTAAGAAGAAGGACTCTCTTCTACTTGGTATACCCTAATGAATTAATGGGTCCCATTATATGGCAGTCAATGAAATACTTAGAAGGCGAGGAAGCAGACATTAGCTTAAAGAGTTTTTCAATAAAGTTCCTTTTGTTTTCCTATAAAAATATTAAGTAATAAACAGATTTTGCTTATACAGGGTTTTCAGCTCTACAATGGGAAAGATATACTGGTTTTTCAGCTGTACAGTGGTATGCCGCTAAAAGTTTATTTTCCTGGAGTTATTTCAAATGATTGAATAGTGAAGATGTTCGTCCTGCTCTGCCCCAATTGGTCTCCTTGCCACCATGCCCTCCGTGCCCCATTCCCATCTCAAACACTGTGGAATGGATTGGTCACTGCTTACCTGAGGGTGAGGTGACTATTTTATACCTGACATGATGGGGAGTAATTACAACTTCTTTGTGTGTCAGTGACATAAAGAGGTTAACAGCAGTTGTTTTCAGGAATTGCAGAATTGACTCATTTAATTAGTGGAAAATATCCAGCATATAACTTAATTAGCAAAATCAACCCTCATTGTCAAACCAATCAGCCAGATCAAAAAAAAAAAAAGGACTTCAGGATTTCACTTTCAATAAATATGTTAATGCATATTTTTAGAAATATAAAAACCACTGTGAAATAAAGTAGAAATACCATCCTATAACCTAGTTACTAAAAGTAATCATTGACCAAAATGTTTCATATCTATTATAATTTAATTTGTCCATATTCTAAGTTGAAAGCATTATAAAATGCCATTTTTATTTCTTAATTTGCAGGACTATTATATGTAAAATTTTAAGTTATTTATGAAAAAAGAGTATGATATCAGCATAGTATTACTTTGATAAATGTGTATGTGCATGTATTAAACTCTGTTATTCAACTTTGTTGTATAATTAAATAAGAACTATATATAAGATAAAGTAAACCCAGAATCGAAATTTCCTATTTTGTGAAAGAGATGACGGTGAACTGCTAAAAATTACTTAGTCCAAGAATTAGCATACAGTTGTATTTTTTGCTAATAGGAAGTAGAAAATATTAAACATTTTGTTGGTGAAAAAGATTAGGCTGACTGAAATTGAAATAAATATTTACGAAGTGATTTGACAAAATAAATTTAATTGCATGAGCAAATACTGAATTCCACTCTTAAAGAAATCACATAAAATGTTTATAGTTTTCAGACAGTGTCTTAAAAAAATTTCAGTGTTGGAATACTTTCCAGTTAGGTTGCCAAAACATTGGCAACCTAATTTGTAACACTTTGTATCTTTATTTCAAGGTAATAACATGGGTGCAGGATGAAAAGTGGAAATAGCTGGAAAGAATCACTTACCTTTAAATGGAAAACCTTGTTCTCAAGACAGCCTCTCAAGAAAGATGCATTCTTCTACAACACTCAAGACAGTGGAAGAGGTGAAGAGGCATTATTCCACTTACCAGATGTATTTGAATTTAGAATATGACAACACTCAACCAGCACTCACCATCCTTTTGCTTAGCACCCTAGAACTTTTTACAACCTGGGAAAATATACCACAGTAAGTTTTAGATGAGGGATGTGCCTTTGTTTTATAGAGTGGAGGTAAAGATATTATATACGAAAAGGGAGATGTCAAAAGAGAATCTGCTTGAACATGCAGAATTCTTAACAGATATATTTCAGGAAAAGTTCATGTGGAAATTAATCTTAAAAACAATTTTCTTGACTTTCTTTGCAGATTTTCAAAGATAACTCATAACCTGGTTGGAAAATTGCCATCATAAGGTTTGTGCTATCTAGTTCTAGATTGCTAGAAATAGAATTCTAGCTAATAGTAAGAAAATGAACAAAAGCATGAAATATCTGGCAGAGTTTTTATCTTACTGTATGTCACAGAGATTTTGCATCCTTGCTTCTTTATAATGTTTCTGTTAAAGAAATATTTTTAAAACTCTTAGACTCTAGGGACACAAGAAAAAATTATATACATATTTTTGTAGCAAAGATGTATTACACCTTCCACCATAAATGACTTTTACCTCCACCATAAAAATATATTACATTAGGATAAAATTTTTTTGTGAAATGAAATGGAAAAATTTAAGGAGATAAAAGAACTATATAAACTTAGGAAATTTTTCACTGATTTAAAAAAAAAAATCTAGGGTATTTAGATTCTACTGGATACTTCAAAAAACTTGATATGAATATCTTATTTCAAAATGCCATTATTTATGATATATCTGAAATTACATGCAACCATTTAAAGTTTTTATTTTAAAAAATCTTAGGAGGAACTTAGAAATGTACAAGTGAACATATGGTTTTCCAAAATTTTTTTGAGAATTTTAAGGATTTGTTAGCTGATAATCTTTGTCTTAGAGACCATGTTCTCTTGATGACAACTTTTAAAGGTTTTTTTTTGCTGCGCAAACACTTTTTAGTTTGTGATAGTCCTATTCATTTATTTTTGCTTTTACTTCCCTTGCCTTTGAGGTCAAATTCATAAAATCCTCTCTAAAACCAAGGTCCATGAATTTATTATGTATGTTTTCTTCTATGCAGTTTATTGTTTCAGGTCTTATATTTAGATGTTTGATCCATTTTGAATTAATTTTTGGTATATGGTAATGAATAGCAGTCTAGTTTCATTCTTTTGCATGTGGCTTTCCAATTTTCCCAGAATCATTTATTGAAGAGGATTTCTTTTCTCTATTGTATTTTTTTTGGCTTCTTTGTCAAAAATTAGTTGCCCATGTATATATGGATTTATTTCTGGGCTTTTAATTCTGTTGCATTTGTCCGTGTGTCTGTTTTTCTGCAATACCATGTTGCTTTGATTGTTGTCACTCTGTAGTATAATTTGAAGTCAGGCAATATGATTCTTCTGGCCTTCTGTTTTTCTCAGGATTGCTCTGGCTATTCATTCTTTTGTGATTCCATATAAATCTGATGTTTTGTTTTTGTTGTTGTTGTCCATTTCTTTAAAAAATGCCATTGGGATTTTATCAGAGAGAAAGGGGGGAGTGGGTGGTAAGTAAGGGTAAAGGGGACCAAATATATAGTGACAGAAGGAGATTCGACTTTGGATGGTGAACATACAATGCAATATACAGATGATGTATTATTGAATTGTACACTTGAAACCTATATAATATTTTTAAAAACTAATGTCACCCTAGTACATTTAATTTAAAAAAAAAAAGTCTATCTTTTCATCCATTGCTGGAAATAGTCGACTGGTTAGTGGTCAAGACTCTTTACCTCCAAGAGGAGACTGTATAAAGGCCTTAGGAATTTTCTCACATTAAGAATTGAATGCTTGGTTTAATATGCAGGGCCCTTCAATATTACCCAGCTTATTGCTGCTGCCTCTTCTACCGCTCCAGCCATGTTTATATTCCCACCGCATCAAACTTTCTAGTGTCTCTGACAGTACCAGGTCCTTTTGTACTTCTGTGCTTTTGTACATTATGTTTCTAGTGCTGGCAGTCATCTAATCACTCGCAAAAGCAAAACAAACCAACCCCCAAAAAAACGAAAGAAACAAACTCAGAACAGCAAAGGAGTTGATTTTATTTAGAATATTGCAATAAGGAGAGCATCCCAGATGTGAGGTTCAGAGTGTCTTGGCAGAGTGGTTTTCCCTGAGATTTTATAGGGAAGAATAGACAAGTTATAGATGGAATGATTTTATAGGTGGGATTGGTTTTTGTAGTCAAGAGTTGCAGTGAGTCAGATGAACAAGAAATGTTTACCTCAGTGACAAGCTAGATTTGGATGGGCAAACAGTTCAGCTAGTCATTTATGAGATAGCTGGTTCTTTTCAGTAAGCCCTTTTTGGAACATAATAGGGTAGGGGGTTTTGGAAAACAAAAGTTTGGGAAGATTAACCATCTTTATTTTCTAAGATCACATAGCTTAGGTAAAATAAACATCATCACACCTTTGTCTAGCAAAATCTTGTTAAATCTTTTTTGGTATCAATTATTTCCTTTGCCAAGCTGTCACTGTCAGATTCCCCAGGAAGCAAATTCTGAGACAGAGATCTGCTTGCAGGATATTTACTGGGGAGTTCCCTTGGAATGAACACCTGTGGAGTGCAGGTGAGGAAATTAATTTTGGTAGAAAAAATTGAGCGCAGTCAGAATCATTTTGTTTTTTTTCTTTGGTGGGGGGGTTGTTTTTTGTTTTTGTTTGGTTTTGTTTTTTTTTACATTTTTAAAGGGCTGAAAAAAAATTATCTGACATAGACTGACCTTATGTGGCCTACAAAGCCTAAAACATTTACTCTCCAACCTTTTGCCAATTCCTGGGTTCAGAAGGAGAAAGTGAACTGCACATGCAGTCACAACAACCCTAACCAGTCTTGCCTGTTGCTTAGAAGCTTGAAAAAGGGTGCAGAATTGTTCTGAATTAGTGCAAGGTTGGGGGTGGGGGACTCTTAGCATCAATCGTTGTAGTAGGGTGAGAGTGGTCTGGTTGAGGGTCCAGAGGTGGCAGCATTGACTATACAAGTGAAATAAGTCAGAGAAAGACACATACCATGTGATTTTACTTATATGTGGTATCTAAAAAACAAACAAACATAACATAAATAAGCTCATAGATAATCGCATTTTTATGGTTGCCAGATGGGAGAGGGATTGGGGTATGGGTGAAAAAGGTGAAGGGATTAAGAAGTACCAATTGGTAGTTACAAAATAGTCATGGGGATGTAAATATGGCATACAAAATATAGTTAGTAATACTGTAATAACTATGTATGGTGTCAGATGAGTACTAGATTTATTGGACTGATCACTTCATAAGTTATGTAAATGTCACTATGTTGTACACCTGAAACCAAAATAATATTCTATGTCAAGTGTAATTGAAAAATAAAAAAAAAAAATACGAAAAAAATGGAAATAATGAACAGAACATCTAAAAAAAAGTAAGTAAATAAAGTCTGGAATTTAGTCAATAGTAATAAAAATAAATAAAATTTATGTTTATTATAAACTAGACCTTAGTTTATTTTCACGAAATGGCTAGGAAGGCTTTGTGACAAATGCATGAAAAGTAGAATATCCGATTTCAGTGACATAGGTGGCATTTGGGAGTAATTCTCCTGCTGGCTGCATGAGCAGCCCTATCAGTGTTCCTGATACTTCGTGGCATGTAGTGGGAATAGTTTGATGTCTCTGCCAGGCTTTTATTAGCCTTACTTATCTCTACCTTTAAAACACAAAACCCGCCATCTCCTGCCACTTGAGGATAAGCCCACTTAATTCACTTTCTTTGGACCTGAATCTGAAAAAGCTGTTAATTCTAGGACAAGGGATTCCAGAATTCAAAACCCTGTGTCCCATGAAGGGAAATATTACTTTTTCATTCTTTCTACCGTTTGGGCCTTTCAGAACAAAGAGTAAAGATACTAATACTCTCTGTTAAAATTATCTCCACATGGTAGGAAGCTTGAGATAGCACTTAAAGTTTCATCATTAAATACTAGTATCTATCACTCTTTGTAAGGACACTAGTTATTTGACATACGGTTATTCCTCTGTTTCTTTAGCATTGCAGCATCAAGATTTTAAGTTCCTGGAGAACCAAGGTTATCACTTATATTACTTTTTACATTTCATGGTTACTGGTACAAGGGTGTTTTTTTAGGACAATCACGAAATAAATTGATGAAAAGTAACTTATTTAAGTCATGAGTCTAATGCTATAAAACATTACAGACTATAGTTAATGTTTTGTTCTACCAATGGTAGATGAATTCAGCTTGATTCATCTGTAGGCCTTTGGAAAGAGTTTGCTCTTGGCATCATTTGAAGCTTCTCCCTGGCCACTTTCCCAGGAGAAACCTATAGGGTGGAGATGCAGAAGAGTATAGTTTTATTTGATGGAGAGCGTACATAGATTTCTAACTCTGGATTTGATGGATGGTGATGGCGGAGGGATCAGGAAGTAACCTCTTGCATTCTACTGACTCCATAAGGTATTTTCTCACCTTAGTCATTCCAAACACCTTTTGGCTTCAGTGCATAAGAGCTGTGTTTTAATAATATGCTTAACACGTTATTGTATATATTTTGAGTTTGTATAGGAATGCCCAAAGTATTTTCTACTGATACAGTATTAACTGTAGAAATGCACTGTACTTCCTAGAATCACATCTCATGGGGTAGATTGTAAATTGGCTGTCTAGTAGCAAGTCGTGTTCTGTCTGTTCTTTGTGCCAGAAACTCCAGGGCATCCTGAGAATACGTATGATTATGTGGCAACCGCACAAAAGCATCTCCAATACCTGTTTGAAAACTGTCAACTGATCTTCAGTTATACTGTCATTTCCCAGAAAAATATCACTAATAATTTTATAGCTAAATTCTTTTGAATGCAGCACTCTGCTTAAAGAGAAATGGATTTTATCTTCGTGGTTTTGATTTTTCTGACACATTCATTCAACTATAATAAGTAAAAATTTTCAAATGAATAGTTCAACAACTTCTTTCTGCTAATTTTCTTCACCATGAGGAAACTAGATGAAGGAACAAAATAGAGTTGAAGAAAACTGAGGATCAGAATGAAGGAAAACTGGAGAAGCAAGTAATTGATGTACTCCGCAAAGCAGTTTTATTAAGCAAAAAATTGTTACAATTTTGTGGGAGTCACAGTAGAGCTGTGCTATATCTTTGTGGTCAGACTTTCATAATCCACTGACCTAGTAAGAAATACAATAACTTGGCAATTCCAGTTAGAACCCTATACTCCACAAGTCCTGGCCTCTTGATCTCTCTTAGACAGAAGCACTGGTACCAGTGGCAGCCTATGATGTTAAGCTCACCTTTTCCGATCACCCCTAGGCAGAAACAGAGGTAGATTTTTCTTTCCAATTCCAGTTTGTGCTTATCTTGAGGAATTCAACCTCAGACAGACACATGACTGGCATTTCTGACTTCGTTCACTCTACAGCTGTAACCGGTCCAAGGCCTCAGCTTTATGCATGCAGATCTTCCACAGTTACATGAGCTGTAGATGAGGGGTGACGCTTTCTCCCTGAGTGGAGAGAGGGAAGGAGAATTGTGGGGCTACTATTTGAGTTCATCCTTGGGGACTTTAAGTTCATGCTACTTCTGAGTAAGGAAAAAACAATTTTTAATTCTGTTTATTTTTCCTTTAGTTTCTTCTTTTTTGTGTGTTTGTAGTTGTTGTTGTTTGTTTACTATTTTTGTTTCCTTGTTCTCTTGTTCATCGATGTAAACCCAGGTTGCCTCCATACCTTGACTGTTGTAAATAATGCTACAATGGGCATATGGATTCACATGTTCCTTCAAATTAGTGTTTTGAGTTTCTTTGGATAAATACCCAGAAGTAAAATTACTGGTCCTTCTTCGTTTCTTATTGTAGCTTTTGTTTTAAAGTCTATTTTGTCTGGTATAAGTATTGCTACCCCAGCTTTTTTGTTTGTTTTTGTTTGTTTTTGTTTTCATAAAACATCTTTTTCCATCCCTTTACTTTCAGTCTGTGTGTGTCTTTTGATCTGAAGTGAGTCCCTTGTGGGCAGCATATATAAGGATCTTATTTTCTTTTGCATTCAGCCACCCTGTGTCTTTTGGTTGGAATATTTAATTCATTTACATTTGAACTAATTATTGATAGATATATAGTTATTGCCCTTTTGTTATTTATATTTTGGATTTTTTTTTTTCCTGTTTTCTTCTTAAAGAAGTTCCTTCAGTATTTCCTGTAATACTGGGCTGGTGATGATGAACTCTTTTATCATTTGCTTACCCTGCCATCTTGACCAGAAGCCTAAGTATTTTTTTTTTAGAGGCATACTATCTCAGATCCTTTAATATGTTAATGTACAATGAGACTCTCCAAGTGAGAACATAGATAACATTTTTGAAGTTGCTTGTCCATTGAATTACAGACACTTCTTTTTAAACCTCAGGTCATCCTTTGTTTGCATTTTCAGATTAACATTTACTTCTTTATCCTTTAAAAATAAAAATATTTAGTGGAAAAGGTATCAATTTTTAAAAAACTGCAATATTTTTTTTCTTTAATGTAGTCATTCTTTTAGTCATCCATCTATATATTCAAGAAATATCTACTAAACACTCATTATGTTTCAGACTGTTTAATGAGATCACTAAAGTAAGTGAGATAAGATCTTTTTCTTTAAGGTATATGAAGGAAACTAGAGTTTTGCCATCCTGAAACTGCCTTTCGTGCTATTGGTTTTTAAACTATTTATTAAGAAACAAGACTCAGGGAGAACCTTTGACCCTCCCCTACTTTCTGCCCAAGATATTCAGAAAGAAAAACCTGCTTCAGGAAGTTAATCTGAGGATGTTCTCCTTAGCTTAATTTGAATTAAATATGATAAATAAGAGAGCTTCAGGCAGGGCGCTGTTAGCTGGATACCCCTGTGTCCCATTGTTTCTGAGTTGCCATGTATGTTATGCTCATTCTCAACTACCTGTAAAATGGCCCATTCTCACTTCTGAAAACTAACACCTTGCCCCCCACCCCCAACTTTCTTATTTTTTCAAAATGTCATATATACCCAGTGTTGCCTCACTGTCTTTGGAATTTTCATGCTTTTGTGAATTTTACATGCACATGTATTAAATTTTTTTGACTTTCTCCTGTTAATCTGTCTGTTACTTTGGTTATTAACCAGCTAGAAGAACTTAGAAGGTGGAAGGAAAAGTATTATTTTTTTTAGCCCTCACACATAATGTCTATAACTATTTTCTGAAAGTTAATTTTAAGGAAGGAATTGAGTGACTAGGAGATAAAAGGGAAGCAAAGTTAGTAATAAGTCAGTGAAAATGTTTTGCAAAAAATTTTGGGAGAGAGTTAAAAAACTTTGCAGTAACTTAAGGGAGGATCTTGGTATTGTAGTCCCTTAGAAAGGAGAAAGCTGAGACACACATATGGACAGGTTGGGTAGCCAGGTCAAATTGTTCTACAAGGTTCTGAAGAGTTTGATATGAAGTGTTCCTGGGTAAAATGAATACAGTGTGACAGTGAATGTTGGCAGGTGCATTAGAAAGATATCCTGGACCAAGCTAAGTAGGTTAATGCAGGCTAACTCAAATTTTCCATAGTCAGATTTTCTACAGGTAAATGTATGCTGGGAGTCAATGGTAGATCCAAGATAATGCACTGATTGGTACTCTGTAACTGTAAACAGCCACTGTCATTAGATTTTTTTGCTTTCTTGAGGTTTCGTCATTAAAGATTATGACACCCCTCAAAGATTTCTAGAAATTCTGAAGAGATCAGTTTGACATATGGTTACCTGTGTGAGACATGGCTAATTTAATTCAAAACAAACACTAGAGACTCTTCTGGAGCTTTAGGCATTTGTTATGCTATAATAATAGTTAGGTAAAAGAGTCTTGATTTTCCTTTATTATTATTTTTTATATGTGCAGAAGAGTTTGAACTGTTGGATTAAAGAGTGTTTGTATAAGAATGAGATATAGAAAGAAGTACTGAAGTGAATGTGGGAAATACTTATTAAGAAATATTGGGATACTGTTCAGTTATCTCTCTTTAAAAACATGTATTTATGAAATTTCCCCCTTTTTTTCAGTCATGTTATGACTGTCTGAACTGAGGGCTGCATTTGCTGCTCTTAGGGTCACAGATCATATTCCTATGGAATGAAAAAATAAATCTGTCTAATTAGTAAATTCTAGTTACACTACAAATTCTTTTTTATTCATATGAGTCTGGAGCCTGAATATGTTATTTGCAAAGTGAGGGCACTTTAAATGTTCAAAAATAAAGATAAAAAGTGACTAGAGAGATAAGAACAGTATGATAAGCATTGTAGTTATGTAATAAAATTAATTTAAGAAAGCTGTTGTATTTATAACCTAGAAGAAGTTTCTCTTTTCAGGGCAGTTAAAACGAACTAAAATATATTTAAAAAATTACTCGGAATTCTTCCAAACACGTTTTATGTAGTGCTACAAACTATATTTATTTACTTATGCTAATAACATTTCTAAACGAACAAAAGGATGCAATGTATTTAGTAAATCCTAGATGTTCATCTTACTAAAACAAAAGCCCTGAAAGTGTCAGAAATCACATTCAGATGAGTGAATGTATGTCTGTTATCTTCCCATTTTCCCCTCCAGCTCCACTTTCTTCCCTTCACTGCCCTACCACTGGCCTTGGGAAGCAGATGTGCATGGACTGTATTAATGGACTGTCTTGCCCTCTGTTTTTTGGTTGGACTTGCCAACCAAAGCATTTATGACCTTGCTCTTTTCCTGGAGGGGTCTCTTCAGGCCGTTGGTGTCTCTCCACAGATTACCGGCCTTGTTCTGGTGGCCCATTATATTGATTACATCGACTTCTCCTTCAAGATTCTAGTGGCCACTCCCTAACCTTGTTCTAAGGATGTGAACTGTTTCCATGTCATGCCACTGTCCCCAGTGTGCCCACATCTTTGCTGATAATCCCTTCATTATATCTTCTTTGAACTATCCAATTTGTATTTGCATCTGTTTTCTGTTGTGACACGGACTGATTAAATTCGGAAGACAAATCTTGTCCCTGGAGCCTCCTTAAAGGATCTGTGTCCACATGGCATATAGTAAGAAATCAAGAATGAATTGTCAGGGAAATATAGTGTGGGAATTATATTCTTAGCACGTGCCAGACACGATGAAAGATCTTTCAAATACAAAACTGTACTTCTAACTCAGAGGCATTTGCAAATTAGAATTTCTGAAAGGTGGAGAGTTTGGTTGGATTGAGGACTGATGCTCTCAGAAACTTTCTGTTATCTTTGGAAAATATTGCTTGTGAAGCTCTGGCCAACCTGAGACTTGTGGAAGCTCTCGGACATTTTTTATGCACTCACCATTTATTGCTCACCCAGTATATGTAAAACATCATGCCAGGTATGTGTTTTACCTCTATTTAACAAATAAAACAACCAAGTATCAAAGAATTCATATATTTTAACCTTGCCTAGTGGCATAAAAATAGTAATTGGTCGAATCAGAACATGAACTTAGATTTTCTGACTCAAAATTTCATAGATTTCCACTATATTGTGTATGAATGAAACACAAATCCTTTCTTTAGGCTGTTAAGAGAAACAGGACAGGTCAAATTAGGATGGACAAATACCAAGGCAGAATTAGATAAAATGTCTTCACATTTAGCATGTGTAGAGAGCATTTCTGGTGAAGCTTCTCTTCGGCTTCTTGGAAAAGGTGATCAAGTCCTGTTTAGCTGTATGAGGTCCATGGAAGAGGTAAAGGCACTGAGATCATGGAGGACCTAAGAATGCTAAGCTAGGGAATTTGAAATGTATCCTCTAGTCAACAGGTATCATTTAAATGTGTTTGATCAAGGTCGTGAGTAACGAAAAGTGAGTAATCATTTGAGGTTTATGAAAACTAATTTGGCAGAACTTCATATTTAAAAAAAAAAAATGAAGGCGGACCAGTTAGAAAACTTTGTAAGTGAGAAGTAACAGAGATTGTTGATAAGGTGACAAAGGTAATGAATAAGAAAAATATTTGCAGAGACAGAAATAAGCATACTCAGTGACTAATTGAATTTTAGGAAATAGGAAAGAAGTTAAGGACACCTGAAGGTTTAGCCTTGAGTTAATGACAAGATAGTACTTATAAGAGCAGAAGAAAAGAAAGAATAATTTGCTTGAGGGAGAAAAAGGCAGGGAGAAATAAAAGCTTAGTTCTGGAAATGTTGATTATGACACTGTAAGGTAGAATTTGTATGTAATATTGGAAATGTGTAGATGAAGCCCTGAATTAGGCTGATTAGAGTAATCTGTATGATTATTTAGTAGATGTCCTGCTTTCACTGATAGAGCATGGGAGAATCAGGGTTGGAGGGATAGTAGAAGGCAGTGCAGACCAAGGGGGAACAGTGCAAGATAGGATATTCCTGGAGGTCAAGTAGAACTAAGAGATGTTTATGCAAATTTGTTCTGACAGAGTGTGGTCAAGGTTGTATTTTAGAATATGATGTTTAGTGACAAGTTCAATGATAAAATAAAAAACAGAAAAGTAAGCAACAAAAATATACCCAGAGGGAAAGAAAAAGATGCACTATTCTGTAAAAAATATAGTTTTGAAGAACTCCTTAGTAATAGGCCATGGATAGTGAGTGTTTACCTGATGAATAATGGGCTGTTTGCTGAAAACCTTGACGAATGAGGGTGACAATGTAAAAAGAAGAGAATGGAGAATTAACATTTGCAGGATGCTTATATTTGCGTGTGAGATACAGCGGAGGAAGAGAAATGAAAGGAATAAGAGAAGGGGAGTCTAAGATGCAGTTAAAACTGAGGAAATAAGTTTTTCAGTATAAAGAAATAGTTAAGTTTCATGATGGTAATTGAAGGAAAGTCATTGGAATGAACAATTGTGATACTGAAAACTTTTGAGAATGGGTTTTCATTAGACTGTTGGACTGGAAGCCAGAAAGTGCAGATTTAAAGCAGCAGGATATAGTATAAAGGGTAGGAGTTTTAAAGTGTGACAGACCTGAATTGGAATCCCAATTCTGTCACTTACCAGATGTGTCAATTTGGCAGTTACTTGAGGGTATTCTTAGTTTCCTAGGCTTTAAAAAATAACTCCCACTTATGTGGTTCTTATAAGGATTCAATGAGGCAGGCGAAATTGGTAGAATGTGTAGAGCAAAACAGGCTCTTGATTAAATCAGTTTCTTTAAGAAAATATTGCAGTGTAAGGAAGCAGAAAAAAAATTAAGAATAGGATAATCTTTTGAAAAGTTTCATGGTGAAAAGAGCTGAAAAATTTGTAGGTAAGATTTTGTTTTTAGGATAGTTAGTGCTGAGTATGTTTGCTGATAGAGAAGAAGAGCCAAGATGGGTTAGAGAAAGTGAGTTGTCGAGAATGAAAATGATGACGGGGGTGGGGATTAAGAAGTACAAAGTGGCTGTTGTAAAATTAGTTATGAATGTGAAGTACATCATAGGGAATGTAGTCAATAACATGGTTATAACTATGTACAGTGCCAGACTTATTGTGGTGATCATTTTGTAAGGTTTATAAATGTCTAATTGTTATGTTGTATACCTGAAACTAATGTACTATTGTATGTCAGCTACAATTTAAAAACAAATTTTTTAAAAGATGAGGAAATCAACAACAAAAAGAATGAAAAAGATAATTGATGAATCAAGAGTCTGGAGGACAAAGATCTAGGATTTAGGATCAAGTGAAGAGATTTAGAAAAAAACATACATTTCTTTGGAGACTATTGGAAGGAGAAGAATATAAATACATATTAGGTGCAGAGAAAGGAAGCTGTCAGAGCTGTTTCTGAAAGCATGTATTTTAGACAAGAGACAGTGTCATTTACAAAGTAAAGGAATGATGAAGACCTGGAGCTTACATGAAGTACAAATTTGATAGCATATCATGAAAGCTATAGGAATTAATAAGGAAGAAATTGCTTGCTCAACAGGAGCGACAGACCAGTGACTGATGTGAAGCCGAGATCGATTTCACTGGAATTAAGGAAACATTAGTCTAGGAACCATTCTTTAAGAATAGTAGCATATCCTGAGAAGCTGCTGAAATTAAGTAAAAGGATGAGAATTTAAGAGGTATATCAGAATGAGAAGATTGAAGAGGTGAGATAAATCAATAACATGGCCAAAAATTGGCTGAGCAGCAGTAACTTGCAAATACTTTTCATATTGATTCACTAAATGGGGACTTCATAAATATCTAGAGTCTAACAGGAGTTCTATTTGATTATATGAGACCAGTGTGATATGTAAAAGGGAGTAGTTGGGTCTTATACACTATGCCGTAGGTTCAAACAAAGCAGGAAAGCTGAAGCCTGCTTTAATCTCAAGGCAAGCCTGAGGCTGGGGCATGTCCTGGAACAGCAAGGACTCACCCTGACATGGGGGCAAGGTGAAGTATGTATGCCCCTTCACATATCCTGCTTGAGGGAACGTGGTATAGTCAGTATAGCCTTCTGGACTACTCCCAGAAGGGGTAAGGCAGAAAGTCTTTGGCAGAGGATCGTGTAAAATTGAAAGAAACGTATGACTTTTGAAGTATTTGATTTTCTTAAATTTAATGGAGAAATCTTTCTTTATTTGGAGTGGGGAAAGAAACAAAGGTTTTCATCAGCTGGAGGTGGTCAGTGGCAGCTTCAGAATACAGTCGATTGCCTTAGAATGAGGGGTTATGGTACCAGCCTTGAGGATCTGCAGGACACATGGTTTCTAAAGGGACAGCAGGTATTGATGGCTTACAAAACTTTAAGGTCAATTAAACCTACCATGCTTCATATCTTTATTATCCTTGATCATATGTTCACTCATTTATTTATTATCTACTGTATATCAGACAATAACGGACTAGGTACTTGGAACAGACAAGGTCCTCATTCTGATAGAGCTTACATTCCAGTCGGGAGTGGGACTGAGGAGCGAGAACACTGGAATAGTAAATAAAATACTGCACCGAGTCTTCAAGATCTGCAGCATTTTGTGTATATGTGAGTATATGCCTAGATATGTATGTATATATGTGGTCATAGTGTAGGGGTGTGTGTGTGTATGTGTGTCTGTGTGTGTGTGTGAGAGAGAGAGAGAGAGATAAAGGTACAGAGAGGAGATAGTAACTGTAGATTTTTCTGGCTATGCCAGCCTCCATATAAAGAAAACAACTACCAAGTAATATCATCGTGGAAATGGTTTTGGTATAGTGTAGCATAAGTTAGTGGAATACTTTTATTTGTTTTATATTGTTTTAAGATTTGTTGCCTATCAAAGAAAAAATTTGATATTCAGTATTGCCAAGATTACTCGGGTAAACTAGACACTCTCTTTTGCTGCTGATGGGATTATAAAGCAATTTGTAATATATATTAAGAGTATTAATATGTTCACATCTTTTCCATATGTGATTTTAAGGACTTTATCTTAAGGGAAATAGTCTATAATGCAGGCAAAGCTTTATGCACAGATATACTCACTATAGCCTAATTAGTAACAGAAATAAAATTCTAAAAATCTAAATTCCGTATGAATAGAGAAATGATTATCTTGCTCTGGTTTGCGAACATATCATGCAAATAATTCAACTTATGTGTTCAAGGAGTTTTAATGACATTAAACAATATTTATGATATAGGAAGTTATGTTAAAAAATGGGATATAAATTTTTATATGCTGTATATTCTTAATATTTAAAACAATTTTCATAAAATTGGATGGAAGGAAATAGGCCAAAATGCTTTATACTTTAAACATTTTCTATGGTTTGCACATTTGACTTTTATATCCAGGAATACCAATATATTTTATTTTTATCTCTTAGAGTGGGAGCTGAATGCCTCTGTTATTAAACCATTGTGTTTTATTCTGGAATGCTCTGGAAAATCAGCACTTACATAGGTATCCATAATGTCAATTCAGATTTTTGCTTAAGATTTGGTCAGATGGGTATATTTTAGTGCAGTGAAAGCAATTGTCTTGTTGCTTTTCTTTAGAAAGTTTTTTTTCTTAACTTTTTAGCGTGATAGGTAAAGGCCTATTCTTGGTCTGTGCATGGTGAATCCAGTGAAGTTGTAGAAATGACCTTCATTGGGCAATAATTTTATAGGAAATGATTAAGTAAATAGAAAGCAGAGATGTGTTACTTTAAGGTTAGGGCAATGTTTCTTAAAGTATGGTCCTAGGAACCCATTTAAAATGTAACTTCCTGACTTACTAAATAAGAACCTGAGGGTGGGTACTGGGAAGCTGTATTTTTAAAGAAACACCCTATGTAATTCTGCTGAGATTCTTTAAGAGCCACCAGTTGGGGAAGAGAGGTTTGAGATTTAGAAATTCCTACATAGAATCTTCTCTGCCCCAACAATTATTAATAAAATGAGACATTTTCTCAATGGCATGGACCCAAAGTATGCTTTGCTTCCTGGATAAGTCAGAACTGGGGAATGGGGTCCATCTACCACTCCACAGCAGTCTTATTAAAGAGGTGTAGACTTGGAACCCTTTGAGAGCAAACACAGGTAGTCAGTAACATTGCTGGGAATAGTGATAGGGTATAGGTAATTTGTCTTTGCTAGAAAGTAAGCAGTCCACCGGTTCCAGTTCCTTTGGGTGGAATGCTCGACTGAATCATTGCACAAGAGAGTTTACAACTCTTAATGAAACAGGCCTCCAAGAAGAGCCGTGATACCCTAGGGGTTACGAGCGTAATTGCCAGAGTCAAACATACCTTTCACTTGCTGTGTACCTGGATGAATTAACTGAAAATCTTAGATTCTTCTCATGTAAAATTGGATTACTACCAGTACCAAATTAATGATGAAAAATTGTATGCAATCATTTAGAACAGAGTCTGGCATAAAGTAAGCACTTATAAATTCTTATAGTGATGACTTCACAAGGGTTTAATATACACTCGGGAGATCAGGCTTTTCCAGTTGATTTTTCAAAGACCATGTTAATTATCAGAAAAGCCTGGGATTTTTAGTAATCTCAAATTCTGTGTGTAGGGGTGAGGGGGAGTGGGGAGAGTTGACAGTGGGTCCAAGTTTACTAATAGTCTTTCGTCTGAACTAGATTTTTGTTATCTGTTGGTTGCATGGAATATCCAACCCTAATGTCACTTACTAAAATTCACCCTCTTGGGGTTGGTATAGGACTGAGTTGAATAATGTGAAGTATCATTTGCAGAACGACTTTCATTTGCATACCTTCTCTAGTTCAAAGAAAGTCAAGTCATTCCTAAACACATAAACACACACAGAGCCTTAACCCCGGCCACCTCTATATTCCTGGGTGCCACATTCTGTGAAGCTATTTTAGGTTCTAACAAATGTCTCTGACTTTATGATGGTCACCACCATGAAACACATTTATACCACCCTTTTCTCACCTTATTGATAAATATATTCTGAGTAAAATTACTTGATACTCTTTTCTTTAATTTAAACTTGCATTTGCCAAGTTATAGGTTTCTCTAGTAGCTTCTCAACTTTAGGAAAATAACCCTGCAGCTCCCACAGAAACATGACTAAATCAGGTCAAGACAATCACCAGGAGAAATCCTTTATATTATCCAGTTGCATAATACACTTCTTGAATAAATGACATATCCTAATTTAGGATACATCACCAGATTCAGGTCAGAGAGTATCCTCTGCCAGTCAATCAGAGTGCGGGTCACTGGAAGATCTCTTCGTAGAATTTTTCTCAAGGCTTCATTGGATAACTCCTGTAATTCTTCTAAGACTGCAGCTTGAAATTTATTCTCTTGCTCTTCCACAAGCCTTGCAAAACTTAAAGCCAGTTGAGCTTGGTTAACTACTTCCAAGCTTTCTTTCAGGTCTTTGGAGATTTTAATATGAAGGTTGACACACTTGAAGAAGTGAGCTTGCACAAAAATTCTCCCTGTTACTTGGGTTAGAAATGGATTTATTTGGAAAATCCATTTAGATTTCCAAAGGCCATTCCAGAAATTTCCTGTTTCATAGCTGTGATCTTCAATGCAAGCTATCAAGAACTCCTTATTTTTCACAGATTTCCTCAGCACGTTGCAATTTCCTGATGGATAGTGATCATTCACATACAGTTTTAAGGCACACAGAACAACATTTCTCAGGTATTCTGTCTCATTCCGAATGATACCATGAGTCTGGATGTCTTTTAACTGGTTTTGAAGCAGGTCGAATTTGAAAGAAAGTTTGCTTTGATAGTCAAAAAATCGGAAGTCACCCATTACATTGTGGTGAGACAAGAGGACTGGATTTCCATCAATGCACAGTGGTACAGAATATTTTTGGCAGTGTTGGTGGCCTGCACACTCACCTTGATGGTGCATAAGTTTTTCATCACGGATAAGCAGACAGAGATCATCAAAGGCATTTACAAATTCCCCTGGAGGAGCCTGTATTAACAGTCTGCGAATTGTTCTTTCTTTCTCTTTCTTACTCAGAACACTACGTGACATGTTTGGTTGCAGCAGAAGCAAAGCTTCTGAAATAAAGAGTGTTCAAAGGATGAGAAAACATTCCATGAGTCACCTTTCCCATCAAGATGTTAAACATTCAAGCTTAAGATTGCTATGTCTAACCATGAAAACAGGTTGTCTGGCAAGCTCTGAATCTCCTGATGAAGTCATAAAGAACCTTTCTCTATGAGCTGTGGAACTTTTGATATCACAATGGGTGATCACACCCCCAAAAGAAAATGTCACCTGACAGTGTGGTGTTCAGCCAACCAGTTATGCGTATTTTGAAGATTTTAAGAACTTAGCGTCGTGAACAACCTTCTTCAAAAGCAGTGTGTCTCTGGGTACATTATATGTTGGCAGGGATCTAGAGAAGCAGCCCAGAGTTTCTAGAGAGGGTTTTGTAGCACTTCTGGGACCACAATGGCATTGACTTATGCCCAGGCTTTCAGAATAGCTGCCCCAAACCTACTGGAAACATGTTATGCTGAAAGGTTTGAGGGCTTTAAAGAAAATAGCAAAAATAAAATGAAATTTGATGGTAGTTCATGGAAAAATGCCAGAAGATGCAGCATTTATAAATATTGTGGGTTTGGAGATGGTCAAAACATAAGCAATAAGCCAGAAAGTTTCAAGGACAGTGAAGTTCAGGGACCACATCTTATGTTCTGTTTCTGTGGGGATTAAGTGTGAGCTAACTCCAAAGAACAAAGACAGCAAACCACTGTGTGTTCTCTGCTTTCTCTCTAGAAAAGGGGCAGTGACAGCAGCTGATGAGTATCGAGAAATTCCTTTCCTGCAAAGGGGCAGAGTTAATTACATTTGGAACCCAACGCCTAATGGGGAGAGACTCCTATGCGAGGGAGAAACGGGACGTCAGGTCATGAAAATATGGAGACCAAATATCCATTCGGAGTCTTCTGTTCCTCTTTCCTCTTTCTCTTGATTTATCCCTTTAATTCTCATTCTTTTTGAAGAGTCCTGAACTTACGTCCCTCTCATTTAAGTATAGACTTATTCCTTTCATATCTGTTCTGAGTTTTTGAGTTTCCCTAGCTTCTGGTATCTTTTTCTTATAAGAACATGAGCTTTACCGTATTAAATAGTCATAGCCATTAAATTTAAGGGGTTCTCATTAGTTCTAACAATCTGAAATTGAGTGGATCTTTGAACGATTTTTACCAGTACTTTTCATGATTTTATAGACTGTCATATTCTTTTCAATCTCAGTTTTTCAAATTGAAGTGTTCTAATTTTTGTAGAATATCTGTATGTAATAAGTAAACTTGATTATTTTCCTCTTTTATACCAAATATATACTCACCATGATATTTTTAACCCTTTTGGATGGTACATGAAATGTTGCTTTTTTCGGGCATGTGTGTAGCTAGCTAGGTATTTTGCTAATATAGTGGTAATAATTATGTCAGATACGGTTACTATTTATTGAACACTCAGTAGCAGAAACTGTGTTTAGTGATGTAGTATGAACTCAATGAATGTCCCTGCTTTCCCTACCTAGTAATTTGACCACTTTTCAGGTTAAAGAACTGAACAGGATATCTTGAAGTCTAGCTGCCTCCCTGGTCCATGTCATTAGGCAATAGACTGTATTTATCAAGTAATAACTTTATTTCACAAATGTTTATTTTTATTTTATCATTATTTTATTGTGTGATGCTCTTTTATGCCTTTACTAAAGAATCGTACCTACTTAGTTTTGTTTTAATTATTATTTACTATAGAATTACTTTGTCATTTAAGCACAAGATAGACTATCCTTTAAAAATAAAAATAAACTGGGGAGTGAATTTTTTAAGCCATTTAAGTACTTAATGACTTTCTATGAGAATTTCCTTAACTCCTTTTTTTGTGCTTCATACATGGTTTTTGTCGATGATTCGGGATGACTTTAAAGGTGGCAAAATTAATCTAGAAAAAACTTATAAATTACTTGAAAAATTAAATGTTCAATGCAGTTATATTCACGTGAAATATATATTTAAGGTGAGATGATATCCACCCTCTGCCTATCCCACCCTAGGAAGGGCTTAACCTAATATAGGAAATATTGATAGCTAAGCTCCTTGGATGCTTTTTGAAGAAAATATATGAAAAATTAATCTTCTAAGAATTAAAGCAATTAATTATCTTAAATATATTTATAATCAATAAAGAATTTAGGCAGGAGCTAAGATGAATTGTGGATAAAACTTGAAATAATACCAGGTTATCAGTTTAGAACAATCTGTTGAGTATATAGTAATGTTCATATCTGATTAGGATTGGTCACATGATTAGATTAAAATCATATGCGTGTATATATATATATGTATATATATATACATATATATACACACACACACATATGATGAAATGATAAATGGATCAGTTGTTATTAATTTATAGAAGAAATGGTTACTCGAGAAAAATTGTATTTTACTCACCTCAAAGTAGAAAATCATGTCAGAAGTTTTGTTTGAACGATAACTAGTAGAAAGGGAAGTTGGCTCAGTTCTGTCACTAGAGGACTCCTAGAGGACAGAGGAAAAGGTAATGAATAAGAAAAAGCCAAGTGCTTAGCTGAATTTTGCATTAAGAAGATGGCGTATTTCTTGGCAAATTAGGCAGGACTATTAGACTTGCCACTCCAGATAGATAGAAAGACAGGGACCCGGATTAAGATTTCGGGTTTTTTTTTTTTTTTTTTTTTTTGGAGTAGCAGCTAACACGATCTATGTTAATTGTTACCACTAACACAAACTGGGAAGCTTGTGTTATCTGCAAGCTAACCAGCTAGCCTAATACAGTTAATGGGTATAAACGCTTCCAGTTTATAGAAAAAAGACAGCTTGTTACTCAAAAAAGTAGTAATTGCCAGAGTATCTGCATTTTGGTGCCATTTCTCTAAGCCCTAGTTCACAAAGTGTGATGTGAGGAGGCTAGGTGATGTCATTGCAGTGGGTTGCATTACCAGAGAGGGATGTCAAATTTAAGAAACCAGATCTTACTATGGCTATGCTACTCTGAACAAGCCTGATCCCATCTGATCTCGGAAGCTAAGCAGGGTCAGGCCTGGTTAGTACTTGGATGGGAGACCACCTAGGAAGGCCAGGTGCTATAGGCATAAAATATAAAAACATAAGGGATTGTAAATTGACAAGGTCCTTGAAACCTGTGAGGTCGACCAAGGGTTGCCTTGCCTAAAAAAAAAAAAAGAAAGAAAAGAAACACAGGTCTTTTATTAGGAGCAGTAAACCTGTCTGACCTTTGCCCAAGTGGGTTTTATTATCATGAGTATCATGGATAGTAAACAAACCTGTTTATTCCTGTTTAAACCTCTTTATTACACAAACATCTTTGAAAAGCTAATTCTAATGAAAGGATATTGGTCTCTCTGCTCAGAAAATGTGCAGAAACGCAAGACCTATGGAGAACTGTCTTTAACAAGCACTTCTCTGGACAAGAGATGACCCCCATGTTTATAAACCACAAAGAGGAAGTTCAAGAGAGAAAAACTGTACTTCTCAGGAGACTGCAGTAAAAGACAAAAGTTTCAGAGTTGTTTCTATGAATCCAAGTAGCTTAAGATGTAATAAACTCTCAGAATTTTAATCACTACATGTCTTAATACCATATCTGAAGACACAAATTTTTGTGAGAGACCTTTATAAATAGAATTTTCTCCCAGTGGAATCCCCTAAAGGAAAAAACAGCTATGTGCTTTCAGGTTTAATAAAATTTATTCAACACAATGGAGAGGTAGTAATTAAATCTCTATCAAATGTAATAATATAAATTTTATTCAGCGATTATCAGATTGCTTTGAATTATCTGCAAGATAGAGACATCTATTTGAAATGCACTTGAGTCAAATCCATGCCATATTTAAAATCCTGTAGAATGCTCAACAGTTATTAACGAATGAAGGAATAGCTCATTAATTGAAATTTATGATTATTCAGACATGGTAGGGCTGAAGGTCTACTTTGTTTAGCAAAACTTTTTTGGAGTGGCTACGAAAACAATGTTAATTATAAAAATTAGGCAGATTTGCTTAGAATACTTCAAAAACCTCTTTTAAAATGACCTCAAATACTTTAGAAACATAAATTATATATAAACAAGGTTGATGACCATGATAAACCATCCTTATTAAAATAATTCCCTTAAGCCCTCCAATAAATAATCCTTTGTTACCTTAAGCTAAACTGCCATGTATTTATAAAATGTAGATTAAATAGAATACTTAAGGAAGTTGTTGGCTAAATGAATTTTCTGTATAGCTGAAGATTCAACTCCTCAAATATCTCATGTTTCAACTTTTGTTAGTAATCTTTCTTTACTTTATGGGTATACCTTTTAGCCAGAATAGAAAAAAATGAATATAATAGATCTTATTTTGGTGACCAAAATCTTTCAGTGTCTCAGGGATATTGCAAGCTCAATGGGCATGGAGATTCTTCACTCAGTTAGATCCTACCTATGTGGTATTTGGCAAGTCAGCGATTCCTCTGAGCAAATGGCTTTATCTGCAGAATGGGGAATCTCATATAGTTGTCTTGCAGGATTGTCCTGAATATTAAGTAAGATAATATTTGCAAATGTACTTAGTACCAGGCTTGGCAAAAAGTAGGTACTCAGTAAATTAGTTGATGGTACATCTATTACGATTGTTCAAAAAATATATAGAAAATTGCATAACATTTATTGATTTCCTAAGAAACTAACATAAATTCTGAAATGAATTTATTTCCTCACAAGGAAATTTTATCATAAAATTTCAGTAAAGAAGAAATAATGCTATAACCCTAAAAAAACAGTCCGAACTTCTTTTTATGAAATTAATTGAGTCATGGCTTGAGCAGAAATTCCCCTGTTTTATTAATCCCTTTATTAAAAGAAAAATCATTACTGCTTTTACCAGTCTCTTTAACTTGTAGTCTGTAAGATAAGTTATAGGAAATATGTGTCATTTCAAAACACATAGCTAGCCTTAAATTACCCTCTTAATTGCTGTTTAAGTATTGTTGACATAAAGTCTGGCATTCTGAAGGTGTGTTAACCTAGATATACAAGAACAATGGCCAGGGCTGCTTAAAACCTTCACTAAAGAAGTTATATGCCTAGGGCATGACTACCCACCATGACCTGCCCCATTAGGAATTTATGATCAGATAACCCTGTGATATTTCCATAAAACATCTCCTTTTTTTTTTTTTCACTTACAGTTCCCCCTTTATATCATAAATCAATCTGAAGGATGTCTTGATGACCAACCCTTTGGTCAGATAGTGTAGTCTCACAGTGCTAGGAAGGCTCATTCCTAGTAAGTTTAATTTGGACCTCATCTTATTGACCACAGGTGATGAGACAATTTCATAATCATGGAACCTGGCTTGAGGCCTATTTTTTCCCAAAAAGGGAAGAGCAGGTAAATGGAAGACAGGTCATATGGATTTTGTTGTGAAAAAACACTCTGGATCACTCCCAGCCTCTGAACTATCATGATCCAAGTTTTGCCTTTTATCTCATTTTTCTGTGTTTGGCATCTCGTATAACATTTACATAAGCTATTAAAAGGCATTAAAAGTTATCTTATACATCTTCTTTAGCTTGGCAAAAGTGTAGACTGTCTCCTTTCAATAATGCTACTCATCAAATTTAAGTCCAGCACTATGGTGCATGAGGGAATGTAAAAACAAAAATGGGGATCCAGGGAGCAGGGAAGAACTAAGTGGCTGTCGTGGGTTTCCCATGGTCCCAATTATTCATTTAATTTACACCTACTGTTTACCTATGCGTATACCCTGGAAATTTTCATCACTTCCTATGCAGTTTGAAATCTTTTGAGGTATTCCAGGAGCCCTCCTGAAACACTGCCAAATTATTCCTACATACATTGCAATTTTCCAAGTTATTCTTACATATATTGAGATTTTAATTCTTAAAGCCTCAATTTCTAATGAAAATGAGTAAGCAATTAGCATTCTTTAGCTTGGCAGATTTATGAAGACATTTTATAACCTCTTGAAGCACAGACCCTTTTACCGGCAAACATACTTAAGACATTTTTCAGCCTCATACTTCATAGACATAAAAATCAGTTATTAACATGGACTTATTTTTTGTAAAATCCAGGTAAAATAGACATATCTATTTTACTTAAACCAACAAACATAAGTCAGCTTTAATGTCCAAAGGATTAATTTTAGATCATGTGAACTTGAAAAGCATTTCAGTTTTTATATTTCTGAGGATTTTAGAATATCCAGTTCTTACAAGTACTTGCCTTTAAATTAATTTTAACAATACCATCCAGAGGCAGAAAATTATCTCACATTTACAACATACATATATAGGCATATGCGGACTGACAAAAATAGAGAACAATCAAATCCAAATTTTGTTTTGGATGCCTTTTACAATTCATATCTGTACTTGACAATCAAGTTTCAAATGACCTTCCTCCTTTTAAAATAAGGACAGCCATTTTTAATACCTCAAAGAATTGAGTTGATACCTAAACAACATTTATCTAAATCCTCTTTTGAAGCTTCGAGAAATCAATTAAATGTTTCCCATTCATTCTGCCTAATTTTATAGCCAACTTTTTCTAATTGTGCATGCAAAAGATTAGAAGTATCAAAGGATCCTCATCTTGGCCTGCTTAGTATTAATGGGAGGCTGGTTGTCCTGGGCGTTGTTGGCCTTGGAGGCACAATTTCCTATATTAATTTTGAGATGTGTTAAGTCCGAACAAACTTCGAGGGAAAACTGGCCTTTATGTGTACTTCTTAAGACGAGCCAAAATGTGGTGGACTTGGACATCCCTACAGGCCCGCTTTACAGCCTAGAGGAAAATTCTTTCTCAGGCAACCTCACAAGGATTCTTAATCACTTAAGAATATGCAAGCAAGAGTCAACAAGAACCAACCCCACACTGCCAGAACCACAATGCTATCCAAGTGATGGGCTCCTCTTTTGGGGTGCACCCATTCCAGGGTGCTTTGCCCTTCTCTCTGGGGCTTCGGTTGGCTTTTCCAGGATGGGCTGCATTACTTCACTGGATGTCTCATAGCACCCATCTCTGCCACTGTGGATTTAAAAATCCGAACAGCTGTCTGTCATCACCCCATTTGGTATTTGGGTCAGGGAAGCAAGTGTCCTTTCTTTTTCAGAGCTAAAGAGAGTCCAGTCTCTTATTTAACCAGAAAAAGATTTTGTTTAGACTCTCAGTATGCAATCCAATTAAAAACAAATTAAAAGCAGCAACCCATTTTTTTTCCCCTTACCTTGGGCTATCTCAACCCTTATCTACCTCAAGAATTTTCTAAGAACAGCTCAAATAAATTCATGGCCTGCCACTTAAATTTAGCAAGGAGGCCTGCAATTCCAAGAGAAACTCACTCAAGTTTACTCAATGCAAAATGGGGAGATGGTAGGGCATAATGGGTCTTCGCTTATACTGAGCACCAGGTCCAGGTCTGTAGGGTGGCCCTGGGTGGGCTGCTTTGGAATCCTGCTGACTGTACCAAGTAAATATCGACATAAGAAATGTCCAAACCTGTAGAGAATTTTTAAGAGTTTATTTGAGTCAAACTGATGATATATGCTGGGGAGCAAGATTTCACATGCTCCAGAGAATTAACAGTTTTGCGGCTTTTCTTTATATATTTGAAATTAAGGAGGGGACATTAGGAACATTACATGGAGGTGGCGATTGGATTACAGGATAGTTAACAAGGTTATGTGCTGTCTTGAAGGTTAATACCAGCTTCAAGGGGTATTACTTTTGATATTTCAAAGAAGTGTTAACCTAGATGCATAAGAACAATGGGCAGAGCTGGTTTAAGCCTTTTAGTAAAGAAGTTACATGCCGGGGGTGGGGGGGGGTGGGGGGGTGGGGTGACTACCTACCATGACCTCCCCACTAGGAATTTATTATCAGATCATTCTGTGAGGTTATTTTCCATGGAACCCCCTCCTTTTTTATTTATTTGTTTTTTTCAGCAATACCATTTGTTCATTATCTGCCATATTCTAAGCATTACATTAGGTTTTTGCATGCATTATCTTAACAAATACCTGAAGAAGTTATTATCAGCCCTTTTTTCATACATATCAGTCATATCTCATATAACTGAAAACTCATATCTGGGTATGTCTGATTACAAAATCTTTGTCCCATTTTTTTCCCTAAACACGCCAAGTCCCCTTTCCCATCCTAATCGATTGCCTACTGGCTATTTCTGCTTGGATGACTCAGAGTACTTCAAGTTTAATGTTTAAAATGAAACGTATCTTTCCCTGCAAAACTTCATATTTCATTCCCAGCTCAGACTGGTTCTTGAATTCCTCATATAAAACTCTGGTAATGACCACTGAACTTTTCCTAATGAAATCATTTCCAGCATCTTTTTCCCCTATTATACCCTAGGGGTTCACTTCATAGACAAAATTGTCAAAAGATGAGACCCAAGCCTGGGTGATATGAGGGCAGCAGACATAGATAAGGCATAAAGATACACTGAAATCTGGAGCTACCATTTCTTGTACATCTTCAATCCTCACAGCAACCTGACGACACAGCTAGTGCTGTCTATCCCCGTTTTGCAGAAAAAGATTATGAAGCCCAGAGAGTTTAGTTCATATAACCAAAGCCCCATGTACTTTGGCGATATGAATATGTCATCTCCATTCTGTCTACAAATCATCTGCTTTTCATCACAATATAAGGCCCTTTAACACATGCTTCTTGTACTCAAGCTGTTTACAATATAATGAGAAAGTTAGAATATAAATAGTCTTTTTTAAAATTAAATGTCCTAAGGTGCACTTCCTATGTCTGTTTTTTTTTTTAATTTGTGATACTATAATTTTACTAGTTCTAACTCTCCCCAATTCTTTATAGATATGATTTTTTAACGTGTTGAATTCTTCTGACTTCTTCCTTCATAATTTACTGACACCTGCTCATTAATTTCTACTCACCACTTCCCACCTAGATTGTATCCTCTCCATTTCCTTACATGCAGTTCTCCAACTTTTCCAATTGGGAATGCACAACTAATAATACAAAACTTCTGCTTTTGCTAGTCATTTTCTTACTTAGAACCTCACAATGGTTCTTTTGCTTTTAATAACTGAACCCAACCCAGTTTCTTATCTTTTATGTCATGAAGTTCAGACATGAATTTTCCAAAACAGCCAGGCGAATCCACTTTTTCTTATTGGAACCTACCTTGTTTGTCCCTGCCCCCAATCCTTCAGTGATTATGCGGATTCTACTTCCTCAAGTTATTACATAACTACTATACCTTTTGTAGTTTGCAGCGATCTTGAATGCCTTTGATGTACCTTTACATTTATGGTACAAGCTGCATATTGGTGGCATGGAAATAGATACTGTCTGGCCTGATTTTAAGAAGGCACTGAAATAAAGCAGAATAGAAAAATAAACCATGTAATGGAAAGACGACCTAGAAGACTCATCTTCTCCCATATCTTATTCCACTCCCACTATGGCTACTGTTTTTTTTCTTTTAATTAAAATTTGTTTTAAAAAAAATTACAGTTGACATTCAATATTATATTAGTTATAGGTGTGCAGACCATGGTTAGAAATTTATATAACTTATGAGGTGATCCTCCCACTAAGTCTAGTACCCATTTGACACCATACATAATTGTTACAATATTACCGATTATATTCTGTAAGCTATACTTTACACCCCCGTGACTATTTTGTAACTGCCAATTTGCACTTCTTAATACCTTTTCATCTATCCCCCTACTGCCCTCTTATCTGGCAACCATCAATTTGTTCTCTGTTTCTGGGAGTTTGTTTCTGTTGTGTGTGTTTGTTTACTTTGTCTTTAGATTCCACTTATAAGTGAAATTACATGGTATGTGTCTTTCTTTGTCTGACTTAATTTACCTAGCATCATACCTTTTAGGTCCATCCACGATGGCTACTGGGTTTTAAGTGGTGATGATCCACTAACCTTTCCCCAACTTTGGCATCATTTCATGCAGTTTTATATGTTTTATCTGAGATAAGAATACAATATAAGATTCATATTCTTTCAAGTATAAGTTGCTATATATATTACACAAATCTAATTTATTCATTTTGTGTGTTTTTTATATTCACAATTGAGCCCATCAGTTGTTTCTTTTTTTTAGTAGGATAATGACAGGCTGAGGCAAGGAAGAATCACCATAGAAGAATTTAGATCAATTTATCGAATTATTGCACACAGAGAAGAAATACTTGAGATTTTCAACACGTATTCTGAAAACCGGAAAGTTCTTTTGGAAAAAAATCTGGTTGATTTTTTGACACAAGAACAGTATATGCTTAACACAAGTAAAAGTTTTGCTTCTGAGATCATTCAAAAATATGAGCCTATTGAAGAAGGTATGCTTGCCTTTCGAAGATTTATCAAATATTTATTTACAGAGTATTTTTTAAAATTAATTTCAGTTATCAAATTCAAATTTTCAGATAGGTCAAACTTCTGGATAATATAAAATATTGTCAGTTTTACTTTGAGTTTTATAGAAAGTACATACACCTATTATAAAGCTACATTGTGTAACCATGGCATTCTTTTCTATTTCATTGTCTAGCTCTTTTTTTGAACTGCTTTCATAATCTCGCAAGTGTTCAGAGATAAGCTTAGGTATGGGAAGCAAGATGAGGATTTTGTTACATGGCACTGTAATGAAAGAAAATGTCTTGATATTCATTAATAAGATAAAAACCCAGTTTTAGGCAGTCTTTCATTTTATGCATTATATTATTGAAAATATATATGAACATTAAGTTACCTAAATGGAAACAATTGTAGGAAAGGAAAAAAATATTAGAAAATTACCAATTCCTCCACTGTCTATGTGCATAATTGACTATAACATTTTATCGATATTTACAAATTTTACTTTATCTTCACTTTTGAGTATAGTTGTCTGGTTTAAATTAAATGACCACTTAGGCTTATGATCTGTCATATCCTTTTTTAGCCTTGTCTCATCTGTCAATGGTAAATAACTTCAAAATTTTTTATTTATGCTTATCTTTAAATAATAGAAGTCAGATCATAGAATATAGTTGGGTGGGGAAGTGGGGAGAGACCAAAAGTCAGCAGGAGACAGGCTTTTGTGGTGCTGTGATGTTCTGTTCTTTAACCCTGATGGTTACCTAGATGTTTAGCTTGTGGAAATTCATTCATCTATGACATGTACACTTATGTGTATTTTTAAAACATTAAATAAAAAATCAGACATAATTAAATAATATATTTTCTACTTCAGTGCTGAAACAGAAGAATTAAGGGTACAGAAAATTTTGTTTCCAAAGAAAAATTAAAAATAGTGTTAATTTTAGTTCTAAATGAATATTTTAGAAACATTACTACTGAATAAGTTTTAAAGTGAGGTGTAGTTTTTACATGGCTAATGATATTTCTGCATTCTTTTTACTTATTTTTTATAGTTAAGGAAGCACGCCAGATGTCAGTAGAAGGTTTTATAAGATACCTGTGTTCATCTGACTGTCAACTGTTTGAAAATGAGTATGAAAAAGTTTATCAAGATATGACCCATCCATTAAATGATTATTTTATTTCAAGTTCACATAATACATACTTGATATCAGACCAATTAGTGGGACCAAGTGACATTTGGGGATATGTAAGGTATTTACTTTGATTTTTTTTGTTCATTACATTTTGAAACACTTGGAAATTCCTGGGGGGTATCTAACTTCACAGGTTATAGTTCACAGTAAAAGCAGGCTATGTGTGTTAGGCAAACACATAGGGAAGAGTAATTTTGACTTGTGTGTATCTTGAAGGTCCAACCTTTGGGTGGCTATGTAAATTATTTTATGTATTAATATCATATAATTTCCTTCTAATTATGCCTGCTGACTTTCTCTCCTCCGTTATTGGCCCTCTGAAGTTTCCTGAATAATTTCAATACTTCTTATAGGAAACACATGAAGAAGATTTATCTTGTTTAGCTAATAAGAACATCCTACATTTTTAAAAATGTGGTTAAAATGAATTCTCAGACATCAGGACACTATGCTATGAGTAAAACCAACACATAAGTAGAATAAATTGTATAATTTGGCATTTATAGATAATAATATATAGAGATTTATATGTCAAATGATTTACTTAGATTAAAAGCAATTTATGCTGCACCTCTAATTTTGCATTCTACAGTGTATTATACTGTTGATACCAGGCTTCATTTTAGCCAGTCAGCTGGGGATACATTGGTGAGCAAGATTTTCAAAGCTGCTACCCTCATCTGTTCATGGGAATAGACAGATAATAAGCAGGTAAACAAATTGATGTTTTCAGGGACTGATAAGTCGTATGGAGAGGATGAACCAGGGTAACATGATAGAAAGTAACTGGGGGGGTGAAGTTTGGGACTTTAGTTGAATGGTAAGGAAAGACTTATCAAGAGGTGGCATAGTTTTGGTCTGAGTGATGATAAAGAGGAAGTTTCAGAAAAATCTGGTAGGGAAGAGCATGATACGTAGAACTAGTGACAAGGACTTGGCATGTTCAAACGAAAGACAGCAAGTGTGGCTTAAAACAAGTAGATGGAGGATGAAGGGAGGTAAGTTTGAGGAGGTAAACAGGGTCAGTTTAAGAGGGTCTTAGATAGCATGGAAAAGAGAATGGATTTTTATTCCATTTGCATTGGGAAGCCATTGGAGGGGTTTCCCTTTGGATTATATCATAATGTGGTGTGCGTTTTACTGTGGAGGAAAGACTGATGGCGCAAGAGCGGAGTTAGATGATTTGGAATTGATACTGTAGCAGTCCAGGTGATGATGGTTATTTAGATGGTGAATCTATGTGGCTGCATTTGAGATAAGTGGCCAAATTTGTGATATTTTAAGGAGACAGAGCCAACAAAACCAGGCAATTTAAAGAGAGGTCTGAAGGATAGAGTATCAAGATTTTTGGTCTGATAACTTAGAGTGCAGTGATAGGATTGAGAGAGATGGTGTAGCCTGAGAGAGGAGGCCATTGCTCGATGTGAGGCAAAAGCAGCAGTCAGTGGTTCCAGCATTCAGTCTGAGATACCACTTAGTTATAAAAGAGCCATGTCAAATAGGAAGTTGGGTATATGTGCCTAGGATTTGGAAGGAATATCCAGACTGGAAAAATAGAATTGGAAGTAATCAGCATATAGTTGATATTAAAAGCGATGTGATTGGATGATATTACTTTAGGAAAACCATAGATATAAAAGATATCTTATAATCCCATGATAATACCAAATTTGCAAATAAACATTACTTCTCCAATAAATTTAAGTGAATACATAAACTCAGAACTACATCCACTTAGAATTCTGTAAGGATAGCCCAATTCATAGCTATACTTCCATTATAGAAATGTCTATTCATACTTTATTATTTACAAATTTTTAAAAAGAGAAAGTATAAATTTTAAACAGACCAATATAGAAATACAATTATTTTTGAATCCCAAGAAAAAATATGCTACGCAACTGAATATTTAAATTTAAATTTAATTGTATTTCTTTGTTTCTTGACCCACTTATAGAAGATAAACTCTTAGAATGCAAGTCTTTCCTAATTTCTCTACTCATGAAAGTGGTATAATGTAATGTTTACCTATTCGTGTTTAAGTTTTTGGAGCTGGCCTTTCCTTCCTTTCCCTCATTTGTTTATTATATGGCAAAGAAAACCTTTGTGTTTCAATTTCTTCATCTTTAAAAGAGGATAACTAGTATTAACTGTCCTATAGTATTATTTTCATCCATATGAAGTCTCTTAAAGTTATTTAAGTGGAACATTTCTTTACTGAGTGAGAGAGACATTTTCATTATTCATTCCGAAAAAGGAAACTCAGTGTGAAATAGTTGAAAGTGGCCTCAGCAACACCAGTGGAGAAGATACAACTTTCTATTATCTACCCCTGAGTAAAAGGGGTTGGTTGGTATGACACGGAGAAATCCATTCAAATCTTTTTTGCTGGGGTCACACCATGTAGTCAAAATAAGCAGTTCGGTAAAGGTTGGCTGAATCGAAGGATGAAATTAAAACTATCTAGAGAAGTAGCAAGAATCAGCATTATTTAGGTTGTCCTTCATGAAAAGTTTTTTTCCACAACTGAGTTTTTGGTAGTTCTTTGTCTTTTTGTTTTCCTAGCAGAGAGTTCAAGATTATTCTGTTAGCACCCAAGAAAACTGACATTCCGTATGATAAAAAGGGCAAGACAATTTACCTTGACAATCAACTAAAAGGAGAGTAAAGCAAATATTATTTTGTGGCAATTAACAAACTTTATAAACATATTGCTTCTTCTATAATTTAAAATCTAAATACACAAATAAGTCCTCAAACTGAGAAATATATCCAGTTTGATTCATACATATATAGCCCAATTTAGGACTTGTTTCTAAAATTAGGTGGTCACCTTATTCGCTGATGGAAATATCAATGTGTCAGACAAGATTAACTTAGAAAAAGGTTGTAGGCCCATTCCTCCAACACCAGGACAAGTAGACTGGAAAGCTCTGAATGCTGATCTTGTAGTACATCTCTACATGCCTGATCAAGTAGTGTCCGCTTAAAAAACAAGCCCTGAAAGCACCTCAAAAAAGAATTTATTAATTCTGTATTTCGCATTGTTTTGAGACCTCCAAGATACATGACCTTTACCAATTCTCTTCTCTTTTAATTCCCTACCTCTTCAGGTCCCTTTTATCTTTCATCTGTATTATTCCCAAGGGAACATAAGAGTCTCCCTCCCTTTTTTTTTTTCCTGAATTCAGCACCTTGATTTCAGTGTCATAATTGCTTTATCTTTTCTCAGTTACACTCCTACCTAAATTCTACTTGAATCATCTACCTAGAAAGTTGATTAAATATGATCCCTCAAAGAGTCTATTTTCTCATATGGCCTATTTGGTACTCTGTGTATCTATTTGAAAGAATTACTTGGTACTGGGGCCACATTCCCTTCTCCAAGTCATTACGGCTCAGGTAAGGGTTTCTCAAATTCTTCACACTTCAAGTTAGATAATTCTTTGTTGTCGGGGGCTGGTTTTATGCATTGTAGAATATTTAGCAGCATTTCCGGCCTCCACTCGCTAGATGCCAGTTGCAGACCTTCCCTTCATCTCCAGTTATGGTAACCAAAAATGTCTTCAGACATTGCCAGATGTCTCCTAAGAGGCAAAATTGTCCTGACTGAGAACCACTGGCCTAGAGTCAGAAGGTTAATTTAATATTTTTCTTGTAAAACAAGTATTGACTTGGTTTTCTATAGGAAAATATCTCCATGTATGGCAGGGGCTTCTTTGACCTTCTTCCTGGTACATAAGTATCATTTCTAAGATCCTGGTGATAAGTCAGCCTTTTTTTCGTTTGATTCTCTCTTCCAAGATTGTGTTTCTGTCTGCCTTCTACTTTTCTTCTTACATCCCTCTAGCTCCTCTTTTTTCCAATATAAATTCAATATTCGTTGATAGTGCACTGCATAGCAAATATTTTTTATAGGACTGAAATTTTGGTTCCTGCCCTTAAAGCATAAGTAATAGGTAGAAATTGCAGGATTCAGCACTGAATGCTGTAACATCTTGGGGGTGTTGGAATTACAGTTTCCACACATTAGTTCTATGTCCAGCCATGCACATAGAAAATAAGAAAAATATGTTCAGTTTCGTACAACTTGTCTTTATTATGGATTAATTTATGCATTTATTTTAAAATCGCAAATAGTCTTTAGAATATTTTGACACTAAAGTATATTTTTTTAATGATCCAGGAATGACAGTTTGTTTTGTTTAAATTTTGCTAGTGCTCTTGTGAAAGGATGCCGTTGTCTGGAAATTGATTGCTGGGATGGATCACAAAATGAACCTGTTGTATACCACGGTTATACACTCACCAGCAAGCTTCTGTTTAAAACTGTTATCCAAGCAATACACAAATATGCATTTATAGTACGTGCATATCTTTGCTAAATTATAGTTTATTAGGTATAATGCTTGGCCTTAGTTTAGATTAGTGACATTTCAAATTGTGAGTTATGATCTATTAGTAGTGAAATTCATGTAGCTTATAGTTATTGGTATATTTATCAAAGTTTTTCTCAGTAAAGTGCATATTGTTTCATGGAACTTCTTGTTAAATTGTATATGTGTGTGTATTTTTTATATATATATATATATAAAATACACACACATACATATATACATATATATATATATATAATGTGTGTATATTCTGTCACAATGTGAAAATATATTTCTTACTGTGAGTTATGGCCAAAATATTTGAGAAATACTGTTCTATATAATAGTAATATTTTACTAATATTCTACCATTTTACTTCTAAGAAAGAAAAAATGTCAAAAATGTATTATCTCAATTGTTGACACTTTTTTATGACTGTGGTAATATGGTGGCATTTATTTATAAAGCAAAGAATGTTCAGAAGTTTATTTTGGATTTTAATTTTATTCAATTAAAGTTACAGGTTCAAAGATTTAGTGTTTTCTAGAGCTTCTAAATTTTAAATAATACTTGGTCTCATTTACAAACTTGACTAATTAAGCACCTTCAGATGTTTTAAATTGTTTTTGTTAACTTTGTATATTACTTCAAAGAAGAGATTTAACAAAATCTTACTGAATACTTAATGTATATCTAATAAATTAAACTTACAAATTAGATAAACCTAAAGAACTCCTAATAGTCAATACATTATCTATAAACATATATATAACTTAAAATCACAAATTTAAATCAATTGCTCTACCATTTATTAGAAAGAGTATAAAATGCTAAATACTTACAAAATATAAATAAAAATTTGAAAAATTTAACCTTAATATAAAATGTTGATGTATGCATTGATTCTCTTAAACATCTAATTTCTAATGATTTCTAAATTTATATCTTTACCCAAACTTCCTCCTTGGACTCTACACCAAAATAGACAACTACCCATTTGATATTTGATTTGCATATTTAATAGACATAAATAACATCACATGTTTAGAGTTGAGCTCCAGATAGTCCGCTTTCCGCCAGTCGGGCTCTTCCCCATGGCCTTTCCAGTCTCACCAAATGATATAACTTCTACGTGTTCAAGCTTAAATCATTGTTGTCAATTTTAACCCTCCCCTCTCTCTTTCCAACCTCTTAATAAGTTCTTCAGCAAATCCTCTTGGCTCTACTTTCAAAATATATACCGATTTAATCCTTAACTCATTCTTATTGTCACTGTCCTGGCCAGCCACCATCACCTTTCACATGGATTATTGCAATGGCTTTTATCCAATGTTCTTGCTTCTCTTTCTTCTCCTCTGCAGTTTTGTCTTAATGTATCAGCCAGCCTGATTTTTTTGATAAGTCAAATCATGTCATTTTCCTTCTCAAAAGTTTCAATCTCACTCAGAAGAAAAGCTAAAATCCAAGTTGTGGCTCTCAAGGCCTTATATCACTGGTTTTCTTTTACCTCTCTGATCTCTTCTTCTCCTTTTTGCCTTGTTCACTTGTCCAACCTGGCCTCCATACTCTGTTTTCAAATACATTTCAAAGCTTTGCACTTGGAATATTAACTCTTATTCTGAAATGCTTTTCCCAGATATTTGCATAGCAAACTGTCTCACATCATTCAAGGTGGGTAACCAAAGAAATAAAAGCAAATAGAGACAATCTTAAAATTTAAAGGCCTTGCAAGAATGGAAACCCCTACAGCTTCTAAGATTCCAAAGAGAGAGCTAGAATGAAAAAAGGCTTTGAGCAACAAAGACTCAGTGAGCCTTCTCAATTGCACAAGGTAACTGAGTTTTGTAGCAAAGATTAGATTGAAGATTGAACTTACTACTCAAGATAGTCACCATTAATTTGGGAAAAAGAGAACAATGAAATAAAATGAACTTGGTATAACTGATTAGGAAAGAACTTTGGTTATATTTACTGGCACATGTAACTTAATAGAAGCAAACAGATAAAAAAGTCTGTTTTAAGGGAACTATATTGCCAGAAACAAAACAAAACATAAGTCTGCCTCTTAGGTGAACTTTCAAATAGCCCTTGGTCAAGAAGTGAGCTATACAAGTTGCTTGGCTTTTAGGAAAGCAACCTCTTCAATGCCTACTTTAGATGTGGCCAAAGACAAGAGGACCTTCCCAGAGGGTGGAAGCAAGGACCACCAAAGAAGCTGAAAAAATGAGCTGTCCCCAGTGAGTGAAGTCAGGGCCTAATTAAGGAATCTATCTGCTAGGCCATCACTTTGTCTAGACTCACAATCACTGCTTATTTTTGGGAAAAAATTTAACACGTTCTCTTGATGTTAAACCGAGTCAATATACATGTATGTGGGTCTTTATGAGAAGGTTCTTGCAGTAGGCTGAGTAGGATCCACCAAGATATTGGGTTCTAATTCCTGGAACCTGTAAATGTCACTCTTTTTGGGAAAAAAGGTCTTTGGCAATGTGATGAAGTTAAAGAAATTGAGAGGAGAGGTTATCCTAGATTATCTGGGTAAGCTCTAAATGCCATCATATGTATCCTTTTAAGAGGGAGACAGAGGGAGGTTTAGCAAACACAGAGGAGGCGGCAATGTGAGGATGAGGTGCAGAGATTAGATTGATGGGGCTACAAGTGAAGGATTGTTGGCAACCACCAGAAGCTGGAGGAGGCAAGGAATAGATCTTCCCTAGAGTCTTGTTGATACTTTGAAGTAGTTTTTTAGCCAATGAAACTGATTTTAAATTTTTGGCCTCCTGAATAAATTTCTGCTGTTTTAAGTAACCAAGTTTGTGATAATTTGTTACAGTAGCCACAGAAACTAAGATACTCATACATTTAAAAGGTGTAATATTATATCTCCTATTCAAGGGTCTGGGATAATACAGCATACCCTGCAGTATCTTGGCTTGTTTATAAATTGTAAATTTGTAAATTTGTGCCCCGATTATCATATATGGAAATAAAATAAAGAAAATTATTTTTAATAAGATCTAAAAATGAGTGTTATTCTCTATTTTGTAGCAAATGTCAAATTTATAGTGGTGAGAAAGAGCAGAAAATATCTTTGTAGAGTCATCTTTATTTAAGATATCCTCTTTATTATTAAAAACTGGAAATATCTTTATCTTTGTTTTTAATTATAAAACAATGAGTTGTGTTTTTAGAAACACATTTTTCAAACACATTTCAAAGCTTTTGTACTTGGAATATTAACCCTTTGAAAAGTAAAAAATTAAAAAAGTAAAAAATTAACATTTTTAAATGTTAATTAAAAAGTAAAAAATTAACATTTCTCCTAACTTATCAGTGTTAAAGTTTTTCCTTCACATTTGAAAATATCTACATAAACACATAAACACACATACTTTAAAAAGTAAAAATGTAGACTCTTACTCTTTGGCAACTTACTTTTCTTCATAAGGCTATATTATAGACAAATTTCCATAGTAGTATGTGTAGCTATACCTCCTTAACAGACCTATGTCATTCCTTTATGTTGATATGCTGTAATTTATTTAAATAAATACTCACTGTTGGGTGCTTCAGTTTTCTGTAATTCTAGTGCAAATAGTAATAATTTTTATTTTTCTATAGATTTAGTGTTCTCTATTTTTGCAAACTCAAAAGTGTTTTCAGTTTAAAGAATGCTTAAGCATTTTTGCAAATGTAATGATCATTAGCAATAAGTTTTAAAATAGATTAAGCGATTTTATTAATTGCATTCAAGTCATTGAGGAGTTCTGATAAATAACTGTAGCAATGGTTAATTTTTTAGGCATCCGATTACCCACTGGTACTCTCTTTGGAGAATCACTGCTCCCCTCCCCAACAAGAAGTGATGGCAGACAATTTGCAGTTTATTTTGGGAGATTCCTTGCTTTCTGATATGCTTGATGACTTTTCAGACCAACTACCTTCACCAGAGGTAACGTTTTGTCTGAGAAGCTCAGGTTAGAAACAAAAGAAAAAGCATGTCACTATTATATTGGCTTATGAAATTGGATTAGAGGTCAATGAAAATGCTTAGATTTGATTATTTATAGAAGTGTAGCTTTGCAATGTGCTATGAAACATTTCTGTGAGCGTTTAGTGAATGTATTTTGACAAGAGAGTATATAGAAATATATGTAAAAATCCACATTTTTATTGTGTGTCATACTCCATGAGTCCAAAATTTCAAGTCAGTTAATATTAGGCTGCAGGAATTTGGTCTGTTTTGTAGGCAAAAAGCTAAGGAAGGGACAAAGATCTTGGCTGTAAATGTAGTCCAGGACCAATAAATACCTCAGCATCTGGGTGGCAAGTTTCCTCTTTTTTTAATATAAATTAAAATTAAAAATTTAATGCTCTTTTCATTTTTCCTGGCTGTATGGGCCCATTTACAGCTTCAGTTGAGCATAGTCAAGTATTTGGTTTAAAAAAGCACCCCGCCCTATCCTCAGTATTTCAATTTTCTCTCCAGCTGTCTCTTGATTATTCTCTGTCTCAACACAAATTTCCATTTCCTCATCTCTTCACAACATATGCAAATGAGCTTCCTTTTCTACTTGCATCACAGTATTTATCTAACTTGTTCCTTTGACAACATTCAATACTGGGAATGCCTCCTTCCTTTCTTTGAAAAACTTTTTTCTGTAACCACATTCTTTAGGCTTTCCCCATTCCTCTCTGGCCATTCTTTCTTACTTTTCTCTGCTGGCCCCAAGTTTTATCAGATAATAAATGAATTTTCTTTTTTGCATGACTGTATTGTCTAACGACCAATAGTTTAGTTTTGACATATTATCATTTTGGCGTAGAGCAGTATTTTTATAATATTTGAATATTTTCTTTTATACTTTATTTAATTGAGTGAAATTTAAAGATAAAAGTATTTTGACAGTAGTGACAAGAAGTAGAGGGCTCATGATAAAATCGAGATGGACAAAATAAAATGAAAATATGCAAAAACTTTAACCTCAAAAGAATGCTCACACAAAATGTATTCAATTGTGACAGGATATAAATATTAAATAGCTTGTGCAAAGTACTGGAAACATCATCAAAGATTTAATCTAAGAATCAGGGTCTAATTCAGTAAATTACAGTAAGTTTTAACTTTGTAGGAATAGAATTCCTCCTATTATTTACAAATCTATTTTTTAACAATCTACTTTTAATATAACATGTATATTAATATATATATTCAGATATATAGTTTTCAGTACAGTTTTTATTTCCATACTAAAGTAAGGAGATGCTTTCCAATGAGTAAATGAAGAATTAGAGATAGTCATTTTCTCCTATTGTACTCAGTCTTCAGTGTACAAAAGAATCGCCTAGAGACTGGTTAAAGAGGCATAATTCCAGTCTTACAACTCAAGATTCTGATTCTCTAATTTTGAAGTAGATCCCAGGAATTTGTTCTTTTAACAAGCACTCTAGGTGATGCTTTTGCTACATATAGTTGCAGAGTGCACTTTGGTAAACTCTGTACCAGAGAGTAATGTAAAGGTCATGGTAAAAGAGAGAAGGCCCAAGATGATGGAGTAATTTGAGTGGGTGTACCTTGAGATGACAAAGGGAAGGGACAAACAAACAAAGCTCCTTGAAGAAAAGAAGTTAACTTCATAGTCCAGATTTCAGCAGCATTGTATACAACATAGCAGACATGAATGAGTATATTTGTTATTTAATGAATATTTTAAAAGGGCAAAAATAAACTAAGTGAATGATGGGAACCAGAAAGCTTTGGATTTAGATCGAGTGATTCTGTTGGTGAATTTTGCCGTGTTCCTAGTTTTAATGGACGGGAAATATTAAGTTGATGATGCTGGTATGCAATACAGTTGAAATGTGAAGAACATTTACAAATCTTTAATTTAAATTTAGTCTGTACTAGATGCCAGACACTACAATAGACATGTTTATATACCTGATCTCTTTTAATACTTTTTATTATTGGATAAAAGAGTAATGACTTGAAGCATTTACTAATCTGAAGTTGTAACATTCTACCTTTGTAACATTGCATATATTTTAACATATATATGTAAATATATATATATATATCTACCCTTATCATGTATTTCAAAATTTTTAAACAGTTGTAATTTGTGAAATGTAAAAGAAATGAGGCTACAGTAAGTCCCAGTCATAACGGGCTTACTTTTTGGTGAATTTTGTCAATACCATAATATCACCGGTGTCCATTAGGGTATTTATAGAGGTATTGGCGAAGATGGAGCTCTTATCTTACATCTCTTACTACTGAGGGCTAATTGAGACTATGATGAAAAACTTTTCCATGACTGTTACGAATGCATGTAATTGTATCTTTTAAATTCTTTTTTTTTTCCTTCTGTAGGCATTAAAATTCAAAATACTAGTTAGAAACAAGAAAATAGGAACCTTAGTGGAAACCCGTGAAAGGAGAAATTCTGATAAGCATGGTCAGGTACAGGAATATGAAGAATATGAAGAGGCAGATAAAGAAGAGGAAGAGAACAAAGTCAAAGAATCAGAAACATTGGCTTATTTAAAAGGCTATCCAGAAAAGGAAACAGAGTCAAAAAATTTAGCTAGATTGCCACTTTTCAGGAAAAAGAGGGTGAGATGCTACTTTAGGAACATCTTACATGTGATTGAAAAGCTGTCTTCTTTTCTTATTGGTGGGGAATTAAAAAATTTTTTTAGAAGGGAAAATCTTTTTCCTCTTACAGAAACTGTAATCTATCATTTAAAATCTTTGGGGGAAAATATTAGCAGTGGAAACTAATTTTTAAAAATTATCTTTTTTCCTGTTGCTTTTACATATTTTTCTTATAGTCAACAAATATTATGTGTTCTTATGTATTATGCATCATGCAGTGTACAAAAGATATAAAGATAAACAACATAATGTCTCTGCCTTCAAGGACAAAAACCCCACAAAACACTGTTTATAATACATAGTATTATAAGTATACAAATTAGTGTGACATAAGAAGGTATATCAGATTGCAAGTGACACAAAACTAATTCATGTGGTTTAGATAAAATCAACTTTTGGCCCAATTAATTAATTGGCCCACATGAATGAAAAGTTTAGGGAAAGGAATTCTAATTTCGGTGATGACTTGGTATAGTGTCTCAAGCAAAGTCCAAAGAACTTAATTTCTTTCTCCAACTTCAGCCTCACTTTCTTGATATTGGTGCAAGACTTTGCAAAGCTCCAGCTTTATATGCTTTCAGGTTCAAATCCCCTGGAAAGCCTATCTGTTTCTCAGCTGACCAAGTAAATTCTTTTTGTACATTGGCTCTTACCCAGTTATATGCACATCTCTGAACCAATTACTATTGCTAGGGGAGTGCAAAGCTTCGATTAGCCAGGCCCAATCTACATTATTGATATTTAGCACATATATTGAGCATGAACAAGAAATGATTTCCCAAAACAAGACTTGGGAAGGGGTTAAGAGAAGTGTAAAGGATATAGATGCCAAGCTATAAAAGAGCCGGTGTATGCTATACAGTAGAAGTTACTCCAAAATGTTAGATCACACTGGAAATACAAGTTACTCATGAAAAAAAAAAATCTAAATTTATAAAATTCATGAGAACAAACCAAGGTCTTTAGGAAAAAAGAAATAACAATGTTATTCTCAATACTTGTTACATTAAGTGGAATTTTAGGTTTGGGCTGTTTCCTATTAACATTAAACATTATCATCATAAAAAATAATCACATTGACCCAATCCAAATAGGTTTTGCAGAGATAATCTTATGAAAGGACTAAAATCATTGATATGAAACCGTATTTTCTTTGTTGGAAAAGATACTTTTCAAACTATTAGTGCAAAATTGTGAATTTACTGCATTTTATTTTTACATCAAAAAAGGTAAAAGTGGCTCTGGCCCTATCTGATCTTGTCATTTATACTAAAGCTGAGAAGTTTAGAAGCTTTTACTATTCAAAACTCTATCAACAATTTAATGAAACTAATTCTATTGGAGAGTCAGAAGCTCGAAAACTTTCAAAATTTTCAGGTAAATTTTTATGATTTAAATAGATGAAATATTTAAACAAGTTATATTCACTGCTAAGGTGTCCAGATTGGTCGATGATATAAAACGTACATTCTCACAAGATTTTCAACATATTTAACATAATTTTTAAAAAGTTACATTAAATTTTATTTCACAGAACTTAAGCAATAGCCAACTTCTTTAAATTATGAAATTTTGATTGAGAATATCTAGTGTGGATACTTTGGTGGGTGGGGCTGTGGTAAGTAGTTTATATGGAAAAGCAGAGAGTGACAAGGCTGCAGAGGAAGGCTGAGCTAAGTTGCAAGTAACTTGAACTTTGTCTTGAAACCAAAAGTGAGCAGGAGAAGATTGATATCTCTGGAGTCACATGTTACCTGTGTGTTTCTGAAAGATGCCTTTGCTAGCAGCTTAAGGGTGAGACTGCCTGGGGGGAAGAGGTAAGCCAGGGTCAACTTTGTGGACTCAGCAGGCATCTGAGAGGCAGAATTAAAAGACCTGGAGGCTCTCTGTCTCAGGTGGAGGAGAGGGAAGAAATGGCAGCCAGACCAGAATGCCAGATGACTGTGCGGTGTGTACTGTCACTGCACACCTGTAGAGGTATGTTTGTCTCTGCATCTTCTTTTATCTATCTTTTGATTCTAAATCTGAGGTGGGTTATTCTGTTTGGTAGAGCCCAAGATGCAACAAAGCCCAGGAAAGAGAATGGGAAGCAACCCTACTTTCTTTTCAGACTTATATGGCAGGGACTATCCCCTTTTTTAAAAAGGGATGGGTAAATAACTCAACGGTCAAGTGACTTTGCAAATCCTTCTGAGAAACTATAATCTACCATCTTATATAGAAACACTATGGCAGAAAATTCAGTACCTGGAACTGACTTGAGAAAAATTTTTGGTTGTTTGGAAATGTGGATTCTGATATATTTGTTGGTTAGCCTCATTAGGCTGGCCACTGGTACCCAAGGGTTTTGAGGTATTTATTAGCTCATCTCTTTAAACTGCCTGTTAGAGAGAACCTGGATATATATTTTAGGGCCTTTTTTAAAAATTGCAATTTGTGATAAAAGATCAGTATTTCTGGACCACAGTTAAAATAGCAGAGTAGGATAGAGAAGAGTATATTATATGTGGTAAGAATAAGAATTGTTTTATTTATAATTTATAGCTGTATCTTGGGTTGTGATATAAAATATATTTCTTACTATAAAGTCTTGTCAATGGAGTTTGAATTTGAATGACATACTTTACTAGTCTCTGTCCTTTTAAACTATTGGATGGTTTTTGTTCATGGGGATGGGACCTTTGGGGACAGCCAAAGCAGTAAAAAATATTAATAATTTTCTCACTTTCATTGTGTCAAACACTTGCTCAAAATCTCAAAAAAAATTGGGTAATTCTAAATTGAGTTATAAAGTATAGCATCCCCATCTCTTTAGAAAGAGCATAGAACATTTTTCTTGAACCCAAAGTCAATAATAAATAATTAATGATATGGGCAAATGTGTGTTGCAAGGATATTTATCATTATTAAAAACATAATCATCAAGTTTATAATAAGGTAAAATCAGATACAGATTTTGCGGTCATTAAAAATGTGGTAGAATGATTATTTTGTGTTATTTTAGTAAGTAAAACAATGGATTTATAAAAGAATAAACAATATAACTTAATAAAAAATAAGTATATACATATGACAGAAGGATAGAAAGAAACATACCAAGAGGTTATATCAGTGGTTATTAACTGAGTGAAGAGATTGTATGTGGTTTTATTTCCTGTTTTTTAAATTTTCTCATTTATCTAAAATAAACATGAATTGCATTTGTAATAATGGAGCATGGTTAATTTCTATAGGTTACTCTCAGAAGTCACAAAATCATATTATGTTAAGGGTCCTTAGTGATCATTCATGTTTATCACTCTGGGAAAAATTAAAACCCAGAAGAATACATGTATCACCAAAAGATAAACACCTTGTATTATGATGCTAAGATACACATGGTGCTTTATACATAAGTAACTTCAAAATACGCTTTCTCTTAAGGAGTGTATAACTTCTGAAAATGAGTGCTGATGAAATAACTATAATTAATGTTAACTTCAATAACTAATTTTTTACTTGATAATGCTTCCTAAAGAATAGTATTCAAGATGAGGGTGGTAATGATTCTATTGTAGTTTGACTAGCGAATACAGTGAGTGGACCATAGGCATTAACCATTTCTCCCATGGCTGGTTAGTATATTAGCAGGAATGGTCGTGAGAACAGGATCTGCCTAGTGAAAAAATAAAAACCTTGGAGAAACATAAAATTTGTGGTATGTTTCAAAAATTTGAAGGGATGTTCAGTGGTAAAGGGCATAAATTAGTTTTGCATCTTAAGTGATTTAGACTACATAACAATTTAAATTTATAAAGAATATATAAGTAAAAACAAAGAATATATATAGAAACTCAAATAGACTGTGTGTGTGTGTGTGCATGTGTGTGTGTGTATAAACTACAAGTGTAGACCTTATTTTAGAAAAACATTTGAAATCATCAGAAATATTGGGAGGTAGCAAGTTCTCTTTCAATAGTTCTCGTTCAGTTACTGAATGAATTTATGGGGAAGATATTGTGGTAGTTAGGGTTGGGAGCCGAATCGTATAACTTTAAAGACCCTTTCAACCCTGAGAATTTATTAAATATTCAACTGGATTAATTTGTATGACATAATATAGCTTTGTATGACTTACATGTGATTCTGTCCTAATGTGAAAACCAAAGAAAAAGGAAAATGTAGAAAGATAGATACTACTTTTGTTTTAAAGAATGGATGCATTTTATTTTGGAATTTTATATAACCTTATGTCAAAGTGAAATGAACTTTTATGCAAAAAAACCCAAAATATGTTATCTAATCATTTTTTCTCAAGTGAATGATTAGTGTGCATAAAATTGTGTAATAAATTATTAATTTCTTAGTAACAGTGAATTACACTGTCAATTGTAAAAGTACAGATTTATTTTGATTTCCATGAATTGCAAATATTTTTGCCAAGACAATACCTATACATATTATTGAAATTATTATAGGATTATATAATATATAAAGTAGTTAATTTATTTGAAAACTTTCACAATGTTTGAAATAATTTTTTTTTTAGCCAATGATTTTATTCTTCACACCAGGAAGTTCGTTACCAGAATATATCCCAGAGCAACAAGAGCAGACTCTTCTAATTTTAATCCTCAAGAATTTTGGAATGTAGGTTGTCAAATGGGTATGTTATATAAAATACTGAGATTTTTTTTTTTTTTGCAAAAATAAGATAAAATGAATTACTTCTATAAATTAATGAAAGATTCTTGAAGAGAGCTCCATAGGAAGATTTTTTTTAGCCTTAGGTATTTTGTGATCAGGCAATGATGATGAATCGTTTCAAGAGCTGAAGTTATTTCTAAACGTGCTGGAGAGGGTAAATATAGGTAAGAGTTGGGGGCATGGAAGTAAATTCATGAACCGTTAGCGTGGAAAGTGTAGGAAGGGAAAAAGGAACACGAAATGGATGCAAGAGGAGAGTGAAGATAAAATCCTTTGCTTGAGAGATTTCCCAAGGGCCTCTTCAAATTAAGTGACCTCTACCTTTTTATACTTTACACCAGCTTCTGCTTTTATAGCTGAAAAGTGAATGAGATTGCATAGCTTTGTTATTTGTCATTACCAGATCCTCCCTGTTCCAAATCAGCTGGTATAGCACTAGAACTAACCAGTCAAAAAGTGCCAGGTGTTAATCCTTCTGCTACTGGATTGTGGAAAGGCCTGTAGGTTTGCAGAAATGAGGAGAACAGGGTCAGGATAGTGGTGGTGGGGTGTTGGCGTGTGGACAGTGATCCCGTATGCAGTGGCTATTTACCAGGTTATATACAGGTATTTCCATATTTTAACAATATTGCTCTGCCTCTTTCTCAAGTTCTTGTCAAGTGATAACAGTATCTCTTTGGACCTGAAAGTTTATGATATAGTTGTTGTCTTCCCTTCCAGCATTTAATGTACTGCTTTTCTTTATTCTCATATTTCTTGGATGTTACCTGACATGTACGTTGCTATTGTATAATCTATTCGGTGTGCCATTTTTATTCCTTGACTCAAAGCTATAAAATAATTTACAGACTAAACTTTGAAACTCACCTTCATGTTGATATAGTCATGGCAGATGGAAATTTTTATAAATTATTAGTGATTTGGTTGATGAGACTTGCTCCTAAATTGTTTGAAGATATAAAATCCATGATTAGGGTTCAGAAAATCTATTGTGTTTCTTTAGCCATACCCTCTATTTTCTGACAATGTTAAAATACCTGTTTTTTCCCTCACAGTGGCTTTAAATTTCCAGACCCCTGGTCTGCCTATGGACCTTCAAAATGGGAAATTTTTGGATAATGGTAGTTCTGGATATATTTTGAAACCACAATTTCTAAGAGATTTTGAAACAGAGTTTAATCCATATGAAATACCACAAAACAGTAATCCAGTTACACTTACGATAAGGGTAAGATTAATAACTATTTTTCCTTTTTTGTTATTATGTAAACTAGATAGTATATGTTAATATTTTGAGTTCCATTGATTTCCTTTAATGCCTTTTAAATTTCAGCTGATCGTTTTGATATTATAGGTGTGTGGCATTTTGGCATCCTTCCATATCTGAAAGATGTCTTTCTGTTGACTTTTTGAATGAATGATTACCAGCCTGTGAGTAGAAATACTGAGGCTAAAACCTTCTCTTCTCCAAAGGTGATATTATCCCATTGTCTTTAGGCATTTAATATTGTAGTGGAGAAGTCTTAGTTTGGCCCACTAAATTACCTTGTGGATATGCTGTTTTTCCCTCCTTAACTTTAGGGAATTTTACTAGGAAATTCTTGGAGCAATATGATTTTCATTAGTCTCCAGAATTAGACTTTTGCAAATTCAGGATTTTCCCTCCTCATGTCTCTGAATATTCCTTGATTACTAAGAAACCAACAGTATTCACATGCTTTCCCTGAGTATCCTCCCTTCATGTTTACTATTTCGTGTCACCTTTATCACTGTCTTGTTTCTTTTACATTTGATTTTCTCTGTATTTGATTTTATTCTTTCCCGATTCTAATGTAGATGTGAATTTTCACCTGCATTATTAGTTTTTTCCTCAACTTTTATTTACCTCATATTGCTTCCTTTTTATTTCTACCCAGCACTCTTCCTTTGACTACTATCTTATTATTTCATCTCCCATCTTTTGTTTTATTACATCCTGTGCGATTTTATTGAGGGCAAAAGTAGTTGTCTAAAGTGTATTGTATCCCATAAATACTTTTCAAAATCTTTCTTATTCTTCTATAACCTGTGTCATTTTTGTTTCCTTTTTTAAAAATGTCACCAAATCTTTCGACAATTCCTAGCTTTTTCTCTCCACTTAATTATAAGCAATTCTATTTTATATGGTAACTGTACCTGTTGTTTGCAAATAAATTAGATGAGTTTGGTCTTTGGTCCCTCTTGCTCCTAGAACCATATGAACCACCTCAGATTCTACTCTGGAATTTTGATACTTATATTGCTGTCCCTGGTCAGTTTTATTGTGTCTAGAGTATAGTTCTGCTGGCTCTGCTGGCTAATGACTCTCCTGCTCCCCTAATCTGGCTGTCAGGGGGCAAAAAAATCTAGAACCTCCAGAATGGACTTCTTTCACAACTCTTCCCATCTCGGTTCTTTACTGTCATAAAGTCGCAGTGGATTGGAGGGACCTTTTTCATTTACTTCAGGTCCTAGCCATTTTGTCCCAGAAAAGAATGGGATGAAGTTTAAGCACCGTTTTCCAGAGATTAATGTGAGAAGAGGGTACAGCAAAAATGACTAGGATGAAAATTATTCTGGCTACCACAGGAAATAGTGGCAGCGAAATGTGTAACTGACTTTTTTCCTGGTTTTTAGGGATTTTTTTGACTCTAAACTAGGAACATATAGTAGATAGGTCGAAATCGCCTGCAGCACTGGACACAGCCCAAAATTGATTAGTTGGCACTGTTTCTAGAATCTGACAAAGTGTTGTTGTACCTTAAGCTTATTTTACAATGTTGTCATAACCTTAGTATCCTTTTTGTAACTTTAGTACAAAATTTAAAAAGTTAACTTTTTCTTTTATTTGTTTTTGGTTATTATATAAGCTAGATAGTATACGTTAATATTCTGAGTTTGAATTGAAATCCTTTAATGCCTTTTAAATTTCTGTTAATCTTTTCAGGTAATATATAGGTGGGTGCTTTCAGCATCCTTCCATATCTGGAAAAAGTCTCTCTGTTGCCCTTTGCATGAGTGAAAAATGCAAAAAATTGCATTGTTCTGTTTGTTTTAAGCAACTAATCAAGTTCTAGTTGTTGTCCTAGGGAGAAGAAAGGATGAATCAGCCACTTTTTAAGATCCCTTCACACAAACTCCTTGTTGTACTTCTGGGGTCTTTCTCTCCTTTTTTTCCCCCTGCCTCCTAAGCAATTCTTCCTTACTTTCTTTTGTGGGTTCCTCTTTCTCCACCTCCGCTAAAATATTTATGTTGCCTAAAACTTTTTCTTAATCTTTATCTAGAACTACATATTCTCCTTGCGTCCTTTGTATACACATTTATGGTATCAGCCACCAACAATGCTCCTGTCTTTAATCTGGCTTAGTTTTAGGGGTATAAAAGCATATTTTTAATACTCTACTCAGCATCTCTACCTATTTAATCACTGTTCTGCCAAACTTAAAATATTAAAACTGGAACATCCCTTCCTAATCAAATATATTTCTGTTTTATTTAAATCTCGATAATTGAGTCAAATTCATTGACTCAGCTCAAGTTAGAAAACTGGGAGCCATTCTTCTCTTCAGTTTCTCCTTCACATCCCATGTCTAATATAGCTCTAAATTCTGTGGGTCCTACTTCTAGATGTCTTTCTAACCCATTCCTTGGTCTGATGTCTTTTGCTGCTGTCCTTTTTTAGGAATTTGTCACCTGTTATCACATCTATTCCCTTGGTTTCCTAAGGGGTTTTCAGGTAACCTGTCTCACTTCTCTTGATCCATCTTCCAGAGAGATTGACCAGAGCAATTTTGTTACAATGCTAACCCTATCATGCCTAGTTAATATTTATTCATATCTCCTGATTGCTTTCTTAGTCAGGTCATGGCATACTGTTCTAGGCCCATCTCTCACCACTTCCAGTCTTCACCTTATTCTATAACCATAGGGGGCCTTCTCTGTTTATGACGACACCTCCACGTATTGCATATACTGTTTTCTTTGGACTCTTCTTTCATCTTTCATCTACCTGTTGGGTTCTGACTCATTTTTCAAGAGTCTCTTCTTCTTGGAAGCTTTTCCCTATGCTTGGTTGTGTTTCATTTTGTAGTTTTCTTTCTCCTTCCACCCCCACAACATGTTATGCATGCATATATTATGGCACTTACCACATTGTATTATAACAGTTTATTTACTTATAGTACTTGTCATTCTTCCCCATTCGTCTAAGGATCTTTTAAGGATAAGGACTTATTCATAGTGCCTGACACAAAGTGTATGCTCAATACATGTTGGTTAATTAAATGGATGATTTCTTTTTCAAGTTGAGAATAATAAAAAGAACATGCATTCTCTTTTATTGAGAAAGTAAAGATGGAAGATAGGTAGTCTGCACAGATGTTTCCAAATACCATCTGTTTGTAGTATGAGGGGTCTCATGTAGGGGCATACGTGACATGGTATAAAACAGACAGGGTTAATGACTTTCCCAGGAAGCTGCTACGAAGCCATGTGTCTTTCCCTCATGTTTCTATAATACCAGGGAGTTTGTGATTATATTTTGACTTGCACAAATTGTGGAGGGCATGATCTGGCAACCAAAAGACCTAGTTTAATTACTTTTTCTATGCCTTTGATGATGCCATTCGACATTTTTGGTTTATTCTTTGTCATCTGCAAACTGAGAGTTTAGAATTAAGTCAGTTATTTTCAAGCTTATAAAAACTGTGAAACCATTTTTTAAGTTCCAAATTTCATGCATAAGGCCAACGGATGAAAGTAGAGCTACTCGGGTAGGCCATGGAGGATTTTCTGTGACATCTGTCCTCCGCAGTTGTCTCTTGAAGGGCTTTGTGAAGATACAAATTATTTGAACAATAATCTCTAAATTCTTTTTCAGTTCTCATTCAATGATTATTATTCATTAGATTTTGTTTTTTGTTTTATTGGCATGAGGTACACTAAAGGAAAACCTTCTTCATGTTGGTAGAGCTGATATTCGGCTGGTGTGCTCTAGTATCGGTGTACTAGTTATTTATGACGAATGTTCTTTCTAATTATGCTAATGTCTAATTCTGCCGATTGATTGACACATTTTCATACTGATTGTTAAATATTTGTACAGTATCCTGGTCTAGCTAATGCCATAATGTATAGATATAGAAAAGGAAAAATTACATATTGACTTTTTTTCTTTTCTCTTATTTTCTTTTTCTTTTCAAACTTAATTTTTATTCGTTCCTCTTTGTTATAATCTTCAGAAATTGAAATCATCCCTCAATGTTTAAATTAGTATATTTTGTAAATTAGTACACTTCGAATATTGATTTTTGTTCAAATTTTGTTCCTTAAAGTAAAACAAATCTTTGCTTCAACAGTTAGCTTGACTAATAAAAGGCTATGTAAAACTATTATTAATTACTTTTCTAATAATTTTTTTCTGATACCCAGTCCCTAATATGCATATGAAATAAATAATTTTGTAATTCTCAGGTTACTTATGATAATATGGACAACAATGGATAATGTAAAATTTTTTTGATAAATTATTTAAACACATAAATTATACCCTCATAAAATGCTACCTAGGAAATTACGTGTTGCTTTTTATTACATTTCAGAAGTAGTATTCGCATTGTTTACAATTTTTGCTGTATATATACAGTATGAATTTGAAAATAGTTCGTTACCAGAGTAACTCAGCCTGAATTACAGTAGAAAGTGATCATAACAATGCTTGTAAGTAATGCTTTTTAACAAGCATAACAAATACTTCGAAAATAAAAACACATGTTGTACCATAAACTTTGGACAATGTGATTTCTACTATAATTGCATATTGGTAAAATGGAATAATTTAGACATGTTCATGGTATTCCTCTATTAATACTTGAGGATAAAACAGTTAAGTTTAAAATTTTGCATTATTTTCCACTTTCAGTTTTTTTAGAGAAACTTATTTAGAGTCTGGTTTTTTTTTGTATATATATTTTATTTGGAAATTAGTAATGCAGTTTGATATTTTGTTAAATTCTTATATTCACATGTATTTGCACAGCTCATCAGTGGTGTCCAGTTGCCTCCCAGTAGTCATTCATCATCTAACAAAGCTGACACATTAGTGATTATAGAAATTTTTGGTGTTCCATATGATCAAATGAAACAGCAGACCCGTGTAATTAGAAGAAATGGTGAGCTTCTAATATATTTTATTGAACTTCTATTAGACTTTTTGTTGGAAAGCTTAAAAATTATATGTTGATAGAGTTTTAATATATATTTGTTATTTAAAAGGTAAAGGTTTTGCATTATGTTCAAGATGCAGCAAAAACAGCTCAATAATGATTTAATGCATTATTTAGATACATTTTCAGATTACAGATACAAAAATTTATCTGACCTGAACAGGTACTACTTTTTTTCACTTTTCTCTACTTTTTATATTTTCACCAATATCACTGAATTAAGAGAGGCATTTTGATAGCTGCAAAACTTCTTAGCTTCTAGTCTCTGAGTAAAATAAAGAACTTACAATTATTCTGATACAGCAAGTTGCACATTCTTACTCCACTGCTCAAATTATTTTAGATAAATGTCTGTGGCTTCTGACTCAGGCAAAGATACCATAGAAACCTACTCGTACAATGTTTGGATTCATAATTCATTCATCGTTGCCAGAGGGAAATGTAGGAAGGGAAGAAATGACTTTGGTAAGGTTTCAGTATTCTGGTATCCCATGATATTTTATGTAATACAGTACTGAAATTGTCATTTCTTCTCTTAGATTGAAATCATTAAGGAAATTAGAAAAGTGTAGATTCCTGGGATTAACCCTTAGTCAAGATTACCTTGGGGAAGATCTTGGAAATGATTGTTGAGTCTAGAATCTTCTTTGAGTGGATATTCCCAAAAGTATAGTGGACTCCATTTCAGAGTCTAGAAATATGCTCCAGGCTAAATGACATTGACAGAGAAGTAGGTGATGTTTTATTAGTCTTTTTTTTCCTTGGGTGATAATCCCCTATAATATTCACCAACCCCCACCCCCACCCCTTGCCCATCAGCAGTACTCCTCTAGCATGACCCCTAGTACAAAAGGCATGGAAAAAAGATTTGGGAAGTTTTGCTTCCTCATTCTGTGTTATCAATGGGAAAGGATATTTGTGATGACTTACTGCCTAATTGGCACGCTATAGAGCTAAAGGCACATTATTCTGGCAGTGTCTGCTAATGATGCCTACTAATATCAGGAAGCTTTTAGTAACCTATCTCTGTTCTCTCTTATCTTACTTGAATCTTCATGGCAAATTACACAGAACATTTATCTATTCAATACCTTCCTTATAATACTATGATATTCCATTTTTTGGATTTGTTTTTTGTTTTTTGTTTTGGAATATCCCTGCAGAAATTTGGTTTGTTCCATCCAACATCACTGAGCCCATTATTAAAAGCCTGGTGCTAAATCTCAAGAAGCTTAAAATCTGTTTATTAAATGTATTATTATGTATGTCTTAACTAACTCTGTTGTGGATAGTTTACAGTTCAGTATGGGAGATGAGATTCAAGTAAACTATTATGATAAAGAGTTATTAGTGCTTATTAAGAAAAGTACAAAAAATTGTAGTGAAAGGGACAAATTTGGAGATAGTTCTAGGCAAATGAGTATAATTTTTTACAGAGATTGGAAATAAGAGCATTTAAGGTAAAAGGAATAATATGAGTGCTAAAACATGGAGAAAATTTAAACATGCTAGGGAAAAGTAAAGAAGTTTAAGGTGAGTGGAATATAGATTACTTAAGAAAGATTAATGTGAGATAAAATAAGAACGTTATATTGGGGATGGTCATGGAAAATCGTGAAAGCTGTGATAAGATGTTAGGAACTTTCTCTTCTGCAGAAAACGAATAAAATTAAAAAATTTAAACAAGGATATAACACTAATAGAGTTGAGCTTTAGGGAGATTGTTTCTGCAGATTAGATAAGAAGTATATGAGAGGGAAGTGAGAAATACAAAATAGAGTCAGGATATGATTGCACAAAAGATGTAGAAATCAGGTCATAAAGGACTGTGGCATCAAAAAATGAATGGAGGATGTATGTTAGGAAGACTAGCAAAAGTTTAGATAGCTGGACAAGAGGGCTTCTAAGAGGAGTTAGCTACTAGGTTAACAGTAGTATAATAAAAGACATGAGAGTCTGGGAGAAAAAAGATCACATCAGGATAAGTTGTGAAAGTAATTATTTTTGGTAATGGTAGGGAAAACTATTAATAATGATCAAATTTGCTATTCAGTTTTACTGTTTTTTGACAACTAAAAGGACTTTCTCATATAATATATATGATTTTGCATGTTTGTGTGTGCATGCAAGAGAGAGAGATCAGTATAAGAATTTTGTGCAGATATTTTGCAGTGTCTATAAAGAATCAACTCTTAAATCTGCCTCTGTACTTCATGGAATTATTTTTCTTCTTAGGGCAAGGTAAAACCATCATTATTTCATCCTGAATCAATTAGTTTAATATTTTTGTAGACATGGACTGCATCCTGGAGTTCTGTCCAGTAAATGTACCCTGGTGAACATAGTTGCACCATAGAAAACATAGACAAAGTATAATTAGCCACAAATTCTTCAATGCTTCTGGAAATATAACTCAAAAAACAAAAGCTGGGGGGGAAAAAAAAGCTATTGACATAGCAGGCATAGCATTTCCTGTGTTTGTGAAAACCAATATATATTATTTATCTCAGGACCTCTGAGTTCTTATTAAGTACATTATATTTCATCTGGATGTGAATTTCCTGATTCCATTAAGTTATGCTTAAATATTGGATGATTTGGGTTACATTGTGGCACAATTTGAATTTCTTGTTTGATAAGAGGTTATTATTTGGGAAGATCCATTTTGCTGGAGTCCTAAATTACTCATCACCTTTGGATTTTAAAAATGAGCACTTAGTCACAAGAAAGGTCAAGAGCTGGCTTTAGAGCACTCATTATCTAGCTTTCAATCCAACAACTAAAGCTAGATTATGAGCTGTACTCATATTAGGACCTGGTATAAAAAAATGATGTTACTTCTTCATGTCCCAACTTCTTTGTTAATGAAATGCTTAAACACAGCAGTCGTATTACATATGATTAAACATTTCTGCTCTGAAATTAGACTCCATTTATTTGAATTTCTGCCCCACCATTAATGACTAGGTAAAGAGAATATACTTTATCTTAGGAAGTTATGTAGCATCTTTTTGGTTCAGTTTTTTCATATGTAAACGTGGAGAGTAATAACCCTGATATAGTGGTTGTGAGGATTAAATGAGATTATCTACTTAAAGTTCTTAGAATACTGCCTAGCAATAGTAAACACCCAATAAATATTGTTATTGTCAATATTATTTTCTTAATAGGTGCATTAAAAACACAAGATATTATTATTAAAAACAAGCTATTGTTGAAGTGTTGAAAAGAAAAATTTTGGAGAGCAGGTATTATGCATATTTCCCTAGAAATAGTGTATATGATTCTTTGATACTATCTATTCCTTTATGTTTCAGCTTTTAGTCCAAGATGGAATGAAACATTCACATTTGTTATTCAGGTGCCAGAATTGGCATTGATACGTTTTGTTGTGGAAAATCAAAATTTTTTAACAGGAAATGAATTTCTTGGGCAATATACTTTACCAGTACTATGCATGAGCAAAGGTAATATTTTTAAAAGTAAGATGATTGTGCTGACATTTAAATGTAACTTGAGTTTACCAAAGACAAACTTTGATAGAACAAATAGCTCTATCCATGACAGTCATGTAAAGGGAATTTTATGTGTTGACATACATGTTTTTTCTCAGTAGAATTATAGAAATGTGTTCTCATATGGAATGTGAGATTGGGGTGCAGGATCTCTAAGAAGACTAATCCGACAAACTTGGCATGTATGAGCATTTCTTTACTGGCTCATAGCTTTTTTGTTTCAATTAAGTATACTCAGGACTACCATAAAGAAATGAAGGATGGGAATCCAAGAGAAGGGAGAGGCAGTGACTCATTTTTCTCACCTGAGGAGAAGAGACTACGAGCCCAAGACTATTCTTTCTTGACTCTTTTCAGGGCTGCCTTAATGTTGCAGTCACCTTGCGGGGTGATTTACACTGTACTTCCAATTACCTTGTCTCAAAATGTTTGCTTTTCTGACACCATCTGAGAGGTACCTAGGAAACAGAGTCTGAAGCAGAAGGGTGGTGGCTAATTTTGGAGATGCTGCACTTTGAGGGAGGAGAAGCATGAGCTGTGTGCTCAGTTAAGAGGAAGTCAGAATAGAAACTTAAATATTTTAATTTTTTTGTGTGTGGAAAACTAATATATAAGATGAATATAACTCTGCATAATTTTTAGCGTATGCTCACTAAAGATATTTTTTTTCTCACTAGCACTATCAGGGCCATTGATGATTAATTGATTATTATTGTTCTAATGAGATCTGATTTCTTTTGCAGGTTACCGCCATGTTCCTCTGTTTTCCAAATTTGGTCAGAGTCTTGAGCCTGCTTCACTATTTACTTATATTTGGTATGTCAGATAGCAACTAATAGTACCTGACATAATCAGCTATACATCACAATAAAACAGCCAAAATAAATGTGCAGAAATGTTTTCCTTTTTTAAACATAGAGCAAAATAATTATTTACAAAGAAATATTGAGAGAATTCAGTTGTACATTTGCAAAACAGAACATTGGAAAAAAGAAAACAAATTCCAGGGGATTCCTGACCCAGGGTGATATTCTCTTAAGTTTCTCCTGCCCCTCTGGTGCTGAGGGCTGCTCTTTCAACTGGCTTGTATCATTATTTTTTTTTTATTTAAAAAATTATTTTATATTAGTTTCGGGTACATAGTACAATAGTTAGACATTTATATAAGATATGAAGTGATCCCCTCGATTTCTCTAGCACCCATCTGGCTCTACATACAGCCATTACCATAATATTGATTATATTTCCTGTGCTGGACTTCACCTCCCCGTGACTGTTTCGTAACTACTAATTTGTACTTCTTCATCTCTTCACCATTTTTACCCCCAAGCTCCCTCCTTTCTGGCAATCACCAGTTTGTTCTCTGTATCTGCGAGTTTGTTTATGTTTAGTTTGTTCATTTCTTTTGTTCCTTAGATTCCACATATAAGTGAAATCATATGGTATTTATCTTTCTCTGACATTTCACTCAGCATAATATCCTCTAGGTCTATCCATGTTGTTGCAAATCATAAGATTTCATTTTTTATGGCTGAGTAATATTCCATTGTATATATGAACCATAACTTCCTTATCTAGTTGTCCACCAAAGGGCATTTAGGTTGGTTCCATATCTTAGCTATTGTCAGTAGTGCCACCGCGAACATAGGAATGCATAGATCTTTATGAATTAGTGTTTTGGTTTTCTTTGGATAAATACATAGAAGTGCAATTGCTGAGTCAAAAGGTAGATCAATTTTAAATTTTTTGAGGATTTTCCAAACTTTTCCATAGTGATTGTACCAATTTGCAACAGTGTACGAGCATTCCCTTTTCTCCAGATCCTCACCGACATTCGTTGTTTTTTGAATTATTAATAATAGCCATTCTGCCATGAGTGAGGTGATATATCTTATTGTGGTTTTAATTTATATTTCTCTCATGGTTAGTGACCTTGAGCATCTTTTCATATGTTTACTGGCCATCTGTATTTCCTCATTGGAGAAACGCCTGTTCAGGTCTTCTGCCCATTTTTAAATTGGATCATTCGTTATTTGTTGTTGAATTGTGTGAGTTCTTTATATATTTTGGATATTAGCCCCTTATCAGATGTATCACAGGCAAATATCTTTTCCCATTCAGTCGGTTATATTTTCATTTTTTTGATGGTTTCCTTTGCTGTGCAAAAACTTTTTGGTTTTACGTAGTCCTATTTGTTTATTTTTTCCTTTGTTTCCTTGCCCTAGGAGATATATCATTAAAAAAAATTACTAATAGCAATATCAGAGAGTTTATTGCCCATGTTTTCTTCTAGAAGTTTTATGGCTTGGGGTCTCACATTTAAGTCTTTAATTCATTTTGAGTTTATTTGGTATGTGATGTAAGAAGGTAGTTCAGTTTCATTTTTTTTTTTTACGCATATCTGTTCAATTTTCCCAAAACTATTTGTTGAAGATACCGTCTTCACCCCATTGTATATTCTTCCTCCTTTGTCATAGATTAAATGACCAAAGAAGCATGGATTTATTTCTGGGCTCTCTATTCTATTCCATTGATCCATGCATCTGTTTTCATACCAGTACCATGCTGTTTTGATTCTGATAGCCTTATAGTATAGTTTGATATCAGGTACTGTGATACCTCCAAATTTGTTCTTTCTCTAGATTACCATTTCTGTTAGAATCTTTATGATTTCATGTAAATTTTTGGATTTTTTTTCTAGTTCTCTGAAAAATCCCATTGGTATTTTGATAGGAATTGCATTGATTCTATAGATTACTTTGGGTAGTATAGTCATTTTAATGGTGTGGATTCTTCCCATTTATTTGTATCTTCTTTTATTTATTTGTATCTTCTTTAATTTATTTTTTCAATGACTTATAATTTTCCAAAAACATCTTTACTTCCTTGGTTAATTTGATTCCTAGGTATTTTATTGTTTTTGATGCAATTGTAAATGGGATTGTTTTCTTAATTTCTCTTTCTGAAAGTTCATCACTGGTGTATAAAAATGCCACTGACTTCTGAATATTAATTTCGTATCCTACTACTTTATTGAATTCATTGATCAATTCTAACAGTTTTCTGGCGGAATCCTTAGTGTTCTATGTATATAGTATCATATCGTCTGCAAATAATGACAGTTTTACATCTTCCTTTCCAATTTGGATGCCTTTTATTTCTCTTTGTTGTCTGATTGCTATAATTAGGACTTCTGGTACTATGTTGAATAGAAGTGGGTGAAAGTGGGCATCCTTGTCTTGTTCCTGATCTTAAGGAAAACACTTTTAGCTTATTCCAATTGAGTATAATGTTAGCTGTAGGTTTGTCATATATAGCATTTATTATGTTGAGATGTGTTCCCTCTATTTCCTCTTTGCTGAGAGTTTTTATCATAAATGGGTGCCAGATTTTGTCAGATGCTTTTTCTGCATCTAATGATATCATCATATGATTTTTATCTTTCAATTTATTAATGTGGTGTATCACATTAATTGATTTGCGGGTACTGAACCAACCTTGCATCTTAGGAATAAATCCAACTTGATCATGGTGTACGATGCTTTTAGTGTATTGCTGAATTCAGTTTGCTAATATTTTGTTGAAGATTTTTGCATTAATGTTCATCAGGGATATTGGCCTATACATAGTTTTCCTTTCTTGTTATGTCTTTGTCTGGTTTTGGAATCAGTGCAATGGTGGGCTTGTAAAAGGATTTAGGGAGCCTTCTCTCCTCTTGAATTTTTTTGGAATAGTTTGATAAGATAGATGTTAATTCTTTGAACGTTTGGTAAAATTCACCTATGAAACCATCTGGTCCAGGACACTTGTTTTTGGAAACGTTTTGATTACTGATTTGGTTTTGTTGGTGATAATTGGTCAGTTCAGATTTTGTTTCTTCTTGACTCAGCCTTGGGAGAGTATATGTTTCTAGGAGTGTGTCCATTTCTTCCAGATTGTCCAATTTGTTGGCATATAATTGCTCATAGTATTTCCATATGATCCTGTGTATTTCTGTGGAGTCTGTAATTACTTCTCTTTTATTTCTGATTTTATTTATTTGGATCCTCTTTCTTTTTTTCTTGATGAGTCTGGTTAAGGTTTATCAAATTTGTTTATCCTTTCAAAGAACCAGCTCTTAGTTTCATTGATCTTTATATTGTTTTTCTAGACTCTATTTTATTTATTTGTTCATTTGTTTGTTTGTTTATAGAAATGATTTTTAAAAATTTCCTCCGTCTACCTCCCCCTGCTGCTTTCCCCTACCATCTGGTAACTACTAGTCCATTGTCCATGTCCATGAATCTATGTTTGTTAGTCTTGTTCATTTGTTGCTTTTAGGTTTATATCCCATATATAAGTGATACCATGTGATTTTCAACTTTTTCTCTCTGGCTTATTTTGCTTAGTGTGATTATTTCAAGGTCCATCCATGTTGTTGCAAACAGTAGAATTTCATCTCTTCTTATGGCTGAATAATATTTCATTGTGTATATGTACCACAGCTTCTTTAGCCAATCATCTATTGTAGGACACTTTGGTTGCTTGCATATCCCAGCCACTGTGAATAATGCTGCTATGAACATGGATGTCCAAATATCTTTTCGGATATGAATTTTCAAGTCTTTGGGGTAAATATCCAGTAGAGGGATTGCTGGATCATATGGTAGATCAATTCTTAGTTTTTTGAGGAACTTCCATACTGTTGTCCATAGTGGCTGTACCAATTTACAGTCTTTACCAGCATTGCATGAGGATTCCTATTTCTCCACATCCTCTCCAGCATTTGTTATTGTTTTGTTGATTATAGCTATTTTAAAAGGTGTGAAACGATATCTCATTGTGGTTTTGATTTACATTTCCCTAATAGCTAGTGATGTTGAGCATCTTTTCATATATTTGTTGGCCATTTGTATGTCCTCTAGGGAGAAATGTCTGTTCAGGTCCTCTGCCCAATTTTTGATTGGATCATTTGTTTTTTTTGTTATTACTGAGTCGTATGAGTTCTTTGTATATTTTGGATATTAGGCCCTTATTGGAGGCGTTGCTTGCAAATAAATTTTCACATTTGGATGGTTGTCTATTTACCTTGTTGATTATTCCTTTTGCTGAGCATCGTTTTAGTCTGATGTAGTCCCATTCATTTATTTTAGCTTTGACTTCCCTTGCCTTTGAGGTCAAATTCATAAAATCTTCTTTAAGTTCAAGGTCCTCGAGTTTAGTTCCTATGTTTTCTTCTATGTGTTTCATTGTTTCAAGTCTTTTATTCAGGTTCTTAATTCATTTTGAGTTAATTTTGGTGTGTGGTGATAGAGAACAGTCAAGTTTCATTCTTTTGTGTATGGCTTTCCAGTTTTCCTAGCACCATTTATTGAAGAGGCTTTCCTTTCTCCACTCTACATTTTTGGCTTTTTTTTTTGTCAAAAATTACTTGCCTATATAAATATAGGTTTACTTCTGGACTCTCAATTCCATTCCTCTTAGGACTGCTTTTGCTGTGTCCCATAGATTCTTTTAGTCATTGCGTTTTTGTTTTTATTTGTCTCTATGTATCTTTTGATTTCTTCTTTTATGTTATTATTAACCCACTTATTTTTAGTAGGATATTAGTTAGCCTCCATGTGTTTGTGTATTTTCCAGTTTTTTTCTTGTAGTTGATTTCAGTTTCATACCACCGAGTTTGGGGAAGATGCTTGATATGATTTCAGTCTTCTTAAATTTCTTGATAATTGTTTTGTGTCCTAATATGTGATCTATCCTGGAAAATGTTTCATATGCACTGAAGAAGAATGTATATTCTGCTGCTTTGGGTGACATGTTTTGAAAATAGGAATTAAATTTATCTGGTCTAGTGTATCATTTAATGCTGCCTTTTCCTTTTTGATATTCTGTCTGGAAGATCTCTCTGTTGGTTTCAATGGGGTGTTAAAGTCTCCTACAATGAGTGTGTTGGTGTTGATCGCTCCCTTTTTGTCAGTCGATAATTGCTTTATATATATAGGTGCCCCTATGTTGGGTGCATATATATTTATGGGATTATGTTCTTTTGTTGAAGTGATCCCTTTATCATTAGGTGATGTCCTTCTTTGTCTCTTATTATAGCCTTTGTTTTAAAATCTATTTTGTTTTATATAAGTATTGCCACCCCAGCTTTTTCTTTTTTCATTTCCATTTGCATGAAATATTTTTTCCATCTCTTTACTTTCAGTCTTTGTGTGTCATTTGATCTGAAGTGGATCTCTTGTAGACAGCATGTGTATGGGTCTTGTTTTCTTATCTATTCAGCTACCCTATGTTTTTCGATTAAAGCACTTAATCCATTTATATTTAAAGTGATTATCGATAAGTACATAGTTGTTGCCATTTTATTATTTGTATTTATGATTTCCCTCCTCTGTTCTTGTTTTTAAAGAAGTCCTCTTAACATTTCATATAATACTGGCTTGTTGGTGAGGAATTCTTTTAGCTTATTCCTTTCCAGGAAGTTCTTTATTTCACATTCAATTTTAATTGATAGCTTTGCTGGGTAGAATAGTCTTGGTGGTAGGTTCTTGTTTTTTATCACTTTGCATGTTTTGTGCTAGTCCCTTCTGGCCTGCAAAGTTTCCATTGAAAAATCGGCAGACATTCTTACGGGACTATCCTTGTGAGTAAGTAACTAATTATCTTTCTCTTGCTGCTTTTAAGATTCTTTCTTTGTCTTTAACTTTTGCCATTTTAATTATTATATGTCTTGGTGTGGGCTGTTTGGATTCCTCTTGTTTGGGACTCTTTGTGCTTTGTGTACTTGTATGTCTATTTCCTTTGCCAGGTTAGGGAATTTTTCCGTCATTATTTCTTCAAATAGGGTTTCAATCCTTTGCTCTCTCTCTTCACCTTCTGGTACCCCTGTGATGCAGATACTGGTATGCTTAATGTTGTCCCAGAAGTCTCTTAAACTTTTCTCATTTAAAATTTTTCTTTTCTTTTTGCTGTTTTGATTGGGTGTTTTCTGCTACCTTGTCTTCTAAATTGCTGATTTGATCCTCTGCTTCATCTAATCTACTGTTGATTCTTCCTAGTGTATGCTTCATTTTAGTTATTGTATTATTTCTGACTGGTTCTTTTTTATGATTTCTATGTCCTTTTTGATGCTATCTTTCTGTTAAAATCCTCACTGAGTTCATCTATTCTATCCCTAAGTCCATCGAGCATCCTTATAACCAGTGTTTTCAACTCAATCTCTGGTAAGTTACATGCCTCCATTTCATTTTGTTTTTTTTATGGAGTTTTCTTTTGTTTCATTTGCAGCATGTTTCTGTTTCCTCATTTTAATTGCATCTTTGTGTTTATTTTTATGTATTAGGAAGATTTGTTACATCTCTCAGTCTTGGCCAGGTCGTCTAATGTAGTAGGTGTCCTGTGTGACCCAGTGGGGCAGTCTCTCTGATCACCTGCACTGGGGGCTCTCGGTGTGTTCCATGTAGGTTGTATGTGTTCTCCTGATGTAGCTAAGCCTTGATTGCTGTTAGCATGTCAGTGGATGGTACTGACTGTTCGGCTGACTGGCTATGGGGATTGGCCATGCCACAGGGGTATGAACTACTATGTGGGGGCTGACCACACAGAGTAGGATTTGCCCAGCAAGCTTGTGTAAACCTTTGAGTGTGCCACATATGAGGCTAGTCAGGTGGTGCTCTATTGTGATTTGAAGCCAATCTCCGGGTGTGTTGGTTCTGGAGTTCCTCGGAAGGGGATTCTGTGCCGGCCAAGGGCAGCTACTGCCTTTGATTGTTCAGGCTACCTGGTAAGAGCTACAAAGCCATTTGCAGATTGTTGCTGTTCGTGCGGGATCTGGAGGCAAGTGGGAGAGACCATGCTGTGAGTTGTCCTTTACCCCCAGTACTGGGCCTAGGGAGGTTAAGCAAAAGGATCAGTGCACCTCAAGCCCTGAGGCTGCCTGCCAGCTGCCTATAAGAGTGTGCAGCTAGAAGAGCCTTTGGATGGTACGAGAGTTGGGTGGGGCAGGAATCCAGGGAGTCACCAGGGTAAAGTGAGCAGATTTCACCTGGCCAGTGCAGTTAGGTTTCATGGCAGTGTTAAATCTGCAGCTTCTTGTAAAAATCTCAGATTGCAATAAGACCAGCTGCTATCCACTTCAGGCCCACAGACACCTGTTCATGAAATTCTGTAGCTTGGGGTGGCGCTTGTGGCTCACTACCACGTTGCTCCCAGCATGCATGGCTATACAAGCTGAGGGCTGCTGCCTGCCCACCAGTGCTCCCCTCAGGGAAGGCATAAGGTGGGTTTGGCTGCCTGGGAACACCCTGCTGTGGGTAATTTGTAGGCTGGGTGGGGCAGGGTCCCAGAGAGACGTGGCTAGAGTGGGCCAATCTCACTGCGCCAGTGCAGCTTCAGGATTGGCCATGCTGGGGGAGGGATCAACACAGGCAAGATGGTGCCCATCGGTACACTACCCCAGAAGGGGACCCAACAAAGGAACATTGGTGGCTGTCCCTCCAGTTCTCGCCCCAGCAAAGACAACTCAGTCTTTCTGCATATGTCTCTTGTGCCTTCTGATCTGCTGACCCTCCGCAGGAGCCCAGGGTGAGTGTCTGCGAGAGTGTGTCTTTGCGCAGGCCCTTTAAAGGGATGGTCTGGGTTTTCAGGTTCCTTCTGTTTCACTCAGATAGCTAGAATCCCCACTATTTGCGGGCAGATTTTGTGGAAACTCCTCTTCCTGGGGCTGGAACCCTGGTCTGGGGAGCCCCTGTGTGGGGCTGGGGCCCCGTCATTCAGTCAGGGGGCCTCTGAAGCTGCACTTCCCCTCTCGCTGCTCAGCTGCCATGCGCAGGTCCTGGACCAGGCTGGTTTGCGTCTCTGCCCTTTACCAGTCTTGATGTGGCATTTTTTTATTTTTTGGAATATCTTCAGATGTATATATTATAATTAGCTAGGATTCATGTTCTCCAAGTTGATCATTTTATAATTTGGTTGTAATTTTAATGCGGCCGTGGGAGGAGGCAAACCCCGCTTTTACCTAGCCCACCATCTTGACTGGAAGCCTGGCTTGTAACATTTTCAATTAGTAGAAATTACAACCTTTAAAAATATGTCTGAGTGTATGATATGTTGGCAAATATTTGGCAGTGTAAAAGAAATATGAAACCTAAGAGTGTTTTAACTTCTAGATACCTACTATTGTATATTGTAGTGGGAAGGAATTAAATTCTCAGGTATGTTTTGTCCTTTTATACCCCAGAGAGTAATTTGCCCCTACCTTCTCATGCTAGTTCTTAAATGCTCTGCACTGGATTTGGTACCCTGTAATTATACAGACATTTTTATAACTGCATATGAAATTGATTTGCATTCAAACTGTATTCAGACTCCATATACATAAAAGAGATCCATTATGTGGATTTACTTGCTTAGAGCTCTGAATGAATCTGCAGTGTTTTTGAATCTGTACTGAATGTGCTTTGAATATAGTCTCTTGGTTAGAGATGAGATTCCTGTGCTGTTTCGTAAGCTGAGCTGCTCACCCACAATAGGACCTTGCTTTACTAAATGTCAGATGTAGAAGAATGTGGTTTCTTATTAACTGTTCTACCATGTTGTTGTACGGTAGTGATATGAAAGTATCCAGTACAATTTGTGACAAATTAGGGAGCCCTCATGGGCATTCATTGATATTAAATCTGCACTTACAACTAAAATAACAAAAATGACTGAGATATACATTTACACATTAGCTCTTTATGGCCAGAAAAGTACAAAATAACTCATCTACCATGTTTTATTGTTACCATGGTTAACCCATGGATCTCAATATTCAAAATAATAATGCTATTGCGAATTCAAATATCCAAAACAATAAGTAGTAAGGAATGTCCCAAATTACTCAGGGCATAATCATCCAGATCCTCCCTCTTGGGCTCTTTGCATCTAAGATCAGGATACACTCTTCTCTGTAGAGCTGCACAGCCAGTTCTCAGAGGGGTGCTTCCATTTGCCAGGTTATGGAAGGGTCTCATTACATCATCTGTTGTTCAGCCTTATAGGTAGAATGTTCAGCCCATTGACCCAAGGCTTAAACTTTTTCTAACCTCCTAAAATCTTTTGAATATCTGAAATTCTATGAGATTTAAAAACTTTGTTCAGATGAGATTTGCAGGAGAGTTTGTTAATTCTGGTGCAGGATAAACTTTTTTTCTCTTATTTATACCAACAAGATTTGAAATAAGGGCAGAAAAGATTATATTTTATTTTCTAACCTTTTCTTTAGGTATTGACAAAACTCAGCCCACTAACTTAGAAGACCAAATCTTTCATTTTTTAAATATTTCACTCTACATTAGAAACACAATTTTGAAAGGAAAAATTATTTCCTGTTCAATAATCTGTGATAGCTTTAAACATCTTTAGTTCTGTTTTTGTGTGCATTACTTACTGTTTACTTTATCCTTTAAATTGAATGGACATCATCATCATCATCATCATCATCATCATTTTTTTCTCAGAAGAACTTTAAAAGATACTACCCATAGAAACTCCATCAGCAGGGAATGTTCTTGCTTTGGAGGAGGTTTGGAATTGTGTAAGAAGCCAGCTTTGATTGTGCTTTCTATGCATAATTCACTCGTAGGAAAAAATAGTGTTGTTGAGTGGAAGAACACAGAAGAAAAGCCTAAATGAACCACTGGGCTGTGTTAACAGAAGACCTTTTAACTTTTAAACTCTGTTTAAATGTCAATTCCTCAGGGAAACCATTATGACCTTGTGGATTAAGTTATATTCCTTGGTTTATGTTTTCATACAACTGATAACTGATAAAAGTGACAGTTAGAACTGACTTTGTATGATCAGGGAGGTCTTGGTGTTGCTAGTAACTAGGCTGACACTCATAGTTAGGCCATGGTTTTCTCTTGTTGAACATAAACAGTTTCACAGAGCATCAACACCAGACAAGGCCATTCTCTGATCAGAGGAGATCAAGAAAAAAACACAACCACTTTGTAATTGTGCTTGAAAACGTGATGTTTTTCATGTTGAAAAATATAAATCCTAAGAAAATAATATAGTCTCAGCTCTGTTTTGGGCATTCTGATCAGTAACTTGCATCAGTGGTAAATGAAAACTTTTTACTTGACTCAGTTATGTCAATATGTATTCAAACAGCAGGATTAGGCAACTTTCTAATTAGATTTGGTGATAGAAGCCTCTCTAAATTGAGGGACACAAGATTTAATGGAGTGCCAGGCGTAAGAGTGCTATTCTGGACTCTGTGAACTTCTGGGGTTGCTAGAAACTTTTATAAAGTTACTTGTACAATATTTATGGCCAACCCACATATCTTGGACATCAACCATTTAACTGGTGAAAACTATTTCTAATATACTAGTTGGCATACTCTTGTGTAGACAAAGGCAGGAATATTTATAGCCCTTATAGTAGCCACCTCTGGAGTATAGATTTTTGATTAGAGCTTAAAAATGTTGACTTACTTCTTTGGAAGACTGATTAGAACTAATTTATGCACACTGAAATACATACATATATCACATACACAAACACATATGCATGAGCATGCACATATATGCTCATACAGATATACTACATATTTTATTCTGAAGTTAGTAAATTACAGGTATTTAACCAAAACAAAGGTGTTTGAACTTTTTAGAATACCTGAATAATTATTTTTGTTCTTAGTTTAGACCAGGGGTTCTCAAACTTATCTGCACACTGGAATCATCTAGAACATTCACAAAAAATGTTTTCAGAAATTCTGATAAAATTGGTATTGCATGCTTAGCTATAGTGATTTTTAGTATCTCTTCAGATTATTAAATTTCCATGTTCTCTGAGTATGATCCTCAGGTCAGTAACAACGGCATAATGTGGGGACTTTTTAGAAATGTAAAAGCATGGGGAGAATCCCACCAGAAAATTGAAGGGAGGAAAGAGAATGAGTTCAGGGTATCTGTTCCTCTGGTTCCGCCCAATGAAGTCACCTTCGAGTGGCCATGTTCCTCTACATGACTCACTTCCTTTCTGGGTTTTATTCAATAAGAAAGTCAAAGTCTGAAAGGTAAATGTCAAAGAATGAAAACAAGTGTTCCAATTTTCTTTTATATTACTTCAAGTATTATGAGTAGTAGGGATAGAAATCAGCCTCCAGAATATGAGATGTTAAAAGTATATTAAATGGTACAAATTCATTTTTTATATAGTTGGTTTACTCAAGATTAATACTAGTTTTCTTTTTCAAGTTCTTTGTTTTTAATTCTGTACCATGTGTATCAAAACTTAGATAATCAGAGATAACACATTAAATGATCTAGTGAGAAATGAGGGAGCTAGCACATAACATACAAAATAAAAGTAAAGAAACAATCAAAAGCCTAACTCTTATATTAATTCAGGAAAGTTTTTGGTTAGATAAACAATGAAGATTGAGCCTGGGGAGTTAGGACCAGGTTATTACAGAAAAGACAGTAAGTAATAGAGGTGCTGAGAATTAATTTTAAGTTAGAATGAGAAGACAACTATATTTTCTTATTAAAAAAACAGTAACACAAAACAGTTTTCAAAAGTAATATATGCTAATTCTGCAAACCAGAGAAATGTCAAAAACTATAAAGCTACCAATCATGATCAACCATGAAATAAAATAATCTCTTTAAATTCTTTCTGTATTTTGAAAAAAATTTTCAAATTTCTTTTTCACCTCATCATTTCTTTAGAGCACTGCATTCCCATAGAATTGTCTATGATGATGGAATTGTTCTATATCTTCTCCATCCAGTAGGGTAGCCACTAGCTACATGTGATTATTTACCACTTGTGACATGGCTGGTGACACTGAGGAATTGAATTTTTAGTTGTTTTATTTTAATTAATTTAAATTTAAGTAGCCACATGGGACTCATACCTACCTCATGGGTGGTAAGGCTCTGGATTGCTGGCCTCACTTCTGCTCTTCTCAGGTTCGGGCTTTCTCCATCATGCGGACTCACCCACTTGTTATCCACAGATGCCACAATCACATCCTGTTTTTCTGATATGTGTCTATTTCTTCCCAACCCTTCTCACTGTATTATGGATTCAATCCAATAAAGTATATAGTATCTTATTTCTGTAACACTTTAAGAGTTTGCAAAATGCTTTCACGCACATTGTTTAGTTTGGTCCTCATAATAAATACAACTATAAACTATGTTTTTCTTGCATTTTTCCCAATTGAAAGCTTCCTGACTGATATGATCAAGTAAAAAGGAGCTCATTTGAAAGACTGACACAATAAAAACACTGGTGATTCTGGGCGTTGGTTTGTAAGGTATACTTAAACTGGTTCACAGAGATAAAGCGAAAAGAATACTGAATTGGGCATAAGGAGACATATGCCTGCTATCAATGACAATAATAATAGTAATGAAGTCTTGTGTTAAACACTAACCCTATTTCAAGCCTTGTGCTAAGTGCTTTATATGCGCTAACTAGTTTAACCATCGTAGCAATCCCAGGATGATTTGCAGATGAAGACACTAAAGATTAAAGAGGTAAGTAATGTGTTCAAAATAATATACTGAAGATGTCTTGGGTATGCCCTTTACCTCTCATTGCTCATTTAATCCTCTTTAAAAATAAGTTCCTGTACAAGATAATATTTAAATTCACTTCCAGTTCTCTGTAATGTAGACAACTGGAGTGTCTAAATTAATCTGATTTTTGGCCATATTCATTCTGATATTGATGTGTATGTGTATGCGGGTATAATTTTTGGGACTGTGGAAAAATGTAGCAATCAGGAATAGAATAACTTTTGAAAATTTTATATCCCGAAACACTTTACTTTTATATTGATTTTGTTTCAAGGCAGAATATTTTCAAACTATTCTGGTTCCTTCTTGATTCTTGGGGTAAATCAGAAACTCAGAACCAGGGTCTAGTTTTGAAAATTATAATGATGGGCACAGACCTTTAAATTGGTTCCTCAGTTTCTGGGAATTTAATAATCTCAGTTAGTTATTTTACGACTTCAGCCTAGGAAGAAGGTATATTCTCTTTATAAAAAGAGTCCCCATTCCTGTTGATTTAAATATTAAAACACCTATTTCTATGATAGCAGCTATGATTTAAGTCTCTGAACTCTAAAACTCAGTTTCTTTACTTATCAAATGAAAAGCCCACTGGAGACTGTGTTGTGGAGATGACTTCAGTCTATGGACATGACACATGAATTCAAGTTTGGTTTTGTCTCCTCTAGTATTCTCTCACCTTAAAGTCAGTTCAAAATACCATGTGCATACACGCATGCACACACACACAAACACACACACACACACACGCACATGCACACGCACGCACACATGTATATACACCCTGGAACATAATTTGGGGAAGTCTATATAGTAGGCATACCTTTGTCTGTAGCTAAGAGTTTTAAGCTACAGCTTCACTAGAGTTTGGAATACATTTTGAGTTCAGCCACTGTTCATATTTCTAGCTTAGAAGTTTGAGATCTGGCTGAGAAATTCATTAAAGAAAGCAGCCAATGTTCTTTTATCACCTAATTCCTAAAAGGCTTATTTAAGAAAATAAAAAAACTGTGTTGTTCCTTATAATCTATTTTGTTCCAGGGACTAAATCTTATGTGGCCTGTATTCACTAATGCCTAAGGTTTAATGTGAAATTCCTTTAAAGTTAAAAAAAAAAAAAACACACACACACACACACAAACAAACAGTCATTTGGTGCAACATAAGCCATTACAAACTACCAAGGTTAATAAATCCACATGGCCATGCTTACCGAAGCCTGAAGTCTAAGCTGTGTGTGTCTTGGCTCACCGAAACATCTGTGTTGATGCTATGTTGGCCCCAATATTCTTTCTGAAGAAAAAGCTTTGGTTAGGTTTAATCAGTTTAACTAAAATGTGTTGAAAGCATACAAGATCCTGTGGTAGGAAATAAAATAGATCTTAATTTGTGATACTTGTATTACAACAGGAGGGTTAAAGATGCGGGGCGATTGCTTGAGGCACTAGAATTTCTCCCGTGTGCTATCAGTTATTCACTTTTGGCCCAGATAATATAAACAGTGGTGCCTCCTCAATAATCCATTTCCTCTGGGGACCAAGTCCTGACCTTGCAATATATTTGCTGGCAGTGGGACTTGGATGATATGGGTTGCCATGTTGTATCTGTGATCCTCTGTTTCTTTTACTTTGTGTTTTTTGAGATGTTTTACTTTTCTGTGGAAGTTTCTTAAGGGTTTTGAAGATAAAATGGAAGGTGGGGGAGTTGTGGAGGTGGCCAGTTGTTCAATTCTTCAAGTACCTTATAGCCACTTAACTTAAACATGCTCCACCCACCTGCCTGTGCTCACTTGCGCTCTCTCTCTCTCTCTCTCTCTCTGTATATATGTATGTATATATACACACATAGAAGTACATATGTACATATATATATATATATTCCACTTAACATGTCATTTGAAGAGAAAAATTGTGCAGCTCTGAAACATTTGAATATTACCACTAATGACATAATAATCCCTCCTTTTTTCACCTCATTAGACTTCTTGTAGGCAGTAAACAAAATATAGCTATAAAAAGACTAAAGGATCTTTAAAACATTATATAAATGAGAGTTAAGATCAGGGACCTGTATTTCTTGTTCAGTGGTGTGTCATTCAATTATTTATTTAGACATTAATTCACAAATATTTATTGAGCATCAACTATGCCATATTTTTGTGGGGCTTGAACAAGTAAACAAGAGAAGACCTAATGTATTAGTTAGGGCTGCTGTAACCAAGTACCACAGACTGAGTGACTTAACAGAAATTTTTTTTGTCTCACTGTTCTAGAGACCAGATGTTCAAGTTCAAAGGATTGTCAAGGACAGTTCCTTTTGAAGGCCGTGAGGAATAATCTGTTACATACCTCTCTCTTAGCTTGGGCTATTTGGTGCCAATCTTTGGTGTTCCTTGGCTTGTGGAAACATCACCCCAATCTCTGCCCAAGGTTTGCATGGTATTTTCTCTGTCTGAGAGTCAGTGTTCAAACTTCCCCTTTTTAAAAGGACATCAGTCATCATGAATTAGGGGCTCCTTCAATATGACCTTATCTTCACTAATTACATCTTCAGTGATCCTATTTCAAATAAGTCACATTCTGAGATTACTGGGGGTTAGGACTTCAGTATTTGAATTTTGAGGGGAAATAACTTAATCCATAACATCCACATCTACGTAATTTTAAAAGTTATAAATGAAACTAACAAGTTGTTAAATACAATATGTTCTATCCTCTTATTTTGACAGGTATACCTTTAAAAACACCTGGAAGGACAGGTTTTTTTGTCTTTCCCCAATTATAGTTGACATTCAGTATTGTTTTGTGTTAGTTTCAGGTGTATAGCATAGTGGTTAGACATTTATATAATTTACAAAGTGATTCCACCCTGCCCCCTATTAGCCTAGTGCCCACCTGGCACTATTCATAGTTGTCACAATATTATTAACTATAAGGAAGGAGAGGTTTTCATTTGGAATTCTTGGAGCTCCATGTTAGATTATGGTAGCTTCAGCAGGGCTAGCTCCTATTCTGTCCTTCTCTATGCCCTACTTTTTCTTTTTGCCCTAGACTCTCTAATGCACTGTGAGTGCCCTCATGCACATTTGTGGATATTCTTGTTGGCATATGCCAGTATTCATATACTCTGCAAGCAGTTTTCCCTCAGCCACCACTGGTGCCTAGGCATTGTTCACACTGGTGGTACAGTGTGATTTCAGGTGAATGGACCCCTCGAAGAGGCCTGAAAAGGCTGTTGAGGCAAGGAATTCTGGGGTCCTAGGTACCTAGACTATGGTCTAGAATGAGGGTTCTAGATGTGGCTATGAGTCACAACTGGAGAAGGCAGGGTCCTTTTTGGTGAGGACTTCTTTTCCCTAGAGCTGAGGCTGTACTGTCAGTGAACAAAACTGTAGTCTTGGGGTTTATTGTATAATGCAAAGAGACAAAGCTTAAATAATAAACCAAATAAATAAATAAATTGTATAGAATATTCAAACTTGATAAGTGCATAAGAAAAAATGGTAGAGCAGAGTGAGAAGGATCTGGTGTGTATCTGGGGACAGGGAAGGTTACAGTATTATATAGAGTGGTCAGGGTAAGCCTGACGGAGATGGAAACATTTGATCAAGACTTGAAAGAGGTGAGAAAGGCAAGTGGATATATGGGACAAAAGCACTTTTTTTTTTTTTTTTGATAGAAGAGGCCATCTGATGAAGATTCCAAGGGTGAAGTGTGCCTAGAGTGCCCAGGGAATGAAAAGAAGCCAGTGTTCCTTAGGTGTTATGAACACAGGAGGATATAATGGGAGTTAAAAGCAGAGAAATAGCCATTGGGAAGCCAGATCACATAGGACATTTTAAGTTTTTTTTGAAGCCTTGGGCTTTTACTCCGATTAGAAGCTCCTGCAGAGTTTTGAGCAGAAGAGTGACATGATTGTTCCAGTTGCTGTGTTGAAAATAGACTCTGAGTGGGGCAGGGTAAGCACAGAAACAAGGAGACTGTTTAGAAGAAGGGAATTGTAATCTGGGACAAAGATGATAGTAGTACCTTGGACCAGAGAGGTAGCAATGGACAGTGATGCCTGGTTGGACTTGGGATATATTTTGAAGGTGGAACCAACAAGAATTCTTGATGGATTGAATATACTGAATGGGTGTGGGGGAGTGGATCAAAGATGACATCAAGTTTTTTGCTATTTAAAACAGTTTTGGGGGGTTAGTTTTAAACATGCTGAGTTTTGAAATAGTAGGTATTCAAGGGGGGTAGCTAGTTGGCAGTTGGGTATGGAACTCTAAACTTTGGAAGGTTTCTGGGCTGGAGTTATAAAGCTGGAAATCACCAGCATACAGATGATACTGAAATCCCGTGTGACTACGTGAGGTCTTTAAGGGGTGAAGGTTGATGAAGAAGAGGAACACGGAGTGAGTCCAGGGACGCTCCAGCATTGGAGACTGTGGAGAAGAGGATGCTCCTGCAGAGAAGACTGAGAAAGAGGGGCCAGTGTCATAGAAGGGTGTGGTGTCCTGGAAGACCATGCATTGAGGAAGAGAGTTTCTGATTGTGTCAAATACTGCTGATAAGTAGGGTCAGATTAGCATTTAGCTACCTGGACATCAGTAGAGACCCTGACAAAAGTAGTTTCATTGAAGTGTTGAGGGCAAACATCTCCTTGGAATGGGTCTGAGAGAAAATTTGAGAAGCAAAACCGGAGACAGAATAGAGACAACCACTTTTGAAGAGTTCTGCTGCAAAGAGGAGAAGCAGGGCAATGTGTCAGTATTTGAAGGGGTAGTGGGATAAGGAGAAGTTTCATATACTGATTATAATATGTAATCATGAAAGATGGCTGTATGCTGAAGAAAATTATCCAGTAGAGAAGAGAAGGGAATTCCAATAATGTTTGTGAGTAGCTAAGAGGGTCTGGAATTCAATGTACAAGTTGAGAGATGGTTTTGGGTAAGAGCATGGATAGTGTTTCTATGGTAATAAGTGGGAAGATGGAACATAGAATTTGCTAGGTGGGTAGATGTGATAGTGGAATCTGTGGAGCTCTTCTTTGGACTGATTCTAGTTTCAAGTGAAACAGAAAACAAAGTCATGAGCTGAGAATGGGGATTAGGGGAGGAGGTACTGGCTTTTCAGCAGAGAGAAGGGTGTATAATCATTGACCAGCAGAAAGAGAAAGTGAATTGACTAGAAATACAAAATTAGTGCCCAGCAGTATTAATGGCTTAGTTGACTTCTATGATCATACTTTTCAATGGGACCATATCAGCCCATAGCAGGCATTCAAATATTTTCAATGAGTAAGTGTACAGACTTTACATGTTTATATAGTTATGTAGATGACCATATCAAAGAGCCTATATGGTTAAATTCAAACACACTAAAACATTGAATAAAGCAAGAGTGTAAATTTTTTTTTCCGTAATTTAAATGACAGAGATTTTAAAAAATCCTATTTAGTTATCTTAAATAATGTAGCATAGTGCCTTGAATTGTACCTGTTTTGCAGATGGACATCTGTAGGATTGTTTACTTGGGTCATTATGAGTATAAAGGTAGGTTCAGAAATAAGGAAAATACTTGATGTACAATGTAAAGAGGTTTGATCAAAGAGTTGAGTTTCAGAGTTTGAGATCTTGAAGTTAGGGGATAATAAAGTTTAAAATGTGACTCATGCCTCTGGATAGGTGAAATACAGTGATGATGAATCGATTGGTGTTAAAGAGAATAAAAAACTACAGAGAAGTTTCTTCTAAAATTAAATTTAAGAATTTCAGGCATCAATGTTTTGTTTTTCTGATATAAAGTAATATATCATTTTGTTGGAGTTTACCACTCTCCTCAATGTATAGGATTATAAGTAGTCATGCAGGTATATAGATTTCATTCAAATCTAAAAAAAAAAATCTGTTACTGATATACTTAAGTCTTGGATTAATTGATGAGAGTTATTTGCCTATGTTCCTTAGAAAATTCATTAAAAACATTGCTTTTATCTAGAGGCACACAATTAAAACAAAACATGAACATATGCTTGATTTAGAAGATGTGTTTAAATTAAATGTCCTTTTATTATTTTACACAATCATCATTCCACTTGAGGAGAAAGGACTATAAGAAATACAGATAGAGAATAAGTAACTGTAAAAGACTGATTCTGGTTTCTTTTTCTTGTGTCCTTAATATACTACACTATCTTTGATAACAAAGATGTCCTGCTCATGTGATAAAGAAGCCCAGGAGTGGAAAAAATACAAGTAGTTAATGAATAATGCATATGTTCATAGCAGGGGTCAAATTATACTGTTTCCTAGTGGGTACCATTTTTCTTCATTGAGCGGGACACTACAAAGTTGGATGTTAATTGCTCCCACAAATGTGTTTTTACTCTTCACAATTAACATTAAGACATGTCCTTGGAGCTCTGTGACTTCATCATATACCACCTAAAAAGAGAGAGAAATAATGAAAATATAAATCAGATATGCTAAATGAATCTTTTGAAAAATATTGCTTGTAATAAAAATATTTAGCTACTAATATCTTGTTCCTTGGAATGGCTAGATTAATATTCAAATCCTTCACTTTTAACTCATTCTGAGAAGCTAAAGGTTCCACTAACATAACGAAATTTAATGACAATATTTTTCTAAGAAGCTTAAAATTTATTCTGATTTCATTAATAACTGCCCATTTCAAATTTAAGACTGTAAATTATTCTCTAGGAAGAAATTTAAATACACTTCGCCTTTTAACTGTCCTTGAATTTACTGAGCAACATGGGAACTTGAACACTTTCTTTGTTCAAGGATAATGATGAAAGCAGAACAATTTCCATGGTTTCCTCACATTATTTTAATGCAGTACAACATTTTTTTTTCCTACATGTGAAGAAGCCACCCTATGGTTATTTTGTTTAAAACGGCTTAATTTTTAATTATGAAAATACGTGCTGATTAACTAAAATATGGATGAAACAAAAAAGAACAAAAAAGAAATATCTATATTTCTAACATTGGGAGATAATTACAGTTAACATTTTGCTGTTCTTTTTGTTTTCTACATGTAATCACTTGTTAAGTCTGAGCTGTAATTATGTTGTACGTTCAGTTTTGTGTCTTTATTTTTTTCACTTATAGTCATGTAACTTTTTTTTTTTAAGGGATACGTTTAACTGTATTTTATAATATGCAGGAAGGTATAGGCATTACCACCAGGAGCCTGCAGTGAGAAAGAAACTTTAAAAGTATTGTACTATCAAGAAATAAGTTATTCATTGTGAAAAGAGGGGAGCTGTGTGTAAATTCAGCATAGTTTCCAGGAAAACTCCTTAGAACACAGTTAGAAAAGGAGTTTAATATGCCCCTTCAAACTTGCTTGCTTTCTATAAACGAGTCACAAGATAGAAAGCATTCTCTACATGTGCCAAAAAGGAAGCAGAGGAAACAACTTAGGCGGAAGCCCTCTGAGTCGGTTAGAAGGCCTCCTCAGTGTGTATGGAAGTATCTTCTGATCCGTCACATGGGAACTTGCCTAACAATTATGCACCCATTAAGTTATCGATTAAATTCCATTCAAGATCTATTAGCTGCTCTGAACAATAATTCACTTATCAAGTATATAATAGTCAAGGATGTGAGATCCAATATAATATGTTTACCAAGTTTACCCTGCCTTATGCGACACTTCTGGCTACCTCCTCTTCTAGAATTGTACTCACATTCCAGACAGGAGATTATCTTTTCAGTTTCTAGGACTGCTTATTCATATTCAAATAATTCCATTTCATCTGTTGAGCTTCTCTGGGATAATAAAGGATTTTAAAGGTAGCCTTAAAAGTCTCAAAATTCTACTACTGTAATTTGTCGTCTTTCACTGCACAGGATGCCCAGCGTAGACTCCCTCCTCCCGGGCTCTTATCTTTCCAGGACTTCAGTGTAAACTCCTTTTCTGTTTCTCTATGGTGGCTCTTTTGAACTGTCTAAACTGCTCCTCATTTTCTTTCCACAAGACTTTTAGCAGATGAACCTATCTCCTATTTTACAGAGAAACAGATAAAGGAGCCTTCAAAATGTTACTGTATGTGAAGTAGAAAGATTGAATAATTCTAAGCATCAGGCCATTGGGAAAGTCTGGCTTAAGAATTCTGTGAATCACATCAATAAGCCCTAAAGATGAACTTTAAAAGAAACGTATCCATAGTTCACATTTACATGAATCTGTTGTCAATTATATGTTTTCTCATTTGCATAATGGTGATGATAATATTTACCTTTTATCATTATGAGGAAAAATAAATGAGATAATGAATACAAACCTTACTACAAAGTCTGGTACATATTAAACACTAATAAATTATAGCTGAAAAAAATCCATCAAATACACACACAAAAAAACAGTTGTTTCTTGGTATTTTGCATTAGTTGCCTGGAGAAAACATTGAGACAGACTTGAGTCTCCCAGGTATTTAGCAAGCTGAAATTCTCAAGAAATGCCCCAAGGAATTAATTGCTTTTCTGGGTAAAATAACAAACATTTGAACTCCAAAGTTTATATTACTTTATGGATATTTTTCCTTGTGTTTCATTATGCAAAAGTAATTTTCTTAAAAGTGACTGAAATTTTATAAGCATGTAATCACTGCACATCATAGATGACATACATCTATTAATTTCTCAGCTGCATCTGCAGTGTTAATAAATAGCATTCTTTTTCTTACTGTGCAATAAGTAATTAGTGGGTAATGCTAGAGAAGTACAAAAATGATTTTATTCTTTGAGACTTTTTCACCAAATGATTTAATATGTTCTGCCTTCACATAAACAGACCAAAAACGCAGTTATTTTGATTTCACTTTATCCTACTTTTTACCCATAGGCATGAGCCAAGTCTTTATTGCCTCCTGACAAATATTGAATTTTTAATTCAAAATTATTACATAAAGTAGAAAAAGGTTGTTTAAAGTAATGTCTATTAACATATATAAGCACTTTGTGATATTTGACATCAAGATCTAGTAAATAATTCTAAAGTATATTTTAATGATTACAATGGAAGAACAATAATATGGAAACCTAAGTGTATCTAGTGCCAGTGGGAAGAGGGGTGAGGAGGCAAGATGATGAAAAGAAGCATTCAAAACAATTGAGAACAGAACTCTGCGGGTAGAGAGAAGGAGGGATAACAGTATAGTTTAGTGGGGTCAATGCGGGCTTTGGAATCATGCAGTTTTGGACCTGAATCTAGTTATGTGGCCCTGGTCAAAATGTTTGATCTCAAGGCCTCAAGGTCTTTATCTACAAGTTGAATTTTCATCATGCTCTAAATATCAAAGGAGAGGACCATATGGATAACAATAGTTGTTGCTTATTGAGTATACCATATATTTAGCATTATGCTAGATTATCATACACATTCTGGAAGATATTTTAAATACATAGAATGTTCCTGTTCTGTCCTTTCTAATTTCTCCTTTATGCTTTGTACTAGGATAATATCTAAGAAAGGAATGTAATATAAAAAATACATTGACTATAATAAGATAATTCTGTTATAAGATAGAATCTGTATTTCTATTGAATGATTAAAAAAAAAAAAAGCTGCATTGCAGTTCTGAGCACCCTTATCACCAGCCCTGCTCCACCTTGAGCTCAGTCATGTCTACCATTGGGATTTGTGTATGATGGGGGTTTTCAGGGAGACTGCTGGCAAAGCCTGTTGAGACTTAACTCTGGGAAGTGTCAAGTAGACAAGCTTGGCTCTGCATGAAAGCTTTAGTATATGAAGGCTGGACACTAAAGGGACACTTGGCAATATTCTTCACTCAGCCTTTCTCAGATCTGGGTATTAGGGAGGAAAGAGTTATGAATAGAAATGGAAAGAACTGTTTCCATGAAGAGCTTTCTAAGATGTTGGTGATGCGGTGTAATAATCCCTTGTATTCCTCTAGGAGATTTATATAAAAAAGAGGGCAGGGTCATTCTCTCCCACCTCCCAGGACAATGCATGGCTTTGGCAGTTTGAGAAATTCCAGCCGTGGTGAGAAGCCAGTGTAGTAGTATTCAGGAAGCAAAGTGGGGGAGAGATAAAAACAAGGAGATGCCATGTGATAACTTACAGGGCTTCCCAGAAAACACATTAAAAGCATTGCTGAGGATGCCCAGAAATAATCGAGGGATTTGGCAAAGAGATGAGGGTTTACATCACAGCTGAGGTCAAGAGAGTAAAGCCAGAGTTAAAACTGATGTATGTTACTTCTTCTTTTGTATTTCTTAAAAAATAAATTCTCATACTGATACACAGAGAAGATTGGGAGAAAAATTAAAATATGGCATTTTTTTCCTTCATAGCTTTCTAAATTCAACCATCTTCCTTGCCAAACTCATTTATATGATGATTGTTACTATTAAAAGAGTTACTTATCCACATATTCACATTTCTGCATATTTGGATTCTGTGTAAAATTGGAGTTTGCAATGTATGGACTATGGTTTATTAAAAAATTTTACATGTGCTCAAAGTACAAATGGAATGTATTTATGATATAAGTATAGATTGATGAAGAAATTATTGCACCGATTTTTAGTCAGTAGGTCTTGAATGTGTGAGGACCCAGAAGTATTGCAAGTGATCAGAAAATTTATGGACACAACAAGCATATAATCACTATGCGTGTATATATACTACTGTTTATAATAAGACCTAAAGCTTGAAATAAATAAAACAAGTTTATTTAAACTCTCCTGAATCATTAGTGGTTTTTTGTCATTAGCTTCCTTCCATTACAAAAGCAGAAGTGCATCATTGAGTCTGAAAAGTTTCTTGATAATGAAGTGGGGGGTCTTGTACTCAAAAAGGACAGAAACTAGTGATATTGTTGGGAGGTGTATATCTCTAGCTATTGACATCATGAGATACAATAAAATGTCAAAATATCTTTAGTAAATTAGAGGTATCACCCCCATATATGCATATACATGTATGTATATATAGTCTTACATTTTATAGACACATACGTGTCACTTGTAAAACTACCCCAAATATTTAATTGTATAATCTTTTTAGAAGTAACTAAGTTTTAAGGATACTAAAAAAGATCATTTTTTTTCTAGTCCTCAAGATGTTTACAGTAAACTGTAAGAAAAAAGTGTATATGACGAAGTAAAAGATGATAAGTGTGGAGTAAGAGTCCAGGAGGTGAGAGTGATTCATTCACAGAGTCCACATTTGAAGTAAGCTTCAAGGCAGCAGTGACGGGCAGAGGGAGTGAACAATGGAATGAGCTTCATCATAGAAGTACTAGGGACGATTCAAGGAGTGACAGTCTGATGTGACTTGATATTATGGCCAAGTATAGGACACTAAAAGGGCATGAGCACACAAATGTTGACAAAAGTGCAAAAGACATTCAGTGGAAGAAGAATTCCTTTTTAACAAAGGGTACTAAAATAATGATCATTCATAGACATGAACAAACAGATCCCCATCTAAATCTTATTACTCTATTAAAAAATTAACTCAAAAATGGATAATATACTTGATAAAATGTAAAACATAAAATATTTAGAAATATATAAGGGAAAATCTTTAAGATAGTGCTCAGTGAGCAGTTCTTAGACTTGATACCAAATGCACAATCCATAAAAAGAAAAATCGATAAATTACATATCATCAAAATTAAAAATTTTTACTCTGTGAAAGGCATCATGAAAAGGAGGAAAAGACAAGCTACAAAATGGGGGGAAATATTTGTAAACCAAATATCAGATAAAGGACTAGTATTATATAAAGAATTCTCAAAACTTAACAGTAAAATGCAAACTATCCAATTAAAAATGAGCAAAGATTAACATCCAAAATATATAAAGAACTCACATAACTCAACAACAAAAAACCAATCCAATTAAAAAATAGGCAGCTACGGCCATGCTGCCCTGAACATGCCTGATCCCATCTTATCTCAGAAGCTAAGCTGGGTCAGGCCTGGTTAGTACTTGGATGGGAGACCACCTAGGAAGACTGGGTGCTGTAGGCCTAAAAAATATATATATATATAAATAAAAATAAAAAATAGGCAGAAGATCTCAATAGATATTTCTCCAAAGAGGAAATATAGATGGCTGATAGACATATGAAAAGATATTCAAGGTCACTAATCATCAGAGAAATACAAATTAAAACCACAATGAGATATCACCTCACACCTGTCAGAATGATTATTGTGTTGCCAAGGATGTGGAGAAAAGGGAACCCTCATACACTGTTGGTGGGATTGCAAATTAGTACAGCCACTATGGAAACAGTCTGGATGTTCCTCGAAAAGTTAAAAATGGATCTACCTTTTGACCCAGTAATTGCACTTCTGGGTATTTATCCAAAGAAAAGCAAAACACTAATTCGTAAAGATCTATGCATCCCTATGTTCATGACAGCACAAATTACAATATCCAAGATATGGAAGCAACTTAAATGCCCTTCAACAGACATTGGATAAGTAATGATTCATATATACAATTAATATTAGCCATAAAAAAAATGAAATCCTACCATTTGCAATGACATGGACGGACCTAGAAGTTATGTTGAGAGAAATAAGACAAAGATAAATACCATATGATTTCACTTATATGCAGAATCTAAGAAACACAAAGAACAAACTAATCAAAAACAGTCTCACAGATATGGAAAACAATCTGGTGATGGCCAGAGGGGAGAGGTTTGGGCTGGGAGAAAGGAATGAAGGGTTAAAGAAGTCCAATTAGTAGTTGATAGATGGGAATGGGGAACATGGCATAGGGAATAGAGCTAACAGTAATGTAATGGCTATGTGGTGAGCCAGAGAGAAGATAATCAGGGGGATCATTTCATAAACTACATAAATGTCTAACCAATGTACTGTATACTTGAAACTAATAATAAAATAAAATTTAAAAACCTTAATAAAATAAGCAAAGACTTATTTTCACCCAAGAGGATATACAGATAGTAAATAAGCACATGAAAAGAAGTTCAGCATCACTTGTCATTATGTAAATGAAAATTAAAACCACAGTGAGATATCACTCTATAGCTACTAAACTATAATAAAAAAAAAATGTTAACACCAGATGCTGGCAAAGATGAAGAGAAACTTGATCATTCATATATTGCTGGGGAAGTATAGAATGGTATAGAAAAAGAATATAGCAGTTTCTTGTAAAACTAAATATGCCATTACAATATACAACAATAATTACACTCTTGAACATTAATGCTAGTGCAGTTACAACTTATGCTCACACAAAAACCTATATGCCAATATTCACAGCAGCTTTGTTTGCAGTAGCCTCCAACCAGAAATAACCATAATGTTATTAATGGATGAACACTTAAAGAAACTATCATACCATGACTACTACTCAGCAATGAAAAGGAATAAACGATTGATACAGCAGCTATCTGGGTGGATCTTTAGGGAATTAAGGAGTAAAAAAAAAATCTTAAAATGTTACAAACTGAATGAGTCCATTTATATGACATCAGAAATGACGAAATTATAGAGATGGAGAACAGATGAGTAGTTGCCAGTATTTAGGGTGCATTAGAAGGAGGGAAATATCTGGCTATGGTATAAATCTAGTAGGATAGCAGCAGAAATTTTTCTAATAAAACTTTTCTGTACCTTGTGCTGCGATCACACAAATCTATACGTGTAATCAATATTATAGGACTATACACACACACATATATACAAGAGTACCCTTTTTTTGAAATCAGTGAAGTCAGTGGATTGTATTAATGTCATTTTCCTGGTTGTATTAATGTCGGTGGATTGCACTAATGTCAGTTTCCAAAGTAGCATCAATTGAAGTCAGAATCCACATTACAAAGAATTATGGGTAAAAAGAAAGTGAAGAGGTGAATGTAGGAACTGTGAGTTAATTTTTTAAAAGTTTGGAGATGACAGGGAGAGAAAGAAAAATTGGATGCTTTAGAAATGTTGAGTTGAGGAGTCTTGTTTTATAAAGATTTCCAAGTCAAAGATCCAGTGGATGAGACAGCCTTAAGAATAGCAAATAATCAACTAAGCAAGGCACAGAGCGATGAGAAAGGGTGGAATCAAGAGAATAAATGTAGGGTTTGACTTAGTAGTAGGAGGTTGAACATTCAAATTGTATAATACAAATGAAATAGAGATCTGTATCTAATATATGTTAACTAATTTAATTTGTATTTTGTACTTGTTTGTTTTTTCAAATGTGATTTTATAAATGTATTTTTATATACAGGTTAAACTATGGTAAGATTATTAGGTAAGGAAAACTAGGTGGAGAAAAGTAAGGTTAAGGAAAATAAGATGAAGTCAAGGATAATAGCAGTATGTGAAATAAGGGCCACATAGTCTGAGGCTTTTACTGGAGGCCAGCCACAATTTGAAAATTGGTTCATAAGCACTTTGAAAGTAGTATCTGTATTTTCCAGTTCCCATAGCTTCTAGAACAGTGGTTAGCACACACAGTGGCTATTTTGGGGAATGTCTTCCCTTTATGGAATAGTGCTGCCAATTACTGCAAATTTTCCATATTTGGTTGTTAAGCTGAAAATGGTAAGAAAAATACAAAGCGACTAAATAAGAGATGGATCATACTTACAATTTCATTGTAAGTGGGGTCGGTACATTTTGGAACAGATTTTGTTTTCCTCCTACGGACTTCACTGGGATATGGTAAAAGATAAAATTCAACATGTGCACTGGGCGTGGAGCCATCTGGGAGATGCTGCAAAGGAAAACGGTCATAAATATTAATGCATGTTGCTATCAAAGAAAGCAAATACATAGCTACTAAATATCTGGACCAAAGGCAGGATCAAGATTTATTACCATCACTCTATTTATAAGAAAATAAGAGAATAATCAAAAGAAATACATTATTGTTCTGAAATAACCCCAGAGTAAGTTAAAAGAGTTAAACTGTCCATCTTAAATGTTGTGTCAAAGAACTAATTTAAAAGCCCATTAAATATAATTTATTTTTTACAGTAAAAGCTAAATTTGTGTTTTTGACAGAAATGGTCAAAAGATGAATATAAACCACAAGCAGAGACAGTAATTAAGTGCCTCAGGATACTGTATACCACTTGAAAATCAAAAAACTCAAGTTTAACACATAAAATTAGATGTAGTATTTAATGATATGTATATGTATATTATATAATACTGCATTTTAAAGCAGAATTTAATGAAAACATGAAGCCTACAACTTTAATACACTTATATAATTTTTAAGATTACTTGTAATAATTTTATTATATAATTTTCCTAAAATATATTGGGTAATCCTTTTTAAATTGTGTTCTATGGAGCCCCAAAAGTCACCTAAGCAACAACTCCAAAGGGCGAGTCTCTGGACCTCCTCTTCCTATTATTTCTAACCTCTGCATGCCCCAATCTCTGCCCCCACAATTCTGGCTTCAGAACTTTTCTCCTTTTTTACCTTTTCTTATTATGAATATTTTTATTTCTTAATATATCATTTGAAAAACAAGTCCCATGTTTCAAAAATTTGGAAACTACCATATTTCAGAGAAATGGTTCAATCTTTGCAATCTCGACCATATGGAGAGTAAATGCTACTAAGGCTCTAAATCTCCGATTTAATAAAATAAGAAATGTATAATTTGAAGAAGATTATGTAAACATCAGACTTGAGGGATTAAGGGCTTATTTTGACTACATTCTATGAAATTGAAAATTTTTAACAAATATAATTTAATGCTCTGAATCACTGATATTCACATGTGAACAAACATCCAGTGCCACCCCCAACCTCATTAGCTTTAATTTTACATCTGTCTTTGGCACTCAAAAAAGCATATTGGAAAGTAAGAAACTGTGATATATATTATTATAATGCTAACTTTTATTCAGTTCTAACTCACATGGTAAAATTATTAGGAAAACTTGGTTCTTTTTATTACTCACAAATTATGTAAAACACATCTGGACACAACCATATGTCAAAATGCTAAGATCGTCAAAATTGCTGCTTTAGATGGAGCGAAGGATCCTTCCCCCACTTGAAAGCTTCTCCCAGGAGAAGGAACTCTGAAATCATGTTCTTTATGATGAACTCTTCAGTGACACAGAAGTTGCTATTAATATTCGAGAGATTTATTTTTATTTTTATTTTATTTTATTTTGTGAGAAGAATGAAGGGAGTAAAATGTTTTTGCTTTGGGTAATTCTCTCTTATTTGCTGTGGGGCCTGATTTTACCATTCCTGCAATCATTGTATATTCCAACTTAGTGGTTAGAATCATGGTTAGGGAAGTGGACTTATTATTTGCAATCTGGCCCCTCCAATTTGCTAGATATGTGGCTTTTGGCAGGTATCTTAACTTTTCAATGGATCAGTTTCCTAACCTGTTAAATGAGGATAAAGGTGATACCTATTTTATTGTATTTAAAAGGTTAAAAAAATACGTAGAGGACAGTGCCTGAAATATTCAATAAATATTTGATACTACTTTTATTTTCTTTAAACATGAATTTGCTATATGTATTGATTGGGCATGAAGATATACTAATCTACTGTGATATTTATGAGCAGAGATTTTTCAGCCTTGGCACTACTGACATTTAGGGCCAGATAATTCTTTTAATTCTTTCATGTAGGTGTTTTTCTCCTTCTAGCATCTAGAAGGTAGAGTTCCAAGATGTTGTTAAAATCAGAATCTATCTTCTGTCCCTCATCACTTCCGTCTTTCCTCATCACAATGAGATTTTCCAACTTGCTAAAATTTTATTAAATGATACTGTTTCTTTTCCCTGGTCCCTCCCTTGTCTTTGATTTTCAAATTCAAGTGTGTACCAAGATCAATATCCCGTCTTTTTGCCCCAGCTCATCTGCCACCACAGATCTTTATTCTCTTATTATAACTTTTCATGTCCTAGTCTTTCCATTTCTTCTCTTCATTTATTCTACACTTAACTGTTGTATTTAATCTTCCTATAAAGCTACTTTGATCATGTCACTTTCCTTCTCAAAACATCCAAGGATTCCCCACTCTCTGAAGAATAAACTCTTAATTACAGAAGCGGAAAAATCTTTTGCATACCAAACATCACCAAGCATTTAGCAACTCAAAGCTTGAGCTTCTATCTCCAAGTTAGTGTTCTTGACAAAGTCCTTGAATGTCCTGAAGTTTTGGTATAATAGAACAGCATAGGTTTCCATTTAAGTCAAGGGTGCATTAGATCCATGCAGTGGAATTAAGCCTGTCCTGCAGCCTTAGATGTAGGCATTGATTACTCAAGTCTTTAAGATAATGTTTTTCTAAAATAGCTGTCTTACATTATTTTATTTTTTTTTTTTCTCTTCTTACTGCACCATATCCTGCTTTTAAGGTCTCACCTAATTTATTAAAGAAATCACCAGCTGTCTCCTCATCAATACTTTTCATTTCACCCTTTGCCTTTATGTTTATGTGAATTAAATTTTACTTTAAAATGATTAAATGACCCCTATTTGTCTAAATGTCTTATCCTAGGATTTTTTACTTGGCTGTTTTTAGACTTTCACAAAGACTTAACACTTGGATATGAGGAGTCAGAAGCCTTGGGGAGACAGAGTTCTTAGTTTGACCCTTGATCTAAACAATGAGCAGTTTCCGGTGTCACTAAAGGGCACTTTCTTATTCATGATGGATTGAAGTCAAGCAGCACTAACTGCTTTCTTCCAGTACTCTGGTTAATGTTCTTACTGTGCTTAGAAGATAATGTGAAGTCCCGTAAGCTTTATTTCTGTTGCTCATACTAACTCTGAATTCTATATTTTCTAGATTTTTATGTTAAATGTTATATTCTCTGTTTTAAAAAATAGTTTCATATATGTGTTATCTTTCTTATGAGATTAGAAATTCACCAAAAGGGAGATCCATGTCCTGTTTCACACCTCCCTACCTCCACATTTCCTCTGAGCTTTGCGCCATTGGTGACCCAGACTTTACTACCCTAACCCCACCCTCAGTTCCTTATTCCTAAGCTTTCAATGGTTCTAAATCTCTAATTAAAATTTAAAAATTCTTATTTGAAATTGGGCTTTCCTTTACCTTATTTTTTTCCCTTTCATGCCCATTCTTTCTTTCTATGGTATTCCTTTTTTTTCATGGAAATCCTGTCCCTAAACTAACATAGTACTAGGTATATAGTGGACACTAACTGGTTATCAAGTGATTGAACGAATGAGGTATGTATGCAGAGTGGCTCTTTGAAAGTATTCTGTAGCTATTTGTTGAATCATTATTTATAATGCAATATAAAAACTAAGAGGTTTCCGAATGTTTTAAGATTTCATTTAGACAGTTTCTCTTATCTGTTGCAACTTTTCTTATTATAATACCAAGCAGTAAAAAACCCACTGCCAGCGAAAGTGGATGTATCTTGAGTCCCGTTTTCAAGATCTGTCCTAGGTGTTTACCCTGAACATGTAGCTGTTTGAAGGCATTTCTCTGTTAGAGCTAACTTCTTATTCATGTCGTTGGGTTTTGTGGCTGATTAGGAGTATTTGTGTTAAGGACTACTTCTTATGTCTAATATCTCAATGCTCCACTTCTAAAACTTTGACTTTATCTCATCTCTGAGATCATATTAAACAGTTAGATGCTTATTCTCTTTTATCTCCCCTCCCCACCAACTGGAGTTAGACTGGATTTGTAACATAATTTTTGTACTCATTTTCAGAATAAAACCCTGTCTCCATCTTCATTTTTACCTGGGAATTTGATTTCTAATTGCTGTCCTCCTTTTCTGAGACCTCGTTTACTCTTCTGTGATAGTCTTCCCCACCACTCTGGACTTCTACTTAACTCCTTAAAAATCTTGAGAATAAGCCCAACAAAATATTACTCTCTCCTTTTAGAAGCCATAGATAACCTGATAACTCCTTGGAAGCCTACTAAATTGTGGAGTATGAACTAAAGTCATATCTTCGTGCTAAATTACCATAACCTATCCCAACTTTATGCAAGTTTTCCCCACTCCATGCCCCCTTTTTGTAGAGTACTTGGAAGAAACAGAAATAGATTCATTGAACTTGACTGGAGAAGTGCCTAATGGGAACCTTGGAGTAAAGGCAGGGAGCTGGATCCACAGTAGCATAAACTCTTCCCTACAAAGGAAATAAACATGTCTCGCACATATGTGAGAATCAGTTATTTTTTTTTCAGGTTTTAAAAGAAGTGTCTCTTTTAAAAGGTTGGAAATGAAGGCTTTTGGATATTCTTAGCATTCACACAACTGAAGAGTGAAATATAGGAGACTCTTGACTTCGTTATTATTTTAGTATATAAAACATAAAATGTATATATGTATTATTAAATCTTTGTTTACAGTGTTGACTTCCAAATGGTATTGTTTTAGGTGTGTGAATAATTACATATACCAATTTCCTGACTTCATTTCTTGCCCCCGATTGTACACAGCATCGCAAATGGTTTTCAGTGCTACTTTTGTTGTTCTTATGGTCAGTGAGTAAAAGTATTTTTGAAAACATGGTTAATTTATCAAAACAGAGAAAAATAAAAGTAAATAGTAGCACATTGGTATAAGAACAAAGTCCAACATAAACTGTTTAGAAAGTAAATAAAACCATCTTACATTGTAGAGTAGGCCAACAATCCCTCAGTATTTTTAAATAAATGTATGAGAAAGATATTTTTCGTACATGGTAATATAATAGCTACCACAAAATAAGTATATACTTAATTTAAAACACTCTCCTTAATCCTTGAACCAGTGTTATCGTCTTAATTTTATTGAAGGGTTTTTTCTATAAGATCTCTATGCTCTTAACCACTACCTTATACTGAATCTACAAAGAATGCAAAGGAAACTGTCAGATTCAAATTGAGAGCCCTTCTAGATCAAGTTTTATTAGGAATACGATAAAGATACTTGGTTTAAAAATATCAAACACTTTGGAAGCTTCCGTAGATTAATTCAAAACTTAACTGTATTTAATAGGTTATTATCTTTTTGATGAATAATTTATGAGAGTTTTCCATTAAGTTTTTTTTATAACTTAAATGTTTCCAATCATAGGATAATATAGGCTTTGGTAGAAATCAAATGATGATTAAAATATGATGGGACTGTAAAAACCTGATGTCTATGCCAGAAACAAAACAACACAATAAAAAAAACATTTTCCTCATCTATGTGCCTTCCAAATTACAATTTCAAAACTCAGGTTAGCCGTGAAGAGGGTCTTTATACAAAATGACATTGTACGATAAAAGTACAGATGTACAGTAAAAGTACTTGTGATATGGTTTGTTGTGTGCTTCAGTAAAAGAAATGATGGAATGAGCTCTCCAGTCTTTCTATGTGTGTTGTTTAATATAGAATGGGATGATTTCAGGTCTTCATGAATTAAATTAGGATGGTTTTCTGTTTCATTTCATATCCATTCAAACCTTGACTAGAACTCTTATCATTAATAGATGAATTCCAATAATTTTTCAAAAAATCAATTTAAAAATCAAAGAACCATGTGTCTAGCACATTTCTCTGTTGGAGAACATGGAAAAATGATCAAAAATGTTTCTATCTTCAAAAAAATAACAAACTCATTTTCATGATCATCCTGACGTATGTATATCATATTGAGGTAGTTAACAACTAGAGAGAAGTCACGGTCTCATACATAGAATTTCTTTTCTGACTCAATATATACCGACTGAATTGCTGCTAAAAGTTCAGCATTCTAATTAGAGCTCCATACTTTGTTACTGGGTATCTTGTGAAGTTTGGCAAGTTTTTCTATTTCTCGGTCTTAATAACATGTAAGAAGTAAGGCTTTAAATTTCACTTGTTTTTCCTCATTTGCAAATTCTGAAAGTTGTTATGAGTTAGTTGGTAATTAAACTTTTTTTTAAATTTTATAATTACACTGAATCACTTTAAATTATTTCAAATCTCTTAACCTTTAGCCTCTATCCCTGGTGCTGAAAAAATTCTACAAATAAGAGACAGATGTTTTGTTAATGATTATTAAGGAATTGCCACAAAAAAGAGATAATATATGGGAAGATTAGATTTATAATGTTGTTATATTTGATTGTAAATTAATAATTAAGTGGTAAAATATGAGTTTTATATACCTCAAATATTTGTGTTGATCCTGTCCTATTAACCAGTGCTATCATGATTTAAATAAAGATTTATAATATGATAAACAAGTGTCAATAACCTGAGTGTTATGTCCAGTATGCTGCATTAGATAATCAGGACTGAGATATGAGGGGCTGGAATGATGAACTATATCTAACAAGGTTAAATAACAGACAATATCAAGTTCTTCTTCTAGGTCTGCAAAACTCACTCTGTAAACACAGAATATGAAAAACATGGCTTCAAAAAAGTTCTTGGGGAAACTTTAACAAAGTTATATGTGATTACAGGTTCAATATATCTATGTGCCAGAGATTGCTAGCTATAACCTCCAGTACGGTTGTTCATCTATCTATCTATCTACCTACCTACCTATCGTCTATCTATATCTCTCTATCTCTCTGTCATTATCTATCTATCTATCTATCTATCTATCTATCTATCTATCTATCTATCTATCATCTATCATCTATTATCTATCATCTATAGCTAGCTAATCTATCATCTATCTTCTGTCTATATATCATCTATCTATCTGTATCATATATGCAACTTACTTTAGATGTAAATAGGAAAAAAGGTAAAAGTAAAAGAATGAAAGAGGTATACAATGCTAACAATCAAAGAAAAACTGGATTAATTATATAAATATCTGACAAAGTATATTTAAGAGTAAAAAATATTACCATGAATAGAGAAGTTCATTTTATAATGATAAAAGGGTCAGTTCATCAAGAGGACATAATAATCTTCAATGTTCATGCAGTATTACACAAATTCACAATCACAGTTGGAAATTTTAATACTCCTCTCTTAATAATCCATACAACTAGAATACAGAAAGTCAACAAGATTGTAAAAGATTTGAACAACATAATCGACCAACACAACCTAATTGACATTCATAGAACACCCCACCCAACAAAAATTGAAACAATAGAATGAACTAAGATGATAAAAGTTTCAAAATCTGAGATAAGGCAGTGAACCAAATGAATGGTATATACGGTAAGTGTATTAATAGAGACCAAAGGAGGGAAGGATCACCAGGAGCAAGAGTGACCCCAGAACTTCAGATAGGATAAGAAGTTTAATTTGAGCCCGAGGGTTGAGTTGGATGTGGAAGGTAAATAGAAGATGAGAAGAAGTATGACAGTTAGCTAGAAAGATGTGTGTTTAGTTAACAATGAGCACACCTTCTAGAATATAATACAAATTTTGTGTTGGGGAAGGGGATATAAAAGCGGGTTATAGCTAAATTTTATAGTACCTTAAATAACAGGCTAAGGAGTTTGAAATTTATAGAGATTCTATTAAAATTTATTACTCATGACAAAGATGGAGTTTTAGGCTGTTTTATGCAAGATGAAATATAGGTAGTAGAAAATAAGGAAAGGAATATCATAGCAGCCAATCAAAATAATCCATAGATGAATTAACAGAGAATATAGAATAGGATTTTGGCAATAATAAAAGTAACAGGAAAATAAAAGTAATGTGTCAAAATATTTTTAAAAAATCATTAAAAAGTTTTGATCAGGGTTACTTGAGGGTGGTACAATGATTTTTTTGAAATCAGTAGTTTAGAATGAGAGCTGGCTGTAGCGGAAAATAGAGGACTGTAATTTAGAATTGTTCAGTTTAAAGAGATAGCAAGTTATCCATCAGACAGTTGGAAATATGTAAATTGAGTTCAAATAATTATGAAAGTAGAGATATAAATTTAGGGAGGACTCATATAATCTTTGAAGCTTCAAGGCTGAAAGATATTTATAGGAAATTAGTTTAAAGAGTTAAAGCCCTGAATCCTGGAAAATCTTCACATTTAAGGGCTAAGGGTAAGCCAACATCTGCTAAGTCACTATATTATCAAAGATCTTGGCTCATGGAAAGATCAGTTATGAGGATCATATCAATTATCATAGCTTTATAGAATAATTTATGGTTTGTTTCATTAAGAAATAATTGATAATCTTTGAGGATCAATATTTCCCTGGTAAAAACAACAATAAAACAACAAAATATCTATCTCTGGGCTGAGTACTCTTCATTACCCACTGCTTTGCATCTTATTCTTTGAAATGGGAGATCAATGTCATAATGGGTCACCTCTGGAAGAACCATTTTTTTTTTTAATTCATAGACTATATGCCAAATACAATTGATAGGATAATTGTTTAGAAAATTGGCCTTTATAAGAACTTAACATTTATTTAGATTGAAGTGCATCTAGGATGGGACGAATTTAGATTATAAAATTTGGAAGGAATTGGGATAGTCAGAGAATTTAAGTCAATTTTAAAAGGAAACACAGAACATGGTAATTTTTATATGTCAAAATTTATATGTTGCCTTCATTTGTGCTTTATTTTCACAACCTCTTTTGTTCTCTTCATAAAATCTAAATCTTGTCTCTGTTCTATTCCAACAGGCACCACAAATCAGTTGGTGCCAAGTACAGAACTCAAATTGCATGGAGAGTGTCATTTGTGGAGTAAATAGCCACTTGGGAAATGTTTCTTAAAGAATGGTCGATATATCAGAGAACTTTCTGAAATGCTCACATTTGGGAGCAGGAGAGAGGAAAACAAGTCTAGAAATGAAAGAATAGAGGAATTCATGAGACCAGAGATGTGTGTAAAACATAGAGGAAGCCATTCCAACCCACATTTACAGAATCGAAATCACTGGAAGTTATATCCAGGAATCTATATTTTAAAAACAAAACCCCCTAGGCTACACATAAATCTTAAAATTGTAAGAAAAAAATTAAATAACAAATAAAATGTAATAAAAATTTTAAACGTGTGTATATTTAGCCTGAGGTTCTTGTTGTTGTGGTTGATTTTACTTCTCTCTCTCCTCTTGATTTCATATAGTAACTTTTTTCTCCCATTTTGGGTCTTATGAAAAGATTGAACAGCAGCCAATTTGAGGTGTTTACTGCATTCCCCGATGTTAATTGTTCCTCATTTGAAATAACTTATTCTTCTATTATAGTATAAAGAACTCTGGTAGTGTGAAAATATTCAATATCAGAAGAGAGAGATTATCCTTATTAATTACTTTTAGAACCTTCTGGAATGCTCGTATTCTGGAATAGGTAGAAGAAAACAGTCTAGAAATGACACAGATTAGGAGAAATCCATGAAACCAGGAGAGACATTGTAATGCACATAGAGACATTGCACAAATCAAAGGAAGACAACATTTTAAGTGGGCTACAGTACTAAAGAGATTTTTTTAAATATTTCAAATCTAAATGATTTTTATGGTTTTTTTTGTTAAATAAACTGAAATATTATTAAAAATATCTTGACCAAGGCTCTAAATAACTGCATTACTTTGTTAGTCTCTGTTCGCTAGAATAATTATATTTTGCTCCTTTAAAAAGAAAACCTTTTAGCAGTTTTGTTTTAGCTTGTGATCTCACAGGAGGGAAGTAATTCTTTGAGCAAAGCTTCAAAGATTTAATATAAGACAAACAATTCTATTCATCAAACTTAATATTAAATAAAACTGTAGGCATAATAATTCATTTTAATATTAAAAAAATCAAACAAAACCTTTTAGTTTGATTACCTTGACATGTGAAAATACTAAAGGCTCAAAAAATAAAAAACAATTAGTTAAAACTTGAAATGAGCAAGAAAAATGTGTTGAAAATTTATAAATAGATTTTTTCTGTCCTTTTTAACTTGATGTTACCTCTGTCTTTAAATAAGCAAAAGAAATAAAATAGTAATTTAAAAGAAGCTATGAAAATGCAAGGCATAAGAACTTAGTCATGATGATTTTTGGAAGGTGAGAAAGATTGTTCACATCAGAAGTAATCTGACATTCTTTGATCTAATAAAGTATTCATTGAGCACTTATTATGTACTTAGCCCTGTTTTTGCCCCTGGGGTTACAGCAGTGATACAAGTGACAACAAATGGGGTGGTTTTGCAGTTTTACCTATGCGAGTCAGTGAGGACCTCACTGAAAAGATGACAGTAAAACCTTGTCAGGGCATGTGAGATTGAGCCGTGGAGAATTTGAGTCATGAGCCTGGGGAATAGCATTCTAGATAAACTAAGTAGGAGGTACAATCATCCTGGGGCCAAAAATGCTTTTCATATTCAAAGAACAGCAAGGAAGTCACTGAGGATGAAGTGAGTGATTGAAAGAGTCTGTAGTAGGAGATGAGGTTGGAGAGGTCAAGGGGGCCAGATTGGCAGTGTCTCAGAGATCATTATTATTAAGTACTTTGGCTTTCATTGTAAGTGATATGAGACTTCTTCCCCAAAAGGATGACAAGAGAAAAATGACAGGATCTGTTTTATTCTTAAAGGAATATTCTAGCTGCTATGTTAAGAATAGATTATAAAGAAATAAGGGCAGCCCCAGGGAAGATACATCAAGAAGCGACATCACTAATTGGGTTGAGAGGTGACAGTGGCTTGAACCAATTGTGGTAGCTCTGGATATACAATATGGTGGGATTCTGAATTTATTTTGGAGGCAGTGCTGACAGAATTTGCTGAAAAACTGAATGTAGCTTATGACAGTAAAAATGACTCTAGGGATCTTAACCTGAGCAACTAGTAGAATGAAAGTGATATTAACTGAGATGAGAAAGATTGCAAAAGAAGCAGGTTTAGGGGGGCAATAATCAGAACTTTGGTTTGGTGGTATGTTAAGTTTGCGATGCCTGTTGAACTTCTATTAGAGTTGTTGAGTAATAAGTTGTACATATAAGTCTAGATTTTAGGGAGAGTTCCAAGCTAGAGTTATAAATACAGAAGAGAAAGACATGTAAGTGGTATTTAAAGCTCCAAGGCTGAAGATAGAAAAGAGAAGTGGTCTAGGAATAAATATCATGACAATATTAAGAGACTAGGGAGAAGAGATGAACCAGCAGGCTGACCAAGAATTCAGACTCCAGAAAGTATTGTTTCATTATTCTTTTCTTTTGCAGGGCCATGGCAATGTATAGGCTCCGGTGGCCCTAAGTGTTTTTTTTTACTTTTTGTGAGGTTCATCTGATCATTATGCCATTTACTTATAACTTGATATAAATATTAAAATCTTGCTCTTCCTCACTCCTCTCCCTGCATGCCTGCATCACATTCATTTGGAATATCCTTATTGGCAGTGCATCTTCATCTGAGTGTTGAATGCATTTTTGAAAACTGTCAAAAGTAATTTGAGGATTGATCTGGTGAATAAAATAGGTGGCCAAGTTGGTTAATATTGCTTTTGATCAAATGTTAGGCATGACTGTTGAGTGACATCACCAGGTTTTCTGTGCAGTTTATATGCCGGATCTAAAAGCAGTGTCAACAGGCGTGTCCTAAAATGTTTTGAGCAATGAGAACGTTACCGGAATAAAAATTTAGTTTCCAAGAGAACCATTTTCAGTTAACTATCAAATATCATATACATATATAAGTTCCGTAAACTCGAATAACATCATTTAAAAGATTTTATCATATACATATGTACAGATACTTAAAGTCCATGAACATGATGTAGCCATAAATAATATCTAATTGAATCTTCATTTCACAGCCTGAGAACTGCTATTTTCATTTAATACAATAATCTTACCAAAAGAAATTGAAAATAATTATTTAAATGAGTAAAAATTCTACAAAAACATATTTAACAATATTTACCCAACTTTTCAAAAATTGCTGGTTGCAAACACCACAGATCTACAAACAAGCATCCTTGGATATCTGGCTAATACAAAGTTTGTAACGGATGTATCCCTGCAAATTATGCCAACTATTTGTTCACTGAACAAATATTTATTAAGTTCTAGTATGTTCAGGAGGCATGCCACGTTGAGAAGAGTTTGCTTCTTTAAATCCTTCCAAGTGCATCCAGAGAGATTTATTTGCATAAAGAAGAAAGCCAAAAGAGCGCTACTGACTTTCCCCACATCTATGAGTCTCCTCTGGAGTTTCACCATGTGCAGAACCCATTTTGACTGGAAGACTAGAGAAGCTGGTGAGGCTTAGAGTTACCCTTTCTCTACTTATTGCACCCAGACTCAGATCATTAATAACTTACCCTGTGCCACAGAAAGCTCTCTCTTAATGTCATAGCCCAATTGCTGCCCTTGGCTCTGTCTTGACTCATCCTTAGGGAGGAATGGGGTGTAATAGAGAGAGAGCAGCTTTTAGTTTTCTTTAGAAGCTAACTACAGTTATTGTTCTAGGTTCTGGGGATGCAAAGATGGAATTCCTGTCCTCTAACAATTTACAACCTTTTGATGAAAAATAAATTTCTGCGAACAATTACATCGAAATATAACTGCTATGGTGCTAGAAACTCAAGGTACACTGGTAGTCTGGGGGAAACCCCAACAGGTCTTGGCCTCACAGAGAAGGTTCTGGCACTACTCAGAGATGAGTCTGTCAGCAAGCCCGGCGTGATGAGCTAGGTGTAAATTCTTGGGACAGAGCTTTTTTTCCTTCCACTCTTAATATTCTAACTAGTTCTCCTTTCTCAAAAGCTTTTTCGCTAGATTTCCCTGACACTTCATTCTGTATGAAGTCTGATTTTTTATTTAGGACTTTCCCTGTGAAATATTTTATAGTCCGTACCCCAAGGATCATGATTATACTCAGGTAGAACATCATACTTGGTTCGTTGTTCCTTACTTACACTTGGTGGCTGGTCCCATTTCTGTCACTCATGTTGACATTATTTGCCTAATGGAGATAAGTGATTTTTACAGGTTGGTTTACATGTTTCTCATTAGATATGACAAACTTACGATGTTTTTCATGTGTTTCACTAGTATGGTCAGCTTCACATCTTCATATGATATGACCAACTGCACTTTGGGTCTGTTGTCAGGGAACTTCTCACCTGATAAAACAGTAGAATTTCAGTGGGTTAAATGAAAGTGGGTCATCACAGGATAAATTACATTTTTAAAGACTAAAACAGGACAAATAGATAATGTGTAAAAGAAACATTCTTCAGATAATACTGAAAGTATGTTACTCTTCAGAAAACTGGGTTGGCAAAAGATGAGATTTGTTTCTAATCTTCCTGAACCAATGTTTTCTCCTCACATTCCATTATTTGTTTAGATCAATACCATTATTTTCCTAATTACTTAGGCTCAGTGTCATTTTTGGCTCCAGTTTTTTCCTCAATGTTCAGTACAAGGAGCTTAAATTATTAGAGAGCATAGAGGTGGAAAGTCAGTGAATTGGAGGTTCAGGTCCCAGCACTGTACTTAAGACTGAGTCATCATGACTAAATTAATCAACTTCTGTAAAATGGAGATAATAGTTACCTACTTCAGGATACTTGAGATGATTAACTGATAAAATTCAAAAGTTTTAACAATGTAAAATCCTCCATGAATGTTTACAATTACTGATAGCCTTTCTCCGTATGTTTGCACTCATCTCTTCCTTTTTGGTTCCATAGCACCTAGTTCAGATGCATGCAGACCTTTTGCCTGAACTGAACTACTAGAACGTTCTCTTTGCCTCCTACTTGTACAGAATTACAAGTATAATCTTCTTACAGCAAATTTTATAAAATTGCTCTTTTGATCAAAGTATTATTCATAGCTTTCCATTGCTTATGAAAAAAAAAAAAAAAAGCCTGGCATTCTCACCTTGTATTGTTGCTTCTTATGTAATCCATTTTGTTCTCCACCTTTTTTATTCCGTATTGTAGTCTGTTCAGTTCTACAAAGACACTCTGCCATTTCCTCCTAGTCATTGCTTGTATTATACCCTTTTATTTGAAATGACCTCTTCCACCATATTTGGCTATTAAACTTTTACCTTTCTATAAGGCTTAATTAAAATGCAAAATAGTTTCTGTGGTTATCTCCCTCTGAACTCCCCTAGCACAGTCTTATCACTTATTGTTTATATAGTAATTATCTTACGTGTCTCAGTCTGCTTAGTGTATTACAATCTCCCTCAGATCTCTCATATATATTTCTATCTCTTGGATATATATTTATCTATGTGTGTATATATATATAGTAGATATATATTTCTTGGAGATATATATATGTGTGTGTGTGTGTGTGTGTGTATATATATAGTGTGTATATATATATATATATGTATCTCCAAGAGATAGTTATAAATTAGTACTTGCTCCATAATATCACACTAAACATTTATGTAATAAGGAAAACAACCTCAATTTTTCTTTCAAGTTATATCATTCCATTTTAATATGAGGTCTTTAGTTTTTAATTAAAATTTTCTGGTTTGTAGCCCTAGGATTAAATATAATTTACAATTTTTCTAATATTTTCCTTGGTAATTTCTGGTTGTATATTCTCTGAAGGAATTAAGAGAGAAGAAATTCATTAATAACAAGGAATTTGGCAATGTTTTCTTGTGGGCTCACTGTGGTTCACAATGAGTTTTCTGATTGTTAATCTTTGCTCTCTAATCCTCTCTAACATTTGAAAATTAAACCTAATTGGTATATTTCTTTTCCCAAAGCCTTTTACATATTTATTAAAATAGTTTACACATAAGTAAGTAATATTAATTTTATTGTTGATATGGATTATTGATATTGAAATAATTAAAATTGGTATTGAGAGTCTCTTACAACTGAAGTGGTAATTGCATAAATATAATAAAAATTTTTTCTTTAAAATATCTTGATCAAAATGATTGAGAGACATTGTGAGTTAGAGATACTATGAAATAATTCTGAATGTAGTATTGAAATTTAACTTAATTAAATTTCATAATAAAAATATGTAGTTGAACTTTTGGTATGAACATGATAAAATCCTGATGACTTTTTGATACACAATCAAAATTATATTTTCATTAAAAAACAAAAATATTATTAGATAGAATCTCAATGTGTTTAAGCAGAGGAGTTTTGATTCAAAGCTAGGAAGTTAGCATAAATTTATGCTTATGTTCTACGCTAAATCTGTCATGCAAAATTAGTAACCAGAGCATCCATTGAAACATGCTGGAGCTCAGACCCCTGTGAAAATTCAAGCTACTAGTAAGTCCTAGTAGTTATGTAGTAATAGTAGAGGTACTTAGTATTTTTAAAACTCTTACTGTGTGTGAAATGTTTTATGTACATGAACTCACAAAATCCTCACAGCAAATCTATGAAGTTTGTGTTACCTTGCTTTTACATATGAGGAAACTGAGGCATTTGTTCCAATTTCATACAGACAATGCACAGTACAAGGTTAAATGATCTTTTTTTTTTTAATTTTATTATTAGTGTCAAGTATACAGTACATTGGTTAGACATTTATATAGTTTATGAAATAATCCCCCTGATTGTTCTTTCTCTCCTCTGGCTTTACACCTAGCCATTACACTACTGCTGACTGCATTCCCTTTGCCATGCTCCCCATCCCAGTGACCATCTATCAACTAATTTGTACTTCTTTAACCCTTCACCCCTTTCTCGAGCCCTCAACTCCCTCCCCTCTAGCCATTATAAATGACCTTTAAATCTTATGTTCTCGAACATCAAGCTGTAAAGGGGCAGACAGGGGCCAATAACCTAAAGAGTTTAAATGAAAACCCAGAGAGGGAGAATTTTGAGAACAGCTTTATATGGACAAGAAGATGCTAGAATATTTTAATTTTTCTGCCCAGGTTTGTCTGGGAGATCCAATCATGCTTAATCTAACCACTGATAGTAACCCAAGAACTGTTAAAGTGTTACTGATCCTAACAATAATTGTTCTGAAATGCTTAGATGCATGGCACTACAGCAGCTAGTAAAGTGCTTATTATGCATTGTGTCCATTAATATTAAAAAAAAAACATTGCAAAATTAACTATTTTCTGATGATATTATGTTCATGATTCAAAAATGAAAATTTATTTTAAAAGTATGCAGTAAAAAATCTCCTATTCCTAATACCTATCCACCCAGTTCCCCTGCCATTATTTCATTAATTTCCCATATATTCTTCCTGTGTCCTCATGTAAGCAAATATAAATAAGTATTTTTATTTTTCCATTTTTTTCTGCAAAAGGAATAGCATATTTACTATTCTAAACAGAGATCTTGGAGATGTTTTCCTATCAACAATACAAATAATTTTAACAAATATGGTTTCATATTATACTATTATATAGAAGTATCATATTTTATTTAGCCAATTCCCCACTGATTAACAGTTTGCATTGTTCCCAGTGTTTTCCAGCTGATACAAACAGTGTTGAAATGAATAACCTTGTACGTGTGTCATTTTTTTACCTGTGCACAAATATCAGGATGAATTTCCAACAGCAGAATTGCTGGACAAAGGATATTAGCATTTGTAATTTTGACAAATGTTGCAAATTGCCTTCCATGAAGGTTGTACCAATTTGCATTACCACCAGCAGTGTATGAGAGTGCCTGCTGATTTGTAACCAAGCTTGTTAATTAAATTTTTGAATTTTTGCCAATCCGATAAATTAAAAATGGTATCAGTACAATTTTAATTTGCATTTTTCTCATGAGTGAGGTTGAGGATCCTTTCATTTGGTTAAGAGCCACTTCTATTTTCTTTTTTTGTGAATTATCTTTTTATGTTCTTTTTACAATTTTTTATTTGATTGTTGGTGTTTTTCTGACCAATTTCTAAGAGATGATTATATGTTAGATAATTCCCTTTGTCTGTGATAAATTGCAAATATTTCACCTATTTTATCATTTATCTTTGCATTTTCAAAGATTTTGCTATGGTGTTTTATATCATGCAGAATTTTTATGGCTTCTGGATTTGTAGTCATAACTCTAATAACTCATCCACAATTAAAAGGATTTTTTTCCATGTTTTCTTTGTCACAAATATGGTTTCACTATTTGCATTTCAAATCTTTCATCCATTTGGTATTTATCCTGGCATATGTGTGAAGTGTGCTATCCCAAAAATATATATTGAATTTTCCCCTACTGGTTTGGCCATATATTAAATTCCTGAATGTATTTGACTCTATATATGGACATTTTGTTATGTTCTATTTATTTATCTATTTATGCACTGACACCACATTGTTTTAATTACTGAGGCTTTGTAATGCATTTTTATATCTGGTCTTAGTCTCACCTCTTTTCTTTACTTTTGCTGTTTTCCTGGTTTTCCTTTGTTTATGAACTGCATAGTTAGCTTATCTAGTTAAAATAAATCTGTTAATATTTTTTAAAATTATATTTCAAAATGAAATTGGAACTATTTGACACCTTTATGATGTTGACTCTTCCTGTGCAAGAGCATACTATGTCTTTCCATTTGTTGAAGGCATCTTTTAAATCCCTCATGATATTTTAAAGTTTTCTTCATTTGGTCTTATATGTTTTCTGTTAAATTTATTCCTAGGTTTTTTTTTGTTTGTTTTTTTGTTTTTACCTATTACTGTAAATGGAGTCATTCTTCTATTATCTATTCTAGCTAGTTATTAGATAGATAGATAGATATGTATACATTAATTGGGTAACTGATGCCTTTATTGAATTCTCATCTTTTGTGACAGATATTTAGCTCATTCTTATTTATCTAGGTATGTGATCATATTACTGGCAGTGTTAATTTTGTCTTTTCTTTTCCAAAATTTGTGTTTCTCATTTCTTTTTATAACTCCATTTAGTCATTTCACAAATATTTATTGGCCTATTATAGACAAGACACTGTTTTAGGCCCTTGGAACAGTTCCTCTTGGCATTTGTGTAGTAGCAGGGGGAGATACAAAAAAAAAAGATAAATATAACAAATAAGTAAAATTTAGAATACGCTGAATATGACGAATGATTTAAAAAAAAAAAAAAAACCCTCGAACAGGATAAAGGTGTTAGGGGCTACCAGAATAAGGGATAGGTGCAATTTTAGATGGCATGATTGTGGTACTTCTCATTGAGAAGGTAAATATTAGCAAAGACAAGAAGAAGGTGAAGGAGTGAGCCCCATGTTGGCCAGTGCTTTCAGCACAATGTAGTGTAATCATGAAGATCACAGGCATAATGCCTTATTTTATACTTCAGTGGAAATACTTTTCTGCTGTTTCCATTATGACTGATGAAAGCTTTGGATAGCCAAGATAGATACATTTTTCTTATATTAAGGCATTGCCCATTTATTTTTATTTGAGTGTTTTATCAAGAAAGTTTATCGAAAATTTTTAAATGCCTCTTCAGGGTCTATAGAGATGACCATGTGCTTTTCTCCTTTAATCTATTAACAGGATAATATGAATTATGTACTATGTGTATTAAACAATGTTGAACCATTCTTGCATTTCTGGTAATAGTGAGTTATATTTCTTTAGTGTGTCGATAGATTATTTTGGCTACTATTTATTTAGAATATTCCATTGATATTCAGAAGTGAGAATAGCCTGCAATTGATTAATTGAGTGATTTTGCAATCCTCGTAATCCTTGAAGCTATTTGGAATAAATACTTTATGTGCTTGATAAAAGTAATATGAAAGATTTTCCTTTTCTCTGTTCTAGAATTGTTTAAATAACAGTGGAATCATCTGATTTTTAAAGGGTTGATAGAATCCCACTGGAAGTCATCTGAACATGGTACTATTTTAAAGGTAGACTTTCAAAGCTTCTTCTATTCTATCAAAATTGATCTCTTCTGGGGTGAGTAAATTGTTTTCCTAGAAAATTATTTCAGATGGACAAATTTTTTTTTTGCAAAGTTGAAAAAAGTAGTCTCTTGTATTTCTTTAATTTCATTGCTTCTTATGGTTACTTCTTGTTTCTCCTTTTATATTTTGTTTATTTGCATTTGTTTCCATTCTTTTGATTAGATTAGCTAGAGGCTTCTACTTTTGTTTACTTTTAACTTCTAGATTTATTTATTCTACCATTTTCTGTGTTCTAACTCATTTAGCTCTACTTTTATCTTTATCTATTTTTTCTGTTTGTATTCTTTTGGTTTATTTTGTGGCTCTTATTCCAATATTTCGATTTTACTCTGAGCATTGCTTTATCTTTCTCCCATGCTTTCTAACATGTGTATTTCATTATTGCTATTTTTTTGAAATTTTGCAACTTTGGTTTGTAAGTCTTTTTCACCCTAGAGTGGTTCAAGATTATTTTTTAAAATTTTCAACTTAAGTATCTTCTAGTTTTCTGAATTTTTCCAATAATTTCTCACTTTATTGTCTCATGAGTGGAGAATATGTCTATAGTATTTATATTTTTAAAAATTTGTTGAAAAAAATAAGAATAAAAATTTATTGAAATTTTTTTTGCGGCCTAATAATACATAATCTGTTTTTATGAATGTTCAATGAGCATGTAAACTGAAGAAAAATTCTCTTTTTCAGGAAAAAAGAGTCTGATATAAATGAATCAATTTTCCTTATTAAATTTTCTATTTAGTTTTTCTGTGTATCTACTTTGTTTTACCACTCAGTCTTTCATAAATCAAGAGAAGTGAATTAGAATATCCTACTACTAATGTAGTGGGTTTTTATGTATTTCTTCTTGTACGTTTCCTAACTTCTGCTTTATGTATGTTGCTGTCATATATTTGATATGTAGTCAATACTGCTCATACCTTTATTGAGAATTATACTCGTCATAGTTTAAAGTTCCTTTCCTATTAATCCAATGCTCCTTTGACTAAATTCTACCTGTTATTTATTAAGATTGTGATCTCTGGTTTCCATGTACTTGCATTTACCTAATATATATAGGCCTAATTTTAATTTTCAATCTCTTAAAAAATAATTTTGTTTTAGGTGTGTTTTTACATAAAGTATAGAGTTATGATTTAAACTTTTATTCCAACTGGAAAATTTTTTTCTTAATAGATGAGCTAAGCTCATTTATTCTTATTGACATAATAGAGACGCTTTCTCTTTGCTCTAATGGTTTTATGTTATTAAAGAGACACAACATTTTTGTTTCTATGGTTTTTAGAGAAAATTTTTTACTAAGTAATTTGTTTTTATTGTTATGTACTTGTGATACTTAGGCAAGATCTTATTTTTGTCCGTGATTACTTTTATTTAATATTCTTAGACTTTTATTTCTTTCAACAATATTTGTTTCTAATAGAAGTAAAGATAAAATTAGTGTGCAAAATCTTTCTAGCTCTACATTCATCTACAACTCAAATATATTTAATGTTGTTATCTTTCTTATTATTTCTCCAACATTCATATTACATATGCTAAGATTTTTTATTGCTCGTTTTGTTAGATTTCATTGATATCCTTTGACACCCAGTGATGAGGTAAAGTCCTCTTTCATTTTTTTCTTTTCCTTCCTACATGAGCCACAAGCAAAAGTCTAAAATAACTTTTTAATTAAAAACATGAGAGTATTGATACAATATAGCAAAATGCATAATATTTTAAAGCTTTCAACTGAGAGTTTCAAAAACAACATAATACAATTAGTTACTTCTCATTAGTCCTAGCTCTCCACTTCTTTTCCTTCCATGTGATTAAAATTTAAATTGAAAGCCTGGGTAACATACTTCAACTTATAGATAACTGATTTGGCTCTGCCTGAGTAAGTATCTAGGACATTAACCAGAGAGACCCTGCCATGGAGACTGCCTGGCTTCAAGTTCACTTTTAAATTAACATTCAAATTGGAGGTAGTGATGTGAAATAATGATTGAAAGCTCTGCTTGCAATCATTTGTAATTATCTGTGGCATCTAAACATGCTCATTAATTCATTCTCTTAACCCTGATATCTGTCGTCTTTGATTATGTTCTACTTCATTACCTATGTTATTGTTTCTATACCTTGACAAAAATCTGTCTTCTCTATGTCAAAGTTGTATTCTGGTGGAAGATGGATAATTTTGTGTGTGTATGTGGAGGTATTATTTGGCATGGGGCTATATTAATTTTGAAGGAGTATGTAGAGGATCATGTCACCAGAGGGTTAAAAGATATATATGATAAAATCCAGCAACTTTCTGGTTAGTTTAGTGTCTATAATATTTAATGTGATAATTTATAGATTATTTTTTTCCATATGATATTTCAGGAGAATTCTAGTGGTTGGGAGGCATTGAATCCCTCATATGAGGACATTTCCACATGAAATAGTGAGTGTGGAAGGAGTAACATGACTTGGATTTTGGTTTCTTCTCTCTTGCCCTTTTTATAAAAACAAGTTACGTAGGTAGAGAATATCCATGTGTCTTCCACTGTTGTTCCTTCTATTGATCATTTGTTTAGTAATTATGTATGGAGCATCTAGAGTAGGCCAGACACTGTACTAAGCCCTGGGGATACAATGGTAAAGCATACAAACTGGATTGTGCCTTCGTGGATTTCTAGTCTATGAAGAAGCACACAAGCTATAATCACCATTGCAATAAGTGTCCTGAAGAAAAACATTATAGGAGTATAAAGCAAAGAGGTGAGATCTGAAAGATGCAAAAAAAAAGGATGGAGAAGGTGGAATAGGTGTCAAATGATCCAGGCAGAGAAAATTGTATCTGTGAGGTACTGAGGAACTTGTCAAAGTTGAGGAACTGAAAAAGGACAGTAATCAAGTTGGGGAAGGGCCTGATATTAGATTGGGAATGGAAATTGGTAGGTGCCAGATTCTGCTGGGATGCCATCATGAAGATTTTAGTCTTTATCCTAAGAACAGGACCAGCTACATAATTTGTGAGGCTCAGTGAAATGAAAATACAAAATAAAAATGAAGAGTCCATTTAAAAAAAATTATTAAGAATTTCAAGACAGTGACAGCAGAGTGTTAAACCAAGTACAGGACCATTCTAAGCACCGTGCCCTATGAGACTGCACAGGCCACAGGCCCATGTAACTGACTCTGCCTAAGGGTAATGGGAAGCCAAAAAAAAAAAGTGTTAAGGAGAAGAGAGTGATGATTGGAATGGGCACCGGATAAAGATAAATTTTTTTATTGTCCAACCATGTCATGTTATGTAGTGTGTAAAGGCAAAGGAATGTTACGATCTCCCAGATCCAGGATTACCAATTATTATCAATATGATCTTTATAAGTCATGTGCCTAGACATAAGTCTTCAGAATCCATTCTCTGAATGTATTAGCAAGGGTAGTAAAATGGTGAAGTCTGGCCTTTTGCTTAAGGTCATCCTATGTAAACCAGTATTTTAATACATTTAAATAATTTTATCCTCTAAGAATGTAACAACATAAGAGCAAAGTTTCAACTAAGTGACAAAAATAGTGCTTAAAGTAAATACTGTGGTTCCAGTTTAGAACCAACTGATCCCATGACAAAGGTATTAAGAATTCAGAAGTATGAAAGGAAGTAATTTTAAAAATATAAGAAGAAACAACTTTCTGCTAATCTTTGTTGTTGTAATGATTTGCATATTCTGATTAGATGTGTTCTAATATAATAGGCTGTATTTCATACACAGCCTACCTATATTTAAAAATATCGAGAATCAAATACTTCATCTGTCATAACTGCCAAAGTAAACTATGAGTATTGCATAATGTAGTAAGAAAAAATAAAACTAGAAAATAAAGAATTCTTGAACAACCATTTTAGTTTTTGCAATAATAATTCCAATTTTTGGTGTGCATATATGTTTTAAAACACCATACAGGGAAATCCTATAAGCAAATTAAAAATTTGATAATGATTCACCATTTAACTTTTTGAAACACAAAGAAATTATTTTTTTAAGTACTTTAATGATAGAATAGAGGTCAACCTAGTACCTTTTTTTAAAGTCTTACATCTTTAGGAATCTACACCTTTATGTTTTATCTTTTTTAATTTGGTTAATTCAAATATATAAATATTAATTGTAAAAATTCTCAGGTAATAGTATTTTTAAAAAGATAATTAGATATTTGTGAATTATGATAATAAATAAGATATATTTTTGATTATAGGCATCATTCTTTTTTAGATATGTGCTATAAAATGCAAGAAATTGCTCTATTTACTAAATATTGTTCACAGTTTGGTTATATAAGCGAAGTATCTCGGTGATGTTAAATGAGTAAAATGTGAGAGGAAAGAGATATGATCCTCCTATAATAATTTAGGATTTGTGAGTATAGAGCAATGTATAGTGAGGAAGTGGGGGCCTTGATTTAAAGTTACTTTCAGCCTAAGAGAAGGAAGGTAGACACAAATATAAATATCCAATTTAATAAAAGATTACACTATGCAACCTTATCTGGTTGTATAGAACTATACACCTCAGGGGTGAGTAACTAGGATGTTGGATACAAGCAAGAGGCAATAAGCCCACAGGCCTAATCTTAAAGGTAGAGAATCAGAAGGTGGATTGGATAAAATGAAGATGGAGAGTTGCTAAGGAAGGAAGGATGAGGTCTAGCAAAATATGGGTTTGCAAGTCTATATGAGCTAAAAACCAGTATCAGTATTGGATGGCCACTGGCAATGAAATTCTATTATGAATACTTAAAATTGATAAGACATTCAAAAAGAGTCTCTGACATTATAAAATAAACAAGAAAAGTTAATTAGAATTTGCACACATTTGGCAGAGAATAGGGTGGATAATTGTGCTGGGTTAGTTTGGATCCTGTTAATAAAAGAAAGCTTCATGAGAGAGGTGGAATAATTACCACTAGATAATTCATGATCATTATTGTTACCTAATATCTTTTGTTGCTTCCTAAGATGCAACAGGAACTCCATCTCAATGTACAATTAATGAAATGAGTTAATAGTGTATTAGCACATAGTTATTGTAATCGGACAGACATATCTGAGTTTAATTTTACTTGAAGAACATATTCTAAGAGGGTAAAAAGCGTTGGAAATGGTTAGAAAAGACTGTTAAAGCCCCACTCTTAAAAAGTGATTTTTATTTGAAAATTGGAAAAAAAATAGTCGTGATAATTTTTGCACAATTATATTGAAATTCAATATTTGTTTATAGTAATAATGATGCAATTACTTGCCTAGATCCAAGGGTGATGACTCTTCAGTTGTTTGTTGCACAGGCTCAGAGAGGAAGAAACTAAGTATACAATCACTCTGAAAAACAAGACAAAATATTGCTTAACATCTTATTTATATTTATTTATTGCTCCTCTACACAGGCATATGAAAACATTGATCCCAAATATACAATTATTTGTTTTATATATATATATATATATATATACCTATTTGTTTTATATATATATATATACCTATTTGTTTTATATATATATATACATATATATATATATATATATATATATATACACACCTATGATAGATTCCATAGAGAGAAAAATATATTAGTAAGTTTATTTAGTCAATGTTATAATTTTACCCTAAGTTAAACCAATCTTTTATGAATTGGGATGTCTGATTACATTTCTTCAAGGGGCTCATGTGTGCTCTGCTCTTGAAGATTACCATAATGTTTACATTCTTGAATTTTACAATTAGGAATGAATCTCACACTTTACTTTCCTGGATAATGTGTACCCTTGGACAGGGCTTTTGGAGAAAAATTAATCTCAGTAGGACGTAGATGTTTACTTAGTGAGTAACCATTACTCTTCCAGGTTCAATTCTAGGAATGCTCACTGAGTGCTGATCACACCAATGCTAGGGGATATTAAAAACAGAAAGGTTCATAAGATGATTTCCCTCTTCAGAACATAATCTAGTGGAGGAAATAGATTATATAAAATGTTGATAATAGAAGTTTTAGTTATGAATATCTTTAGTACAGAGAAGTGAATGTGCTTCTCTATTAAATTGGAATGATCGCAAATTAACATTTAATCGGGGCTCCAAATGAATGGGCTAACAGGTGAATCTGAGAATAGGTTTTCCTTAGTGACACTAGTACATATTTTGTTTTAAGCCATTATATAACCAAAGCAGTCCTCTCCATGAGGTCCTACATTATTATCTAAAGGACACCACTAAATGATTATTTCTATTGGCTGCCATAGACGGATGTCAAAGCTGCCTGGCATTTCTCCCTGGCCACCCTTCTCTCATTCTGTGCAAAGGCTCTTTCGAACCTCCCCCAGGAAACACACACACTTCCAAATCTGACTCCTTCTCTGCTGATGATTTTGTCTCCACTTTAGAGAAAATAAAAGGCTGATGGAAACTCCTGTGTGTCCTGCCACAAACTCTATAGACTCACAAAGCCATCTTTTCTCTTTCCTTCTATTATAACGAAAGTGTTTCTCTTCCATTTGGATAAGTAAGATTGTATTCACCCCAATCCACAGTACCTCAGTGCGATCTTATTTGGAAGTAGGGTAATTGCAGGTATAATTAGCTGCTAGAATGAGGCCATATTGATGGAAGGTATGCTCCTAATCCAATATGACCAATGTTCCTCTAACAATGGGACATTTGAACACAGCTACTCATAGAGGGAAGATAATATGAAGAGATGCAGGGAGAAGGCAGCCATCTATAAACCCAGGAGAGAGGCCTGGGACAGATTCTCCCTCAGAGCCATCAGAAGGAACCAACATTGGCGACACTTCAATTTTAGACTTTCAGCTTCCAGAACTGTGAGACAATATATTTCTGTTGTTTCAGGCACCCAGTTTCTGGTATTTTATTATGGTAGCCTTAGTAAACTAAGACACTATCTGATGCTGATCCCTTCATCTGGATTCAATTCCTCCTCACCCTGTAGAATAACTCAATGTTCACCTTCTTCCTTTCTTTCTCATCAGTATAAAGTATGGTCAACTCTCTCCACTCTAGAACTAACAAACAGATGAGTCAAACCAAATAAAATATACCAACACATAAATAATATCGACAGTAATGCAGCTTTTGAGTCCTGTGTTACTTTTCTCCTCAGCAAATGAACTTATGGGAAGAGTTGTCAGCACTCATATTGGTTCCATTTCTTCAACTTCTACTCACTTTATTATCTGTCGCACTCAGGTTTCGCTACTGTCCTCTGAAAATGCTTTACCATTATTTCTAACAAACTTTCTCTTTTTTCCAAATTTGATGGGGATTTTCTTGACTTATATAAATACTCCATTTTTAGTGAAATACTCTCATCTGCTTATGATACTTACATCCTCCCAGTTTTTCTCCCATTTATTTTGCCATCTCTTAGACTTCTTTTAATGTTCCTTTCTTTTTGCTTATGATTTAAGTTCTAGTGACCCTCACTTCTAGGCCCATCTCTATCATTACTCTAGCACATTCTTTCAGGGTGATGTTGTCTTTTGGTGGCTTCTGTAATGATGCACAAATTTAAACATTTATCCTAGATATGTCTCCTGAGCCTTAGCCTTCTTTATCAAAATGCAATAAACTACTGAAGTTCAATAGCCATTTGGCTCCTTTGACTGTTCTAAAGACAATTAAAGCCAAAAAGTGCACCACTAAATGCACTTTCTTTTCCCTCAAATTGCTACTTCTCCTGTGTCCAGGCTCAAAATAATGTGTATCATTTTGGGCAATCCATTCTCCCTCATCTCACACATCAAATTGATTGTTAAGTCCTAAGGATTTTACCTCATAAATATGTCACCTATCCATTTCTTCCTTCCAGGTATACTGCCATCTTCCTAGTTCTAGCATTATCAAGTCTCATCTAAGTTATAGCAGGGATTCCCAACCATTATCCTGCTACCCTTTACTCCAATTTGTTCTCCACACTGTCAAACTAATCTTTCAGAATAAAAATCTATTAACTGCTTAAAACCTGGCAGCGGCTCCTCATTGCTCTTAAGAAAAAAGCAGTTGGTCAACTGCTTAACAAAGCTTGTAAGACCTTTTGTAATTGGGATCTTGCTCATTCCCCAATCTTCACTTATCATTATTTCTCTTCTAGTACTTTAATGCCGAATTATATTTATTTCCTCAAGTATGTCATGCTACCTCCTCATCTTTCTACATACTCCTTTCTCCATCGTTTCCACCCCTATTCACCCATTTGCCCAAGATTTACTACATGCTCTCTTTTCTACTCTTTTTAGCCCAGTCTTTGAGATATCAAGAGCAGAGATTATCATTTCTTCACTCATGCCTAATACAGCATTTCTGCTCAATAAATATTTGTTAACAGAAATAAACAGATCTGTTGACAGATATAGAATATATTGTTTTTTCTTTTAATGTAAATATGTAGCAGCTTTATACATCATTGTAAATTAAATACCAATTTTGATCTCTATGTGTTGATTTCTTGTGAGCTTATTTAATAAGAATCTATCTTCAAGAAATGTGTCTATGTTCAGGGAGCTGACCAAATCATGTTTGTTTGTTTATTTTACTATTGAAAGTTTAAAGTTAAACTTCAGTCAGTGAAGAATTTGGTGAAGGAAATTTGACTCTCTTTGCCCTTCCGACAACTAGTCAATTACTCTTCTCCAGCAACATTTTCAACCTCATCACCCAATGGTTATTAAACTTCAGAAGTAGGAAGAATATCTTCTCAGTTAATGTCTGAAATGTCACCACTCGCTAATTATTCCCTTGTGTTTATAATGTCATATCTTTGAAATCCTTGTTTGTAATTCCAGGTGTGGGTAACATATTAAATACTAATTCCTTAATGTAGCAATACTGTTTTCATTCTTGATTTGTTTCTACATGATCCAGTGTCAATGGAGAGAAAAATCAATAAAAAAATGAAGAGAGTAAAAAAAGTAATATCACTGGGTCTCAAAATAATCAATTAAAAATTTTTCTTAGATGAGCTTTACTTCTGTGCCTAACTCCCGCAGCTTTTAGCACATTGTACCACTGGATGGTTAGAAAGCTATAGAAATATTAGTGTTACAGTTGTTCTCATTAATAACCTGGCCCAATGTTTTCCACTGGATTTGTACTGACCTCCAAGAAATATGGCTACATTTAGTTGTGTAGGTTGTGCACTGAGCAACTTTAGGGTGCCATCTTTACATCTTTACATTAACTATATAATTCTACTCAGCAGGGCTCCCCATATGTAAGGGTACCAGTTACAGCAAATAACAGAGGATGCCCATGCATATTTAAAACATATAGAAAATTATTTTTTGATCTCAAATTCAAATATAACTGGGCAGCCTGCATTTTATCTAGCTACCCTACAGTATGAGGTGTTTAGAAAATGTGTGGGTGTACTTTTGGCTGTCTCAATGACTGAATGGTAAAGTTGGCAATTAGTGGGCAAGGCCACTTATCATGTCCTGAAATGTGTAGAAGATTCTTACATTATGAAGAATGTTGCTTTTCTGCTTAATTCTTCAAATTGTCATAGTTTCCCAGAGAAAAAAAAGAATGTAACTACTTTAAAAATGAGAAAACTGAACACCATATAGGACAAGTGGTTGACTAGTTGAAATTGGTACAAAAAAAAAAAAACTGATAGGGTGTGGTCAGTAAGCCCGGGCCCACCTGTGTTATCACTGCTCATGGCATACAAGTCATGAAGAGGGAATATGAGGGACACATAGAAGATGTGGCTAGAGAGGGCTTCATAGGAGTTCTAGAGCAATGGTCCCCAACCTTTTTGGCTCCAGGGACTGGTGCTCCTATGAGAATTTAATGCCTGATGATCTGAGGTGGAGCTGAGGCAGTGATGCTAGTTCTGGGGAGCTGATGCAAATACAGATGAAGTTTGCTCGCTTGCTCACCTGCCACCCATGTCCTCTGTGTGGCATGGTTCCTAACAGGCTAACAACCAGGGATCCCTGTCCCAGAGATTGTTAGTCTACTGCATAAGTTTAAAACTACTGGGATTGATGAATTTTAAGCAGAAAACATCATGATCAGATTTTGTTGCTGTTGTTGTTGTTGTTGTTGTTGTTTTGTTTTGGAGAGGTGACAGGGCAGCATTGTGGAGGAAAGAAGAAACAGCAGCCATTCTTGGAGAATGTCATCAGCAAAATTCCTCATATGCTCAACATATTGTATTTTCTGAGCCGTCCATTCTGCTTTCTTTTTAAGTCTCTAAAATAATAGTTTTGCTGTCTCTATCATTCCTTCTATAATCCTTGTCCTGGTGGTAGGGTAGGTATCCTTGCATCTCTTCACTCTTTTGACCTCCACTCTTTCTCCCTTTATAAAAGTTCCACTTTGAATATCGTATGCACTGACCATACTGCCCTCCCCCCAACCCCGATTGTTGCACTTGTCTATTGATTTCTAGGTCATTGGCATTCATTTCTTGAACATTTTATACTTCAGAACACTGTCATTTTCTCTACTAATACTCATCATAACTTACTGTTATAGTAATATTCATACAAACTATCCTTCCTTATGGCAGATTCTTTATTTTCAAACTCTTTTCTTGTCCGATGTTCTCGTTCTTCATTCTACTCAGCCACTCACTCCTGTTCCCTTGATTTTGTCTTGACCCGCGACTGAAGCCTTTCCATTATATGGATTTCTAACCTCCCAGTCTAAAACTACCATCTCTCCCCATTCCAGCTCATGCCCTCTAGTTATAAAACTCAAACCATCTGTTTACTCGAAGACCTTCTCACTGGCCCCAACCCCTTTCATATTCTCAAGTTCTTCTTTGGCCAGTTCTGATCCCATGGTTGAAATAATAACTTCTTTGCATATTCCTTTCAACTCCTTTGGCCCTCTTTCCTTTTATTTTATTATTCACTTGGCAAAATACCCAACTCTGGTTACTCTCTGCCAACTCTGCAGCTGTAAAAGGCCTGCTGAGTACTGCTGGAGATAAGAACTCAACCATGCTTGCTGGTCTTACTGTTACTTCATGCCCACTACCCTCAAGTCGGTGTTCAGGATTTTCTGGCAATTCTACACTGATCTAGTCCATTTATTCTTCTACTCTCCCACAAGACTATTTAATACTTTATCCTTAACTCAAAATGCCAACACAGTTTCCCTTTCTTTCAATATGCTAAAGGCTGGTCTTCTTGTTAAAAACACAAACAAAATAATTTTCATAAGCTTTTACCAACACAGCTGTCATCTTACCTCACTTCTACACTTTCTTCTGTTATACAGGTGGACCATCTGTGTTATAATTTGAGACTGATTTTAGCACTAGATCCCATGCTCTCTTTGTTACTCAAGGTCATCACTCTTGTCTCTGGTGAAGTCCTCATTTCTTCTTGCATCATCAAGTTTTGTTTCTTCAATGGCTCTCCCCACCAGCATACAAATATGATATAATCTACTTCAATAAACAAAATTCTTGACCTACATTTCCCTGCACACTATTTTTTTTTCCTGTTCACACTTAGAGCAGAGCTTCCATAAGAATTGTTTTCTACTTTCTATCTTAAATTTCTCTCCTCATTCTTTTTTGAACTCATCCTAGTTAGGTTTTCTCCCCTAACACTCTCATCAGACTGTTCTTACTAAATTAACCAATGATATCCATTTTGCTAAATTCAGTAGTCACTTAAGTTTTGAGCCATTAGTAACTTTTGAAACAGCTGATCATTTCTTCTTCTTTGAAATCATTTCCTCTCTTAGATTCTAGGCACTATATTCTCTGGTTTCCAACAGTGTGCTCCTTCTGTGTCTTTTGTTGATTTTTTTCTGACTTCTCAAACTTTAAAATTGATGTGCTGATGGATTTAGTCCTCAGAGTTTTTTTTTTAAACTTATATTTTCACCCTAAGTAATCTCATCTAGTCTCATGGATTTGAAAAACAATTATTTGTTGACAACTACAGGTTTTTATATTTTCATCCCCTCTTGTCTCCTCAACTCAAGACATTCAACTTTTCTTTTGCAATCTCTACTTAGAAGTCTCATAGGCAATGCACACTTAGTGTACTTGTATCCAAACTACTGATTGCTCCTGTTTCCTAATGGTTCTCCTACAGTTTTCTCTAACACAGCAAATATTCAATCAATGCAAGCTTATATGGCCATAAAGGTAGATCCTGATTGGTTAGTGCTTTTGCCCTGACAGTTGTTAAATATTTGAACCATCCCTTTTATGTAGAACATTATATATTTGGTGAATAAATTAATAAATGGTTGGAATTTGTCATGGAGACATTAAAGTTATTGGTCATTGATATCAATCATCCAGGTAAATGTGTTAGGTTATTTAAATGCTGCACGAGGTTACACACACACACACACACACACATATATACATACACATATATTTTTTTTTCTTTGCCAGGTTAGATATTTACCTAACTAATATGAGATTTTTAATATTTAATAATGTGTTTTTAAATCAGAAATGCACTCAATAAAGAGCAAATTTAAAAACCCATTGGGCAACTTTAAATTAAAACCTGTATCAGCTTATTTTGGTAAGTTCAGAGCTCTTATTAATATTTTGTTTACCAGTTATATTATGAAGTCATTTGTAATTTAAAATCATTGATTTTTTTGGAGAGTTGATCAATTAAATTTGTTGAAAACCTAAGTGTTTTGCCTACATCATTTGAGCATGTTCTGTTCTCAAAGGCCACAGAGAGTTAAAGTGCTTATAATGATCAGAAGTGATGTAACACTGAGATCAATGTTTTCTTTCTTTAAAATAATACATTTAAAATTCCCATTTATTAATGGGCTAGCCAACATCTAGAATTGGCTGCAATATTTAATTTTAGTGAGTTAAAACAGTAAGCTTAATCTATCAAACACCATGAAATGCTGTAAAAATGTGAATTTAAAACTGAATTCCCATAAGAGTTTTAAATCAAAGTTGAATGGTAATTGTAGTTTATTGCCTTCTTCATGAAGTAGCTTATCAAAATGTCCAGTTTATAATGTAGCTCAACCCATTATATTCATATTGGAGTTACATGGAAGAAAGACACTGTGAAGAATAGTGAACTTCTGAAAAATCTTTTATAATTCCCCTTCTAAAATGTCATCAACATTTTACCAGACTCTGAAAAATAATCTTGGTTTTACTGATGGTACACATATGACATTTATCCTGCCTGCGACATAATCTCAATCAGCTCCAAATAAGAAAAGAGCAATGTAGTGACAAATGTAGTAATTAACATCTGGGTTTAGCAAGCAGGGAACAAGAAACATATGCTCACTATTAAGATAGGATTTACCCATTCAGATTTATTTTGACATTTGATTTCTACTTAAAAAAAATAATGTTACTTAAACCTTAAGTGAAATCATTTTTTCTTTTAAGGGACTTGTAGAAATGAGTAACAATACCGAGAAGAGCTGAAAAATCACAATTAATATGGCTTTAAAATTTGGAAAAACGCCTGTTGTTTGTATATCTCAGCTAAACTCAAATGTGGGTACACATTTGTTTAGGTACTAAAATCATTTACTATAGCTGTTATAACATGTTCATATTGCTCTTTATACAGATCTTATTCAGTTCACAGCAGAATTCCATGATAACAGCAGAATTTAAAGAAGCAAAAGGATTTCTTGTTATCATACTATAATTTCCTTGTAGAATGAAACTATAAACATTAAAAAAAAAGAAGTTTCTATCAGTTTGAGAGAAGAGAGTAAAATGAAACAAACAGAAGCCACGTAAATATGAGACTAGGGTTTCTAAACTGATGCTTGCAATCTCATTAGAAGAGATATTGGGATAGTGTACAATTGTGGTGTACATTTATGTCTATCTCCATATACTCTGTGTAATGAGTATTGTATCAAGATCCATTACATTTCTTAGGAATAAGGAAAAGAAAAATTCAATGTAGTAAGTTATTAAAGTCTTTATGAGGCCACCAGCACATATTAACATAGAATATCGACAAAGAATTTATCTCTTTAGGGGAGCATCCGCGTCTGATTCAGCTTTCTACTTTCTAGAGTAGAATTCCCTAAACTTGGCCAGGCATCTGAATCACTTGGGTTCTCAAAAAGGAACACAGATACCTGGATATCACCTTCTACCTGTAGAACCGTCATCTCTAAGGATGGGGCTTTAGAACATATTTTTTTAAATCTTCAAAGTTATTCTGACACAGCTAATATGCCTGTGCAAACATTTAATTTTTGTTGATATGACTTTTGTTAATAACGCACTGCTTTATTTTGTAGCATAGAAAGGACAAATGAGAAATGAGATATAGGTTTTACATCTCATTGTTCTCTAAATACTCATTCTATACAATTCAATTAAATTAATTAGTGAGGTGTTACCGTACGAGGAGGTACACTTATAATACCAGCTTTATTTTGTGTAAAAATACTATGGGACAAAATAGGATTCCCTCCTTGGAAGTTCAGAATTAGAAGATGGATGACATATTCTCACTTAGAACATTTCTAGCATCTGTAATTTCATAATAGTATCTTATGTTGAATGATATTAACGCTTCTTGTTTCTTCTCCTCTCTATTTTTTTCTCACTCAAATCTGAGACCTTAATTCATTCAAGATAAAAATAATGTAGTGTTTAACAGTTCTTCAGCCTTCTTTTCTCTAATTACTGACCAGTAGATATTAAGATGACACAAAACAAGAACATCTTTTTCCTGGGCCTTTATAGTAGTACTTTAATTTAGCACATTAGGAAATGAGAAATGATGAAAACCATGAACAACATGTTTGTTGGTTTTGTTCATCTGTCTCTATGCAACAATGACTATGATGGGCAACGATATTCATTAAACCTTGCTGTACTAAATTACACCTTTGCAAGTCTTCTCTACCTGTATATATCTGACTCCTTTGCTTTCTCCTCTCGAAAACAGTAATCTGCTAACACTTGAATCCATTCTGTGGATAGATATGTTTAGGAGTTCCCTATTGATGGCCTGCTACCATATAAAGACATATCTCAATATTCATCGTAGTCACACTAGGACCAGCAATCAGAAGCCTCTGTACTTTGCACTTGCTTCTACCTAAAAAGGCCAAAGCTTGATGCTTTAATGGTTACTAGATAGTTTGTCAATTTACCTGAAAAAGTATAATGTTTAAGAGAGCTTTAGTATAATCAGTAAGGCAACCCTTGGCATGCAAAGATGATAATCCCACCCACCATTCCCTCAACTTTCTCCCTCACAGACAACTGACACACTCATGTGGCCCTTGACTATAGCATAAGTTAATGGACATGACCTTCCGAGAATGTCAGAATTAGTAAAGAAAGATCATTTTCTATCAAGCCAGAGGTCTCTGGCATGGGATTCATGTGGGGCTAAATCTGGAGTGAGGAAAAATACCAAAATTAAATTAATATTTTTTTATAACATAATTTAAATTTCTTTCAATTTTTTTCTGTTTTTTTTTTTTCCTATGAATTTTAAAACCTTTATTACTTATTTGTTTATTATGTTTTGGAAGCATGAGTTGGTTTCTTTAAAAGTTAAAACTGGTAAGATATAAGAATGAACAAGAGATCATGGCTAAATACTTTTCAGTTGCAACCTTTTAATCCCTTAGGTTTTAAAAAACAACATAAATCCTATAGATTGATATATGCTAATGATTCTGTTATTATTCATTTAACAATATTTACTTAGTATTGATAAGTTCGTAACTGTGCTATATTTGAGTAAAAATTGAATGCATATAGTTACTGAGTTGTTTAAGCTACTGAAGGAAAGCATGTAACCATAGTGGATGCTTTGTCCTTGCATCCTATCCCCCAGTTTCTATTTACTAACACCTATTTTCCCCTTAATAACAACTTGAATGCCATACTATCTGGGATGCCTTCTCCGTCTCACTTGGAATTGAGTTAAGTATATCTCCTTAAGTGCTCAGGCACTTGTCCTTTGACACAAAATAGCATCTCCAGCTGAGAGTCTGGTAACCTGGAAATAATATTGTAGCACAATGTTCTTCAGTTCACATTTGCTAAAAATCAGTAATATAATAAGATATTTGAGTACTATATTGGAAGCCAAATGCTTAGGTTGAAAATAAGCAAGTTAACTAACTATCTGAAGATGTTATAAATAGAAGAGCAAAATATAACCAAAGGAAGCAGAAGAAAGGAAATAATAAACATTAAAAAATGAAATAGAAAAATAATACAATAGAGAGGGTCAATAAATATTCCATCTCGTTCTTTGCAAAGACTAGTAAAATTCATAATCCCACGATAAGACTGATCACAAAATGACATATGTGGAGAATGGAAGAATATATGAGATCCTATAAATGTTAAAAAGTTTGTGAGAGAATACTATAAATAACTCTATGCCAATAAATTAGCAAAAATTCCTAGAGAACTATAATTTAATAGACCCAAGAAAAAATAGAAAATGTGAATTTCCCTATAACTCTTAGATAAATTAAATCTTTAGACACATATGGCTTTACAAATTAAAGAAATAAAACCAATTTATACAAATTCTTTGAAAGAGTGGGGGGGGGGAAGCAAGATTTTTTGTAACTAATAATATTATGAGGCCAGTATGTTCTTGATTCTGAAACCTGGTAAGGACATTATAACACAGAAAAGCTTCAGGCCAGTCTCTGTTTTAAACAAAACTGAAAACAAATGCTGAAGAATATGTTAAATCTAACCCAGCAGTGCATAAAAAGGATATGTCATGACCATGTGATGTTTATCCTAATAATGCAAATTTGTTTAAAATGAGAAAATCCATCAATGTAATTCACCACATTACCAGAATAAAGGAGAAAAACTATTGATTACTGGTTGATAGTCGATCAGTCCAACAGATTCAGAAAAAAATCATTTGATAAACTGAACATTTTTTTTATTGTAAAAACTACTAGGAATAGAAAGAAACTTTCTTAAAATAATAAAGATACCTACAAAAGCCTATATACTTAACGAGGAAATACTAGATACTTCTAAATATTAGGTGGCAGAATAATGCAAGCATGTCCTTCATTGCCTCTTCAGTTCAATATATATTGGAATCCCTAGAGAGTAAAAAATAGCAAAAGAAATATAATATATAATTATGGAAAGAAAAAATAAAACTTGTTGTTTGCAGACAATATGATTGTAAGTGGAAAATTCAAAACACAATACAGGTAAATTATTAAAATTAATCGTAAAGTTAGTAAGGTTGTTTGGCAAAATGTCAATATATAATATTAGGTACAAAATCAGTTGTATCTAAATATTGATGAATAAATAAAAAAGCAATTTTAAAAAGGTAATGTAAGATATCTAGTATAACAAAATATTTTAAGACCTCTATCAACCTATTATTGAGATTTAAAAAAAAGATTTAAATAGGTACACGATAATGGATTCAAAGATATTAGGATGCAGTTTTAACTTAAATCCAAGTAGGTTTTTGCATGGAATTAAAAGGTAATTTAAAAATTTCTATGGAAAAGCAAAAGTTCAAGAAGAGCCAAAAATACTATTTAAGCATAGGATGAAATAGCAGGACTTACTCTGCTAGATATCAAGATTTATTATAAAGCTATAGTAATTAAGATTGTTGGCACAAGGTAGACAAAGAAATCATTGGCATAGAATATACAGCCCTGAAGTAGACACATACCTAGATAAACACTTAAATTCCTACAAAGGTGGCACTGCAGGACAGTGAAGAAAGGGAAATCTTTAAATAGTGTTGGAACAATTCAAAATCTACAGTGAAAAAAAATCAGATGATTTTTATTTCACACCATGCACTAAAGTCTATTTCAGATAGGTTGTAGGTTTAAACGTGAAAGAAAAAACAACAGGCTTCTAGAAAATAATATAGGAACCTGTGCTTATGACATAGAGGTAGAGTATGTTCTTCTGGTCATATAGGAAAACACCAATATGTTTTACTACTACATTAAAATTAAGAGTTTCTGTTTACCAGAAGACATAATAAAGAGAATGCAGGGACAAGACACAGAGTAGAAGAAGATTATTACAGCATATTTAACTAATGAAGGACTTCTATCCAGAATATGTGAACAAATACAATAAATGAATAAAAAAATATCAAGTAATTAACAGAAAAAAGGCAAGAAACATGAACTGGCACTTCACCAAAAAGATATCAAACTGACCAAACAGCATGTGAAAAGGTGTTCGATCTCATTAATAGTTAGGAAAATACAAATTAAAAACAAAATGAGATGCACAGTCACCAGAATGGCCTAAATTAAAAACACAGAGATTACCAAGTGTAGACAAGGTTGTGGAAAATTGGAACACTTACTCATTGCAAGTGGGAGATTAAATTGGTCATTACCTATAAACGTTGAACATTAAGCATATTCTAGAATCAAGAAATTCTACTTCTAGGCATATACGACCAACATGTGTGCATTAGGAGACATGCATGTAAAAAAGTGTCCATAGAAGCATTATTTGTAATAACCCCAACTTGGAAACATTCCACATATCTATGTAGAGAGGAATCCAGAAATAAATTGTGATACATTCATGTAGTAGAATACTATACAACAATGAAAATTCAGGCAGTTTAGAGGTGGTCTGTCACTGCCTTGTTAGTTTAAACAATAGTCATTTTATTATTGTCTCTCAGTTCTGGGGTTTGACTGGGCTCACCTATGGTGTTTTCATTTGGGGTCTCTAACTAGTGGCAGTTATTTGATGGTTGGAGCTGGAGTCATTCACTCACAAGTCTATGAGGCTGATGCTGGTTGCAGGCTGGAAGCTCAGCTGGGCACCAGAACGGCTCTGTTTTTTGGACATCTCTCTATTTGATCTCTGTGTTGTTCCTCCACTTGGTAGGCTCCCATAGTGAATATCACAAGAAAACTTGGAAGAAACTGCATGGCCTTTTCTAACCTAACTTGGAAGCCACGAAGCGTCACTGCCATCAAATTCTATTTAATGAGACAATCACAAAGGCTCTCTTGGGTTCAAGGTGGGGGACATAAGCTCTCTTATTGATGGGAGGGTAGCGAAGAATTTTTACACATTTGAAACTACACATTGTTACTTGGGTCGTTCCATCGTCAATAATCCTTAAACTGTCCAATTTTCTTTTGCAGATTTTTTCTGGATACATGTTATATTTTATAGTTTAAAAGGCTACAACATAAAAAGGAACATAGCCCCAGTCTAATAAAGAGGGCCAGAATCTCCCAAAATGGTGAGGGACATTGTTATTCTTCTTATTGTTTTTAGTTCAATACTCTCTAAGGGTTACCTTTAGTGCTCAACAACCTGGCCCTGACCTTCTTGTTGGCTTTAACCTTCCTCTCACAGCTTCCTCACGAGAATGATGAGATCTAACTGAATTGTATCCTTGAATTTTTCCCTATCTCCCCATGATAGAATAATGGCTCTCCAAAAACGTCAACACCCTGTTCCCTAGAACCTGTGGATATGATACCTTACATGACAAAAGAGGCTTTGCAGATAAAGTTAAATTAAGAATTTTGAAATGGCGAGATTATCCTAGAGTATCTAGGTGGGCCTAATGTAATCACGAGGAGGGTCAGAGTTAGGGATGTGATGACAGAAGCAGAGATCAGCCTGAGCCTTTTCCAGGTAGAGTACAAGCCAGGAAAGGCAGGCAGCCTCTAGCAGGTGAAAAGCCAAGGGAATGGATGTTTTCCCTGGTGTCTGCAGAAAGAACCAGTTCACTAACACCTTGAGTTTAGTCCCATAAAACCTATATTTGGACTTCTGACCTTCAGAATGAAAAAAAAAAATAGATTTTATTGTTTTAAGCTACCAAGTTGGTGGTAATTTTTCACAGCAACAATAGAATCTAATATGATCCCCGCCCCTCCCTGCTTTTATTTCCCAGTCATTTCCTTAACTATATTGTTTGATTGTACTTGAAACACTTTTTTAGGACAACTCTTTTAAATCCTACCTGGTGTAAAGACCCAGCTCAGATGTACTCTTCTCCCTGAAATAGTCTTACCTTCGCAGTCAGAAGTAATTCTTAGTTCTCTAAAACAACAGGGCGCCTAGCAGCATTGATAGTCCACTTTTCATAAATTAGTTGAGACTAAAGTGCTCTACTTTTTTGCTGTTCTAGTTTCCTGTTCAGAGATTTTACAAATATTGGATATGCATATTTGTTAATCGACTGTAGAACAAAAAAGAATGTTATCATAAGATATAATAAAATATTTCCAGTAATAATTTATATTTTATGCAAAAATATAAAAGTAAACTGTAACATACATTTGCAACTTCATATGATCCATTCAATATCTGTTCCATGTAATGATTTAGATCTCTGAACCTTTTGTGATCTGAATTAGTAAAAGGTAAGTGCCACCAATGAGGAAACCTGTTTAAAAAGAAAAAAGTGTGCATTCATTAGTTTGAAAACTAGCCTCTGCATCTCAGATTGTTCATGAAGTTATAGTTGCATTAGATGTCAGGGCCAATGAAAACATTTAAAAAACAAAACAGAACACATGATTAATCATGAAAAATTTTTTAATATGGCTATGGTCACGTGCTATTTTAACTATGACTAATTAATACTAATTTAATCTAACATACTGAATTAATATATATGTTCCTTTTTACTGTATTTATGGCAGATCACACATTTTGTTCCTTAAATACATGTGAGTGATAATAAATACTTTCTGAAGTTAATAAATCATAAGTTTTCAAAAAGGTCAGATTTTATTGTTTCTTCTGGGTTCACTGGAGACATTTCTACACTAACTGAATTAAATAGGCTGTAAAGTGACATATGCTTCCATCTGGTCTGAGTCTTTTGGAACAAAGTATCACTTTTTCCAGGAGTCTGACTTGTAGAATTTCCTCTGTACTATCTGATGATATATCTCGATGGCTTAGACATGATTAAGACCAATTATTAGGTGGGTGACTTGTTAATGGCAATACATTTTACTGGTTAAATATATTATTTTAGGAACTGCCTGGTACTTCTTCTGACTGCAGTCTTGCTCTGACTCCTTCACACTTTTGCTTCTTTGATATAGACCTTTTCTCTAGGAAAGGAGCATGGGGCATAGTGAAGCGCTGTCAACGAACACACAAAAGTACGTGACAGCTGTGAGCCATGTCATCCACTGCTTCCTGTTGGAAATCTCAGGGAAGGCCCAAGTAATATGTTTGTGTATTAAAATAATTCTTTTATTTTAAAAGTCTCTTGCAGTTCTAAGGCTTAAATATTAAACATTTTTATCCAGATTTAGTTGTCATGAAAATTAGGACAATACACAAGTAATCAAAACATAGAAATGCACTTAATACATAGATGGATTGGGCTGGTTTTAAATACTAATTTGTGTATCTGTGGATGAATTTTCTTTTGCTAAAATAAAATGTTGATATTTTATATAAAACAGAAGATCATTAATTCTGAGGAAGATTTTCATGCCTCTGTACTCTTGGAAGGTATCCAGAACACAAATAATCTGATGTGAATATCACTTTTATATGCTGTGATTTGAATTTTATTCTTCATTATTCTAACTTTCTAATTATACTTTCTAGATTAGGTTTAGTTAATTTTCATAGGGTTTCTCTTAGTAAATTCACAAGTCAGAGGAAATCTTGCCCTCATCTTTCCTTTACATGCATTGCTGTAAGCCTTAACAACTTTGGAACTGTTAGCATACAAATATCGTTCGGGGAACATAGGACTAAATGTTCCTCTCTCCACACATTGCTTAAATAGTTTTAAAATCAATTTAGGTACCACAACCAGGCAGTAGATGTTGAGCGAAGAACAATCTTAACTAAACTGAAAATCGGGAAGAGGCATATTACAGAGTTTATTAGCACTTTTAAGGTTTTGCAAATTATCATAATATGTATTGGAGAGATAAAAGTGTTCAACAGAGAAGTTTTTGAAACAAAAAAGGACAGCTATTTAACAAGGATTAACATACTTCTAAATCATTTAGTAGTAGGGTATGATGGCAGCCACAGATGATTAATTCAATATATGCAGCCAATCTGAAATTTTTTTACTAACATTTATTCTTTCTCAGTATTCTATCATATATTTTTCTTGGTAATGCTTAAAGCCGATATTGCTTTTAAGAGTTTCTATAGTGACACTGTTCTTTCCAATTTCCTAAACATGTTCTTTTTCTAAATTTGTCAACTTCCTGATGCTTATAGAATCTGTATTTTGAAATTGCTGTGACATCTGCAAGTATAGTTTTTCATGAATGTGAACTAGTCAGTCTTCAATGTTTCACAATATCCCTCTATCCATTGATATATGTACTTAGCTTTATATTTTGGAAAGTGATTAAACCCTGAAAGCCTAGTAAAAATCCATATGTACAAAGTATGTCAGGTCATGTATGACTTTCACATTGTTAAAGGACCATTTACTTAACAAAAATCTCAGTGTAGACAAAATGACATTTGGTTTATCAATATGCACATATTGGTGCCAATATCTTAATTTCTGGAAATTTACCCTTTTAAAGTGAAGATACACTTTTGTTATATACTGAAGTCTATGATCTATATTTGGCTAATTCTAAGTGATAAATTTTAGGTTTGAACAGAAGTTATTTTTATTATTTTTTAGTTTTCTTGCATTTAATATTTTTTCCATTATAACATGAATGAAAGAAGTGATTTTTCTGGACTAGTGGTAACCAGAGTGTAGGGGATGGGGGAGGATGGAAGAGGTAGACAGAGTAAAGAGGGTCAAATATAGAGGGGTTGGAGGAAATTGAACTCTGGGTGGTAATCACACAATAGAATATATAAATGTCAAATTATAATGTACACCTGAATATTATATAGTTGATTTAATAAAAATTATCCCCAATAAACTTTAAAAAATAAAGTAATTGTTGCTAAAAATTTTTTTAAAGATTGCTTCAAAATGAGAATAACAAATTATATTTAGAAAATCCAAATTAAAGTTAGTAATTAATGACAACAAAAGTGAGTTGATTTTAATAAATTTTACTAATATACTAAGTGATGTTAAGGAATTTAATTTTGGGAGGTACAGCAAATAAATATATTAGAGTTTTTATTGCAATTACTTGTTGAAAGTGTAGATTTATCCAATTTAGTTCTGCATTTTCAATTTCAATTTTACTTTTATGGAAAAAACTAAAAAGATTAAATTTTAAAATGGGCAAATACAACAATTTTCTTGATAACTGATGAAAAAATGAAATCTGTTCTGAATTTTTCTATCTACAAAATCAGTGGCCGGAAGCAAACAGAAAATTGTAAACCTTATTCTATTTTATGAGACAAAAAGTTCTTTACTCTGAGAGCAATACAGATTCTCTGCGGGGATCAGTTCAATGGCATTGGAGTCAGAATGCTGTGTTGCCCACAAATAGAAAATCCCATAACCATAATTTTTCCTTATGTTCAAGGACAAGTACTGAAGGTAAACACTGTGGAGGACAGTGCCTTACTCTGGGAGAGTCAGTGATGCAAACTGCTTCTGAAGTTGGCTGTGAAGTTTTGAAAACTGATCAAATGATTTTTCTGTGAAGCTTGTTTCGCTGTTACTGTGCATCACCTGGATTAGATATAGCTGCAGAAAATAAATAGGCAAAAATCAAAAGACAGCAATATCAACCTGTGATATATTCTGAAAGTTGATTTTATTTAAACTAAACAAAGGAAGAATCTGCAAAAAAAGTCATCAGGAAAGCTAAGAGATGTAATTTGCAATGGCAAAATTACCTATAAACATATTACATAAAGATATCATAACCTTATGTGGTGGGAACACTGCCTAATTTCTGCTATTCTTTTCTTGTAGACACCTTAATTAGCTCTTGATTTATATTCTACCACAGGAAGGGAATGTTCTCTTTGATGGTTCTCTTCTGATAGATTTGGTTGTTACGATTTCTCCTTCGAATGTCCTCTTTAGTAGTACTTATGCTCAAACTGTAACTGGTTTTTCATTTTCATAGTAAAAGCAAATATTATGGTATCAGAAAGGATGTATAGCGTAGTAAAGGGGAGTCTGAGATGAAGTCAAATGATATTTAAATCAAGATGATTGACTTGAGACTTACATTACTAGTTTTCTTGCTGAACCCTACAATTGTCGCTCTTTGAATTGACCTGCTTGCATGCAGCATACAGGATTCCTGGGAAACATTATGAGAAGACTTGGCAGGACTTATGGCTGTCATTTGTGCAAGTGTGTGGATCAAGTTATTCAATTTAACAGGAAAACACTCCAGACTTTCCTTTATTTTCCTATAGAAATGAAAAAGAAAAGATAATGAGTTACATTTCCCTGAATTGATTCATTTATAATTTATTTCCTCATGTTTGTTAGATATGGAAGAAGTCAAGAACCGTGGATATTTATTTGGAGCCATGCTATTAAATGTTATTTTTATGAACTTTGAGTTCACATTTTGAGTTGTTAGCAAATATAAAATAAACTTTTATGGTGAAATATAAGCCTGTTATTGTAGTATTATATTTTAATTTCTTTTAGATTTGTTTTCCACTTTTAGGGATTATTTTTTTGAAATTGAATTTTAGTCTATAATTATTTAAAATAGTTTCGAAATTCCTGAAGTTAATGCTACAACAAATATGTATTTCAAGAAGCCCAACATCTATTCCTATACTCTGTATGTTGTTCCTTCCCTCTCCCTATATTTAAACATTTAAAAAAAATTATGGTTTAACTCATATTGTTTTATTTTTAATTTTTATTCTTATATTTATTTGCGTTCCTCTTTTAACTTTTTTTCAAATGTTTTATACTGTAATACTGTATCTAATATAGAAGTATTTCATATGAAATGCTTTTCACTCTATGGCCTTTTTTTGGTTTGTTGTGGTATTTCTCTGATTTTAAAGTTTTTAAAAAATTGTACTTAAGAAGGTTTGCAATTGTATTCTAATGGTATAACAAATATCTTATATATAATACCCTTTATCCTCATTGTACCCTCTTCTCCAGTGTGATTTGCGGTGTTGTCCTTTTATCCTAGTTAATATTATAAAGCAAAAAGTATGCTCATTCTACTTTTCATTTGTGCTTTCAATTCCATTTCCATTTTTAAAAAGCTATTGTATCCACATTATATTGTATCTATTCTATATACATGCAGTGCAGTCTCTGTTCTAACAATTATTAAATCTTAAACTCTCTAACAGTCCCAATGTCCACAGCTCTCCAGTCATTTTGATAATCTGAAGCTAATTCTAGTCTATATACATGCAGTACAGTCTCTGTTCTAACAATTATTAAATCTTAAACTCTCTAACAGTCCCAATGTCCACAGCTCTCCAGTCATTTTGATTATCTGAAGCTAATTCTAGTAAATTCCTCAGGAAGTACTAAAGGAAGTAACTTTCTGCGTTCTGGATATTGACAGTAATTTGTCTATAGCTTTTATACTTTAGAAGTCCCTTTGGCTAGATACAATGTTCTTGGCTCACTTTGTCTTTTTCGAGTGCCTTAGAAATATTCTATTTTCTTCTAGCATAAAGGATTACTCTCCCAAACTCTAATGGCCTACTGAACTTCTTTCCCTTATACATGCTTAGAGAAAGTTTGTTTTTCTTCAAGTCCAATAGTTTTTCTAAAATATGTTTCAGGTTTGTTATTCTTGGTATTTTTTTTTTGAACATGTATTGTGCTTTCAATATGTAATTTCAAGTCTTGATTTTTCAAGGAACTTCTTAAATTACAATATTAGTATTTATTAAAACACTAAATATACAACTTAGTTTTGATATCCCTTTATTTTGGCTTTCTTTTTCAGGGGCTCCCTTTGTATATCTGCTGGATCTTCATTGCCTTACTTTATTTCTTTTATTTTAAAAGTCTTCCTTTTTTCATCTTTTTCTCTTGAAGCATCATGTTGTATTCTTGTGTTTACCTCTATGTTCTTTCTAGTTTACTGTTTTTAAAATTATTATTTTCTATTATCTATAATTTTTTCTTGAGTTCATTCGCCTTATTCCTGCATTATTCAAAATTGTGAACTCCATAGTTCTCATATCTTCATCATTTTCTTAATTTCTTTTGGCTTAATTTGAAATATTAGGATATAGTTTATCCCTTTGTTGAGAATGTCTTTCTGGTATGCTATCGTTGTAAGGATGTACTTTTCATCTTATTTCTCTTTTTCCTATTATGATTTTGTGTAACATTCAAACATAATCCATTTTGTTTGCTCATTTTAATATATAATTAGCATTCCTGAACTTTCAGAAAGGAGCAGAGGGTTTTCAACTGTCTGAAGCTCCCTTTTCTGTTGCTTTCACATGATGATGAAAAACATTATTTCATGCTTTCTGAGATCCTTTGCTTCTCTCCTTACTCCCATTTTTTTCCCCTAGATTTTTATTTTGCTTCAATCTTAGTTTGAATTATAGTTCTTGTGGTTTCTCTTCAATGTGAGACTGTTTTCTGGAAGGGGGCTCTAGTTACCTTTGAGAATTCATAGACTTTTTAAAGCTTTTCAGATTTGCCACAGATCTTTTACCCTTCCCAGTTTTGAGTGTGTAAAAATCCCTCCCAGTTTCGGTTGTTCTCAAATTGGCTTGCTCAGCTTTTCACTGAGTACCTGTTACCTCTTTGGAGTCTTGTTCTCAGGTCAGTCAGATGACTTGTTGCTTCCTTACTTTCTTCCCATAAGATGTTGATACACAGATTTTGTAACTAAATGGTTTGCTCCTACCTGCTTATATTTTAGGGTTCTTCAGAATACCTTGTTACCTAGTTTTGTTGTAGATGTTTATAGTTTTGGAGTTTTACTACCTATTCATTCTTTTGGTTTTATGGAAGAAATTTAGGGACATTAAAAAACTTGACTTTTTATAATATATAATTTAAGCAACACAGAAGTATATTAAGTAAAATGAGAAAGTTTCCCTTCATCCTTCTTATCTGTCTACCTCTGTGTCAATATGGCGTGCTAAGTGCCCACTGAGTCCGCTCTGGCACTTGGTGACTCTATGAATGAGTGATGTCCACAATGTCCCGTCTTCAACAGCCTTGCTCAGCTATAGTAGATTCATGCCTGCGGTGTCTTCATGTCAATACTACAGTTCCTTCAATAGCTATAACTTAATAATAAGTCTTGAAATCTAGAAGTTCTTTTATTTTGTTCTTCAGGTGTTTTTTTATGATTCTAGGCCCTTTGACCACCCAAACATATTTTAGAATCAGCTTATCAAGTTCATCCTTACATATAATAAATATGTAAGGATTTTGAATAATATTGCATTGAAACCATAAATCAATTTGGGGAGAATTAATATCGCTACAGTATTGAGACATGCAATAGATGAACATGATATTTATCTCCACTCAGGTCTTGTTTTATATCTCTTTGATTTTAGAATTTTTTTTCCTGTGGAAGTTTTACATATTATTTTGTTGGATTTATTCTTCAGTTGAGCACATTTTTATATGGTAAATTATAAATGATATCTTTTCCTAAATTTTATTTTAATTAATGTTATATAAGATTTTTTTACTAAGTAATTCTTACAATATATTTGTACGATCTTTTGAAATTTATACAGACAGTCATGCCATGTAATCTGCAAATAATGATGGAGTTTTTGTCACCCTTTGACAGCTAAGATGTCCAGTTCAGTGTTAAATGTAAGTGGTGATAGCAAGGTTTGTTCTTGATCACAAAGGAAACACTTTCAATATTTTAGCATTAAGTATATCTTCTGTAGGGTTTTAGCTATAGGTTAAAGATATCTTTTCTATTTCTAGAGAGGTTTAAAAAATGAGAGATTCTAAATTTTATTAACTGCATTTTTAATATCTATTGAAGTGATCATATGTTTCCCCTTTCATTTTTTCTCTACTGAGTCTCAAATGTCTATCTTGTAACTATTTATTTTACTAAACACTTGTTATTTCAATTTTTTTTTCATTTTCTGGGATTGTTTTATTTGTTGTCTTATTCATTTGGAAAATAAAAACATAGAAAAAATTAAATATAGAGCTTGATTATTAATACAGCAGGCATTATTTTTTGCCTGACATTGATAAGAATGCGTGCAATATTTTACTTTTAAAAGTATGATTATCTAAATTTCTTTCTATTCTGAGCTTTCTAAAATTTTCCAAGAGAAATGGATGCTGGCTGTAATCAGGTACTACTTTTCTGGGTTGGCTTTTATCAAAGTTGCAATGCCTCCTTTACAACTAATGTGCCATGTCCTCAAGGTTAACAATGTAGTTCAGTAATGTTTAATAATTTCCCCCTCAATTTTATAAAACTTCAAGCCCATTAATCTTGTTCTGGTATTAGACTTTTTTGAATACATTCCAAATTTTTCCATTATTATACATCAATCTAGGCCAAAATTTGCTAAGAAAGTTAAAATATTACTCTGATCACTATTCTTTTCCACAGTGTACATTATTTCTGAAGATGTTCTTTGAATTTATAGTACAGTGTAAAACATTAATTTCTTTCCTCATCAGTCATTAAAGACACGAAGATAATAATAGGAGGATACCACTGATCATGACTTATGGGTACCCATTCATTCATTCATTCATTCAGCACATATTTACTGAACATATTTTATGTGTTAGAGTTGAAAGCTTTAGGGTGACAGCATGTACTCACTTCTCATGAAGATAGACCTGTGAACCTCACAAAAGTTTCAGCTATGTTCTTTCCTTATTCTTATAAATTGCCCAACAGTTAAGATGTAAGAATAATGGAGATGAAGGATAAATTTTTATGATAAGCCTATAGTTTCAAGGCAGACTTTCACCTAAATACGTCTCCCATCTCTCAGGTGGCAGATTAACAGGACAAAACAAATAGTGCTTTAATATGACTAAACTTGGGACTGGTGCTCCCAGAGCAGTAGATTTTAGGTCTCTGTGAGGATCTGATTTATCCAGGTGGCAGCTCTTTGGTTTATTTTACAGCATCAGCAGTATTATGCTTTGGAGCATTCTTATATTACAGATCCAAAGCAGTAGCTGGAAGGTCTAGTTCTTAACTTTTATAAAAGAAACATCTGGGCAGTCTTGATAATTCTAACATCTTGCTAGGCACCATTCTATATCCTGGGGCATACAGGTGAAGGAGAGAAATTAGATTCCTGCTCTGAGGGAGTGTATATATATATATGTGTGTGTGTGTGTGTGTGTGTGTGTGTGTGTGTGTGTGTACCCTTTGACAAGTACTGCACTAAATGCCTTATGTTAATCTTTTCATCCTTAGAGGAAAGCAGTAAAATTATTTTATCAATAGATAAGAAAGACCAAGAAAGGTAAAATGCATACTAAGGGTGACATCATCCAGAAAGTAGTATCCGAAAATTCCAACTCATGTTTATCTGACTCCAAAGTCTTTGCTCTCATCGTGCATTATTTATGATAAATAGTCTTTCAACTTTGTTTTTAAAAAGAAATAAGCTGATAGATTTAGCGTGGAATTCCCAGGTGGAACAAAGACACTTCGACAATGATCCTTTAAATTTTACACAGAAATAATGCTTGGGTAGAAGAAAATTTATGGTACTTCTTGTGGCTAGATCGAAAGGGGCCTATAGTATGCATGAAATTTCTTAAGCCTTTGGTCCTATCTTAAAAACGTATACAAATTTTATTCAACTTTATAACATATACATTTTTTATATGCTATAAATATTTTAAATTCCTTATCATCAGAAACAATTGCTACTAACAGATTTCCTTAGCTATGTTTATGTAAATGGGTAATTGAGTTTATCAGTCTCAGAAAACTGAGCTGAGTCTAGGAGATCTAATCTTCGATGTCAGGTTCAGCATCTAAGCAGATTTCTTTTTTCTCAGATGAAATACTATAATATTTTAAAATTCACATTTATATTAATATTTGACTACAAAAGGCAAAAATTTTTCATTGCTTCATGAGCCACATCAGAATAACCATTGAGGAGAGAGATGCCTAAATTGCTATAGAATGCCTGTTGAATGAAAGTTCTCAGGCAACATTTGATGGAAATTTTAACAAGAGCATATTTCAATTACCAAAATTGTTTCTATCATTGTGCAGTTTGACAAAATACTTGTTTTACTGGTCAGTCTCTCTAATAGTATCAGGGAAATATTGCTCAGGAGACCTTTTCTGTGAAGGAATTTGCATAAGAATGTTCTTATTTTACCACCGACACTATAATTTTATCATACATAAATAGAAGTTACTCATTCCCCAAGAACAAATTTCTTTATCTAGCTCTCAAACTTCATTTTCATTGCAGTGATTTTGTCATGTGCAATAAAAACATTACTTTTTAAATTTATATTGGCGTTATTGACTATCCAGCTCTGTTAGTCATTCTTAAGCATTTGCAGAGAACCATGAATTAATATAACTTTATCATAATTTCTTTTATTCTATGATGAAAAATAATAGTTTAAAGTTGAGTTTATAATCTTTGAAATATGTGACTAGTACTTCCTCATATTTAAGCCTTTAAAGTATGCTATGAAGATAATTCTTATTTTGTCAAAAATTTATTGTAGGGGGTTCAGAATGAGCCACCCCAAGATGTACCTCAGTAGTATGTGGATTATTGTGAGCTAAAGGCAACGGAGCCCCTATGGGCTCAAGAGAAACTTCTGCTCTCCACCTGAACTAGAACATTTTAAATTAGGAGCCTGACTCACAATAAGACTTAAAACCAATAATGACTTTTATCTATCTATAAGGTAGGGAAAACTAATAATTACTGAACCTGTACTCTCCCTGCAATTATCATCTGACGTCCCAAGGTACATTACCTCATCTTTAGCTCGGAATGCAATATTACCTCAATTTCCCTTTCTCTGAACCTTTCACATGGGGTCTCTGACTCTCCATATATGTGGGCTTCCCATACATATGTATGTAATTACACTTGGTTATTTTTCTCGCTAATCTATTTTATGTTTATTTGATTATTAGAACAACTGAAAGAACCTTGAGGGTAGAGGAGTTTCTGTCTCCCCAACATTATACAGGATCAATAAGTACTCTAACCCATATTTTTTAACCAAAACATTAGTACTCCAAAATGAACTCAATGAATAATCATTGATGATGCATTCTGGCTTTACTATTTTTTAAAAAACAGTTCTTTTCAATTAGGTTTTATTTTTAAAAAGTCAAGATTTTCTGTCATGGAAAAGAGAGCAATAGATGATTTTGGTTGCACGCGTGTGTAGTGTATATGTATACATATGTGAATACAAAAATTTAAGTTTTATATTCTAACAGAAGGTTAAAATAAAAAGTTTAAAAGAAATACAATAGATACTAAAAAAGGATATTTTATGTTAATCCTTGTGGTTTTGATGGCATAGAACCCTAATTTGAGAAACGTAGCTATAAACATAGGTATTACCATGCTCTATCAACTAATTTGAAGACACTAAAGTTAAAAAGCGTCTCTATTTGTCTGAGATTATCAGAGCATTAGGAGTTTTATATGCAGGTTTTGTTTTTTTCCTTTCTGAGTTTGCTTAGGATTCAGGGAAGAGAACCCATTATACCAGAAATCAATTTTGTTCTATTCTGAACTCACTTATTAGTTCTGCCTGTGATCTCAAGAAAGTCATTTAGCCTTCAGTAGACTCAATTGTTTCATCTATAAAACATATTGATGACTAAACCATGCTATATCTCAGGATTGTTAATAGGCTCAAAATAGGTATCATATGAAAAGTCATTGGAAATAAATAATATGAAAATATTATTTCATAAAGATTGCTACTTGTTAAGCAAAGAAATGAATATGTAAGTGTCCTAAAGGTAGCAAACTACACATAGAGGAATACAAGGGAAAGCAAATGTACAGTTTATGGTTCTGTGAATACCGAATGGATAAACTCTCTTGAAATCCTACAAAAGAGATATTAGATAAAGATTAGAGTAAGAAGCAACGTTAGAACTTCTTATCTTTCTTAATTTTTTTCTCCTGCTTCATAGTTTAGAACATAGTTTTAAAAACACCAAACTTTGCTGATTACTCAGTTGAAGTTTCCAGTCTTCAGAATTCATCTACAAGGTCAACGAGTCTTATGTAAATGTCACCACAGGCACATAACTCTGCATACAAACAGGAATTCCAGGCTCCATGGCCTTAACTATGAATCAGTAATTCTTACGAAAATTCTCATTACAAAAATTGCCAAATTAGAGCAAATGAAATAAAGAAACTAAGGAAAGGTTGATGGGTTAGTCTTATTATGTACGACTAATGTGCCAGTGACATAATATTCCAGTTTCCCACCCTCCTTTCCCCAAGCCAGCTTATTTTATTGATGATTTTAACATGAAGTTTTATCCACAGCAAGAAAACAAATCTTAACATGCAGTAATATAGAAAAATCAATAGTGATAAATGGCGCTATAATTAAGGTAATAAAAATCTTTAAAATACAAAAACCAGATTTAAAAATAGCAAATTAGTTTAGTCTAGTTCCTCGCTAAATCCCTGGAATATAGCAATTTTATGCAATGCACAGGGTCAGGAATACCAGTGGAGATTGACTGCTGCACATAGCTTTTGTGGAGATAACAGCTGCTGTGAAACAGCGCCATCCGGACTATTTATCTTTTTAAATTAGTGATTTCTGGTACTCTTGGTGGGTACATTAAACTTTTCAAATACCTTTAACCTTTAGACTGATAGTCTCTCGAAGAGTTCAGGATATCTTCTTTTTAAGCTAATAGCTAACGTGTATCCTGACTTGATATTTAGGCAAATTGAGTGAATTCTCAGTGTAACATATAATTTAAAATCAGAGACTCTTCTATTGCAGAAATTTAGAACAGCGACAAAGCTATCAAACCAAATATCACAGCATGTGTGGCTGGGCCATCAAATTTAGGAAGTATAGCATTTTTAAAAGCTGTTATACCTGCAATTAAAAAAAGTACTTTATAAAGTAATTTTAGTTCAGGCTAGTTTTCATAATTAAATTTTTGAAATGGTAGACTTTCACAATGAAAAAAGAAACCACTTTACATTTCCCTTTAAATTTGCTTTCCTAGTTTAGGGAAAGTTGGACATCATAATTGCTAATTTCTCTAGGTTCTGTTTTTTTTGTTTTTTTTTTTGTTTGTTTTTCTTGTGAGCTTTTTTTTCTGTAGGTATTAATGGTTAAGGGGAAACAATTTTTGACCCTTTTTTGTGGAATTACAACAATCCATGACATGACAATTTTGCAAAGTACTAAAAAAGCATCACAAAAATATAATGATAATGAAACCGGGGGTCTGGATCTACATCCCATACTCTCTTTCTCAGTTATGAAAAGAAACTGGATAGAAAGCCACTGAACTGTTTTGAGACATTTAAGCATAAAGTATCTTATCTCACCTGTAACCATGAGAAATAAGGAAGAGGAATAAGAGGAACATTGGGAATTTCTGGCACTGTGTCTGCACACGCAAGGTGGTTCAGGGGCTCTGACTCCTGTGTCTGTGATGTGGAGTCCTGGAACATTCTCTCTGGGTGTCATCAACATTTCTACTGGCTTCACAGTTGTACCTGTTGGGACAGTCATTGTGTCTGCTCTGCCCAATGGCCCTTCACAACTAAGACTGTTCTTTCTAAAGCTCACAGGTTAGAGAAGAAGCTCTAGGTTGTTCTTTGTGAAGGGGTAGACCATGATAGGAGTAAGAATGGGCAACAGAATCCGTGATGGCTTTTTATGAAGAACCATGTCCAATAGGGGCAAAGGCAACTAGTTAAGTCAATGAGTTATAAATGGAATTTATACTAGAGAATACTGGCCAATGGACAAAGAGTAGTGGAACATGATAGACGGAGATAAGCAGAGCAGAAGGTTTCTGTTTCCATTAGAAACTAGCCAGACCCTATTGGTTTCTGGGGTTTGTTAGGTTACAGTTTGCAACCATGTATATCTTTTTCCCCAAAAATACCAGATAGAATACCTGATTCTTGAGACCAGAACACCTCATGAATGCAAACTGTTTGTGTTTTGAGGTTTGAAGTTTTGTTTAGCTTCAAGTTACCTTGAATTTCATCTGAAGAACAAGAGATTTTATATTCATTAAAGCAAAACTCCTGCATGGCAGTCCAAATGAAATACTGGGAATACTTGGAAAAATTCCTCTCACATTTTTGGGGGAGAGAATGCATGAAGTCAAAAGCACGATCTGTATGTAGGAGTGGAGGTAGGCAGGGAAGTTTACATTTAATGATCTCAGTCTGGACTGTGAAATAGGTCATCTATTTCAAAAGACAGCTAATCTGAGGTTTGAGGGTGATTGAAAATTTTCAAATAACCCGTTTGGACAGGATTTTAATGGATGGTTGCCTTTGTTGCCTAGCAGTGGGCCCAGCAGAGATATTATATGAGAGTATCGGTTTGCAGGGACTGAGTCATGATCCTTTCTTGATTCTATTCAACAGCACTCAGCTGAAAGGGGAGTATAAAAAAGTAAGGGAAGTAGAGAGGGGAGTTGGCAATGATGTGAAAAATCTTTGTGGCTGGCAAACCAATTTTTTTTTTCATTTTTCTCTAAGTGTCATTAATTGTGATACAATTTTGAATGCCACACAGAGAACAGCATCCTTTGAAAGTCTTATAATCAGTTCTTAACCCAGAATGTGAATACCCAGGAGTGGAGTAGGATCCTGTATTGTTCATAAGTAGAGTACTCCCTTGGAGAGGCAGCAAAAACCATTTCTTTCTTTCAAGCCTCAAGCAGCGTCAAGAAGGGTAACCTCTTAATGCTAATACTGTAGCATTCAGACTAGGGCGCTTCAGGTAGCTGACTACCCATGCTGTGTCTCAGATAGCTCAGTCCTCATTCATGATTCAGATCTGTGAGCTTGGTGGTGGGTGGGGAAGGGTGGATTTTCTTGTCTTATTTTTTTAACTGTGTTTTAGCAATGTCAGAATAAACAGGTGCATAAAACACTTTTAGGTTATCAGAACAAAGAGAACAAGGAGTTTAAACAAACAGAAGCTCTTGTAAGTACATGGAGTTAATGACCCTTATTGAAGCACCAAAACCAATGCTAGATCTATTGGAGAACTTGGTTCCTTTCTGTAAATTATGTACACTCTCTACAATTTAAGTTTCTCCTTAAGTTTAGAAATTCATGTGTTGTCAGGGAACACAGTTTAAGGTAATATTACACAGAAAAGTATCAAGTGCATATAATTTTTAACATTTATTTGCATTATGTAAAGCTCCATTTTTTTTTTAAATTAACCAAGCTACTTTGATAAATTCACTCTATACATGTGTAAGTATCAGCTAAAGAAATTTAAAAATTTTAAAATATCTAAATAATGGTGAGATCTTAAGTAACTTTTTTTTAAATGGTAAAGAATCATGGTCACTATCAATTGAGCTTTCTTGAACCTCAATAGAAGATTCTTCACAGTACTGGGTGGCATGTGTAATAGAAAAGATTCTCAACACTTGATATGTACACACTGACCAAGGACCTTAGGACCGAAAGACACACCGAAAACAAATTAAATCATATCTAAAAATAAAAGTATGTAATTGAGATTTTAAGATAAAATATACTAACTGAGAAAGCTTTTGGAAGTTAAAGGGAGAGTGAATCTCATGAGAGATTTCTCTGAGGAAAAAGGGGGTATATAGAGAGAGTTTCAAAGCATCTATCTAGAAATGGGCCAAAACAGAAAAAGGATGGAAGGTGACTGCCTTGGAGTCATTAGTCAAATGATCCCATGGGGGTTTTCTAGGTCAGAATTATAGCAAATCTTGAATCGAACACCCCGGGACACCTGGTGGTGGCACAAAGATAATAGTTCTGCACAAAGATAATAGTTCTGAGAAAGGACTTCTGTCCTTCACCAAGGCTTGGAATATTCATGAAATCAGGATTAGGGCCTGCAGAAAGGTGTAGGATCTGTCTTGGTTAAATTGCAGCCAGTGTGGGCTCTGACGAACCATGAGAAAACTATGGACTGAATTATGAAGCAGCACATCTCCCGGAGCCTGCGTGTGGGAGGTGATTTTCAGCACACAGGGTAGAGTTTAAGACCCCACACTCTGAAGCATGGCATCCTAGATTCAAATCTTGGCTCTCTCCCTTGCGGGCTGTATCCTTTGGTAAATCATTTAACCTCTCTGGGGTCTCAATTTCCTAATTTAAAAATATAGGTAAGAATGATATTACCTCACAGGCATGTTATAGTGATTAAATAAGTTATGGAATTAAAAGCACTTAGAACAGGGCCTGATGCAGAAGAAGCACTGTATTAAATGTTAGTCATTATATGCCTTTTATATAGTGAATGTTTGGTGTTTAAATTGTATTTTCTGTTAAAGTTTCAAATATATTTTAAGGGGAATAGAGCTTGTTTAATATTCAGGTATTTTTGGAAATGGAGAAATAGGAATATGTCCCCTGTTTTGCTTGGGAGAAATTAACCAAGAAGTATATTAATTAAGTTGATATATTGGACAGTCCATAATTCAGTAATAAGAAGTATAGCATAAGAAAGTACATGTCCTGTAGAATTATAGAAAGGAAAAAATTAGTACTAAAATAATCTGAGATGTTTTCATGGATAGGATACTAGTTGTCCAGAGTCTCAAAGTATGGGTAGAACTGAAAGTTAGATAAGACTCCCCTCTGTTTTGGTAATTTATCGGAGCATTCCTGATGAGGTTATAAATGTGAGTTAGATAACAAAGCAGGAATGGATGTATATTGAAAAAGTGATCTACCCAGAAAAGGATTCATTGGGGAATAAAAAAGAGGTGGGGTGTATAAGCCTTCATAAAGACGATCGGATTAGTCAAATTTAGATGACTAGATGCTTTTTAAGTCTGCAATGGAGAACAATTTTTTTTTACTATAAAGTTGTAGAAAGAAGTTTAATTAACAGCATATACTACATAATATCTGAAAGTGAGAAAATTAGCCTGGCAGATATGCAGGAGGTGATATACTAGCTCACTCCCAAGAAGTTACTGGCTCCAGATCTACTTCCCATGTTAGTTCATATCCTCTTGAATGGGAAAGGGAGATGAGTCAACCCAGGCATATCTAAGATCATGCTCTTTACAGAATTGGGTATATCAGGTGAAATTGGGGGATGTGGAGGGATAAGACTCTGGCCAACAAAAAAAGCATATTTACATTTTTCCTTTGGCCAGGAGCTTTTTACATCCGGTATATAGTTTTTCTTTCTTTCTTTTTTAATGGTAGGAGGAACTATCTGTAAATTATAGCACTCTAATTGCGCTGTCCAAGGACTGACACATCACTGTATTGTCATAGAGATGAAAGTAGTGAGTCCATATCTCATCATAAATCTCTTTTTCCAAATTGTTTTTCTGGACATAGTTCAAGTAGAACAACTGATTTATTTATGTCAGCCCTTGCTCTTTTCAGTGACCTATTGAACAATGTGTTAGATGAACAGGCTGGTCAGCAAATAACAGCGTGCAGGAGAATTACTGACTGAGGCCTTGTGCTAGCGATTCCCATTGCTTCCTTTCTGCCTCTTGGGAAAGAAGACACAAGGTGATTCTAGAAATGACAGCTTTATACCAATGACTGTTCACCCCGAAAGCATCTCAAATGTGAAACATGTGTCTGTATACACGTGTAAGTGCACACTCATTCATCCACAGCTAACCTTACTTGGTAAAGTAACTAGTTGCTTCCAGGTCTGTGTCTTGTGGACGAAGATTGTTATGCACATATTTCAGGTCTTGGATTCCATTTAGTTCAGGCAATCCTGCATGTATCATCTTAGCAAAACAAACAAACAAACACACAAGCAAAACAAAAACAGAAAGTCTCAGAACACATGTAAGTGAAATCTTATTTGGTTATGTTCAGTTAAGCTTACTTGGTTGATTTTACAAATAGGTAGGCGCTTAAATTTATATAGCGATGCTTTTCAGTTTGTAAACATAAATGAATATAAATTCATGTTTTTTAATTTCTCATATTTAGTAGAAGCAGCAGTAATAGTAAAAATTAAAACCAAAAAAATTGTCAGTTTGCAGATTAATAATTTAACTTTATCATAAACCATTCAAGTAAGTATGGTAGTATTACTATCTCCATCTTATTTTCTTATAGAAGAGGCATATTCAGCATGGGACAGTAAAAATAATAAGATCTCTAATGTCAGAATTTCTGGACCCACCATTTAAAATCTGAATGACCTTGAAAAAGACTCTTAACTCCTTTGAACCTCCATTTTCTAATTTTTAAAGTAGATATAAAAATACTCAACATATCTTGGGAGACGCAAATAGCTAATGAATAAAAAAGAACTTTATACATTATAAATTATTACACAAAAATTATACCACAATACCTATTTTAAAGAAGAAAACTTTAATCCCCCTGAAACTGTAATTGAAGTGTCCAGGTCAAATGCTATATAAGTACATAGGATATAAACCTCATCCCGCTGATTCTCATTTTATGTTCTTTCATGAGTATGACTCATATTACCTGAACACAAGCTTCTCTAGTTAAGTGGTGATTGCATTTATTAACGATTATTAAAGCAACGAAATAATTAAAGATATAATTGTACAAAGGTTCAAGTATTTTTCTGCCGATCTTTAGAAAAGTACTTTATGTTATAGTGTAGACGGAAGGGACAATATTCTCTTTAATTATTAGGCAAAAATATTTGAGAAAAAACAGATCTTTTGAAATAAATTTGAACTTTGCAAAAAATAATAAATAAGAGGAATGATGTCATCAGTACCTCTATGACTAAGGTGATAACTTATTTCCTGCTCTGGAATAGAGGTACTCTTACATTACAGGGAATTTGAGAATAATGCTGTTAATTCTAAAAATAAAGGGTAAACTGAGACTATGCTTATGCTGGGTGGGTGAACTTGTGATTGAATTGATGAAGTTAAATTAAGAAAAAAATGGATTTGAAACTGTTCTCCTTTCTTACTGGACCTACCAAGGCTGAGGGAACAGCATTTACAGATGTACAGAGGAGAACAAGATATCAATGAGTTGTTCACAGAAATAAATCCAGATTAGCTTTCTGGAACACAGGGTATCTATTCTGTGGGTGAGCAACAAGAGATGGGGCTGAAAAGGCAAGTATGATAGGATGATTAAAGAATATAAAATATTTTGTACTTTATCCTAAAGGCAGGAGATAGCATTTTTAGTGTTTTAAATTGGCAATAAAATAACTGAATTGTATTTTAGAAAGATCATTGTGGTTATGTTTGATAAATAGACTAAAGTGAGGGAGGCCAAATAAGAGGCTGGATTTAGGAGACGGTTAGGAAAGGAGGTAAGATATTGGATTTTAAATATATATATATATATATTTAAATATGTATATTTAAATATATGTAGAAGGTAGAATTGAAAAAACTGGGCGATTGGATATATTTGGAGGGCTGGATGAAGTATAAAGCATATAGCTATAAATATAGATTTGGGAGTCATTAGCATATAGATATTAATTGAAACCATGGAAATACATCAGGTAATCTTGGAAAGTTGTCAGCTGTCTCTCCTCATGGATGATCTAGCATCTCAAATTCATGATATCTAAATTTGAACAAATTCTTTTCTCCCATAAGCTTTTCCTCCTCTTTCCTCTATCTTATCTCCATTTTCACTTTCGCCACTGTCCAACTAACAGGACTATCATATCTTCCTTGATTCCTTCTTCTTCCTAATTCCAAATCTCAATCACCGAATTCTATAAAAACTACCTCAACAGTCTCTTGTAGTCATTCCCTTTTCCATTGCAACTATTGTCTCAGTTCAGCTCCTCATCTTTATTTGCTTAGAAAACTCGAATAGCCTTTTTCTAGTTCTCCAACCCCTATCTCTCTAATCGTATAACTTCTGAGTTATCCGTCTAAATGATGATATTCTCTTCATTAAAAATAAAGAAACTTTTAGGTTCTCAGGTGTTAATACATTAAAGTCCAAAATCCTTATTCTGATCATAAGCGTCTTTCACAATTTAACTGCAATTTGTTACTTCAGCCTTGTTATCTACACAGGTCTCCATCTGTACCACAGACTGACACTTGATTGCCTCCACTTCCTACACATGTCATGCCCATACTTTTTAAACCACCATGCATACTTATATTTTCCTCTCAGTCAGGATTCCTTTCCTCTCTCTCCTTGTTTATTGAAATTCTCTTTGAAGGCTCAGCTCAAGTGCTTCTTCCTCCTCAAAGCACCACAGATCCTCTTGATAAAATTTAATTACTGTTTCTTTTGTACAGCAATTATATCTTGGTCCCACCTTTTTCACAATGCTTATTTATGCCTAGATTTTATTATGTTTTGTTCATGTATATGTTTGTCAGGTTAGATTTTAAGTTCTTTGAGAATAGGATCTGGGTTTGTATTCAGTGTTGAATTGTCTATATTCCCTAGCATAGTGCTTTGTAAATAGTTAGAACTTAATGAATGTCTGTGAAATAATGAATGAATGAATGAAAAAATATCTGACCCAGTTGGGTATTGAAAACCAGTAAGTAACAAGTCTTAAAGTCAATCATGGGGCAATAAATTCCCCCAAACAACTGGAGAATAGATTAGACTTTATCTTGTCAGTTCTGTACTTAGAGTTCTAGAGATATCTGTGTACTTATTGAGGAAATTTTCCCCTTTATCACACTGTGATTGTCCATTTGCTGAGAATAGCCTTCTTCCCTAGATCTGAATTGCTTTATAGTTTCTCTGGACATCCTCTATTTACATCTGCTAGCTTTAGACTCTGTCAACATTTCTTCGGGTAGTAGACCCTATACTTATACCTTTTTCTGTCAACACACACACTACACACCAGTGACAAGTGAAGATGGCTTCCAATCGGAACTCCAGCTCTCTCCTTGTCATGTGGCTGATAAAAAGTAGCAAGTGCTGACCTTGCTCTGATGTTGTGCTCCATTCCTTAGAAAGGAGGCTTTGAGTGCTGTCAGTCTGCACATCAGAGTAAAGATGGCCTCAGACCTGGGTCCATTTAGCCATTTCTATTCTCTGACCCCCAGAGATGTAGTTCAAGTGCCTCTTAGCTTAGATTACACAGTAATAACTTTAATTGCAACAATAGGAAAGGTAAAGGGTGGTTAGTACAGGTAATGAATAGCTATAGGTAATTAACAGATAAGTTCCTTTTTAAAGCATAGAGACATTTAAAATTTTCCTACTTCTGTTCTCCTTCTACTAAACCCACATCTATTTGATAATTATGCTTCAGGAAGCAGACACTCTTCATCACCACATGGAGAAGTTAGAAAGATTTCTGCTGGGAAATATCTGATATAATAATAAGTATGATAAACATTTTAAACTGGGTGAATGGTCCCTGTGTTCTTTGGAAGCCCTCCATAATAGCTGATATTGATTTTTTAATGAGAGAAAAGCTGATGAAATACAGGCTTTTATGTTAGTGAATTCAGCCAGTAATACCCTTGGGTCTCCTACAGATGTTTTGCTTTTAAGCAAGATGGGAATTTCATGGATTATTTTTTCCCTGCTTCTCCCAGGAGTAAATAAAAAGGACTGTGGATATCTGGAAACATGTCACTCTCTACCAAGGATGAACCATTAACTCCAAAGTAGATTCACCAAATGCTTTTGACTCATAACCCTGGGTACTGACCATTCATGGAAGATTGAATTTATAACTCATATTAAGTATTTCTCAAGTTCTAACTGGATCATGATGCAGATCGATTTCTTTTTAAATGAGTTAACTCAACAAGAGTCAGTTTGAGAGAAAACTGTGGAAAATATAGATTACCCACATAGGTAGAATATAATCTTTCACAAATTTAAATTTGGTTTTATTTTATAAAAAGCCATACCAGAGGAAGTGTTGTCCTGAAACTATTACTGTTGCTTTAATTATCTACAGAATCCCATAAGAAACCTGAAAAGAGGAAAATCAAGAGGTAAATGACCAGAAACAGAGGGAATAACACACTGCTGTTTTACATATATACTTAGTCATTGGTCTAATTGGTCCAAATTGCTTCTGATCTGTTTCAATTTCCATGAGAGTCTAAATCAAAGATTATGTGTTTAGTCTGAATTAGTGTTCTTTACTGCCAAAATTTCCCCTATAGCCTCAAAGTCAAAACTCAAATAATTGAAACATAGGGAGATTTTAAAAAATATATTATATACCAGAAACCTTCAACATCTGATTTTAACATTATGTGAGGAAAATTATTTAAATACTTGATTAAAATACTATATATTTACTTCTTTTAAATAAAATAAGACTACATTAACTCTATACTTTAATATTATTTAATATATTATGATCTATGCTAGAAGTGTCTTTTTGGGTAGAAAGATTACTAAACAAGAGAAAAAAATTTCACCAATAGCTTTTCAAACCTTTTTTTTATATAAAAAAGAGGTGTCCTTTCACATTATTTTAACATGCTTACTTGTCATTCACCATAATTTAAGTGTCACCTGAGAGATACTAGGAAACTATATTTGTGCTCTTCTGCATTGAGTTTATTTTTTTATATCTTTTTAATTTTTATCTTTCAATTAGAATTGACATTCAATATTATTTTATATTAGTTTTAGGTGTACAGAATAGTGGTTAGACATTTATAAAATTTCCAAAGTGATCCCTCAGATTAGTCTAGTACCCACCTGATACTATACATAGTTATTACCATATTATTGACTATATTCCCTATGCTGTACTTCACATCTCCCTGACTATTTTGTAACTTTGGGTTTATTTTTAAAATGTCTCTGATGGGTTCAAGTCATTGTTAGTATAGAACTTCTCTTGTATGTAGTTATTTATAACATTATAGACATTTAGAAAGCTGGACACCTCATTTCCTTTTGTACATGAATTTTATCTTCCTTATTAAATTAAAAATTTTAAGACTGACCGAACCTTATATGTTGGTGTATCCTCCACAGTTTTTGGCATACAGTAAGTATTCAAGAGCTTGTGGATTCATGAATTAGAACCTTCTGGGGCTCAAGAAGATATTAGAGTTGATGCTATCTGTATATTTATTGTGTAAATGGAGGCAAGGTCACTGACTACGTCTTTGTATAATTTCCTTTGTGGTATGAACACAGGTTAGGAACCGTAAGCCATCTCATAATTACAATATGACCTAATAGAATTGGGAGATAAAATGCAAATCTACCAGTATGAAAACTGACTTTTACTGGAAAGCCAACTTGAAGATTCTGGGGATAAGCAGAACCTTATATATCTGGTTTACACGAGAAGAAACCAACATGTCTTTCTAAATGAAGGGCTTTGTGTTTATAATATTTTTAGAAATTCCCAGTTTTCAAGACAGAGAAAAGAGAAGTAAGGTACATGTTCTGTTTTAAAGTTAAAACAAGGATCCAAGTCAAATCTTTATTGCAACAAGGTCAACATTTATTCAGCACTGCCCAATAGAACTTTTCTGCAATGATGGAAATTTTTTATATCTGTGCTCTCCAATGTGGTACCATTAGTGCATGTGGCTACTGAAGTGCTACTGAACACTTGAAATGTGGCTAGTGAGCCTGAGGAGTTGAATTTAAAATTTTATCCAATACTAATTTATTGAAATTTAAATAACCATATGTGACTATGGAATACTGTATTAGACAGTACTCTTATAGATTAATAAGGATCTAGTATAACAAATTAATTGAAGCCTACTATAAGACAGATACTATGCTAAGTGCTTTATATTAATTATCTGATAAAGTTCTTATGAAATGTAAATCAATTAATACACATAAAGATTTTAGCATAGTGCTCATGCAAAGCATTCACTATTAGGTTAATGTATTCATCAATGCTACATCTATAAGGTAGATGCTATTATCTTCATTTAATACATGAGGAAACAGTCTTATTGGAGTTAAGTAACATACCCTGTGGAACGTAGCCAGTAAAATGCCAAGTAAAAATTCAAATGCAGGAATGGCAACCACCAAGTTTGTACATTTAATAGCAGTTAGTAGAATTATCGTCAAATGTAGGCTCTAAACCAATTATTTTTGATGATCATATTGACTACAAAAACCATGCTGATCTACTAAAGGTGTTTTTTTCTCCTACAGTTTGCTGCAATTACTAGTATGAATGTATGTGCCCAAATGAATCACCACATTCTTCTCCCTGAAGATATTTCTACCAGATCCCTCCCCTCTCATCCTGCATATCTAATTGTCATCTCTTTGTATTGGACAGTGGAATGAAACATTGCCTTTTACCCTGTTGATCAACGGAGAACACATAGGACCATGACTCGATAGACCCAATGTATACTAGTAAACGTAGTCCTCTCTGGTTGAGTTGCTAGCAAGTCGCCTCACATTTTTGACCTTCAGTTTTTAATCTAGAAAAAAGGCAAGTGATCAAAGGCAGAGATTTTGAGAGAAGCCAGGAAAAATCCTTACCTGGTCTACATCATTGGGTTGCTGTAAAGTGTAAAGGTGATAATTGTTTTAAAAAAGCACTTTAGGAAAATTCCTAAAGCGCACTGCAACTGATATAATATTCTAAATTACTGTCCTTATTTTTTAATCAAAATGTATATAGATAACCCTGACTATATCGATGTTGTCATGAATAGAAATATTTGCAATAACCGTGAACCAAAGCAATGAATTATTAAGAAATGTGTAATGGTACTTTTAGTTTGTTCATTTCTTTCTGTTTCAGACAGCCCTTTGGGGAACTCCAAGCCATTAGCAAAAATAGACTACTGAAAGAGAGACATAAACGAAGCTTATTATTTTCGTTGTTACCCCAGAGGACTTACCATTTCTAGCAGATTTAGCAGTAGTCGGCTGTGCCTTCTGACAATATTATAAGCTCGACAGCAAAGCTCTACAAAATCTTGGAAATGCTGTGGGTTTTTCCCACCCTCTGTAATAAAGTATTCCATCTCTGAAGTAAAAATAAAAGGAGCTCGGTCCCTGTAAACCAAAAACAACTTATTTTCATTTAATTTTTTTTTTTGTTATTTTTCTCTCTATTCTAATAAATGAATCACCTTCATTGTGGGACAGCTGGAGAAACTTACTAATTGTAGAATTTGGATAATGAGCTGGGGTGCAACAGAAAGAGAAGGAACAGTTATTTTCTATCATCCTATATTGTCTTAAATTTTTAATTCCAAATTACATTGGATGAGAATATTATCCACTAAAACTAATGTAAGGACAAATTAATAATGAAAGTGATTTTACAGAACATATATTTACTGATAAATTTTGAAATGATAGAACAAGATCATATATTTGACTTCATGGTATTTTTTTTTCTTTGCAAATATGTTGACCCTATAGGAAAAAAGTTTCAGGTAAAAGCTGAGATATACAATGACATGTTCTTTCAGAAGGCAATCTGTGAAGAAAACAGCTGTAACCAATTTGTTATCATATACTTATTAAGAGAAAAAGTTGTAGCTATATTTCATTTCAAACTCGCCCTAATAAAAGTGCTTATCAGAAAGCAAGAAATATAAGCAGACCATGTTGGTATGTAAGTAATATTGCCCCTTGGAAAACAAAGGATCAGAGAAATGATCGTTTCCCTTATTTTTGTCAGGGTTTTTTTTTTTTTTTTTTTCATGTTATTTGAGACTTGAAGAGACAGGAGATGAAGCGTCAGCACTTCTAATAGAGACTAGCAGAGGAAAGATTGAAAACAACTCTCTATGATGAAGTCTCACTCACTGAATAAGAAAAATGACACAACAGAGTTTTGATACCAGTTTGGCCTATAAATTTCTCTAGAAGCGTTTGAGATGAGAATACCGTTTTGAATAAAAAAATTATCTGAAAAATATTTTTGAATGAATTGAAATAAAACATTATTAAATTTGAGATTAGCAGTCTAGATATAACTAAGCAGTAATTGAAAAAAGTCATGGACTATTGAGGAAGCCTCTTAATTATTTTTTTCTTTTAATGATAAAGGAAAAATGTATTCTTTACTGTTGCTATACTTAGCTATTTCAGTAAAAATGGGATGGACTTAGTTAACCAGAACTTTTAGAAGTGTAAATATGCAAGTCAGAAAGCAACATCTCAGGCATTTTGTGGCCGATCTGGATAGTGGGACAGCCATTTTGTGGCTGACTAGATTTGGTGGCAATGTATTTTAAAGAGAATAAATAACCTACCTTTTTTGGCTGTGGTTATTTTATTTTTTTTATTATTTAATTTCAATTTATTTTATTTAACTTTATAATTAATGCTAGCACCTAATTTTAGAAGGAAAGACTGCTATAATAATGCCCTCAGCTTTATATTCAGTCATTCAATTATTCATTCAACAAAATTTATTGAGCTCGTAGACACTGATGAATGTGTCTTAAGAATAAAGTCCAAATTTTAAAAATTTTGCTCGCAATCCTTTTATATTTGGCTTTCATTGACTCATCTAACATATATGCCGTGAGTTTACTTTACAGCCCCTTTATTTTAGCCAAGGTGGGAGCAAAGATTTGAAAAGATGAGATATAGCATGGATTCTAATTCTGGACCTGCTGTGTCTCATCTCTGAAATAGATAATGCTTAGCTCTTAGAATTGCTGTGAGGATTAACTGAGAAAATGTACACAAATGCCTGACGTGGAGAAAGAGCTACATACTTGTGAATTGCTATGATTTGAGGCTCTATGCAGAGAGCACAGATTGCAAGCCCTGCTAGCCAAGTTTCAAATTAGGTTTTATCACCTACTAGTTCTGTGACTCTGGGTAAATTATTTATTTTCTTCATGCTTCAATATCCTCCTCTGTAAAATCGCACTGAGTACTTGACTCCTGGGATTAAATAGATTAATGCATATAAAAGTGCCTAGAACACAGCTTGGCTCATAGTAACACTCAACCAATGAAGATACTGTTATTAGTACTCAAACTAATAAGTCTCCATATGAAGACTTATCATAGCTAAATTTCTCTCTCTCTTCAAAAATGCCATCAGTAAAATCTCATTCTTCCTTCGAAGTTTAATTTACTTCTGACTCCTCCAAGTAACCTCTTTGGTTGAATCAGCCCTTAAGCGGAACTTTGGATTCAGTAACATCTTTCATATATTACTCACCCATGTAGTCAGACTTCCATAACCAGAAAAAAAATATTAATTTTATATGTAAAAGTTTTCCAATAGTTTTTCCCCTACTCTCTATACTACATTGAATGGAACTTTGGAAATAATTTTAAAAGCGTCTTAAATTTATAACTTCCTGAAATTTTCTTTTTCTAATGTAATAGCTGCTTTTCTCTTCAATATAGAAAAAATATGTTTTGCCAAATTGATTTCTCTTGGAAAGTTTTTGTAGTTATGCTCAAGTTTGTGTACTAACACATTTCCTTCTTCCATGGTAACCACCGCTATAAATCAGAAGAAGAAAGACCATAGCAGAAAGACAGATACGCAAAAGAAACATCCAAATCAGAGAAAAACCGATAATAATATTGAAGAACCTAATTTTAGCTGTGTTTAAATATTATCATAGTCTAAATTTTTTAGTAAGTTCAATGAAATAAAATCTTGCATCTTTTCTATGTGATTTGCATGGCTCATTTATAATCAATTTTAAAATAATAAATAAGACTAAAATTTTTTTATAAATAAAAATAAGCCTATCCCATTCCTACAGGTTGTAGGAGTCATAGCTGGGACATGGTTTATTTGTCCATTCAAATGTGAACCCAATCCTAGGTTTCAGAATTAATGTATTAGAGCCTATGCCTGAAGTAAAAGCAATACTTATAAATCTTAGATATAAATTGGTTGTGGCAAGAGAGAAGATTGAAAACTATTTAATCTCTTAAAATCTATACCGTTATTGAGTTCTGAATCATATGTTAAAAATTATTTACAGTTGTACAAATACATCAGAACACTTTTTGTTGTGATTATCTTACTTTTTTTTTTCCAGATTAGTGGTTTTATCATTACTTGACTAAGTAATACCAGAATCATCATTATTAAGCATTTACAGATTGCCATTGAACTGAGGATACATAGAGGTTTAGGATATGTCTCCGCTCTTTAGATGACTCGAACCTAGCTAAGGAGGCATGCACACAAAATGTTAGAGTACTATACTTATTTATCAACAGATATTTATTTAGTATTTATAATATATATGTGCAAGGCTTAAAATTAAAAAAATAATATCCTAAAAGCAATAAATTTATTAAATAGTAACAATAGTGTTTTGAAAAGATCCCTCCATCTGTATAAGGAGAAGAATTTGGAGCAGGGAGAGTACACGTGGGTAGATCAGACAAGAGACTTTGCAGAAGGTTTTAATTAGATATGAGCATATCTTAGGTTAGGATTGTGATATGCAGTTACAGAGAAAAGGGAAGATTTATGAAATACTTTGAAGAAAAAATCTAAAGAACTTCATGATAGCTCAAAATGGGAAGGAGAATATGTGCTAAAAAAAAAGAATGTTAAATATTTGGCTTGTGTATTGGGCGGACTATAGTGCAACATTTAAGTGGGCTCAGCTTTGAACAAGTTACATTTGAGGTACCTTTGAGATAAGAGCAGATGTCAAGCAGGTATTGCAATACTTATTTCTGGGTCATAGAGAAAAGATCTAGGCTGGAGGTGAATCTTGATTTCCACTTTGGGGAAGATTTGGGCATATTTTTCCTTATTCTTGCCACTCAGAACATTGAAAACCCTATATGTACAACAAACCTAAGGAAGATCTGAAAGGCATAGAGAAAAGAGCTACTAGAAACCTCAGGACTCAAAAAGCGACACAGTTTTCTTTTGTCTCACATACTCTAGACATAGCACTCAAGAAACTGGCAATCTGGAAATTCCAGTAGGTGCAGACAAAAACTCCCCAAGAAAAGCTTACTCTCTTTAGCTAAAGGTTCAAGAAAGCACTAGCTTCATAAGACAGAAAATATTTAGACAATAATTACTCTATTCCAGTCAAATATTACATAAAACGCTGTGACTCCACTCACCCATCACACCAGCAAAGGTCAAAGTTGGGAGCCTAAACTTTCATTCTCGCCAGGCTATAATGAGGCATCTCAATCCTCTGTTTGGGTTATGTCAGAGACAGTTGAGTAAGGAGCTGTGTATTGGCAGAGGGATAGACACATAGGTCAACAGAATAGGATAAATAGCCCAGAAATAGACTCATACAAATATGCCTGACTTTTGACAAAGGTGCAGAAGCAATCCACAGAAAGGATACAACCTTTTTGATCAGATAATACTGAAACAAGTGGATATCCATATGCAAAAATATTAACCTTGACCTAAACCTCATACCTAAGAGAAAAATACAAAATATAAAACTATAAACTTTTAGAGAAAACAAAGAAGAAAATCTAGGGCTATGCAAAGAGTTTTTAAGCAGATAAAAAGACAATGTTTGCAAACCACGTAGTCAGCAGAGGACTAGTATCTAGACTATATAAGAACTCACAAAATTTAACAGTAAAAAAAAAAAAATCAAGCAATAACATTAAAAAATAGGCAAAAGACATGATGAAGAGACATTTCATAGAAGAGGATATACAGATGATAAATAAGCACATGAAAAGATGTTCAACATCATTAGCCTTTAGAAATATGAAAATTAAAACCACAATGAGATATCACTACACACCTATCGGAGTGGCTAAAATAAAAGTTAATGACAATAACAAATACTGGCAAGTATATGCAGAAACTGAATCAGTCATATATTGATGGTAGAAGTGTTAAATGGTGCAGCCACACTTGAAAACCACTTCGCAGTTACTTAAACAACATCATGCAGCTATCATATAACCTAGGAATTCCACTTCTGGACATTTGTCTCAGAGAAATAAAAACTTATATTCACACAGAAACTTATACATAAATATTCATAGCAGCTTTATTTGTAATAGCTAGAATTTAATCCAGATGTTCTTCAGTGGGCGAATAATTAAACTGTGATATATCCATACCATGGAATATTATTTGTCAGTGAAGGGAACAAACTATTGATACATACACCTTGGAGGACTCGCCAGAGAATTACGCTATGTGAAAAAAAGACAATCTCACAAGGTTACATACTGTGAGATTCCATTTATATAACATTCTTGAAACAACATAGTTATAGAAATGGAGAAAAAAATAATGGTTGCCAGGGGATAGGGTGGAGCAGACAGGGTAAGAAAAAAGTGAGTGTGCCTAGAAAAGGACAACATGAGGAATCCTGGTGGTGATGAAACTCTTCTGTATCTGGACAGTATCAATATCAGTATCCTGGTTATAATATTGCACTATAGTTTTATAAGATGTTACCACTGGGGGAAATTGGTAAAGGATACAGGGGATCTTTTCATATTACTTTTTACAACTACATGTGAATCTACAATTATTCTGAAATCAAATGTTTAACTAAAATTCGTATATGTCATCTGGCTTTAGATATTGACAGAAGCCTTGGATGTAGCTGATACCAGTTCGGTGGAGACTGTAGAATGAGAAGAGAAAAGGGATGAGTCTTAGGGAATCTCACATTTAATGTCTTGGTAGAAAGGAAGCATCCTGCCATGGATACCGAGAAAGGGAGAAAAAATAGTGTCACATCACAGGAGGCCTGTGAAGAGGTCATTTTGAGGAAGAAATAGTCAACACTGTTGAAAACTGCTGATAAACCGGTTAAAATGAGGAATGGATAGTGTTAGACATAACATTATGAAGATCATTGTTGATCTTATCAAATTCTGGCTTTATCAGAATAAAGCCAGACTTAAGTCATTATGGAATGAGAGGTAAGGAAAAGGAGCTCAAGAGTTTAGATGATTCCTTTGGGGAGTTTGTGATGGTGAGCAAAATGGCGTGGAAACAGGGTTTGAGGCAAGGTTTTTAACTTTGGAGAGACAAGCATATTTAAAAGGATTATTTAAGAAGGAGGAAAATATGCAAGGAAAAATGATTGATAGTGTAATGTTTGTTAAAGGTAGGAGGTAAATGGCTGCAAGGCACGGATAGAGGGATTGGCTTTAGAAATGAAAACAAATTTATTATAACAAGAAGGAAAAAGTTTACATGCAGATGTAAGTTGTGAGTTTTGTATTAAGTAGGAAGACAGGCTCTATTCTGACTGTATTTTCTCAATAAAGTAGGATGTGTAGTCGTCTGTGTGAAGTGGGGAGAGGGAAGTAATGGGTAGGAGAGATCTGAGATTTATCTTCTGAGGATAGAGTACAAATCATTATAGAAGGTGAAGTAATGAGATGGCCACAGCAGTATCGCGGGATGGCTGGCCCGTTTGAAATTGGGGATGTTTGCGCTGTAGTGCCAGTGCGTTCTCATAGTGCTTGGCTGCTGAGGTATAGCACAGAGAAAGCAGATGAGTGGGTTATGGCGCATGCTTACCTGCTCTTTCCACCCCTTTACTTAAAATTCTCTCTACTACAGGCTGTCTTTTCCTCATTTTTCTACTAAGTTAAGTCTAATTGTTTCTTTCATGTCCTGCTCATGTTATACTTCCCCTCGAAATCAATATCACTAGCCCTCATTGTAGGGACTGCCCTATTCTAAAATACATTATTAAGGAAATGGACTAAGCATGCCAGTTGGAATGGATGCACTTTGAAATAGGTGAGGTGCTTTATCCTTAAAATGGGTAGTCTTTTATTTATTGAACTATTACTTAAACAAATATGTACATACTTAGAAGTGAATTGCGTTCAATTTTAAAGTATTGAGCACATAAGCTATTTGAGAACACTGTAATACACAGAAGCAACTTCCTTAAATATGAATTATGCAGCCTAGATAATACCACTGGGCTTCGCCCCAACAGTTCAGGGGGATCTTTGGCTATACTAAGTTCAATAGAACAGTCCTAGTGGGCTCTGAAAACTAGAGTCACGCCTCATGAGCATTTAACTTCTGTTAGCTGAAAGATTCCTATTAGATGCATATATATATATATATATATATATATATATATATATATATGAATGAAAACAATTAAAAGAACATGAGCAATTGTGACTGCCTTTTCACACATGAAAGAGCATAGTGCCCGTGGGTGGGAAAGTAGTCCTGCTACTTTAACACTTGGTCATTGTTTTTGAATGCCTCTCACAGTATAATCATCTCGCAACATATTTGATTATAGTTGTTAAAGAAAGATATGAATTTAATAAATATCATGGCCATAAATTCAGGATGATTATGTCATCTGGTATTAACTAAAGACATGGCCATCTGTCCCAGTACTGGATAGAAAATAGTGTGTTGGGATGGTTGAGAAATGGGAATATCATCAGTCCCCTACCTGGTGCATGCCTACCTGCTCTTTCCACATCTTTACTTAAAATTCTCTCTACTACAGGCTATCTTTTCCTCATTTTTCTACTAAGTTAAGTCTAATTGTTTCTTGGCACCTTCTAAAAGGTCCCAAGACCTACTGCCTGCGATTCTGGACAAATTATAACAACTAAGACTTCACTCTGTCTTAACTTGATTCATAAATTAGAGAAAATAACAGGAGTTGCCTCAGAGAGTTCCCATGAGGATTAATTAAGCTAATGCATATCAAATATTTATGAGGCTTTAAAGGGTAATTTTGACTATTTCCTTTAGAATCTGATTCCACATACTGGATGATGCAGCACCACGCTAAGGAGCACTTGCTTTCTGCCACTCCCAGTGACAATCTACAGTAATCTGAAAAGAGCTGCGTGTTTCAATATTGGTGATGGAGGTGGAGGATATGGTGAGAAGGATGGAAAGTAGAGATCTCTATCGATGGTTTGCGACAGTAGATAGACTCTGTTTGCTGGGTTTTGTGATCATAATACAGTTCATCTAACATTTACTTGAGTAACTGATAAAGTAAGTAAATGGATAGACTTTAGACCCAGGTTTGAAATACTTGAGTGTTTGAATATCTATTTGTACCCTAAACTGAAATGGGGCTCAGTAATAAAGCACATTTTATTTTTATTATTCAAATTATCATTAATTTCATATATTTTAAATTTATTATCCCTGAGAAATATTATACTGACATTAATATATATCATTTAATGATTTTTTAAAGTTGCAGACTCCCATTTTAGTGAATGCTGATATTAGCATACAAATAAATGCAGATTACATTGGGGAATGTTTAAGCCTACACTTTTTCTGATATCACAAGTGACCTAAATTTTGGAGAGCACATTTTGCTGTCCAACAGAATGAACACAAGTCTCTTGTCTAATATCCTTGAGTTAATTGAGAAGGCAAATTTGGAATCTCCACTGGTTAGGATAGAACCTTGTATAATTAGCCAATACAGGAAACCCCATGAGTGCAATATACTGAGAACATAAGCGTTCATGCACCATTACAGAAAGAACATTTGATGCCCTGTGAGATCTCTACACTCTCAGCAATTATTAACTAAGGAGACCCTCACAAATAACCTCTTAAGTGTAAAACATGTTTCCCCCAGTCTAGCCTCTTTTGTAAATGCACTGTGAGTCCTAAGTTAGACTCTGGGAGGTTGCTGATCTCTTAATTGCTCGATAACTATAGATACTGATATGGAGTGTCTCTCAGGCTCAGGTACACTATCTCTCTTATTTGAAAAGGGTCATTAAACCAGCTACCACTTCAAAATGATCAGTCCTACTTTCCCAAGTCTGCTATATGTGAACAGGAGGAGACTGGTCAGCAACTCAAAAATTCCCATCTTTTACCCCGTTGAGTTCAAGGGAAGTGTACAGTTACACTTTGCATGGAAGGAATTTCAGTGTCTGCTTGGAATAGCAGTGAGTCTGGATATGAAGAAAAGATCATCAATGCTAGAATGTTTTGGGTTCAATTGGATTGTGGTAGTATACTTTTAAATAGGCTTAAGCTCTAAAATCAGGTTGAAGGTGAAAATCAAGAATAGTCCCAAGTTACCTCTGAAACATTTAAATCACCCATAAAGCCATCATATGCATGATCATAATTCATGTATCAAACTTGAAATGGACATTTATCTCTTAGTGTTTCCCCCAGCACAAGAGTGTGTACGATTTCTTCAGTTGAGTACCAGACGAAGTTCTTATGCTAAGCTCACGTTCAGGAGACATTTGTAGCCTTTCTTTAAAAACTAGATTCAGACTAGGGCTATGACATGCTTATATTGATAGGTATAATGTACCTGAGACCAACTGAAGAGTCAGCGCTCGTGTCTTTGTTTATAATGGGGCATAGACTCATCGAGTATGAAAAGGCAGAATCCTTATACTACTATTTAAATTGTTCTCTTCCTCCATTTCTCCTTTCCTTTCTCATTTCCTTCCTTTTATTCCTTCTCTCTTACAAACTTTTCTTCCTTTCTCGGTCATCCCTCATTCTTCATCTGAAAACATATAAGTTCTTCTTTAAAGAAAATTGATGTTTGTTTGTTTGTTTATTTTAATTAGAGAAACTTTTTGTTTAACTTCTAATGGGGCAGGGATAAGATATAAAGGAAGTTACTCAAAAGAAACTAGGTGATAAAACATAGTGCAATGATAAAGTGAAGTAGAAGAAGGAGAAATAATAGTAAGAAGATGGGAATGACAAAATAAACTTTGTTTCTTAAAATAGTCTATGTCAGAGTGCTTTGAAAATCTAAAGAACTATTCAAATACTAGATGTAGTTTGCCTAGGATTAACTGGCAAGAGTCTTTGTATACTAAATACCTATAGTATACCAATTTTTTTTTCAATTGTTTCATTGTGATAGAATATGTAACATAAAATTTGCCATTTTAATTATTTTTAAGTGTGCAGTTCAGTGGTATTAAAATATTCCTAATGTTGCACTACCATCACTGCCACCAATCTTCATAATTCTTTTCATCTAATAGAACTGAAACTTTCTTGAACAATAACTTCTTTTTCCATTCTCCCCAGTTTCTGGTCACCAGCATTTAACTTTCTGTATATATCATTCTGACAACTCTAAGTGCCTTATATAAGTGGACTCATACAGTATTTGTCTTTTTGAGACTGGCTTATTTTGTGTAGTATATCTTCAAATTTCATCCATGTTGTAGCATGTGTCAGAAGTTTCTTCCTTTAAGGCTGAATAGTATTATATGTACTATATGTACATACTACATTCTGCTTATCCATTCACTTGTTGATGGACACTTGGGTTGCTTCTACATTTTAGTTATTGTGAATAATGCTGCTATGAACATGGGTGTGCAAATATCTTTTTGATATTATGCTTTCAGTTCTTTTGGGTATATTGCCAGAAGTGGAATTGCTGGTTCATATGGTAATTCTATTTTTCTTTTTGTAAGGAGCAGACATTATTTTTCATAGCAGTGATACCATTTTATATTTCTACTAATATTGCCCAGGGATTCCAATTTCTCGACATTCTTGCTGACCCCTTGTTTTCTGTTTTTTTGATAGTAGCCATCCTAATGGGTATGAGGTAATGTGTCTTAAATTTTGAGTCTTACCCCCCAGACTTCCACATGTAGAATGACCACTGGGTAAAAATCCCTTGGTAAATTTCCATTTAGAAAAAGAATATGACAATTCTGAATAATTTTACCTTTAAAAAAATTGTACTTTGTTAGGTCAGGAAAAGAAAGTTTATGGCATTTTTGTAGTGATCCGTCATTAGCCAAAATTGAGCGTCTGCTAAGTGTCAGTTACTAGCTAGGTGGTTAAGATACGAAGATGTCCTTAAGGCATTCACAGTTGAAGAGGTATTGAAAGTATGTTTTTCTTCTAGAAAATTCTGATGATACTGAGACTTTCTTTGAGTAAAAGGAATCACAATGTTTCTTAATAATCAATCATGTGAATAACAGACCAACGAGGCTCATCTAATTTCAAAGAACACTAAGTAATTAAAGCATGTGGGAAATCATTAATACCTACATAGCATTTGGATTACTATGAATATAGCGCAGAACCAGAGCGATTGGAGAAAGAGAAAAATTAATCTTTTAATCTGCTAAGGGAGTTTTTTTTTTTTTCAGAGATGGTTTTAAATTGAGAATATTTAGAATATAAATATTATAATATTCAAATTAAAATTTAAACATTAATAATATTAGAGTCAGTGGTAATTAACTATCGAAGATAATGTCAAAATGATCATAAGTACGGGGAATTTTTATGACTAATATTGAGATGAAAATTCTGAGATTAATTATATTAGGTGATTGCAGATCTACTGGGATAAAGCTTGAAAAGGCCATAAACTAAGTTGTAAGAAGACAGATATATAATATTTTGATCATCCTGGTATAAATATTTTAATAGGAAAAGAACGGAGTTTGAATTTTATTTTGTTGAGTTCTAGAATGATTTTTTATGTTTTAAATAGATTTATGTCCTATCGTACAGTGGTAAATATTTAATAATTAGCTCACTTTTTGGAGGTTGGGGAAGCTCTGATTTGTGACATTTGCCAATTTCCACTGTGTATATACTCCTACAATGGCTGATTTCAGGCTACCAGTGCACTGTCATTGAACATGGAGTTGAGATGGAATACATATAATAGGCTCTTGCAAGCCAGTGTGAACCAAGTGCAGCACACCTCTATTTGTGTCTAAAATTATATCAGAAGTCAAGAATAACTTGGTAAAATACCTTATCTAAATAAACTTTACAGATAGTTCAATCCAGTCTGTCAGCCAACAAGCCTCAAAGTCAGAGAACTTAAAGAACTAAAAATAGTTCAACTTATGAGTTTAAAATACTTACTCTAAAAAACATCAAAATAAGATATTTGATAATTTGAAACAAAAGAAATACTGTCACCTAGAGACACATTCTCATTTCTTGTCACTTCATTTGGCATACTTACATTATAATTTATTACAACAAACATTTCGTCTAAGCACTTTACATGTCAATTAATTTAATCTTCTAAATAAATCTGTTTTATAGATGGTTAAACTGAGACACAGAGAAGCCATTTGTTCAAGGTCACATTGTTAGCACATGTTAGTACACGATTAAGAACAAACATACAGTTTATCTCCAGAGTACCTGACCTTAACCACTGCTCATATGACCTCTAAAATTATCTAGAAAGAAAGCTGCAAAAAAGACTTCATTAAAGTCTAGCATTACCAAAGCGAAAGACCACATAGATAGTGGAAATATAGTTTGAAAAAATAGAAGCTTGAAGCAATGAGTTAGGAGAGCAATGAACATCACCAATGTAGACCTTCCTTATTTTCCCTCCTCTGTAAGAGAGCCATCATCAAGAAACTGAGTTGAAATTTAGAGTTTATTATAATAGTATCTTTTAGCTAATGAAAAATTATTATATAGAAATCATTGTTGCAGGAGAACTTTGAGTGATGGATAATTTAACCACTTTAATTTGAATCTTTGTGAGAGAAAAATAAAGAAAAGAGGATAACAATTAAGCAATACTTTAAAAGAACAACAAATTTGTTTCAGAAAGTTGGCGAAATTCCTCAGGATTTCCATTGTAGGAATTAACTAAATTTTCCCCAGAATCATTAAGGAGTGCTAGGGCTGAACTGTTCTGGAATTTAATCTGCTGGTATAAAGCTTCTTAATCTAATCTCATAATTAAAACCAATAAAGAAGGATTGTGAAATCCTTCATATTCATAACTGAAATGTGATTTCTTTCTTTTTTCAAAATTAAAAAGTCTGTGGGAGCCTCAGATTTGGTCTAAGCATGGAGATGGGCTTTCCAGATTTCTGGAAAATGAAATTCAGAGGAATGGTTCAGGGACACTTGGGCAAGGAATCCAAATGAGAATGTTACTGGGCTAACTCAATACAATTAAAAAATGAGAGCCCAATGTTTGCGAACATTTCTTAAATGGAATCACACAGACGTTTAGCATGAGATGTTCTGGAATGGTGATGTAAGCATTTGTATAACAGGAGCAACTGCCCAGCAAAAAATCAGGTTTTCCCTCAAGATCATACTTGAGAATGCCACTTCATTGACACTTCCTCTTAAGGAAACCAAGGATCAAGGGAAAATCTACACTCAGACACACTGCATTTGCTGCTGCTCTGTTGGTCTGTTAATTTCCATGATTAAGTTCTGTATCCTTGTCTACGGGGTAAATCTTCAATTTATAAAAGGGGTTTTATGTGTGTATTTTTTTTTTTTAATGTTAACCCATGACCCATCCACAGCTGGAAATTGTACTCCTGATGTGAGGTTGAGCAATGATTTAGGCAATTATATTATGAAGAGAAATTAGTTAACATATGTTAGTAACATTACAAACCATAAGAGGTTATATCAATGCTTTCATCTTCCATGTTTTTAAGGAGTAGACAATAGGAAAAACACATGTGTCTGAAATACATATATTCTCTACTCCCTGTGTGTGCAGCATTTTATGTTAAGGAATATGCCCCTAGGTTATACCTGGTTATTATTGGCATGTTAAATGGCTTTGCTAGACTATGGGAAATTAGTATAGTCCTAAGTCTTGATTTAGATACCTGGCATTGTACATTATTGGGGGTAGGATAGTTATTAATATGTCTAGTATGTGTATAGAAGAAGCTGGGTAGAGCTAGACTTTCCCTAAAGACCAGGTCTATAATCTAATAAATATAGTACAAATAAGAATGTTAATTTATCCTCAGGGAAAGCAGAGGCCTGATTTATAAAAGGCTTTTTGCCTACCTAGCAACCAATAAGAACAACCGATGGACCTAGGATGGAAGATATCAGTTGTCTTAAGAAACAACATTCAAATGAACTCTAGAGACAGCCCAAAGAGACTCATAAGAAAATTATTAGATGCTGACTACAATTCAAAAGATAAAGTGAGTAATAATGAGTAGGCATAGCCGAGTTTAACCATTGAACAAACTCAGGGTGGAAGTATTAGTATTAAGAAAGAGATCCAAGACGACATTGCCGCTGGTGAAGATAAAATCCTACAAACAATATAAATAAGTCATAATGCTGCAGTTGGCTTCCTTAGCTGATGGTCAATAATCAATAATCTTAAGGGAAGACAATGCCATCTTCATTTTCATTCGTCTAATTATTAATTATTGGATGACCGAGGACTTATCTGTGAATGGTTTATTGGTGAACTCATTCAGCAAACAGTATTAAGAAGCTACTGTGAGTGAAGTTCTATCCTGGGCACACTTTTTATGTACCTTAGAGGTTGTATAAAAAATATTTCAAATTGTCAAACTGTAGAAGCAGCGGTAGGTGCTATAACATCAGCAAACAAACTGGGCTCCATTTTTTCTGTAGACCCCACTATATATATATATTACAGCACTTGCCATAATATTTAGTAACCTGTTCTTTACTCTTTACGTCTCCGCAACTGAAACTTTTTCTGTAGAGGCGAAATATATTTGTTTATTTTTTAATTATCCCCGTGGTCAACACAGATGCTGGTGGAATAAATGAATAAGCATTAACCCAAATTCCCAGTGGGTAATACAGCAAATGAAGAAGGATGTCAAAATTGTAATCTAATCTTTAAATTTTTAGAAAAGAGTGGATTTTAGGGGAAAAGTGTTAGATTAGTAAATTATATATAAGCTCATACATGTTGATTAACATTTGTCCTTCATAAACTAGATATCTCTCCTCTTTGATTTTCTGATGGTCTATACATCTCTCTATCTCTGCTCTTACCACATTTTATCGTAATTATTTATGTGCCTATCTTCCTAGTATTCTAAAGAAAGAGTAAGCCCCCTTGAGGTGGCAAATGTATATTATTCATCTTTGTATCACCAAGATTTATCAGTCCTTGACATACAGACCACCTCAGTAGATTTTCAAGGAATGAATGAACATGTGGTGAATTTTCTAGAGGTTATTTATTACATAAAGTCATGTATTGAAAATAATAATAAAAAATGATTCCACTTGTATGCATATACTAAATAGGAGATAACAGTTTATAAGAATTAAACCGTATTACATAGTCTTTGTTGACATTTTAATACCATACTATGGCCATCTGGTGAAAGCTCATCAGATTGTTTTGTAGGAAACATCATTATTTCTCATTATTTCTTCTACCGAGGAGCATTTTTTTTTTTTTTTTTTTTTTTTTTTTTTAGCTAAAAGTGACTGATTAGCCTTTAGAATGATCTGATGTATTTCTATTTTAATATGAAGTATTTTTTTTTAAGGCAAAGGACTTGTAGTCTTATACTTTTAGTTTCCTTGCCCTTAGCTCAAAAAAACAAAACAAAACAAAAATCCCCTTAAACAAACAAAAATCTATTCTTCTGCCAGTCTTTTCCATTTCATAAATGATACAATAGTTGCTAAGACCAAAAATCCAGGAATTATTCTTGAACATTTTCTTCTTTTAGCTCTCCGGGCCCTCTCCCCATTAATCACTGACAAAGCTCAGTCTATTAGCAGGTCTTGTGGTTCTGACTCCAAAATACATTCTAAATCTGTCAATTTTCACAAATTTTTTTTTTCTATTAAGATTCTGTCTTAACTATTACAGTAGCGTCCTAACTGGTCTCACCACTTCACTGGATAGTGGAAGAAAGCTTTGAAATCCACTGAAATCCATCAATGGTTTGCCCCTGAACTTAAAATAAAAGCCAATCTCCATACCATGTCCTCAGTGCCTTACTTGTTCTGGCCTGCACCAAACTTTTCACCTTTACCTCAAACTGCCTCCTCTTCTCTATCCCTCCTTCAGGTCCCGGGCTTTCTTGCTGTCATTGGACGTGCCATCCTAATTTCCATGCTCGTGGCTGTTACATTTGCTGTTCTCTCTTCCTGGAATCATTTTCTCATCTCTAAAATAGCATCCCTGCCCCAGTCATTTTTCTATCCCATTGCTCTGCTTCAGTTTCTTAATAAGAAATTAAACTCCTCATTTTCTCATCGTATTTCTTTGCTTGTTAATTTGTTTAATGTCTGTCATCTCTACTAGAAAGATATCTGAGTCTGTGTCTGCCTTGTTTTCTGTTGTACCATCAGAGCCTTAAATAATAAGTGCTCACTGAATATTTTTGAAATGATTCAAGACTAATTCATTGCAGGAGGTGTGCTAGTTTTATGATATGTCGACAGGGGTGGGAAATGCTATGGACAATATACCAGATATACTGAGACCATAAATTCATGCTTCGTTGTTCATTTGAGGTTTATAAAAAACAAAAACATTATATTTCAGATAATTCAGACTGAAATAAGATTAGTATCCCATGGTAGAAGGCCAATCTAGTTCACTAACAATTTGAGGATACCTAATTTGTTCCATTAAAAAAATCTTGCCTTCAGTTGATTAGATATGTAATCACGTTTATCTTTGGAGATTTGATAGACGGGGCGCAAGTCAGCTGTTGGGTTTCTATGTCATTACATGTTTTATATCGCTCTAGGACATTGCTTAATTATTGTAATAAACATCATTTGTGCACTGACCTTTTTATCCCTCCAAATGTTTGTGCATGACCTAAGAATTTTCCAAAGTCAATATGAAACATGTGGCCTGACTTTGTCAGCATGATATTGTCGTTGTGTCGGTCGCAGACTCCCAGGATGAATGTTACCACACACCAGCCAGCGCAGGAATAGAAAAAGTTCTTCAAGGCCTAATCAGTTGAAAAACAATAATACAACAATAACACACACACATATAAAATGAGCAAATACATTAGCATCAGAGCTTGTGGTAGAGTATGATGAAAAGCAAACTGACATAATGAAGAACCACTTCTACATCTTAGTGGAGGGAGAGGTCTGATTAAATAACTGGTTCTTGATATGCTACAGAAGAACGTGAAGCAATCTGTTTTTTAGCCTGATAGGTTAATTTTTTCACTGAAACTTGGAAAATATCTCTTTCATTCAGGTGCGCTATTTTTCATACTTTACTAGAGAGGATTCCTGGTGGGTTTTTTTTTTTTTTTATGTCTCGAATATATGATATTGGATGATTTTTTTCAAGGTAAAAGAAGAGGAACAATATGACCCAATACTGCCTATCCCTAGAGAAATTTAAAATATTAAGTTTTAAATTTCTTAATACAGAAAAAGCTATGTTGAGGTATTTATAACATTTTATGTTTATCCTTGCAAATAGGTTGATGTCCAAAAGTGTTTTGGTACAGTACATATCAATGAATGAATGCCTGTGTGGGTGGAAGGAGATTACCACTAAGGTAGCTGTGATTTGTATTTCTTTAATGAGCAGAAATGTCTTGCCAGAATTACTCTTTGTTTTTAAAATGGTCTCCTGGATATGCATAATTTTCATCAATGATGCTACCTTGATTGTGACCATAGTGTAGCCATGAGTGATTGTTTTGGCCATGGTTATGGGTCTCCTTGAATGATATGGCTGACTTGCTGGAGTGGGAGTCTACATTACTAGATTACATGCCAAGACACCTTATTTCTAGGTATCCTAAGTGTCTAAGTCACTTAATTTATCTGTCTATATTTTCTTTAATTATAAAGTGAAGATAATAAAATTTGTTTGTATTGTGGTATGTGGAAACACCTCAAAAAAATCTAACCCCAGGGCTTTGTACAAAACTCAAATTACAATTTAGGGAATAGTTTAAAAAATAAATTTTGAGATAACCTCTATTTCTTTATTTGGCTCCCAAAGACTGCATTTTTATCTACTCCAATGTCACAGAAATCTGGAATAGATGAACTTTTGTCTCTCTCTAACACGCCCCCTCCTAGTTAGGGTACTGAGGAATTTACTAGAATGAGGGAATTTCAGTGCTCAGGACAGTTCTGAGCAAGTCTAATGCTGGTTCCTATTGTGTCTTTGTGTGAATTAGTACAAAGGCTCCTCTTTCTCTGGGTGGACTCCGATGTACCAGTTCAGGCCTTGGCAAGTGGAACAAGGCCTCGCTCTTACCAGCTCACCCTCGTCGCTGGGAGCCCTGGTTTAGGGCAGAACTTGTACAACCATATACTGCAGCCTAGATGCTGGGATGAAGTAAAGTGGGAAAAAATGTTTGCAGTCAAATAAAATAGCATATTTTATACAGTTCGGAGATATAAAAAATTAAAGCTCTATTATGCATTTTGCAAACATTGAAAGAATAAAGTATGAAAAAGTAGAACTTAGCAGAAGAAATTGCAAAGGAGGGAGGGAAGTTTATAGAAATTGGAGATTGTGTACACAAAGGCAGAGGTAACTTGAAGGAAGTAGTTTCGAGGAATATCATCTCAGGTGAGATTGCTATAAAGAGATGCAGCTGAGTAAAGAAAGTCTTTATTGATAGCCCAGAATTTCATCTAGAAGGAAAAACAAACAGTGTTTTTTTTTTTAAATCAAGTTAATATACCATTTGAACTGGGTCATTGTTACTAGGTTGAAGACTGAGTGAACTTGAACTTAACTTGAACTTAAGGGTATACTTAATTTACTTTTTCATAAGTCAGAACATCTAATGAACCAAAGCATATTCTTATTTAAGTACTTTATTTAAAGTTCACTCCAGTAGGACAAACCTTTTCATAATCCGCCTTTAAGTGGTTGTGCTGACTGAACCACTTTTTGATTGTATTTTCTTTCAGCGGCCCTATCAGTCCAGAATGCCGATGGATCTTTGCTAGGGTTACAGCATCAGGCACCATCTGTACCAAACCTGGTTGATTAAAAAAAAAAAAAAAAGATTGTGCAAATAATTCTTTCTTCACAGGATGAGGAATACTTAGGAAATATATCTTAATTGAAGTAACAACAGTTGCCAAAACTACTTGGATTACCTTTATTCTTTGCAAATTTTTTTTTTTTTCTAAAGGAACCTTCTCCAGACAGCCTGCCTTCTAATTCTTCCTAAATTCTGGGGAGCAATGAGGCTATTTGTGTTTCAATCAGATGTATCAGAAACAGCTTTAATATTGTTTTCTGGAACTACAGGAAAAAGCCAATCTAGATGGTCTCATAGAGACTCCACTAATTCAATAGGTTAGTGTGTTAATTAACATATGGCTTGTGTATTCATTTACAGTTTAAGGGAGCACATTCAAACTTGCATAACAGGTTTCATAAGCAAATCAAATATAATCTCCATAATAGATATTTACAATATGTTATAAAAATCAATGTTTAGGTTAAAAGCTTCACTGTTAAATGTTCCATTTCTGGGAACGAACAGAATAACTGCAGGAAACATGTAGAGAGCAGCCTGTTCCTTCCTCCTCAGTGAACATTAAAGAGAAACTATGATAATAATTTTTAAAAGGGCACATATATTTATTAAACGTCAGTGGGACCTTTGCCCCATTGGCCATGCATCCATCGAGGCTTCTTTTCACTGTGTAAACATTTTCAAACCTTTTGATTTTCATTCTGTATAGAACAATACTTTAACTCAATATTTAAAATTCTCCTAGGACTAATGTCCACAAAACAATCTATAATGTACAGTTCTGTAAATAGGCATTGAAAGAAATTAAAGTACACAATTTCTGACTTTTACTGTCTTGATAATTCCAAGAGTTTCTAACTGGAATGCCCAAAGGGACCAGGGACACAAATATAACCACATGAAAAGAAAGAAGGCTGAGTTTTGCAAATCGACTATTTCATGGTAACCTTAAAAATATTCAAATTAGACAACAACAAACAAGTAGATCGTAGTGATGATAAATGAAACACTTGTCTGTGCTGGATTTGGCCAATTAGGAGCTGGTTCCAGCCTTAATCTCCCTTAATATCCAATAGCTCCATTGTGATCATAAGGCACCTATTTTGCTGTATCAGAATGAAACTTAAACATGGGGAGTAGGAATTGAATGCAGCAAATATAACCTCTAAAACTTCTATGTTAAAAAAAAGAGAGAGAGAAACTTAAACTTTAACACTCCAGAGATAAATCCTGAATCCTGGGCACATCCTTGCTATCATTAACACTTCTTCCTTCTCTCTCAGCAGGATGTGGCTCTTATGAAGGTTTTCTCATGTGTATTGGGATAGCGAATGTAAAGCATTACATTTGGTAGTAACTTAATTCCTCTTGAGAGAGGTGATTTCTCTTTCTAGTCCTGATAATTTCCCTCATTTTCTCCAATTCCTCCATATAACACTTCTTAAGGGAAAATCACATTCTATCCGGTCTCTGAGTGTTTCACTGCAACCTCATATTTAACTGTGCTGAAATTAGGATTTAGATTATTGCACCCTTTGGATACTGTGCTGTAACAATATTGGTTACTTTTCAGACCGCCTTTGTCATTAGGGAGTAAATCTTTGTTAAATCCCGTCATTTTTCATAAACCTTGCATTGCTGACTACCCAGAAACCTTGTATCTAATTTATAACAATCACGGTGGTTAAATTCTGCCCTTTAATGAAAACCACAAATTATATTTTATACGTTTTAAGCTAGTATGTGTCATATAACTTTTAAATACTTCTGACATAATTCTGTGCAAATTGAGTAGTGTTTTACAGTTCCATTCTTATAGTCCTCTAATGCAGGGTTTCTCAAACTTAAATGCACATAGGTATCACTTGAAGATCTTGTGAAAAGGTAGGTTCTGATTCAGTAGGAAGGGGGCAGGGCCTGAGATTTGAAATTTCTAAAAGCTCTTAGGTGATGTCAATACTGCCAGTCCAATGGGTCATACTTTAAGTACCAAGATTCTTAGGAACAAAAGTTTTTAAGATGGTATCATAAGGTAATGTCCCTCAAAAAGGGGTGCATCAGAAACAGCAGAGCAGCCTTTTGCAATCACCAAGACAGGGCTCCCCCTGCCCACAGTGCAGTGCCCAATTTAGTACCCTGGTTGGGGCCTAATTATACCTGCTCCTCCGATTTCCTGAAGTAATTTTTATGCCAATGAAATTTGGAAACCAGCAATTAAATAAATTATATTCTTTTTTTTGTTTTGTTTTGTTTTGTTTTTTTGCCCTCATAGTCTCTCCCAAACTCCTAGGACATCACATACAAAGTAATCATGAGAATTATAATCAACAATGATGTTGATAAAGTTATTTAAACTTCTGGCCTGGAACATATTCTCCCCTTTTAGTATTCCCTGCCTCACTTAGTGGCATTTCATGAGAATACTAGATATTCAGTAAGCCTTGGAACCTGATTAAAAATGGAATCTGATCTCCTAAAAGTGACATTTGCTTTAATGGTTTTTTTTTTTCTTGAAGAAGTATTTTGCCAGTATCATGCATCTGAAATCTTAAACTATAGAAGATTGCTGGTAGATAGGGGGGAAGATTAACTTGTTTGTTTTATGAATCTGCAAATTTGGGCAAATATACAGTCATTTTTGCTAAATCATTTTATTAATTTTAAAAGATTTAGCCTCTGTTACTTTCTATGATTATAAACTGAGAAATGAGTAGATGGAATTGAAGAATTCCCTTAAGTCAGTGATGTATTCAGTTTCTGAACTAATGTCGATCCATGTGACATCATCAAGCTCAGCTTGACTCATCTAGTTTTATTCTTACACTTTCAGCATATTAGGCTATGAAAGCATTAGGTCACTTGTGAGAAAACAGAGTAAAACTCAAGGAATAACGATCTCAGAGTAGCAAGGATAAAAGACTTTCAGGAGCTAGAGCTTAGAAAGGGTTCAAGGGTGGGACACTAGGCATGGAAGCGAGAGCCCAATTACAAGAATCAAAATAATTAAGCAGTATGACAATAGAGTGATCTTGAAGTTCAAGTTGCAAGTTAAACGAACTAGGAGATGCTTCCATGCTTAGCTTCTAAAATCTCAAGTCACAACTGGCTGGGGTACAGGATCTCAGGAACTGTAGGAACAGGCAGTGACAGTTTTTCTTTTGTGATGATTGGTTTAAATTGTAGTTCCACCCGAATAAAAAAAAATGACTACATGGTTCTAAATCTCTCTTCTAGTTCTATGACTTTTTATCTTTTTATTTATGCAGGTGTATCTGCTATAATTTGTACTAATTAATTTAATAAAATTCTAAGTGACAATGACCACATGTAAATAAGATTATAAGATATCTTAGGAATTATTCCTTCAATTTATCATGATTATAATAAAAACAACTTTTATATTTGATGTTTTGGTAACAATCTGGGTGGACCATTGACATTATTTTCATTGGAAATGTGTATAAATGTTATTAGCTTTCCATATTAATGTCTTGACTTTTATAAGGGAAAAGAAATGCTGGAGTATGTTCGAAGTTTAAGTGTATGGTCATCTTTAACTGTTGATATTATACTTCACTCAAAAGCTTTTTAAAAATTAAATGCAGGTTTATAATGTACTTAGAATTTTCAGAACTCCTGTAAACATTTATAGTTTGTTTTAATAGGCAACAGCTGTATTTTTTGAATGAGTAGCCTTTTCTGTTATCTTAGGAAAAGAGAAAAAAATAAGAGTTAGTTATTAATGTAACTAAAAACACAAAAAAAATATCACAGTTAACATTTGGGTTGTCGATGACCTAATTAATGTCTAAAAGGACATTATGCTTTATTAAATATTTTGGCTTAGTGTTCTTGAAAATAATTCTTTTTAAAAAAGAAGAATGACTATAGTTATTTGGATTTTAAAATTTATAGTCCAAAATGAGTGCTGTGGAAAGTTTGGTGTCATATTATCAGTGAATGTATGAGATAAATAATGTAAGTCAACTCACTTTCTAAACTGTACTAACCTTGGTCTTTTCCTGTGGCTAGGCATCTATAAATAATCATTTGCATATCCAGGCCTTCTTGCAGCCAAATATTGTCCATCACTTGAATAATCTGCAGAACAAGCATATCCTGACGAAGATCATCTCCGACCTATTAAAAACAAAATTATAGACTCTGAATTTCTCTTTGAATTCCTTTAAAAGCTTTCAAACATGGCATATTTCATTTCTTTCCTTGAATAAATTTTCGGCCTGACTTAGGATGTTTTCAATTGTTTTATTAGCTCCAAGAGTACCTTGTGTTTCTGATAGAATATCAAAGAAAATGAGAGCTTTCCTTTAAGTGACTACAGAAACTTCAACCATCAAATTAGAAGCTGCTCGGAATGTTGATCCCTGATAATAATCTTTCAATTTATTATCCATGTACAATGTCTTAGACTCAAAGTCTAGTGAAGGGAGGCTGGATTAATATTTATCCAAATTTCAAACTCGGCCAAGAGAGAGCTAAGTGAAACATTGTTTTGTATGCCATAAGTGTATGCAATGATGTACAGTTAGAATACCAAGGACTTCTTGACTGTGAGGATAAATAGCATGCATATGATTTATCGGACTTTGAATTATTGACTTCTCTTATTATGAAGACAGTTAAAATGTTTTCAGAGTAAATGACCTTTGATAAAAATAAGAAATGATAAAGGGGTGATTTTTCAACATAGGTGAAGGAAATGGAATATGTCCAAAACAGGATAGTTCTATGCTTTTAAACTAATAAGTTAGTTTTCAAAAATGTTTTCTAAATTACATGCAGAAAACTATGCCAAGATGAGATTCTGTGTGTGTTTTTTTTTTTCTCCACCCAAAATGCAGCATGATGAGACCATTAATGCTTGAGGTTAAATGGGTCAAAGCAAAAGTATGGGCGTGCTAATATTTATTCTCAAAAATAGAATCCACCAGAAAAAAAAAATCACTTTGAGGCCTTGTTATCTGGTTTGGCTGAATAATTGATTAAATTAACTGGATGGTTGGCAAATCTTTACTTTTTACTTACAGTTTCTTCTTTAGTTCCTCTTGCTCACCTGACTATATATAATCTTTTACTATTTTTCCCATGGGATTCATGACAAAGCTTGGTGTGGCCCATATTTATATTTTATTTAAAAAGAAGAAAACAAACCACATTACTAAAGAAGCAAGTGCTTGCAGATAAGAATTTTATGTTAAATTAATTTGAGGTTCAGCTCATTTTGATTCTTAATTTAGTATTCAGGCCAAAATAAAACTTTCTCTGTCAGAGTTCAACACACAATCCCCCCTCCCCCTTTTTTTTGTGCTATTCGAAAGTGATCAAATAATTTTGTTTATTGAATTATATTTTCTTAAGTCTTGCACTGAATGTTCACTGGCTTTAAGCCAGTAATGTTTGATTTATTGCTAATCATAGTTTTGAATGTACTATAATCCCGTAAAAATGCAAAATCAAAAATAACTGAATCATCTGTGTTGTTGCCAGAGGAAAATAACTATAGTAATTTTTTTTGTGAGTAATAAATCTATATTTCTACCTATGTAATCAATTTGATGTTTTAGAAGTTACTGTACCTTAAAAATGATGCTGATGTTTTTGCCCATTGGATTAGCATTGATGAAAGTAATCTTCAATGGGAAAGCATTAGATGTGAAATATGAACATGCCTATAAAAGGAGAAGAGAAAAATGGTGAGCAAAATAAGGCAAAAAGAACATTTTCCCTGAATCCATGGCCCCTTGCAGAATTTGTTATTTGAGCAAATATAACACATATGAATAATCTTTATACTTTGGAACAAAGAAACTTATTTATTAAAAACAAAACAAAATAAAATTTTAGTCTACCAACCAAAGCCTTTACTTGAAAAATGAAAAGCGAGCTTTTTGGCAGGTTGTAAATCTTCAACTATATTTTTTCTCACTGAGCAGTGGCGCTATATTGGGAATTTGAATAAACTAAGTACTTTGTAGGTATTGTGCTTATGCTAGTTGGTTAATATCTAAAAAATACAGTTGCTATTTTTAAAAATTTATTTTCTTTTAATTATTTCTGCCCCGCAGTATTCTTTAAGGGAACATGGATATAGAGTTAAGAAAGCTCTGAATCAGTTCAAATGTGGACTGTATAATTTACTACCTATAAGACCTTGAACAGGTTATTTAAATGTTTGTATTTCACTGTCAAATGTGTATACCAACTCCTACCCCATACATTTTTGTAATAGATATATGAGCTAATGGATATAAAAAAACCTTTCACAGTGCCTTAAGCTAATTAGATTTAAAAAATTAATACATCCTTTTACCCTTTTTGTTAATGAAAATTTTCTTACCTTTACAAATAAGAGTACACATGTATTTTCCCTTTTCATTTCTTCCAATTACACTTCGCATTTCCATTTTCAGCTTTACAACATTGAGTACTTTCCATTATACTTTCCTTATTGCTTATTTTCCTTTTATGTTCTTACAATTGTTTGAGTGTTAAAAAGCTTTATGTCTTTAGGCTATTAGAGCATTTATGTTGACAGTGAAGAGTACGATCAATACTAAAGAATGGAAAAGGACTTGATACTTTCAATTTATCAATTTAGTTAAATATGACATTCATACATATTGAAGGATCAGTTTGAATATCATTACTTCTGAGAAGTCTGATATCAATAGAAGCTGAGAGGAAAGGATCTATTTCTTAACCTATCAGCATAAATCTCAGCTAATCCTGTGGCAAACAGAAACAAGGGTTTCAGTCATGCTTACTGAATCAATTTGAGTAAATGGGTGAGGCTGCTTGGTAAGAAATGAATTCTTACTGCAAGAATAAGTCAATCAAGGAACATATGACCTTCTATCATGGTTTAGGAAATCTTGTATTAGGCCCAAAATGAATCTAGATCAGTGGATTTCAAATTCTATTCATTCAATTTCTGACATTCTCTTTGAGGCATCCCAACTCTGGGGGAGAGAAAAAATGCAAAGGGAGGTCAAAGGAAAGGCTTAGCCTCTCTTCTTAATTACATCACTCAGAGCTATTTTCCTTTCGTTGTTTCATAGTCTGGTTTTCATGTGCAGTATATTTTTTGAGAGTCATGTAAAAAATATATTCAACAACTAGTATGCGCAATTACCCAAATGCCAGTAGAGAGACACCATATTCACTCTCAAAGAGCCTACAAAAAGTTGGTATGGATTTACACATGTGCATTAAGTTGGAAATAATTTACAAAGCATTCTATCACAATCGAATGAAGAGGCATTTGAAGAAGAGAGCCCTTCAGAGATGAGCTGGATTTGAAGATTGTGAGAGACATAGATTCGCAAACAGGTAGGAGAAAATTTTGCTAGGTAGAAAAAGGCAAACAAGGAGAGATTAGGATTGGGAAGTCATAAACAAGAGACTGGAAGGAATAAATCAGAGTCTTGGAGGATGATTTAATGTAAATGGTGAGATAGAAAGAACTATAATAGAGAAAGGAAGATGTGACTTATGTTCTTGAGAAGTACACACTAATTAAATAGATTTAAAACTTTTTTAAAAAGAAAAACTTATTAGTAAATGAAATATCTAGTACTTACTTTCTCAGGAGTGGAGAAAGATTGCATTGAGTTACTCTCATTTCCCACCTGGTCCATCCCTTAGTGATTCGAAGGGAAATAAGAAATTTTCCATCGTGACAAAGGTGAGATTTCTTCTCATGAAGAAAGCTTAATTCAAACTTAAGACCTTTGCACTCTACCTTGGAGACCCAGGCTTTAAGAAATGGACTGAGCCAGGCCTGAGTACTTCTCCCCAGTGTAGTTCACTAATGGTAATTAAAATAGAATGTTGACTGTAAGCTTTCCCATACTCACTACATTAGTAGGGCTTCTCTCCAGTGTGAGCTCTCTAATGCATGATAAGCTGTGAACTGTCACTGATGGCTTTCCTGTAGTCATTGGATTTGTAAGGTTTCTCGCTAGACGGGTTTTCTCATGCACTATAACATTGGCATTATAACCAAGGATCTTCCATACTCATCACATTCATAGATTTTCTTACCAGTGTGAATTCTCTGATATATAATGAGGTGTGAGTCTTGATTGCATATTTTCCACATTTATAAGGCTTTTTGCTTGTGTGAAGACTGTGACATAAGACATTTTCTCGGACTAAATGCCTTCTCAGACTGTTTTTCTCTGGTATAAATTTGCCATAGTCAACAAGCTGAGTTCTGACTGAAGGCCTTTCCACACTGCCTACTTATGTACTTGTTTCCCAGTGTGGAGGCCCTGATGCCCAATAAGACATTTATTCTGCCTGAAGGCCTTACTGCGTTTATTCAGCTCATAGGGCTTCTTCTCAGTATGGAACCACTGATGGTTGATAAGGTTTCCATTGGAACAGAAAGCTTTCCCACACTCATTCCAAGTATGAGGTTTCTCACCTGTAAAGTGCCTGATGATGGAAAAGGATTTTACTCTGAACGAAGGCTTCCCATACTCATTTCATTCAGAAGGCTGTCCTACATTAGAGGCTGTCTGATGATCAATGAGTAGGGAACTCTGAGTGAAGGCTTTTATAGCTTCATTATGAAGTTTCTCCCAATTATGGAGTCTCCTGTATTTAATGAGATGAGAGTAGGGATAACAAGTCTTTCCACACTCTCTGTATTCACAGGGCTTGTTCCCTCAGTGGATTCTCAGATCCATCGTTGGCTGAGAAGTCTGTCTGAAGGTCCTACCATACTCATTATACTCATAGAAACTCTATCCAGTATGAATCCTCTGATGGCCAATGAGATGCGGGCTCTAATTGTTGCTTTGTCACATTTATTGCACCTTCCTTCAGATGTGATGTATGTCCCTTCAGATTGCCATGTTATTCAGCAAAACTGGAGGACAGACTAAAATGTTCTGTAAGTGAGAGCATCACCTGCCACATCTGCCCTGTTCGTTGCTGTATGCACAGGTGTGGTAGCCCTGGGCCAGGCACAGCTGGTCAGAGCAAGTGAGCCAAAGAAGTAGCTCCACTTGGGGTACTTCCTAGACTCAAGAAAAGTACCGATGGCTGTAGCTTGATGCAGGGAAGGAGTGTGGTCCCAGCCACAACACTACAGGTGATAACTCCTAGGCTGGTGATCTTTGGTCTGGCCAGCTCACCTGTATACTCACAGCAGCCACCCATTAGAGCCAATGCCCCATGTTCTAAAATGTAATTTTAATTGAAAAATTGTCTACTCCTTAAGCAGCAACAAACCAAGAAAGCAGAAACAAAAAAATCAACATCTGGACTCAATGATCCATTTTGTTCTTTCTGCTTCAGATACTATATCTTTGAAATACTGAGTTTCCATATATCTTCAGCATTAATCAGTAAATACTAATAATTATTAAAGTTATGCCATTTTTAAAAATTAGTGATAATTTGAGTTTTAGTCCAAATAGACATATCTCAGTTAATGGAATTCATGCCTTATTTAGTTATGATTTTCAAAATATGTTTATGTAGCATATTAGGAAAGTTTATAAGGTATCTCTGTAGTGGCAACATTGTAAAGTGACAGCATCAAGTTTTCAGTAAAACTTTTTATATTCATACTAATAATGGTCTAATTTTTCTCCTAATTATTGAATTTGTTATCTTGATTGCCTTATAACTTCAGTTAAGTAAGATTTATTGTGCATGCATGATAGTTTAACGTCTTCACTTCTAAATCTCACTTATCAATCTTTTTTTTCTGTTAGTGTCTTCCACTCTTGAGCTTTGAGAAGAAGGAAAATAAAGCTCATGGCAAACAGAAGAAATGATTCTCTGTTTCTAAGTCAGAGAAGGATGGGTGACAGAGGCTTAAGAAGAGAAGGGGTTTGTGAGTGTGCCAACACCAGGAAGGGCTTTCCGGGCATGAGTAAAATCACAAAATATATTATATGGCACACTGACACATGAGCATCAATGAATTTTAAATTAAATCAAAATGGAGATGTTGTAGCTAATGATATATTAGTGTATTAGGCATGGGTGTGCACATAATCTAAATAAGCATGAGATTAAACTCAGCCTGCTTGGGGTCAACCAAATCAATTGAGAAACCGATTCAGTGTGAAGTAGCTTTATTTTTTTTTCACTGAACTGATGCATAGTTTGTTTCTAAACCAACAAATCATCTGATGAAACTAATGTGATCCGAACTAGTCACGGCATATGGAATGGAACACATGGTTTGAATGGAATAATTATTATTTTTTCTTAAAATAATTATAATAAAATTATAAATGCTTTGCCATTTCAAAAATACACAATGAACTAAACGATACAAAACAAAAACATTCAACTCATTTACTGAATAAATTGACTTACATCACGATTAATTCCCTTTATACATAAGGCAGGGTTCAGAGGAAGATGACAGGTATTTATATGCTGAAAGAATTCTTCTAGTCTACCAATCTCTTTCTTTAGTACTTCCTGTGAAAAATCATAAGAGAAAGCACTTTATAAAATGTAGAGAACTTGATTTTTCTTTCAAGTTGTATTTTTTTTTTCTATTGGTTAAAGAACTCTTTAATTTAGGGGTTGCGCACTTGCAAGCTTTAGGGTCGAGTAAATCATGTATCCACACTTGAGAAGGCAGTAGGCTATAAGAGGGAGTGCTGGGGAAAATTAGGAATTAATGAGTCATGCCCTTTCTAAAGGACTTTACATTCGAGAGAGAGAGAGAGAGAGAGAGAGAGAGAGAGAGAGAGAGAGAGAGAGAGAGAGAGAGAATAAACCAAAGTACTGTTCCCTTTGAACAAAATATGATGGGTTGGACTTGACCTGTGGCCTATCAATTTCAATCTCTGCTTTAAGTAATTATTAACACAATGCATTTCTGATAATTTCCCGAAATCTTAGTTTGTAACTCTCAAGATTTATCCTTAATAGTAATAGTACGTTTTAGAAAAAGGTCACATATATTATGAGCAATAATGACAAAAATGCTAATTGCAGACAATTGCTAATATCAGAAACAGTAATATATATGAAAAATTTACTAAATATGAAATTAAGAAAGTTCCTTTTAGCCCACTTCTGAAAACTCTTTAAGCCCAATTGTAAAAATGAAGATAGCAGGTTAATCATGCGTAATTAAACCTCAAGTGTTTTTTAGCTCTTCTTCCTGGCTCATTGGAAAATAATAGCATCTACTGCTTCCAGAATCCAGAAGAGGAAGGTGGAAAAAATGAGACAAAATTCCACTATGGCACTCTTTCTGTCTGTCCGGCTTTGCCTTATCAATGCCTGGAATTGCCTGAAGAATATCATGGAGGGGAGTCTGCTCTCTGCATTTGTTTGAAATCTCTTCATTTCATATAGTTAAATTTAATCAGTGCTTAAAAAATTTTTTAAAAAATAACAAAGAGTAATTTAAATGGTGAGAAATTATAAATGCTTCTCCCACCTCTTACTTTTTCTTTTTCTGTTTTCATTTGAAGAGGAGGTATAAAAAAATCAAGCAGTCAAGGTAAAAGAAATACATTTATTTGAGAGAATAATGTCAATATCACTCTGGAACATTATGCAAATGGTCAAAAAGGCACCAGAATGATTTGTCTATTCTATGCATCTTAAATATATGAGGAATTTAAAAACATAAGAAACAAAAACCAAACCTATACATAGATTTTGTAAATTTTAAACCAATTTATTTTACTTTCAACTTTTTGTCTCTTTATGAGTTTGCAACAATATGGAGAAACCATAGAATTTTTCTTTTTTTTTGCATTGTCCATCATGTTATTTGCCTTAAGGCTCTTCTGTGTAACTAGAGTTTCTATGTCTCTCATTTAACAAGAAATTTCATGAGTATGCTTTTTATTTTTCATTATCTCTTAAGGTAGGTAAAGTAGCATAGCTCCTGGCATTTCTATCAAATGAAGTGATGTCCAGCAAGAAAATCTTGTGCTAGAAAGGAATCCTGGGATATTTTATCTATTACTATTGTCATAACATTTTATTGAAAACTCTTACTGATCTTAAATAGTGGGGTGGAGAGAAACTATGAGCTCTTTTGAGGACAAAATATATGTTTTAGTCATCTTTCTATCCTTAACATCTAGTCTGTAGTAAGTACTTAATTGTTATTGAGTGATATTCATAATACAATGGATACATGTCTACTATCTCGTTCCATTTAGAAAGTCGAACTTAAGAGAACCTATTTAATGGTATATAGTAAGGGAGCTAGTGATGCAGATAATTAAAAAGAGGAAATATTCTTCCATTGGATCAAGAAAAAGAATAGCCAAGTCCATTGTAATAATCATTAATGAAAGAGGCCCAATATTTTGACTATTATCCATGGATCTTAGTGTAAAAGTATTACTATCCACACTACTATTTATTTATTTATTTCATTTAAGTAACTTATTTGTTTTGGGAAAACATCTTTAAAAATGTGAACTTGATTAGGTCAATGTTAGAAAAGTCTAGAGTTATAGTTTGTTTACCTCAGACAAGGGTACCCTAAAAAGTTCCCTTGTGTACTCGTCCTTTGAGTCTGAGCTATGCTGCCATTTTGAGATACTTCATTTGGTCTTTTTAGTCAAACCTCCTTTAAGTTGGCTTCTTCTTGTCAGGTGCTCTCTATAGGGTACATGACTACTTAGATTTAAAAAAAATTCTTGGTAATAGACATTATCATTAATTTTAGGATAGTAAAATTTTCTTTTTATAGTAGAATGAAAAAACTTTATTAAAGTAATTGATGTAAATGTCTTATAACTAAGTATAGTCAAGAAATTTGCTTTCTAAGCTATGTGATTAAAATTTAATTGAACCAAATATTTAAAAAGTACACTTTACTACATGAATATTGATTTCTCAACAAACCTGTCTTTGAGGGTCACTGGCAGACTTGACTTTTCCCCCAATGTCTCCTAGAATTTTTATAAGTTTCATCTCCTTGGCAAATTCATCACTCAGGGCTTTTCCTGCACAGAATTGGAGAGCAGCCAACAGCTTCTGATACCAGCTTTTAAAATAAGCTTCATTCTGTGCATCCTTTAGCAGCCTGAAGGAAAGGGAGAAAAATAATTCTTGTATCCAAAGCTGATTTTTTAACCACCTTCAGCAGGAACAATAAGTGTATTTCAGAATAATCTGTATTTGGTAGCTTTGGGCAGTGTAACAGCCTAGAATGGAGGGAAATGTTGTTTATTTGTTGGCAGTCATCAAGTTCCATCTGATAGCTAATGAGATTCCAAAAGTGAAGACTCAATAAGCGACCCGCCTTTTCTCGTTTCAGTTCACAATACACTTTTTCTTCTTTTAGCCTTAATTCTGTAACAGATACTTATCTTAAGAGCATATTTTTGACTTATTAAAATATGAACAAAGAATTTTAGAAAATAGTATTCATAAGTGACTATTCTATATAGTAGCTCAACCATTAACCTCACCTTTTTCTGCTTTTTTAAAAGATAATGTCCCTACACTGTCATATAACTATTTATTGCTCTTTCTGCCAGCACCTCCCCTTGATTATCTGGAGGAAAATACTGTAAAGGCAAGAGCATGGATTTTGTTCTCAGGCATTTCTGGATTCAGGTCCCAGCCCTACAACTTACAAGCAACTTAGGCTATTTACTTAACAAGGCTGAGATTTTCTTTCTTCATCTGTAAAATAAACTAATAACCCTGACTCGAGAGAGCTGTATAGAACATAGAATGAGTTAATGCATTTGAAAGGTTTAGCACAATGTACCACATTGTGCAAAAAACAATTCACCTGTATCTCACAGCTTCCCCAAGCCAAATTCTGTTACTGCCTGGCATTCTGGTCATGTCACAAACATGGGAGTTGGGGCATAGAACATAAAATAAGAATACTTTGCTTGATAATGGAACAGTGACAAATATTTGAATATCCAGTCTTCTATGTGGCCATATCTATTGCCTTGAACTTAAATCTAATATGCTTAAACTTCATTTTCTATCATTCCCTAAAACACTAAAATAAAATAAAAAAGACTAATTCCTTTGAATGTTAACCTCTTCTGATTGATTCTTTTAATCTTAACTGGTCCCTAGTCTTCTTCTTCTCTGAAAAATAATTACCATTCAAAGAACTAGAAGAAAATTGTTGTGAGAATGGAATACCGAAAATAAAAAGAATTTAATGCATAGCAGCCAGAAAACATAGAGGGGTTTCATGCTGCATCCCTAATTTTGCATTTTGCCCAATACGTATTGTTACAAAGGCTCTATCAAACATATTACTTTGATTTGTTCTGTTTTCTGTTTCTTTCTTCACATTTAAGTTAAAAAAATTAATTGAATGAGCCTGCATCTCTTTTTTTAGGGGAGGGCTTCTTCTTTGTCATTGTTATGAAGCCAACTAATCTTCTGGCACCTCTTTTACTTTCCCAAAGAAAATATAAACTTTGAATCAAATGATGGTTCTTATTTGCTTTTGGAAAGCTTATAAAAATTCAAGGGCCTAAAGATGCATTTTCAAAGTAAGAGGAATAGTAGAAAATAAAAAGTTTTCCTACTCACCCCTATGGTGAGATTTTGAAATGTCAGACATATAGCAAGTGAATCATGTCATTATTTGAAGGCTCTAAGAAAATGAGTATTGTTTTAGTGTGAACTGGAAAGCTGTAAATGCGAGCATGCACATGTACAACTGCAAACATTTTATATAGAACTGTAAACCTCTCAAATTCTCACAGTATTTTGAGGACTCTAGTAATATATCATTTTATAGTCTGCTTGAGTTTCAGTGAGATAGGGAGTTGATGAGTAAACTATTTCTATGTCCCATATCGATCCTTGCCAGAATTTTTATACATTTTGAATATTGAGTTACTTGTTTTTACTTTTAACCTGTTCTAGTGCATAAATATAACGGCCCAACTGCTTACATATGTGATAAAAGGAAAAGTTATTTTGCATGGAAGTCAACTTCTTACTAGAATAATTAAAGAAAAATATATTTTAGGCATAGGGTCGTAGGAACTACCAGATTTATATAGTTTGTATTGATAATACTCTTAATTCTTATTCTATAAGAAATATATTTGCTTCTCTAATGAGTGGCTAATTTAAGGAGGAAAAACTCAGTTTGATTCTTTGCTCAAGATAAAACAGAAAAGGAAGATTTGCAGATAGAATATGTGACTGTGTTTTAAAAAACATATAAGTGAAGAGAACTCAGAGTATTTCATTGTGATTATTTTCCTGTAGAATATGCCTCATTCAAACCCTGCATCTCTTCAAGATGACATGTTCTCACTCTGAGATGTGGCTCAAGCTCTGTGGCTTTTACCCACCTTTGTAAAGAGTCTGTTTTCACACATTGCTGAATTGAGATCATGAGAGGCACAGTCACTTTTACTGGTAAGAGAAATTAGCATGTCCCTTAATTGTAAACAACTACAGAGAAAGTTGAACTATACAGTTTTGAGCAGAGGATCACTCAGTTTTGTGTCAGTGACCTTCACCACAGGAAGTGATAAACTCCTCATGCTGTATTTTTCACATAGCATCTCTCTTTGCAAGACTATAGAAAACAGCTGGCCACCCTCCCTTGAGTATTATGAAAACCCTTTTCAAAAGATGTTGTCATCTGGGAGAAACAGTGTTACTTATGCCAAGTAAAATGATATTTTTTAAAACTAAGGTCGAGTTTACTAAGAAATATCAATAAGACTTTGCATAAAGATTTGAGCTTTTAAGATGCAGGCAATGTGACTTTTTAAAATTAATTAATTATTTTTTTTTATGGTTAACATTTTTTTATCGTTAACATTTTTTTTTCGTTAACATTGGTTAACGAAATCCAATAATTTTCAGCTGTATACTTTAACAGTAAGGCATATATATATATATATTTACATTGAGTGTTCATTTCTCATAGCTAGATTTCTTTCTGTCACCCTATTTTTTTCATTTGACCCTCTTTATCCTGTCTACCTCCCCATTCCCCCCCACTCCCTACTCTCTGGTAACCACTAGTCTATAGTCCATGTTCATGAGTCTCTGTTTTTTTGTCCCGTTCATTTGTAGCTTTTAGATTTATATTCCACATATAAGTGATATCATGTGATTTTTAACTTTTTCTGTCTGGCTTATTTCGCTTAGCATGATTATCTCGAGGTCCATCCATGTAGTCGCAAATAGCAGCATTTCATCTCTTCTTGTGCCTGAATAACATTCCGTTGTATATATGTACCACAGCTTATTTAGCTAATCATCTATCATAGGACACTTCAGTTGCTTTCATGTCCTGGCCACTGTGAATAATGCTGCTATGCACATTGGTGTGCAGCAATGTGACTCTTTACAAACTGAAATAAATCTCAAAATACCAGAGACCTGTTTATCCTAATGTCTGAGATCCAGGGAAGATTCAATTTGGCATTATTTTGTACAGGTCTTATAGGATGTAAGTAATGACAAGATGAAAATGAGGGTAAATGCATAAAATCTAGCTGATTAAAGGTTTTGACAATGTTAGGTATGAGAGGCAGAAAGCAAGAAGAGAAGGTGACTAAACACATTTTTTATAGGATATCATGAATGTATTTTCCTAAATTAAGGGGATCATGGTGGATTCAGAGAGACCTAAGATAGTTACAGACCTCAGCTAGCATGAAATGGAGATTTTCCCTTTGAAATTAGAGCTTTTTTCCATTTCTTCACGTGCATAGCTGCTTCTGGACCCATGGTAAGTGACTTGCTAGAGCCACAGGAAAAAGACAGATAGTTCTCATTTCATCAGTCTACCGGCAGGACAGCAGAGTAATCGCATCATCCCAGCCCTCCTTGCCTCAAAATTTAGGTCTTAACTTTAGTTCTCAATAGCATGATCTCCCACCTCTTAGGGACTGCCTTAAATTTGTACTTACTTGTATATTTCCTGTGAGTAAAGAGGGACAACAACATCCAGGAGCAGAAGAAAACCGAGCTACACAAAAAGATGAGTGATTTCAGGTCACTCCAGGACTTCCCCTTCCCAAATCCTCCTTTATATGGGGCAAAGTATGTGGCTCAGCAGACCAGTTTTTAGTGAACACAGGACTATTCTCCAATGTGATTTCTTCGAGAGTATTAATAACCCTCAGACATAGGCTGAAATCCAATTCTCGATATGGAATGATTAATTTTAAGATTTCAATAGTGTGTTAAAAAGTAAAAAGTGTATATTTCTTTAGCCTTTACAACCTTGTTTTATTTCTCAGTGGTTAAGAGATTGATTGAATATTTTCCTAAACTTGATGTAGTTTATAGTCTTTGCAAAGAAAACTGTTTCTTATGACTGTTCATTCCTTCAATATCGATTTGATCTTTCAGAAATGTACCACTAAACTTCTGTTGAATTTGCACCTAAGGAGCATTTCAGGGACCAAGCCTGCAGAAATGTAATTTAAAATCAATAATTGTTATCCAGTATATATTTGTCAACAAACTATTTTGTAACAGATTTAAATATAAAACTATTAAAAGGGAATAAATTTAGAAAATAATGAAATTCATACTCTGGTGATTGTATACATATTTAGGACACAAATATATGAGAGGAGCCCATAAGGTATGTAACTGACTTAATTTTATTCCCATACCATAATTTATACATCTTATATTTATTTGTTGTATTTATCACCACCTTGGAATGTTATATTTGAACTTATGATGTTCCCATTGTGCTCACACTATGTGGTAGATTTGATTGTTGTTTCCAACTTTAGGCTTTCTCCTCTGAAAAAGATTATACATCCGCATTCTGCACTGGGCAACCTTCAGTGTCTTCCCTTAGACTCTTCCCTCCCACGTCTGGGTTGGCCATGTGACTCGCTTTGACCAATAGGATGTGACTGGATGAAATGTATGTCCATGTCTGTGTGGGTGATTTAAATGTACTATCTATCATGGATTGATTTGGCCCCTTGTACTTCTGCTTTTGGCCATGAGAGCAGCATATTCCATCTGAGGCTATTCCCTCAGTCCTGGAATGAGAAGACAATGTAGAGCAGAGGTGAGCTTTACTGTGTGGAGTCCAGTGGAACCAAGGAGGTCTGTAGCCCATGTGCTACTTGAGTGAAAAATAAATCCTTGTTGTAACCCACTGAAGCTTTGGGGCTATGTGTTGCTATGAAAAAAACTAATAAATATGCCAAATTTCATGTTATATTTTCCCTTTGCTTTGTTTTTGCTTTCATTTGTTTGTTTGTATTGCCCTTAGACTATGAAATATAGTTTTTAAACATCTCATGTTAGCCCTGAGGATATTTGGGCACAAACCTCATTACTGAAAATAAACAAAATTCATCTGGAGCCAAGTCTGGTGAATTAGATGAGTGATCAATCTGAGTATACTATTTCATATTTTTTTAAAAAATCCTATAAAAGTAATAAAAATGGCTTTCTTTTATGGATCACAAAAAGCCCCCAAAGGATGTTTCAAGAATGATTTGATCCAGCTCCTTTTGGAAATGTGTATACTGTTATACTGCTGTAATTTTATTGCTATTTTATTACTACTAACATACTCTTTCACTCATTTTAAAGTGTGAATAGGCCTATGTACCATCTGTTGCTTTGTCCAGCCAAGTGTTTGAGTATCTCATAGAGATTCTCTCTGAGTAAAATCGCTGTACTAATGCATGCAATAGGACAATGGCAAGATTTTTTAAGGGTTTCATAACACAGGACTAAACAAAGGGCCTGTTAGCTGAGGGCAGTGAGTGAGGCAGTGCTGTCACTGCTCTGGAAAACTAAGAACTCTGCTCTAGTAGTCACAGATAGACGACTGAAGTGGTTGAATAGGTAGGGGACCAATGGCTTAGGATGAGGAAGCATGTCTATCAGCATGTTGAGTGGGAACTTCCCTTGTTGCCCTGGAGTTGGCCACGAAGACGTAAAGAAAAGAGATGACAGGTTTCTGTATTTTAAGAATGGACAGAGAAACAACAGGAGGTGAAACATTCTCTTCAGGACTTATTGAGAGATGACCTACGTGGCTGTCAGTGGCTATGGTACACCGAGTATTATCTCCCCTACTGGACCTTAGTATACATTTGCTGGCGGGGTTGAAGGAAAAGGGTGTTTGAGAATTGTGAGTCATCAGCTTCATGAAGAATCATGTGGTTCCACTTCTCTCTGCAAAGTCCAGTGAGGAGAGAAGCTCGAAGAGAGCCATTTATTCACCTGTGTACCAGAATGGGATAATGTTGCTTCATTGCCAGGTTAGATTTCTGCTCTGAAAGAGGGTTTGTGGATTTCCCCTGGGCTTTTGCAAACAGGAAGAAAATGTAAGAGCGGGATAGAGAAAAGGGATAGTAATGGAGCAGTCTGCATTCCCGAACCCCAACTATTTGGCAAAGCAAAGATGTGTAAGTTTCTCAAGGTTTAAATAAACTCACGGAAGGTAATTATATGTGGTCCACATCTTGTGTAGGAAAGGGTTGAGCCCAACTCAAATCTCTTGGTGGGATGGTCCTGTAAGACTGCTCAGAGAACTTACCCAAATGAGGTAATTAGCCTTGCCAGTGACCCCACAGTGGGCCTTAATGAAAAATCAGAGACCATGGACAGGGAGTTGCAATTGCTTGTCTATCAAGTGTGAGGATCACTTTTCTCTCTTTTCTCCCAACTCCAAAGTCAAGAGAAGTTAGGACTAGAAACAAGACAGGAGAAGAATGAAACAGCAGACCATGTCCCCTACCTACTGCTATTCTCCTAAGCTAAAGTTTGGCAGGGGCTGAGGAATGGGGAGGAGGTATGTGTCAAATAGAAGAAAGCGAAATTTTAAATTGTACAAAATTGATGGGAGTTGTTTGATATCTAAGAGTGACCAGGAAACTATGGAATCAAACTTGGTTTTAATTAGGACATAGGAAAGGCAAAGATAGTATTTTAAAAATAATAAAAACTTTTATTAGAGACCTCAGCCAGTTTAAAGTAAACTGATTGAGACACGTAAAAATCAGAGTCGGTGCATGAAGAAATACAGTTTCAGGGAATGTACTGATTGCATTGCATGAGAGAAAAAGCCTCAGAATGTAGAATAAGGACTGAAGGATCTTGCCACAAAAGACTTAAGAGAGTTGGCTGAAATTTTTCTCTTTGCCTTTCTTTATTCCCTTGCCACCAAGCACTGTTCTTATAGAGCAGTGTCCATTTTGCTTTCATTTGTGGATTGCTAAGAACAGAGTTGTGTTCAAGAAATCAAACTTGTTTCTCTAATAATAGGTTATTAACACACTGCATATATGTGAATATATAGATATTTGTTTATTATTATAATTAATAGTTTCTCATCATATTTAAATAAAATCTTTAACAGATATGACCAATTACATATTTAATTATAAGCTTAAATGGTAATTTTTTTTTCTGAAGAAAAATTAGCCGTAGACTATACCCAGTTTGTGTAAACATCTGTAATCAAGATTGCTGTTGTACAGCAATGATGCTTTCTCAGGATCAGCTGGGAGCTATGAAAGGAAAAACAAGCAAACAAACAAAAACTATGCTGAGCAGATAAATTCCTCAAAAGATTCCTGATAAGGAATCAGAGCTCTTTCCACTCATCTTGCTGAAGGGCATAGTCAACTTGAGAGAGGCAGGTAAACAAATAAAACTTCTCCCAGTCTACTCACATGTATTCAGATGTTCACATGTTAAATATACCGAAAATATGATCTAAGAGCAGAAACTCTGCCCTCTTCCTCCCATTCCAAAACACACTCACTGCTTTCGTGAAAATTTTTATTTTAAAAATTATTTTCCTAAATTAAGCAGCAAGCTGTGAAGAGCTGTTAGTGACCTCTTTCAGAACGCTCCTATTATATTCCATATATGCTTATTAAACCTAAAGCAAAACAAAACAAAACAGATGGAATTTTAGCCCTGGGCACACCTTAGAAGAAGAGATAGCTACCTATGAGGCCCTCCTGTGTTTCACCTTCTTTTTCGTACTTTCTGGTTTTCTTCTTTCCCTGATCTCAAAGAATTTTTCTGCTTCTGCTGCTATTTCTTTGCCAAAAACTCCACGTACCTCTGCTCTCTCTGGTTGTGTCCTGCCCATTAGTCCTTGCCCTTCTTAGTTCAAGCACATACCTCCCACTGTAAATTATACTCATATTCTCAGAGAATAATATTACATAAGTATGGAGCTGAGTGACATGAGATTATCTCTCCCACCCCTGACATTTACTAGGTGAGGAAACTGAAAGATTAGGGGACTTGTCTAGGGTCCTACAAGAACCCAGAGTTCTTAACCACTGTCCCAGACTCACCCCATAGCAGCATATTTTGTCTCTGTTATTGGCTGCATGTTTTTGTCCCCACCACAAATGTATATGTTAAGTCCTGACCTCTAATGAGATGATATTTGGAGGTGGGACTTTTGAGGGGTGATTGAGCATAGATGACGTTGAGAGACTGGAGACCCCCGTAATGAGATTTATGCCTTTGTAAGAAGAGGAGACTGGAGCTCTCTGCATTCTCTGTCACGTGAGGACACGATGAGCAGGCACTCAGCATCCATCTACAAACCAGGAAAAAGGCCCTAACAACAAAATAGAATTACCTTGTTCTTAGACTTCCTGGCCTCCAGAGCTGCACGAGATAAATTCCTCTTTTTCAGGGCACAGAGTCTATGCTATTGATTGATTGATTGATTGATTGCAGCCCAAGCTTGTTAATAGTGTCAAATTATTAAAACATAATTTGAAAGATAATTTTCTGCTTGTATCACCTCTGGGTATGAAAGTTAATGCTTTAGCTCTTCACTTTCCTAATCTGTAAAATGTTGGAGTTTGTGAGGTTCAGTAAGCTACTTTCCAGCTCTAGGGTTCTATAATTCAATCCTCAATGAATTTATAAAGCATGTCCTCTATGCCAAGCATTTTTAAAGCATTTTACATAGCCGTAGTAGGTAATCCTCATATTAGTTCCAGGTAAGATTCCTTCCATGTTGCAGGCAAGGATATTATGGTTTATGCAGGTTGAGTAAACTTGCCCAGAGTCCTCTAATCAGTGGACCAGAGATTCATATTTAAGTTTTCTGACTCTTAAGCCCTTGCTCTTCACCGTCTCACCAGACCATCTCCTGATAATCCTAACACAGGGACCAGCTGACAATTCAGCCTGAGACTAATACACAATCTAGGAATTCTTTTTTTGCCACTCTCTAATGGTGTTTTTCTTTAAGTTCTTCCTCTTGCTTCCTATTTCATAACCCTAAGAAATCTCATGCTCTACAGATTATCTTCTTTTTTCAAAAGTTTATCATTTCATTTTTTTCTGCTACCCGCAAAGTCCCTGCCAAAACTCCACCAAAAAATGCCACTAATAGTTCCTTTCCTATTTTATATTTTTTTGAACTTTTAAAGAAGAGCTTGTAACCTAAACATATTTTTTGTGTGAAATATTTATAAGCAGAAACACTTGTCTCTTCCTTGACTAGCCTGCATAAAGAATAAAATAGATGGAATTTACTTCGATAATGCAAATCATATACCCGACTCACCTTTTCTCCATTTTTCCTCACTTTAGAAAGTGAGACTAACACCACAATTTCAAAGGGTCTGGCCTCCTATGATTTATTTAAACAAGTAGTAGTGTTGGATGGGACTAGAAGAGTAGAAAGAGAAGACTCCTAATTGAAAGTAACACCTCGATTGCATTTGAGAACCTGGCAATCCTGCTGAACTGTGACACACGACAGGTGTGCTTTGAGCTACCCATCTTAATTGGGCCTGTGGTTCCAAATAATTCCAGATTGTGGCAAAAGAGAAATGGAGAGTCAATAACATCAGCATATGAGCTGTAATAAAATAAATTTTGTTCGACATGTAATTAATACTCAAATCTACCACCACGGAATTTTAAATTAGTCCAATAGATGCCTATATTTTCCCTTACTTTTTGAAAATATGAGTCTGAACTGAGTTCCTAACTCAGCTTTTTTTTCTTCCTTTTTTTCCCCTGAATACACACATAGTTACTTTAAAGGCAATGTAAGCATCTTTTTCATAAAGTTTCCTTAACAAAATTTCTTTTAATACAAGGCAATTCCTTTGCTATATGAATGTTTCATAAGAATAGCAACCTAATAATAAAAATCCTCTTTACCCCTCAGCCTTTTGTTCTTGCACAGCCCTCTGGTGAAAGCAGGATAATCATCGTATTGTGCAGTGAACAATTCATGTGTTTGAACACAGCCAGAGGGCCAGGTTTATAGGTGTAAGGAAAAGCTGGCTTTGAAATACCTAGTTGCCCTGGAACATCCATTTTAAATCACAGCCGGGGTGATCGCTTTACCCTTTATTCTTCAGGGTCACCAATAGCGTGGTTTATTCTATAAGGATATTAAAGGTTCCCTGAGATATTATCCATGAGATTTAGACCTGTATTTGATGTCCTGAGAAAATTTTGGGGACAGTCTTGCTCATTGTCATGATATAGCTTGTTTCCTGAAGTCAGTCAGTACCTTTAAATCCCGTTCCTTATGGAAATTTGGTAAAGACTTAGCGGTGTTCTATGAGGCCTCCAGAACCAACCTGGCTAAATTTCTGTTGGTTTGTGTGATGTGGTTGTTTGTGTTGTTGTTGAGGCCGAACTTGCCAGAAAGGAATAATCGTTCTGTCCACTATATCACATGAATGTAGAGAAGATACCAGGCATATTCCATTTCCAATGCTCTCTGTATGATAGCCCAAGTAACTTAGCAGTTTCAACCTTAGACTTTACATTTGTAAAGTGATAATAATATCTGTCCTATCATCAAATTGGTGTTCCTGTTATGGACTAAATTGTGTCTCCCCAAATTCATATGTCGAAGCTCTAACACCCAATGTGACTATATTTGGAGATGTGCCTTTCAGGAGGTAATTAAGATTAAATGAGGTCATAAGGGTGGGAAACTAATCTGATAACATTGGTGTCTGTAAGAAGGGGAAGAAAAACCAGAAGAACATGTGCACAGACAAAGGGCAGCAGTGAGGACCCAGCAAGAAGGCAGGCTGTTTGTAGGCCAGGGAGAGAAGCCTCAAGGGAAACCAACCCTGCCAGTACCTTCATCTTGAACTTCCATCTTCCATAATTGGGAGAAAATGAAATTTTATTCCTTTAGCCACCCGAACTGTGGTACTCTGCTATCGCAGCCTTAGCAGACTAATACTGATATAGTTTCCAATCTAGAACTTATTTTCTTTTCTTTGTCTTTGTCTTTTTATTTATTTATTTATTGTGTGTGTGTGTGTGTGTGTGTGTGTGTGTGTGTGTGTGTGTGTGTGAGAGAGAGAGATCTGGACCTACGTGTTCATCTGTCTCCAAGATATCACTCTTGGATTCTTTTAAGGCATTTTAACCTTAACTCGACTAATTTCATCATCATTCCCTCCAATGCCTGCTTCTTTCCCTGAATTGCTTATCTCCCTGAATAGAATCACCAGTCTTCCATCACCCTAACTAAAAATGAGGCAGTCATCATGATCCTTCTCTCACCTTCATCCCCAACATCAAATTTATTACCATGTCCTATTGTAGTTAGCATCTAAATAGCTCTCAAATCTAATTTCTTCCCTCTGCCCCCACCGACGGAATTTAATTAAGGTCTTAATTTCTTGAAGATATTACTAGAATCTACTGGTATTGATTTTCCCACCACCTGCATTTTAATTTTTTTCTCCTTCAAATCAGTCCTCTTTATTTAGTCTAACGAAGTCCTGTTCTAGTGATTAAGATCCACATAACCTTCAGGATAAAATATAAAATATTAATGTACAATACAAAGCATTTCATGATTTAGCTCCTCCACATCTTAAAATCTTGTCTCTTACTCCAATTCATGTTTTTCCATTTTAAACATAAAGAATGTAAATGTTCTTTCATTCTAAACATATTTTATGCTTAAAATAACTTGAAATCTTCTCTGCTTTTTCAGGCTACAATGCTTTGCATTGCCTCATCCCCTGTGTCTAAAATGATATTTCAATATGCCAACACCTGCTTATCCTTTAATGTTCAACTTAATTAGCACATTTTCTAAAAAGTTTTTCTTAGATTTTTTCCAATCTTGAGCAGGTGTGTAGCATCCACTCAGTAAGGGTGACATACTTCCCTGTATCCATTATACCTATAACACTTATTTTATTGTTTTAAAAAATTTGTTTTGATATATTTTTTTTATACTAAACTTTAAATTCTTTAAGGGCATAACTATGACTTTATACTCTTGTGGCCTAACAGAGTTTCTGATTCTGACAGAGGAGGCAGTCAATATTTTTTGAATAAATGAGTTGACTATAAAATAAACCCAGTCTTCATAAAATTAGTTTCTTCTATGTCTCGATTAAAACAAATTTGTTAATAATTCTGGAATTATAGAATACTAGTAAGTTATATTTTTTACTTTCTATTTTCTCTAATATCAAAAAATTAATATGTACATATCTTTAAAATGTGTTTATTAACCTACACTAATTATTATATATTTAAGAATTTTGAAACATTTCAAGAGGTTACCAGATAGGTTCCATTACACTGTTATTGGAGTACTCAGATCATGGGGAAAAGTTTTGGAGGAATTTTTATTCAGCAAAAATAATTGCTTCATTAAATAAACTTAGTTAAATAGGGTTGAATTGAAAGTCAGAACCTGAAATGTAGTCTTATTTAAGATGTAAGCAGTTATAATAATAATAAAAAGGTATGCATATCAAAATTAAAATAGTCTGTAACAACCTATGGGTTACTTTTTCCCTGTTGTTATTTTTGGTTTTGGTGCTCTTTAGAAACAAACCTTTTACACTTAGGACCACTAAATCATTTAGTCTTTTATGGGACTTATCCTTTAAGAAATATTTCAGGAGTCTGGCTTTGAGACTGTCTCTGAAGTGGAGGTTGGTTGATAGTGCTCAAAGGGCGGATAACTGAAAACGCTTTGGAATTAATTGGTTAGCAATTTTTTTTCCTGATGCACATTTGAAAAAAGACAGGTAGTTTACCATTCACATTTCTTAAAAAATTTACTCAGCCATAATTTGAAAATTATTAATTTGAATTATATATCAATATTTACATGCTTTATCTTTGGAGGGGATTTTCCCTTAAACAGTATTTTCCTCCATATTAATATTTTATGTTAGACAAATCCAATAATACTTAACTCATGTTTCCTTAGTTTCATGCTTTAATGTTTTCCTGTTCCCCTTAATTTTGATTAGCAACAGAACAAAATAACTGATTTATTTTAATGCTTTTTCTGATTATAGTATAATAATTTTTATTTTCATGAATGGGGAAAATAGGGTAATGAGAGAATAAGTTATCAATAAATTTTGCTTGTTTCCTTTCCCAAGAATTAAAGAAAAGTGAAAATAGACAAAGAATGCAGGAAGAGAAAATCTATTATTTCTGTTTCAGGGTACCTCATTCATAATCCCATTTCTCTCTCTTGTATTGAAAATACCATTGGTAATCAATTAAGAGATTGTAATTTTAGTTTGAAGGCCTTGAAATATAGGCTAAAAATAGGCTAAAGAGTCAAATATATCTGAGTTTATAATATGGTTGGGCCACTTAATAGCTATATGACTTTTAACCTCCGATGAATCTCTCTGCGCTTCAATAGTACCTAATAATTGCTCTGAGAATTAAATTATATCATTTAAGAATGAGCCTAGTGAAAGTCTGACATTAATATCTGCTCAATAATAATAGTATTTGTTCTTACTATTCCTAGAAATATGCAGTTTGAATTCTAGCTCATATTTTTCCAGATTATGTAAATAGTTTTGGTTATGGAGTGGCTCATTTTACAGAACATATTTTGCCAAACATGACCTGATGGAAAAATTAAACTTTTCTCAATCAGGATAACTGCCAAGTTAAAGATATTTCTTATTTAAATGCTATTTAGCCAACGTGCTCAGTTTAATAAAAATAAGAATGGTGGAAGAGCTTTCTTCATTGTTCAAGACAAGTCTGGTTTCAAGAATATTCGAGTCTAGTATCTTTGTTTTATTTCATTGTCAAAAGCATTGACAAAACAACCACTACAATAACAGAAAGAAAAAAAAAACATGTAATAATGACAAGAGCAATAACTGAAATTAAGACATCAATGTAAGAATAACAGTGTAATTGATTCAGCAGGCACTATAAAGTGATCATTATTATTACCAATAAAAATGAATACTGTATCTGATTATTGTTCTTAGTTTCTCATCATATACTGAATAGTCGCTCTAGGTGTGTTATTTCTTCTTGACCCACATAGCTGGGCTTGTTGTGTTCAATGATTTATTTGAAGTAACAACCCTGAGCATAAGGTGAAAATTGGCATTGGAATCTTCAATACTGTGTAAATGGTCAGACTAGTCCAGATACATGAGGGCATTTTAATTTTTCATAAGACACATGTGCTATAACTTTTAGGTTAAAGTTTGCACAGTAGTGGAGAGAATAATGATTTCTTTCAGTATTTGCTTAATAAAAAAAAAATGCCCTTGAAACATAAGCTTTAAAATGGGAGTTGGACTGTAGAAAGATTTATGGAAATAATCTTATTTAGAAGGGTGATTTTTTTTTTTATTGTAGAAGTAGCATACATTTTTAAACAAAATCTTCTTTTGAGCTATCTTCTTGTCCCACTCCCACCCCCATTAGAAAAACAGATAAAAAAAAAAGATTTACATATTGAGTGTGATAAGCAGCAGGATCACTGTTGGTTTTGGTCTTCCCTTTCACATTCCAAGATAGCTCTAGGGAACTTCGTGGTTTGAAGGAACACATGTTTAAGACATATTGGAATAGATAAACTTTTCTGTTTTTAGAGATGCAGCAGTTGAGGCCAAGATAGAAAAAATGACTTGTTCTAGTTTGTGCAAGTATTTTATTTATTTATTCAAAAGACAGAAACTAAGTGACTATGTAGACCCTGATAACATAGTGGTGACCAAGACATGGCAGTAAGTAGTGGCTAAATCATTAATATGATGGCTTGGTGGAGGGCCAAGGAAGGGAGGAAGCAATTGGGAGGATCATTTTATGAACTATATAGATGTCTAACCAATGTACTGTACACTTGAAACTAATTAAAACAAGTAAATTTTTAAAAATTACATTAAAATATGAAGATGTAGACAATTCATGTAAAACCATTTCATTTTTGTAAAATAAAAAGTAGTGTGAGTGAATAAACATACATATGCTCTATAAAAAATAAAAATAGAAAATAAAACATGGTGGTGATCACAATGACCAAAATTCTTGTGGCTATGAAGTTTACACTACAACGTGGAGAAACAGATGCTAAGCAAATATAAAAATGAAAAAGCAAGATAATTTTATGATGTCACATAAAGCTATTGGAATGTGAACCTTTAGAGAGCTGATAAGTACAGCCCATAAAAGAATGTCTTCAGACATAAATTCCAAGTCCAAAAAATGCAATTAAAATATCCACAGATGTTTAATTTTGAAATGTAGATGCATTTTAAATAAGCAGAAGTGAAATAATTACAAATGGATAATTATAACCACTTCTTGGACTAAATTAATGACTGCTTAATGTTTCTCCTCTTCATGTGTTTATCCATTTGAACATTTTTGAATCAAGAAATGCAGGGCATCTTTTCAAATTTGAAAACTTGAAAAAAGAAGATAGATTAGTTTCTATTTTGAATTAGTTAGTGACTAAGAAAGTTTAATAAAATCACATTTCTCTCAGTTTTCTCAGAGTATGTCATTTTGATTTTTGTGATGCAGCTTTGATTTTGATATAAATAGACTCTCTATGGATTTATACATCTTCTATGATTAATTAACATATAAATATTCACAAATACTAATTATTGACCATGGGTATTTTATTAGTCACTGTGAGAAAGCCATTGAAGCATAAGAATTTCTAACCCCAGAGCTACATACAATTTAATTAGGGAAAATAAGATACTTAAATACATAAGTCCTTACATTATGAGGCTTAAATAATGACATACAAATTTTGGGTATAGGATATTGATTAGGAAGAAATTACTGTTGTTCAGAATGATCACAGAAAGGTCAGAGAATTAAATCCTAAGACATGTGAATTCAATCTTATTGCATGGACAGGTACGTTATGGAAAAGAATAAGTGGTAGAAAGTTTCCAGAGATGAAACTGTCATAAACAAAGGCTCTGTGATAGGAATAAGCAATGGTTATTCAGGCAATAGTGGAATGAAAAATATGACAAGGGTAGAGAGTTTGTGGTGGGACTAGTGGACAAAAAAACTTGTACAAATAAATTTGTGATAAATTATGAAAGTCTTACATACGTAGCTAAGAAGGTGGGATTTAGTTTTTGAGTAGGAAAGAAATGTTAACTTCATATAGGTCGAGATTTGTCTAATCCTCTGCACTCATTTTGCAGATAAAGAGACCAAGGTCCATAGAAAGTAATTGTCTTGTTTGAGGTCAGACAACTTATTATTCCATAGCAGTCCTTTGGTTTCCAGTGCATTTTTATAGCTTTTCAGGAAGAGGACAAGTTTGATCTCTTGTCAGATCACCGTATTGCTGAGAGTGGCTATGGCACATGGGAGTGACAAGTAGTTTAGATGAAGTCTGATACAATGCTTGAGACCTCATAAAGGTCTAAATCAGTGTTTCTTGACTTCTTAAAATCCATTTTCTCCTTTGACAAATAAAATCAATATTAGGACCTTCTTTAATTTTTTTCAAATCCTTAAATTATTTTGATGATAAATAAGAAATTATAACATTGAATTTGATTTTGAAACTATGCATACTCCTATGGATATGAGTTATATCTGTTTCTTCTCACTCCTATTGACACTGAGAACCTCTAACTTGAACACAGGTGGTAGCAAGAAGGAAGAGCTGTGAGAAGTTCTTTGAGGAGAGAATCTCTGGCACTTACAGAACATAGTGACTGGTATGAAACAGAGAGGAAATGGTAAGGATGCATCCTAGGCTTTTATTTTCAAAGAGTGTTCATTCAAAGAATGTCAACAGGTCAAATAGGCTTGGGAAAAGCTACATAAACACAGTTGTTCTAAAGGACAGTATCTTTTAGAGCCTTTAACAGCTTGAAATGCACCATGACTCTCCCTGATTGAAACAGCATTCAGCCTTTTGTAGATTAAATTGACCACTGAGCACTAAATGCATGGGGCTGTGATTCCTTGGAAGACATTTTTTGGGGATGTGCACCTGTAAATTATCAGAAAGTCTCTACCTGAATGCTCTCTGACCAAATGGCAGAGACCCTGGGCTCTGTCTGTGTCTTCCTACCTTGACCTTATGTCCTGATTTTAGCGCTTCTACCAACCAGCAACTTTGACAAATATCCTGGCCTTGATTAATTCCCAACCCAAATGCTGGTCTAGATCTATGTCTGTTATGATCTTAACTGCTCCTATGCCAGCCACCTACCTTTACTCATGCTTATATTTTATAAATAATAATCTCTCAATTTATAATGTTACAAATAATAATTTATATTCTTACTAAATATAATCTCCCAAATTGCTTCATACCCCATTATGCCCTAAATTGGAAACCCACTTCCTATTATGGTCAGAAACAGAAAGATGGGGGGACTAAAAGATAAGATGCCACAGCAGAATGTGACAAAAAAAGGAAGCATGTTGGGCTATAGCCCTCAGGTCAACTTTATATTGCTCTAATGAAGTTGGTAGTGCCAGGTGTCAGAAAGCCTAAATGGAAAAAAAAAAAAAAAAAAAAGAGTAGCAAGTGGCTGCTCTTTGTTTTTCCCTTAATTAAACATTTTTAAGTACATAGGGAAGATAGCTGGAATGTAATAAGTGCTGATATCTAATACTACAATAACCAGTTTGTCAAATAAGATTTTAAAAAGAAACCTCATAGGTAAATTAAGCATGCATGCATCATTTAAAGAAAAAAGTGAAATAAAATATCAGAATATAATAAAAGGAACCAAATGTGAAAGGGAGGGAGAGAAGGAGAGAAGAGAAACAGAAAGTGGGAGTAAGGGTGTGGGGTGGGGGATGGGGGTAGAGAAAAAGAGAATAATTTGGAGAGTGGAGGAAATTTGGGGGAAATGGGTTATTAGAACATATTTAAAGGGACTAATATGTTAAGAGATGAGCATCCATACAATAAAAGTCAGAGTAATATATTTAAAAACTAGTTTAAATAAATTTCAACTGTAATCTGAGATGTGATTGAAAGTACAGTATTAATTTGAGCATATTCAACATGTCTTTGAAAAGGTCATAGTCAAAATGAGCAATTTATTGCCATTAATGACCAATTTTCTAAAAGTATGTCTAAGAAAACATTCCCCTCTCCACCCCATAGATGTTACTCCTTTATTTCTCGCAAGAAATTATCATTTTCATTTTATGTAGAGACAAAGCTTCACTGCATTGATACCTACTTTGCAGGAAAGAACCTCTATATCAGAAATGGGACTCTCAGCCCCAAATTAGGAGCAATAGTTTAGGAATTGAGAGGGACGTAGGAGCTACTAATTACAGTTCTACATGAAGTACATTTAACTCTCACTTGGAAAGTAGTCTGAAAATACAATACAAAGGCTTTATCTGAATAGCTGATTGAAATAATCTGGGCGTATCATCAAAGAACATATTCAATAGTTGCTAGAGACCTGTGTGCTGCGAAAATGGATTACAAAGTTTATGATGTTATAATTTCAGAGAAATAAAACCATGTTTTTTTTTCTTCACCCTTAGATGCATTTTTGTCATTGGTTTATCTTGTGCATTATTCACCTCTAACCAACAAAATGAAGCTGCTCAGTTTCATATCGATATATTGCCTTATTTTCTGCACATGTATTTTTTGTTCAGCTCAGCAAGGGTGAGATTAAAATATTTTTTTAGAAATAATCCACGCAGCACTTACATTCATTATTTTTTATGAAACTCGATCCTTGAGAAACCAATTGTGAATTATAAATGGCTGGAAATTGTTTTTAATCACTGAATATTATTGCTCAAAGGTTGTGAGGAACAACAATTAATCAAAATGTTTTTTTAATAGTCAATAAGGGAGAAGATGTTGCAATAACTATTTGTTTCCTGTAGTCTCACAGAATTATAACCTCAAACAGAATTTAAGGAAACCGTGTCAGTCCGATCAATTGAACAAACATAAGAATGTCTAAGAATTTCCTTTTAAGCATTTAAAGAATAGGCCCATTAAATCCAAGCTGTTCTGAAAGCAAGAAAGAAGACTAGCTGACAGTTGTGAGGTAGTGAGTAGAGCTTGGCAGAAAGATTTACAAGAAAAGGGGCACTTATCCTTATGAGAGGGTGACAGCCCAAACATTTGATCATGAAAAATGAGGAGTTTATTTGCAGATTTCCAAGGAAGGGCCTTATTTATTAAAAGTGAAATGTTTATCATGATTCTTGTCAGGTATATCTTGTCTTAAACAGTAGTTCCTGATTCAGGTCTACTTTGCTTCACATAGTTGAAAAGTTTCTATCTGTAAACGAAATTTTATAAAACAAAATATTTTAAAGGCTCTGGTTGGGAAGAGCATACAGGAATCAATGGGGAAGCCAATCAAGGGTAAGGAAGCCAATCAAGGATAAAATTTTGAAGAGAGAAATATTACTCCCTCTCTCCCTTGCTTCTTGGTTTTGGAAGTCAGCATTTTGTGTGTTGGATTTCTTGCCAGAGTAATACAACTATACCTGAAATCATTCTAAACATAGAATACATTCTCTGAAGCAGCGTTTACTTAAAATCTGTTTGCCAGCTTTGAGCAAAGTGACATAATTGTAACCCGTTTGACTAAACTGGTGAATTTTTTTTATTCAGTGAATAACTGGACGGTTCGGTTAACAATATCCTATTTTTCAGCATTTCAAAAATAGAACACTATGAATGACAAAAGGTCATTCAGTACTTGTTCTTCTAAAAGCTCCATAAGTGAGCTCAGTAAAAATAAAAATGAAAGGTGAAAATGAAATCTTATTGATTGTGTGTGTTTTTAAGAACAGTGCTCTTACATTATCATATTAGTTCTATTAAATTAGAAACATACAAAGTGAAAAAAGAGATTATTAATTCTATTTGTGTCAAATGTTAATACTTTATTTATGTGTGATTGAATTAGAAGTTTGCAACAGATGAAGGTTAAGGAAGGGTAATGGCGATTATATGACCCTGGAGTCATCGTAACAAGGCTTTCTCCTTTCTACGCTAAAGTGGTTTGCTATTGACTTTCCCATGTGCTAGTTCTTGTATCTTTCAAGCTTCTCTAAATAAATTTCTCCATCCATCTGGTTATCATGCATTCCAACAAATGTTTAAACTTCATGAAGTCAGTAATGTTTTTATATTCTTTAAAACAGTCTTATCTTTTAACTGATTAAGTTTATTATAGATGTTACAAGCTTGGATTTATGTAAAACATTTATAAGAAGAAATGCATCGCTATATTTTATATATTGTGGTTTGGTGGAAGATTTCATTTTATGAAGGGTTCTACAAATACCAAAATTTTAAGCTAATACTTTAATATCAACCCTGAAGATATTTGGGTTGAAAGCAGAAATCTGAGTATTTCAAGATGAAATGTAATACTCTTATGGACATTACTGGAAATTTCATTAACTTTTGCTTTTAAAAAAATAGTAAAGTCCACTATATCCTTCTCTCCTTCTACTGTTTATGAGAGTTTCACACGATTTCAAGTTCACATGAGGAATGCACATCAACAAATTGTGTTGTTTCTACTTTGAATGTATAGCCTGAATCTGATTGCTTTATATCATTTTCATCACTATTCTATTTTCAGTCCTTATTCTAAATTTGGACTGTTTGAACTCTTCTGCCTATTTTCTTCCTTACATTCCTACACATACACATAGATACATACAAAATCTATGAATTTTAAATTGTGAATCATTTCATATTCTTCCTTGTTCAAAATCTATCAATGGACTTCTATCATATTTACAATAAAATCCAAAATTCTTACCATGGCATATGATGTATGATGATCTGATTCCTACATGGTCTTACTTTCAAACCCCTGGATCACTCCAGTGTCGCACCTGGCCTTCTCTAGTACACCACATGTTCAGTCCCAGACCTCAATCCTAAAGGCATTTAAATGGATCCCTCCTTCCCTTCATTCAGTATTTTCAGACTATATTACTATGCCTACCAGCAGAATTTTTAACACTGTTCTATTTGGCCTAATAACATTTGCCACCACTTGACATCAAACATTTCATTTGTGTATTTTCTTTTTTTTCCCTTCTAAAAATGTAAGCCTCTAAAAATATAAACTTTGTTTCGTTCACTGGTACATCCTAGCAACTAGAAAGTACCCAATAAAGATCAGATGAATGAATAGATAACTAAATGAACATGCATGCCTTTTCTCTTAAGCTGATGTGGACTAATACCAAATAAGCCATAGAAATACAGCACACTATTTTACATTATTTAATCCTGGAATATCTGTACCACTCTGACATGGTGATTTTCTTGTGATGTTAGCCTAAAGTTAAAGCAATTAGAAATTAAAATTCTAGAAAAGTTGATCCATTTAACATTATTGTAAGTCTAATTGTACGAGTTATTTTTATTGTGTAATTCTTAAAAGGCAGTCAAAAACAGTACCCATGCAACCTCAGTTGTTATCATAACTTATCCTATTTCAACAAAATCTTAATTTTGGGGGGTCTGTTACAACGGAAATGCATAGTAGTTAGGAGTGTCTAGAATTATATTACTCAAATCCCCAATTCAGCACTACTAGCTGAATAACTTGGGCAAATTATTTAACTTATCTAAGTCTCATTTTTCTTGTCAGGAATATGAGGATATTAATATAGTCTGTTCTACAATAGTACATTTTTGTAATGCGAATTAACTCAAATAAGATTAGCATATGAGAGAATGATAGCACATGCAAAAGTTACATTGGTTCATGAGCAATTTTTTCAGTGTGTTAATGTTTGTGCTACTAAGAAGCAGCTGAATGCGAACTATAATAAGAGTTGAATATAATAAACCATGAGACAGAACGGCAGTGTTTTAGTGGTTGTCTTGTAGTATCCAAGTTCTCTGCTCAAAGTGGCTACAAGCTCTCTCATAAAAGATCCTTATACTTGCTTCCATCAAAGTAACTTTATCTTATATTTTTAAGTTATAGCTCATATTTACTTTATTATTTTTTACCTATTAGGAAGTTGAGTTCTTTTTAAATTGTTTGATTATGTATTATTAAGAATGTTATTGTTTTGTTGAGTACTCCAATAGCTGTGTTCATAGAAATTTTGGATAGTCAGCCTATGCACTCTTTTCCCACAATCTATTTCTTTTAGTAAATGACTCTGCGGAATATTTCTTGAGAAATGCATACAGTTGTCGTGAGGATTTCACGAGATAATCCATGTGAAATTTACCATGGGTGTGATTGTATGTATATAATTTTTTAAGAGAGACTATAAAGATTTAGACACGGTCTTAAATGCTGGACATATACAGATAAGTAATAAATTATCGTGTGCATATTGCTTGAAAATAAATTTTATTTAAAAATTGATCCTTGACTTCTATTTCTAGCAGTACAGCACTTTAAATATTCTAAGTTTCCTGCAGAAAGAACTCCAAATACTATATTATAATTTAAAATATTTACTTTTAAGGGCATTAAAAGTGTTGATGAACCAACAGGAAGGTAATGATTTCCCAGATGCTAGAATATAAGAAAAGACAGAAATGTGGAGAGGTAAACAGAACTCTGAAAGTAGATTCTTCCTGGTATTTTCTGAACTCAAGCAACCTGGAATTTTGCTTGCCACTTGGAAGAATAACAAAGATTGTGCCCCAAGAACAGGATTTTGTATTAGATCCACAGAAAAATTTTGGAGCCCACGGGTATAAGCATTTAATGTAAGAATGAACAACAACAACAACAAAAAACCAAACTGGATCTGTTTCAGATAATAATAATGAAAATTAACTTTCCATATCTTGGTACTGGGTGGAGAATTCTCATCCCTACCTGGGTTTACATCCCACACACATATTACTCAAGTGGTCAGAAAATCCTTAGGCAGATAACTTATTTAACATGGTTATAGACTGAGAGAATTCTCATCGAGCAAATTAAAATCCTCTTTGATGGACCCACTTTCTATCCAGAAAGGCCTCATGCCAACTGATAAGAATGCACACAGATAACTTCCCAGAAAATATGAGCTCTTAATCAAATATCCAAATATATGTGCATATATATATATGTATATATATCTAAACTAGTCACCATGAATCAGAATTAGCAGCAATAAAAGACAGGAGAATCAGACCCACAAAGACTTCAGTTGTTAGAATTATTAAATGTACTATAGAAAATATTTATATTACATATGTTTAGAAAACAAATGAGTGGGAGAAAGACACTAATAATAGGATAAATAATAATTTTCAGAAATGAAAATGTGATTAAAATAAATTTTAAACTCTCAGTACAGGAAGATAAAATGAAATATGTGGATGAGTAATAAAAATGACAAATAAAATAGAGTGAGAGCGTGTCATATACATCTAATTCGATTTCAGGAGGAGAGTAGAGAATGAATGGGAGAAAGACAATATTCGAAGAAATAAAAGTTGAATTTCCAGAACTGATGAAAAACTGATGCAGAGTTTGCATCAACACGTTTCCCTTTAAGGTAGAAAAGAATTCCCTTTAGGTAGGAAAAAAGTGATTCCAGATGAAAGTCTAACATGCAAGAAGGAAGGATAAACAAAGAAAGTGGAAAATATACATAAATGTTTATTGAATAAACAAATAATGTATTATAAAGCTAAATACAAAACAGAACTATAATACATAACGACAATAGCATAGAAATTAGGAGGCAAGTTGTTTGGAGACGAAGTATGCTAAAGTCACTAAAATGTAAATTTTTACAGAGCCAGAATGTAGTTCTAATAAGGCAGAGCTTTGTCTCTTTGATTGTTTTATTAAGATATTCCAAGAGTCATATCAATGTTTTAAATGAATGAAGTTCCTTATTTTTGAATCTTAGATTCTGATAAGTATGGATGTTATGATTTCTAACTCAGCTATTACAGAATTAGACAGTTTTAAAATGTCAAACTAGTAAATGGGAGATAATGGAATAAACAAACATTCAAAAGAAGACAAAAAAAAGAGAGGAAAATAAACAGAAGATAAAGATACTTAGAAAATACAAAATAAAATGCTAGAAATAAATCCAAAAGTATCAGTATTTGCAAAAAATATTTATGGCATCCAAAGTAGAACAGATAAATAAATTGTGACATATTTATGCAATAGAATACCAAAAAGTATTAAAACTGAATAAACTAGAATTACAAATGTATGAATTTCAAGATCATAACATTTCATCAAAAACAGCGGTTTGCAGAATACATATACAGTGATTCCATTTACATGGTATTAAAAACACATTAAACTAAATAATATAGTTTTATAAGGGTACAAAGGTAAGTGGTAAAAGCACAGAGAAGAGTAAGTGAATTTGAATATTTAACTTAAAAGTCATTTCTTCTTCTGATAGAACCAATTAAATGGATGTGATTCAGATACATTACATAAGGATGTCAAAATTCATATTTTGATATATCTTAAACTTTGTGAGGGGCTGCATGAGTGTTTGTGATATTGTGATTTATAGTATAGAATTATTTTATAACCTCTTTTTGTATCTTGTTAATAAAAATGAAAAATCAAATCTATAAAAAAATGTTTGTGGGGCATCTAAACAGAGCTGATGTGCTCTAAGTTTCTGAGGCCAACTATTTATTTTTAATAACATTAATTAAGGGCACAGGAGGCCAACCTTACACTTAAGAGGCAGCCAGTATTCAAGTTTTGTCACCTTTTTCATCCACTAAGTTCAGTGCTTCACTCCACAATTCCATAGTTTATGATTTATTAATACAAATAATTCTGGGGAAGGTATGGTGGAATTAAGTACACAGGAAGCATAAAGGCCTGAGATCAGAGCTTTGACTAACTTTGATGTGAGGAGAAGAGGAAAGCAATGAATAACTATGGGCAGGGAGGAAGTCAGACAAAAGGCACAGTAGAGGATGGAGACACAAAGATCCTTTATGAGCTTCACAGATTTGTCTATTGCCAACTCATTTATGCCTAACACAGGTGGTTTAGAGGAGACATTGAGTCTCTTTGGATTTCAGTTTCCACATTTGTAAAATGAGAGAATAGGTTATGAAGACATATCAGATTTCTTCCATTTCTCACATTCTATGTTTTTGTGATTTCATGAACATAAAAACTGTCTTAATTGCCTTGGTTTCATCAGAGACTAAAAGCTGTTAAACTACCTGTGCTCATTACATTTAATTCAAATTATGAATATTTGCATCAGAAACACGACCAATGCATAATTACTGGTGCAGTCCACTGGTGATTAATTAGGGACCATTCTTTTCCTCATGTAAACATTGAATAGGAATCCTCCACATTGCATATGCCAAGTTTATCTATGAGAGGAGAAAACTGGATTGAGGCATTAAAGAGGAAAGATTTCTTTATGAGCAAGAGGTGGCTAACAATTTTAATTTATAGCATTTTACCCAAACGCAGAACTATCATTTTTGAAAGGAGATAAAGCTTTGGTTTCTAGCTGCCTTTTGTTTCTCTTAGATATGCAATTAAAAATTGATATATTTTACTATAGGTGCAAAAATCACATGGGGAAAGAAACTCTTCTGTACATTATAAAATGTTGGCATGTGAGGTATACTATGACAATGAATAGCTAAAGCAAATCTGATAACTGTAAGAGAATGACAGAAATCACAGATCACAAAAATCAGTGCTAATGATGATGACAATAATTAAACTGAGTCAAAATCAAATATATCCTTATTATCAATTACTTAAATTTTCCTATGCTTTATAGAAAAGCTATATTTTTAAGTACAGCTGATAAAGGCTGTGGTGTTCTTGAATGAGCAATGATACTATGCCAAAAACACTATATTTTATGAATGATAGCATTTATTTAAAAAAAAAATTATTTCTAAACCATTGAAAATAATGAATGCTGGGAAATTTCCTTTTATTAGTAATAAAGAGAATAGATTATATTTTTGATAAGCAAGTTGATCTTTAAAAAGAAGCCAATATTATATGTTGAAATGAGGCCAATTTAATCAGTAAGAAGAAATTCCTGAGTCAGAAATTCAACTTCATAAAAACTGACATTAGTTGGAATAAAATTAGAGGGTCCACATTTAAAACTTCCTCTCTGATAAACTTGGTCTTAAGTTTTCAGATTTTCTCACAGTTAAAAAAAAAAAAATAGTTATCTCATTCAGCTTTCCCATGGGCGCTTGTCCAGATTTCAGAATCATCAATGCCTTTTGGCTTATCCTGTCAGTGATCTACAAAAATAGGCCTGGACTAAGATAGTCAAGATAATGCATACAGAAGGGAATAATAGAGGAAAGGACTGCTTATCTAATTTCACTCTAGTTTATCCTGATATCAGCTAGAATATACATCCTTCAGGGAACACCACATTTTTTCCCCATTGTGCTCCAAAGTGTATTCTCTAATTTTTTTTGCAAAAGGGTTGTGTTTTAATTTGAGTAGTATCTCTGAGTAGCCAATATTTTGTAGACCACCTATAAAGTTTAATATTAGAATTAAGTCTCTTCAGCTTTTTCTAGCTAACATATCATAGAGTAAACTAAAGACAACACAGGGAAAAAATGAAAGTAAATTACTCTGGCTAACCAAACAATGTACCCCCTGCCCCATTATGTCTGTCCTAATACTCAGAACCTGTGAACATGTTACCTTACATGGTTAAAGAGACTTGTAATATAATTAAAGATTTTGAGGTAGTGAGGTTGTCTTGAATTATCTGGTGGGCCCAATGTCATCACAATCACACAACTACCCAGTGTCAGATTCAAATTCACATTTACTTTAATCCAGGGTCACTTCTTAACCACTATGCCATGCTGCCTGAATAAATTTAACATTGTAGAAAAATTAATTAAAAGATACCCTTCCTTTCTGGCCCTAGGTTCAGAGAGCTTGAATATAGCACTTGATGTGTAGTAGCAGTGATTCTCTACACACCATGACTTGATTATATTGAGTATAATTCACTAAAGAGTTTTAGGCACAGGTTAAACACTCAAAAGACTAGATGTAAATCTCAATATAACTAATGCAGTTTTAATGTAAAAGCCAAATAGTGAGATTTGAATTTAATTGTTCCTAATAGGAAAGCTGCTAACTACACAATACAAAGAAATAAAGCTGCCTACACATTCTTAGAGATCAATATTTAAATCGTAGAAGCAAATTTTTCATCTTTTCCCATACACATTTGCTTGAGGATTATGCTGCAGTGAAAGGAAGTTTCCAAACAAAATAACTGCTTCCTAATATTGGCTACATTTTTAATTTGTTGCTCATATTATGTAGACTAGTCTCTTTTCCTTCTTCTAAATGCTGTAGAATTAGGTGAATGACTTAAACAACTCATATTTAACTGTCTTATGCCAAATACCTGCTCTTCTATATGCAGTTATTTAGGGGGATCTATATTACAATTGGAGATTATCTAAAAATATTTTTAAAAAATTGCCGAGGGTTTCCAGGTGATAAACTTCTTAAAACTGTCCAAAGAATTATTTTTCTTAGATATAATTAGAATTTATACTATAAGTTTAGTGTAACAATTTGGCTTAAAATAATGGCCAAATTCTATTTACTCACAATTCTGTTGCTCAGTGGTCCAAGCATTGCATGGCTGAGTAGCCTGCCCAGCGTATCATAAGGCTGAAATCGAGATATTGGCCAGACTGAGTACTCAACTGGGGAGAAGTTTGCTTATAAGCTCATTCAGATTTTTGGCAGAATTCAGTTCCTTATGATTGTAGATATCCATTTCCTTGTTAGCCATTAGTTGGGGGCTACTCTTAACAACTAGAGGTCATTATCATTTCTTGCCACATAGACTCCTCCATCTTCAAAGTCAGCCATAGAATGTCTCCTCACTGTGGTTTCTTCTCACACTTAGAATTGTTGTAGTGACTCCCTCTTTTGCCAACTAGAGGCAATTCTCTGCTTATAAGGGCTAAGCTGATTAGTAAGGACCACTGAAGGATGATCTCTTTTGCCATATAACATAATCTCAGGAATGATATCATATTCACAGGTTCTTCCTACACTGAAGAGCCGGGAGTCTCACAAGGACAAGGGTCATTGTGAGTCATCTTAGAATTCCACCTGCTATATCTACTAAACATTTATGTCACTGAGCTATTTGAAAAATTCATTTAACATTCATACAATATACATAATGAGCATCTACAAAGTGCCAGGCACAGTGCTAAACATTTGCTGTAACAAGAATAACCACATAATCTGCTTATTCTTCTTGGTTTACTCCATAATTCATCATATAGGCAAGTTCTTTGGGGTATGGAAATATCTTTTATTCTAATTAACATAGTATGCCTGGAGAGCTGTTGACTCATGTTAACATTGCTTTCATTACTTAAAAGATGTACTATATTAAGATGTTCAATCCACTCTTGGAAATTAAAGGCAATTGGAATATCTAACTAGCCATCCCTAAAATTTCCCCATCCTTTCATGTCTGTAAAACTAACCTAGGTTATGGAAAGGAAAACAACAAAACAAACAAACAAAAACAAAGCAAACAAACAAAAACAGGAGGGGCTGGCTAATAAAATTTAAGATGTTTAAATCTCATCTTGAACATTGAAATAAAATGAATTGCTAACATTAAAAAAGAAAAAAAGATTGTAGAAGAATTGAATTGTATAGATTTTTAAATATCTGTCTAGCCACTCTAAACCATATTGCCTATCTAGATATAGATTTTAGTTAAATAATGCTAAGTTTCTGATTACGGTTTACTTATTATAAAGTGATCAACACAACTCTAGCTCCGTGTAGAGTCTACTTGGTCATTGTTCATGTCAACTTCGTATAGCAAATCCAAGAAGTAGCAGCTAACTCTGCCATGAGTATGACTAGATTTATTTTGATTGAAAGAGGGTCTAAGATAAAAGATGGGTCTAGGGTCTAGGCTTTTTATTTAAAAAATATGTATATATCAGTGCACTTGATTCTTATTTTATAAAGAATAAAAAGTTTAAAAATCAGCACAGGTGATTAGTTTACAGTAAAGGAGAGTTTGGGAACATATACTTGCTGGAGAATTGTAAAATAAAGCCCTAGGGTAGTTTTTGGAATAGTATGAACATACATACATCCTCCAAAATCAATGACATGGTTTAGACAAGTAGAAATAGGCCCAGCACAGAACTGAGGGCAGTGCTAGTAGTGCTGAAAAATGGGCTCTATTTTCGGTAGTCTGCACAACAGTATAATTTCCTGATGGCCAAAACCATTGACGCTATAATTTTCTTATGGCCATGGAAGAGGATTTATAAATTATTTTTCTATACTGAAGGGATAATGCAGGAATGCACCATATGCATATTCAGTTTTTTCACTTCCTCAACTGCTGTTATAAATAAAGATAAGTTCAGAAAGAGAGAGGTAGTATATAACTTTGTACAGGCAAACAAAAGCATATAACCATTCTCTGCTGATATTGATCTTATATTCAAATTTATTTAATAACTGCCTATGCTCAAACCCAAAGTATAATATAATATGGATATCTTTATCATTTATTCTTCAAGGCTTCATTTGGGTCTTGTCTCTATTCTAGTCCATCTTTACTACTCTTTTTATTTTCTTTTCACATTAAAATGCTTTGCAAGTTAACATTTTTTGATGGCTTCAAGGGCATTGGCTTTGTCTCTCAGGAACACAAAGTTCTTAAAAACTGAAAACTGTTGTGTAAAGAGGATGGATTCTAAAATAAGACAGGCACAGGCTCGAACCCAGCTCTGCCTTATTAATAGTATTGCCTTGGACAAATTATTTAAATTTTAAAAACATAATTTCTTTTGAAACTTGCATCTAGATTTCCTTAAATTTCTGACTAGTAAATAATTGCCTTTGCTCCATTCTTCTTGAAGACAAAGACTTTGTGTTATTGTCCTGTAACCCAATAATGATCACATTTGAAACATTAACCAACATTTCTGGGTCACTTGTGGAAACTCCAGAATGATGAAAAAAAAAAGAACAAAAACAAGAGAAGATGGCACAGACAAAGGTCATTGACAAGTATGAAGATTTGAAACCTAAAATTTATTGCGATTCACCCCTTAGTTCAAGGAAGAAAAATAAAAATTTAAACATCAAAAGAGACTTTTTCAAATAAGATGATCCTACTCACTATTATTTTATATCAGAATCATTCCTATCTCTTTTTATCCCCTCTTGCCTCAAGTGGAAGGCATCTTCTGACATGACTCCCAGTGATGCCCTTCTTCTTGTGTTCGTGCCCTATGGAATCCTCTCTCTTGAACATGAGCTGGTCCTAGTGACTTGCTCTTAACCAACAGAATATGACCAAGGTGATGAGATGTCACTTCTGTGATTATATTATAAAAGACTCTGAATTTCGTCTTGCTGATGTTCTCTCTGGCTATTCCTGTATGCTCAAGAGGGCCTCCTGGCAAGGAACTGAATCCCATCAACAATCACTTTGAGTGAACTTGGAAATAAATGCTGCTCCTTTTGTCTGTGGACCCCAGATTGGCACCTTGATTATAGCCTCATGAGGGAGAAAACCTGAAGCAGAGGGTACAGCTAACCTCTGTCTGAATTTCTGACCTACAGAAACAGCAAGAAAGTAAATATATGTTTTTAAGTCACTAAGATTTGGGGGTAATTTGTTATGTAGCATTAGATAGCGAATACACCTCACACCCCAATTCATGAATAAATTCTGTCAGCTCCATCTTCACATTTAGAATAGAAAATTCTAAAATTTTATTAATTCTAAAATTTAAAATTAGAATATAATATTTCCACCTTGCTGCTACCACTTTCACCTAAACAGTAGATTTTCTCACTCTGTTATTTCACTAGCCTCCTAAGAATCTATGACTTTTCTGCTATTGCCCTTGTCCCCTTAATTCTATTCTCAAAACAGCAGGCAAAATGATCCTGTTAATGGATTCTATTCTCATTCAGACACTCATCTGCTTAGCATGATCACACTGGATTCTCACACTTCTCTAGCATATCATTCACACTTTGATAACTTCACACTTTGTTTTCTCAGCATAGGATGCTCTTCACCCAATAGCTTTATGGCTGGCTCCCTTGAATATCTTTACTCAAATGTCTTCTCAGATAGGTCTTCCCTGGATACTCCACCTAAAATATTACCCTCTCAACATGGTTCCTTGTTTTATTTTCCTTTTAGTACTTATCACAATGTAATATTTTATACACCATATTTATATATCTCCTCCACTAGCATGTAAGCTCCATGAGGGCACAGTTTTTATTTTTACAACTGTATCTCTGGCACATGGGACAGTGCTTAATACACAGTAGGCATTCATTAAATATTTGATGAATTAATTAAATGAATGAATGAGTGAAAAAATAAGTGAATATTATTAATTTTCTCTTGCTAGAAAAAATTAGTAGAAAAACTCTGTTTTGGAAAGAGAATGTGTATCACATAAGTATGCCTTAGTATTTTTATGACACTGAAAGCCAAAGGGTGCTTTACATTAATAATATGCTAAGCAGTGGGATAGAATTAAGTCAAGTCTTGGCTCTTTCTAACAAACAGGAGTAACCTTGGCATGGAATACTCTAAACCACAGACAACTGACAACATTCAAATTAGGCACTGAGTCAGAACACAATTTAAAATTTATATTTAGAAGCTAACTGAGCTGTGTTCACTTGCACAAATTATTTCAATAAAAAAACAGTTAGTTTTTCAATTAAAAAGAATAAAACAAAGCTGACGGAGGGTCTCTCTTTGTAGCTTTACAATTACTTTTCAGAATCAATACCTGTAAGAAAATTCCTAAGAGCACATTCCAATATGTTTAGCATTGTCATTGACGTCAAGAAAAGCATTACTTTGAATGATTATGTTGAACCTGAGGCCTAACCCCAACACTCAGGACCTGCAAGTCAAAGATTAAATCACAGATCACTACTTTTTTCCTTATATATTTCTCACAGGAAAAAACTGTAGTGCAACTCTCAGATATATATTTTCATTCAAGAATTATGTGCATATTCTTCCATACTTATATATTATATTATAAAATATACACAGGAGAAAAATTAAAAATAATGAGATAAAGATAAAATAGTATATATAAATATTTTTAATTTAATTTTATATATTAACTGAAATACTCTCTGAATATTATTATTAATACTACTTAGTGAGAATTCTGTTATTGAATATTGTGCTTTATATTTTAAGATCTTAGTTTACCATTTTATGCTGCTGAGGTCTGGTTTTAATATTTTGTTTCTTTGGCTTCACTTCAGGGAAAGACGCAGAGATATAAGTAAGAGAAATGCTCCATAGTCCAGACTAATATCTTTGATGTATTTTTAATAATAATAATAATAATAATAATAATAATTTCTAATAGCACTACCCAGTAGCTAATAAAACATTTTAAAATTTTTGAGAGAAATTTTTAATATTATCTGATACTTATTAGTTCTTACAAACTAGTAGAAGTTACTAATTTTTAAATTCTTTATTTGGAAAATTTTATAACAGGTTATAAAATTCTATCTCCAAGTTTTAAAAGTGCATAGATATGAGAGATTTTTGTGGTTAACAGTTTTACATAATTTTTGACAACAAATCAACTTAGGAAAACATATCCAAAACAAACATAACATTTAAAAAATATTCCCTATGCAGGACATTAAAAAAATAAGATTTACTTTTCAATTACTGTTAAAAATTACCTTCATCTTGGAGAGGCACATGAAATGAAGTGTGTGTGTGTGTGTGTGTGTGTGTGTGTGTGTGTGTGTGTGTGTGTTTTAAGAGAATACCTGCCAAGTAGCATACTACTAGACATTACAAGAAACACTATAAATTTAGAACTCATATTTTGGAAATGTTAAGGCACAACTCATTTTATGTTTGATGACTTTTTCAAGTGTTCTGTCATAAGATAAGCACTGAACATCTGTCTGGACAAAAATTCTTCATAGTTACTTCCTACATTATTACAAAGTATCATAATGATTCTGCCATTCAAAATAACAGAAATCTACTTAGCCAGGCACTGTCAATTGCTATATGTTTTGGAATTCACTCTTCTCTCATGATATTATCTGATTATAAGTGAAAAATGATCACCTGATACATGAATCAAGTGAGGGTACCATTGAGTACCCTTGTAGTAATAATGCAGAAGTTGCTACAATATGTAGTAGTTCAATATTTGTATTTAATCACTGAATAAAGTCAAAGCACCATAGACCAGTGGGAAGAACTGGAAGAAGTTTAAGATCTTTACCTACAAGGAGATATCAATATATTTTTCATCCCTTCTAAATGAAGGAATTTCACTGAACTCTTTTTCTACTTTCTTTTCTATAGTAGGTGTGCTATAAATAGTAACATCTAGAAATCAAATTTAAAAAAGGAGCAAAAAAGAAAGGAAACCAGACTTTTGAAAACCAGTAGACTAAATAGACTGTACTTTGTTTCAAATACACTATTTTAAAACACACACATATATATATATATATATTTTTTTTTTTGAAATTAACAAAAAATTCTCTAACCATTATGTTCTTACATATGGTTTATGTCTATGATAAAATATTTATTTTTTCTCTTTCCTGTATTAATTATAGCAAACAACTATCACCAACAACACAGCTTACTTCCTTTACTGTAACAGTCAGAGTTCAAAGAGGAAATGATGTCTATTTAAATAATTTGAGGAAAGCATAATGCAACTACAAAAAAAGGTGTGGATAGGGTGGAGGGAAACGACCATGAATAAGCAGTAAGTGGGGGCCAGTAATGCTAGAAATGTCAACACTGTTAGGCCTGAGGAGTGCGAGGTGTTTTGGGACCTCAGGAGAGAGTTGGTGGCCATGAAAGGAGCAGTGAAGGCACAACTAAAGGAGAACCTCAGAGAGGTAGAGGCAGAGAGTATACACCTAACTGCACTTTCTTCTTTCCCTGTAATCTTCTGCTAGGGCTACCCACTGGTCATGCCCAACCAAGAGGCCACAAGCAAGAAACTGTGAAAGCTGTCCATGCAGGTCAGCCTCCAGAAGCAGAGAGGAGGATGGAGAATGGGGAATGGGTCTAGAGAAGCAAAAGAAGACATCTGGAAAAATTTTATTCCCTTCTGTATGATAAAATAATTAAGTGGAATGTTGCCAGTGTCAGGTTTTGTGTTTTATAAAAAGGTACAAAAAGGTTATGTGGTTTGTTGTTGCTGCTGCCCTAAAGCATGACTAATTATAAGTTTAAAAAATAATTTTCTACTTCTTTACCTCTTTTGAATAGGTGATGCATCTATGTCACAAAATCCAATAGATGTAAATGGGACTATGTGAAATTTTAGTCTCCCACTCTTCTTTCTGTGTGCCCCTTTTCTCTCCTTACACAAAACCGTTACTGGTTTCTTTTGTATCCTTACAGAGATTTTCCATGCATCAGCAATTAAGGTAAATTAATAAGTATGTATTTCTTATTTCTTACAGGAATACTAACATATTATAAACACAGGTTGCATGTTGCTTTCTGAATACGATAATACATTTTGAGACAATTTTAAATCAGTATATGGAGTGCTTTCTAAAGTATAGAGAGTTTTATTAGTATGGGTATAATGAAACCTCCTTAACCAGTTTTCTACTAATAATTATGTTTAGAGTTTTTTCTACATCCAAAGCTACAGTGAATATTATCATTCATACATCATTTTCACATGTCCTACTATATTTTTAGTAAGTGCATACAAGCAAAATTGCTTTGCTAAGAGATAAGTGCATTAAAAATGTAAATTATGTTGACAAACCTTCATAAAAATCATAACAATTAAACTTCCATCTGCAATTTCAGAGTCTGTTTCCCATTCTATATTGTGGAAATTGAAGTGAGAATTTAAATTTTGCAGCTAGGAGATATCAGAACCACTATCAAATTTTTAGTCTGTCTGATTTTACAACCCCAGTTCAATAAAAATACTGATGAGCATTTGCTACATATATTAAGCTAAGTGAGAATTCATAAGATGCAGGCCTACATACAAGACTGAAATAGACGTACCAAGTAATTGATAAGGACAAAATGTGATATAGGATTTTGGCAGAATTAGAAATTCTTCAGATTGAAGTTGTTCAAGTAAGACTTCATACTAGTGGTGGGACTGGTAAATACTGTGACTCGAGAGGTCATTCCAGGAAGGGGAGTTGAAGGTCAAACATAAGGAAATGACTGATAATGTATTTGGAGAATAAGTATAAATTTTACTGAAATGGGAGCTTTTATATGCACTGATTCATTTATGTATTCATTTTGTAAAAGAATAGTGCTTTAATACTCTCTGATGGACAAGGAGAAAGCTGATATTTGTTTCTTATCAAATGAAATACATTTAAAACGTATGAGAGTTATGAATAGGAATAAGGCTTGGAGTGAATATTTGCATAGTTATATAATGCTTCATGAATTGGCAATGCTGAAGTGGCAACTGTATAAATAAATAGCTATTGAGTGGCAAGGAGAAGGTCATTACACTCTAAAATGTTTCCTGTTCAAATTTCACCAACCTATTTTAAGGTAATTTTTGGATCTCTCATATCTAAATAATTAGGGATAACATGTACAATTATTAGAACTATTGGATGGTAAGAGATCAGAAATAGAGTTTAGTGTTTGCCATTTTCTTACTATAATCATGTCACTTGTGCCATAAAATGATTTTCTGTTCGTTCTGCCTCTGTTTTACTTTTTTTAACCAAAATTTCAACTTTTGACAATAGGATTTCTACTGATACATATAGAATAATTTCCAATGATTGTAGAAACAAAAGGGTAAACATTATACTCTTTAGAAGTTCCTTTAATTAAACAAAGAAACAGCACAAGAAATGGTTTTTCATTTCTTATGTGTTATTGCATGAAAAGAAACATTACTTTTCCAAACCATAACGGCATATGAAGTAAAGTAAAATATATTTACATAACATTGAACAAAAACAAATATTAAGTATATGTGTATGTTTCCTTTTATTACTGATGAAAAATTATATAAACATACACAGCTATACACATACATGTATTCATACATGTATACACAGTCACAAACACAAGCACATGGTCAGCAGTACATGCAGAGTAATTACCCTATCGATTTCTGAATACTAATATTTCTTAATTTGCAAGATCTGTTCAGGTTCCAGGTAGTCATTCCAGAGTAAAAATTAAGGAACTGACCATGCAGAGGAACTTGTAGCCTGAAATATTTTGTTCTAACTCATGCCTATTTGAAAATGATGGCACAAGAAGACGTGTAGCTTTTCTTATCATTTTAAAAGAAGTACTCCTCAATAGCTTAATCAATTGTGAATGTAGTTGGTAAATCTGATGAATTATAATGCTGTAACTTGGTACTCTTTTTCCCTTTCTCTCCTACATTGAACTCGGTTTCAGAAACTTAACCTAGCCACCCCATTCTCATTTCTGCCCATCTTTGTATGAGATTCTTAGAATCTACTTAACTTCCCTTATCTATCATGTTCTCAAAACAGTGTCAAAACCTCTTTCCCAAGAATGCATTTCAGCTAATTTCAACTAACCCTGAAGATACTTATTTTCTATTCCCTTGAGGATTATTGTAATTGTTTTACAGTAGTTATATTACTTTATGAATATTTTTGTCAGTATGGATTTAATTTCTTGTTTATATTTTTCTTATTCTTTTAAGAAAGAATGTAAATCTTTCTAGGAAAGGCAATAATACTTCTTATACTTTTAAAATTGGTCCACTGCATATTTGACAGTGTTCCACACTCAATGAGTATCACTAAATGTCTTTGAGTGAGATGAATAAAGTTGTTTCTCATAATTTGGGGGTTAATATTGTCAGTTCAAACAAGGAAACAGTGACTATTCATTTCAATAAAGTTCTCATTTAAGTATATTATTATGCAAAAATATATCATACATTAAATTCTAATCTGATGTCTTTAACTAATGGAGTACAGGTCTTAAACGTTGCTGATACTTGGTCAATTTTTTTTCTTCTTTAATAGAAACTGCTATTCAGATACACTATTGAATTAAAATTTTGTTTAAGTTTTACATTTGTATAGCTTCTTTTGAATAATAAAATGCACAGTTAGAAGTAGGAGATTAAAATGAAACACAGCTTAAAGAACAATTAAATCAGGAGTTTAAGCAGAATAACCTGCATTGCTGCACTTGGCACTTGTGTCTCTAGCATGTACTTCATGTATCTAGCCAACTGTCCTTGTACATTATTTGTTTGTCCTTTGTTGTATCACTAGAAAATCTCAGACTTTTTATATACTGTAGGTGATTATTGAGTTTGTTGCACACAGAAAATAAATAGGTCCAGACACAGTATTTTTACAGATGAGTAACTGAATGAATGAATAAGCCAACTAAACATCCTGAAAAAATAAAATTTTAAAATTCTAATCTTAGATGTAGGTAGTTATTTAATATATGTCAGAGGTTCGATAAAGAAACAGTAATGTAATTGGAAGAGTAAATGTTCATATATTAAATGAAATAAATGTATCAAGTAGACATTTATGACCCTACCCCAAAGCTTTTTACCTTTGAACAAGTTGTTTAGCTTTTCGGAGGCTTAATTTTCTCATTCACTTACCTTGCAGATAAAGTTGCCATAGAGTTGACAGATTTAGCAAATAAATGTATAGGACACCCAGTTAAACTTGAATTTCAGACAAATAACAAATAACTTTTTTTAGCACAAGGATGTCATAAATATTGCATAGGATATACTTATACTAAAGATTAGTCATTGTTGATTTTAAATTCAAATTTAATTGCACATCTTGAATTTTATCTGGCAACCCTACTTATAGATGCTATCTTAAGCACTTAGTACATCCTAGACACAAGGCAAGTGATGGTGAAGGTATTGGTATTGGTATTCTTAATGTTGCTGCTAATGCTAATAACACTTCTGTGACTCTGAAAGGCAACATGGTGTAATTATTAAGAGTGGGAGTTCTGGTGTCAAACTGCCTGGTTCAAATCTCATTCCCCTACTAACAGTTTTGTGAACTTGACCGTGCTATTTAATATCTAACTTTTCTTATCTGTATAAGGGGATAACAATAGTACCAAATGGTGGGGCTATTGTATGGATTGAGTTAATACTGATAAAATATTTAACGTAGTGCCAGACACCATCACTATTAGCCCTGGATACATGCTGGTTATGATTGTGGTTTAGGCAGAATGATAGTTCCAGTCTGCCCATAATTGAGGGGTTTCCTGAGAAATGAGCCTTTGAGTACTCAAATTCAGACAGTCCAGGAAAATTGAGACACATAATATGTGACTTTAGCTAAGGAAATGAACTCACAGAGAATAAAAGAAGTTAGTGTCAAATTATAACAGAATTCAAGTGTTAAGGGCATTGATTATCTTCTATATTTACTATTTCCTGACTAAAATTGTTCAAAGAAATCACATTGAACTGGTTACTTGTTGGAGGTTTTAACCCTTGCTTTCGAGAAGTTTAGCCAGGAGTGCAGGCTTTAAAAAGTTAATTCCCAGGCAATCTGATAAGTACTTCGGGAATCCAGAAAAAGGCTTAAGTGACTTTAGCAAAGAATGGAGACGATTTAGAAAAGACTGGGTATTGAGCAATGCCGAGTTTTCCAGGCAAATGGGAAGAAGAACATTTTAGTATCTTCAAGCAGCAGGGAGATGTGAAGTCAGGATATCGCCAAGCAGTGGTAGATATGTTGGTACAGTCCAAAGATGAGTAAGTACATTGAGCAAATAGAAAATGAAGTTGAAAGGGAAAGTTAGGGATTGAATGAAAAGGGTTCACATGCTTTTCTATTTATATATTTGCTATTTATTTATACAATGTAGAAACTTAACATTTAAATTAAATATGGAGAATGATGCAAAGGAAAATGTTCTTAAACATTTTCAACTTCTTTTATACATTTAGTATATTCAATTTTCTTTTTAAATATTTCAGTGTCTTGATAGAGAATTATTTCTAATATATTAAATACATAATGTAAATATGCTGTACTGTTTACTCAAATGTTTCACATTATAGACTTGGTTTTTTAATGCCCTTTTCTTTAATGATTTTATCTTTAATATCAGTCAATCTCATGTCATATACTTGACTCTATTATTATCAATGCTTGCAAACTCTCATTAATCTCAGTTTTAGTCATTTTACTCTATACTCGCCTCCCCTCCTGTTTTTCTAGTTTACTGCCACTAGTACCACAATGCTTACAATCTTTCATGCACAGAGGCTCCTATTATCCATCAATTCTTTTTAATTTCTTTAACCCAGTTTATGCTCTCACTTCCTTTCTTACACAAGTTAAATTTTATGGTTTAGCATTATTATCTATCACTTTCGTATACCTTCGACTCCCTTGCCTTTCTTGCTTCATGATACACTGTGGTAAATAGCATTTCTGGTTAAATCAAACTCTCCACTATTTCTTGGTCAAGGAGAAAGACACACAAACATGTTGGTTGTCTCTATTTTAAATTTGTAAGCAGCAATACCAAATGAGCCTTCAGTCCTCAAATCTCCAGCACCTCTGCCCTTTTCAAAAGATGATCTCGTTTCCTTCTCTCAAAAAACTACCATTACATCTACCCACCTACCTGTTCCCATCTACTCTTCTTTTTTTCTTGTTACTGTGTGTGGATTCTGTGTACCAATTTCTTTTGCCATAGATTCTAATTCCTATCATTACCCGATGACTCTGCACTGGAAGTTTTTTTTACTTTCTCCTGTTTCATCAATGTCGCCCTTTTGATTTGATTTTATCCGTTGATATATATAAAAAAGCTGTTATTTCCTCCATCTTGATAACAAATAAAATTTCTCTCATGATCGAATATCCCTCTTTCCCTTCCCAGCAAAGCTTCTAAAATCATCATCTTTGATACTTCGTCCATTTTCTGTCAAATCTATTTCTGTCAGGCTTTTATCTCTATTCCACTGAAAACTGCTTTGTCAATGACCTCTACAGTGCTCCTCAGATATCATTGTTACTTGAACCATCAGCAGTACTTGACAAAGTTGATCACATCACCTTTTTGATACTTTATTTAGTCTTGCAGGATTCCATTCTCACTTGGTATATCTTTTACATCTCTGGCTGATTCTTTTTAGTCTTCTATTCTGCTTCTGCTTTATCCTTTCAACTTTTAAATTTTGGCTTTACTGCTAAATATTTGCACTTTGCCTCTCTGTTTGTTCTCATTCCCCTATGACATTATCTATTCTTATAGCTTTAGACCTCATCTTTGTGGTAATTCCCTCTTTTTTATCTGTAGTCCAGATATATTTCAGATTTTAATAGGTTCAAATTAATCTTGATATCTTTTTCCCACCTCTAGAAACATGCTCTTCTGAAAAGACTATTCCGTCAGTCATTCAGGTAACAACCTTGGTATCATCATTTAATTGTTTCTCTTACATCCCTCATCCAACCCATCAGAAAATTCCGTTGGCTTTATTTTCAAAAATAGAGAATTCAACCATTTCTCACTCCTTCTGCTACTGTGCCCTAGTCTAAGCCACTATAACCTTCTATCTTGATCACTGCATTAGCCCCCTAAATGTTTTTCTTGTTCCTGTCATTTCTCTTCTTTCATCAATTTTCAGCACAATGGTCTGTTAAAATATAAGTCAAATCACATCTTTCATCTTCTTAGGACACTATAACAACTTTCCATGTCTCCTAGAATTAAGCCAATATTCTTATAATGACAGAAATTTTTATATAACTTGCCCCCACCTTCACCCTTTTCTCCTCTGACCTCATTTCCTATTATTCTTCTCCTTGGTCAGGTTAATCCAGCCACACTGGCCTCATTGTGTTCCCTCTAATATCCCAAACCCAGACCTAAATTTTTTTTGCATATATTTTTTCCTCTTCCTGATATCCTCTTCCTTTAAATATTTATGGAACCCATTTTTTAAAACTTAATCGAGGTCTTTTTTTCAAACACTATCTTTTAATAAGGTCTTTCCTTCCTACTCAATCTTAAAATTACAAATTCCTGACCTCCGTACTCCTTATATCTTCAAGTATAACCTTTAAAGTGAAAACTGAATGAATGAGTTACGCCTCAAGAACAAATTATCTCACTGTAGTCACATGCTCAGTAATCAGATTTATTATAAAAATTTTACAGCAAATGAATAAATCATTCAAGGTTTAAAAATCTGGCTAAATATTGGACAAATCTAAGAAAAGCACCAATCATATTTTCTCCATTTCATGAGATATTTCAGTGACTTCCTATCTTTTCTTAAATAGTCAATAATGCTTTCCTAGTGTGGTATTAGCAACACTTTACTGATTCATTCTCTTGCTGTTGTAAGAGGTTATTTAAGTTCTTTGTCTTTTAAGTTCTCAACTTCTTGAGTAAGTACGATTTCGCATTTGCAGTTTGCAATCATAACACTTTAAAATTACCAAAGGAAAAAAAAGTAATGATGAAAAATTCTACTCATATTTTTTCTTCTCAATTGTGCTAGCAGGCAGATGAGTGATGTGAGTACATAGATGTTGGCTGTTGAAATGTGAAAACAAGTATCAACAGGCAATCTGTGAATGTTGTTAGAGTTTTTTTTTTGCCTGTTAAATTTCTCTGAAACTAGATGATTCACATATTCCCAACTTTTTCTGATACTTAGAATGTTTCAAGATGCTTTTTCAACAGGACTGTAAACTAGTTGTTTATATAATCATTATTCTGCTCCATCTATTTCAGATTCCAATAGTAAAATTAAATTATAAATTTGAATTGTAATAAAACAAAGAACAATGGTAGGAGTGAGGAGCCAAATGTCAAGAATCCAGAATCTGAATTCTATGTAATTATTAATTTGAGATATAACCTTGAGAACTTGGATTTTGAGGATACTTCCTATGTTTTCTAAATGATTCAAAAAAATATATCCTTTGGATGTGTTAAATATATATTAAAGATGATAATATATATGATTTCAATTTATTTTAACAACTCTGTTAGGCGTAATTACTTATCTTTTATAGATTATGAAAAAGATCAGGGAGGGTAAGTAATTTTTCCAAGACCATACAGTTAATAGAAACCTGAGTTGGAATTTCTACCCAAGTGTATTTTCTTCCAAAAACTGTTCTCTTAGTATTACATTATTCTGCCTTTTATTTTTATTGTTATTTATTTTCATAATATTTAAGTGGGTTGAAAGGTCATAGTGGATAGGGTACAGGGTCAAATTTTGGCTCTTCTACTTAATAGCTTTGTATACTTAGTTTCTCTGAGTATTAATTTCTTCACCAGAAAAAATAAAGATAACAGAGTTGTTGTTGTGAATTAGTAAAATAATACGAAAAAGTGACTAGCATAGTATCTAGCATTAACTACATTATGTCTACCACAGGTAGCACTAACATGACAAGAAAGAGTATTGAAAACACAGTTAGATGATTAGAATTCTTTGTAATACTCTTCAATGAAGAGCTTACTAGACTTTATAAACCTTAGTGTTCTGGTCTATATAGCAGAGAAAGGATAGCAAAACATTCCAGAAGATTATCTAAGTCACCATGTGACCACCAATTTGGTTCCTGAAGTTCCTTGATTTTGGATAGGGGTTCTCTGGACACTTGGCACAACTATTTCAAAGAGTAAATAACTGTGAACAAATACATTCTATTTGGGTTTATAATCCAATCAAAGAGGATTTAAAAATTTCTGAATGAAATGTTAATTTATTGAGACAATGGAGATTAAAAATAGACTCTAACATCTGTGGAAACTGCCTGAAATAGCTAGTAGGCTTTAAAAAACCATTACTTAAACCATGTTTATTGAAATTTGCTTATATTTTCTATCCCTTTCACAAAAGAGCTATAAATGACCTACATAATAGGCATTCCATAAAAACTTGGGGAAGAGAGATAAATAAAAGAATGGATGACCAACATAATACTCTCTTTCCTCAATATACTTCTTATGTACTTTTCTACCACTGTTGACTGAAGTCCAGTGGACTACTTGTTCAGTTGTCCTCCACAATATCTAGTAATTAAAGCTTTGGATGAAGTCTTATGGCCTCTCTCAAAGTTACAGTAAAATTTATTTGGAAGAAAATAGTAGAAGTTTCATCATTTTAGTAAATTAATGACATTTATAGCACCATGGAAATATATGTACGTAGTGCCCATTTTAAAAAGGAAAATGACAGGTACATTAGGATTATTTTCTTTAACAATTTCAGATGACTAAATTCAAGCAAGATACATCAAATTATCTGACATTGTCAAGAGAGGTTGGTATATCAGACAGACTGTCAGCTCTGAAGATGAGCACTATTTGTGAAAGCTGTTCAATCTTCACTGGTCAAAAATGAATCATACATGCCAAAACAAGTACAAGAATTCTAAGTTACTATACATGACAAATATTTGATCAAAATACCGAAGTATGGGTTTTGTTGCAATAAATGTAACACAGATGAAGTTTTTTAGACAAAGAAAAATAAAGCAACTGCCTCTCCCTTGTAACTACAATAACTGCACATAAACAAAATAGAAAATTGAATTAGGAAAAAAGTAACAAAAATTTCTGTTCAACCTTTTCAACGAGTGATCTTTTGATGAGCAAATATGGAAAGGAAAAATGGGCTTGAATATAAAGAACTTAGTCACTAACTGATACAAAACAAAAAGAACTATAAATCTGCACAGCTCAGGGGAAAAAAAGGAGAACATAGGAGCCAGCAAACATCAGAAACTGTTCAGTAATTCCCCAGGGCTCATAGAGAGTCTCAATATAGAAAATTATATTTTAAGAGATAGTAAGCGGCTGCTTGGCATGGTCTCCCTGTAAAATACTTCTTGCCAAATCACTAGATATAGCCTTTCATTTTCAATCAGGATTTTAAGAAGCAGCATAGTTAAGTCAGCATAAATCCCCCCATGCTGTGGATTCAGTCAGTGTTAACACCTGATACCTCTTCAAAAACTTATTCCATAACATCATATTTTTCTGTAAGTCATTTAATTCAACTTCACCTAATTCCAGCAATCTAGAGGAGTGTATTTTTTAAAAAGAGCAGAAGTGATTATCAGAATGCCAATGATCAACTCTATACATTTAGTATAATAGGACTTCTTCTAGTTGCCTGATGTTTTAAGTACAGTAATCAAGATAAGTTAAATTATAGGCAGTATAAATACATGTGCTATGATTATTTTTTTAAATTTATCCAACTAATGTTATTGAGTACCAATTATATGCACTATGTGCACTGTTATGTGTTAAAGATAGATGGTTAAGATAGGTGTCACAGTCCAGAAACGGAACATGGGGTTTTAGCTATACCTAATCTATTCTTCACTTCACACCTGAATGAAGAATATGATTTTATTCAGGTATGAAAACATTCAAACCTGGGGACCAGTTTAGATATAAATTCTGAATATGCTAAACCAAATGGATAAGTCAATTAATCTGATTGTCATTTGATCAGGTAATTGGTTCAGGATGACATGTGACCCAATTCTGGCAAATGATATATACAAAGTAAACTCTGATATGGGGTTTATAAAGAAAATTTTCTTCCTGGAGGATTATCCTCTTTTATTTTGTTACTTGATGTCATGTATGGTTGTGATACCAACTGTGGCAGTCTTCTTGTAGCCATGATGTAAACTGGACTAAGGACAAGTCAACACATTGAGGATGACAAGAGCAGAAAGATACAAAGAAACTAAGTCATGACGAAATCAGTGATCTGCTGCAATAATAAACTCTGGAACCATTTTACTAAGAAATTTCTTGTTATGTAAAGTAATTAATTTTTCATATTGTTTAAACCAGTTGAATCAGGATTTTCTGTCACCTGCAGCCCAAAGTATGTCAGCAAGAAGGGAAATGGTGAAGTAAGCAAAGGTAAGCAATATGTTAAGAACTATATTGACAGTTTGTAAGGGCTAAAGTCAGAGACATCTTCAAAGAGTATATAATTTGAGCTGAGTCCTAAAGGACCCTATAAAAGCAATGGGACAGCTGCATCTCAAGCAGAGGGAAATGTCATGTAGAAGATCATCAGGGCTAAAAGACCTCTGAAAGTTTGAATTGTCTTGAGAATAGAAAAGACTATGTTTGGATTTAGAAAGCCATACAAAATGGGAGAGGGAGGTAGGCAGAGTTGATATTATGAAAATCTATTGCAAGATCATATTAAGGGACAATAGATTTTTATTTCATAATCTAATAATTCTAAATCCGATCAACAGGAAGGTGCTGACTGGAATTATGGAATTATGCTAATCAGCTGTGAGCTACCCAGGAACTAGAACCTACTTTATGAGTTAGGGATCAAGTTGCATTACATAAAGATTATTCTGACAGCAGTGTGGAGGATGTATGAGCTGGAGACAGGTAAAAATAAAAGTGAAGGAAAACAAAGAGGAGGTTGTTGAAATAGCCCAAGTAGGTGACACTGAAGGCTTGAGCTAAGGTGCTAGACATGAAAATAGGAAAAAAGGGAGAAATTCAAGATGTATTTATGAGAAACAATAATCAGATCTTAAGGGTTGATTGAATGAGGAAAGTTATTAGGTAAGAATAACGTTTCCCTTTGTACTGTACACCTGAAACTAACATATTAAAAAAGAATAATGCCTCCCATGTTTTCTGTGTTGAGTGTCTTGGCAGTGGCTATAAACAAGGACACTGACTTAAAAAAGATTTGGTAATAGAGGGGGAAGGGATTAAAGGAGCAGAGGGTAGGAATGTGTAATTCAATTTTGGACTCTTGAGCTGAGATATCACCTGCCAGAGCTACATAGATATCTTAATATTCAACCCACTAGGTAAAATGGTTACAAAATATACCCATAGGTTAAAACTCTTGTAAATATTTATAGAATTGTTGGACGAAAGACATTTTTAAAGGATGTCTGTCAAAATGATGATTTTTATTTAAGTAGTTAGGTAACAATCCTTTTTTGTTTTTTGAGACCAAAAATGTAATGGTGAATCTTGGTTTTATTTTTTCATGCCCTCCATCTCTTCAGTGTTCTGTTTCTGTATTTAGATACACACCTGATTCCTACACTCCGTTACAGTTATATGGGGCCTTATTATTGATTTCTGACCTGTAAAATATTGGCAAAGGTGGTATGAGCCTTCAGACTGGTTACATTGGCTATCATCAAAAAGACAAAAGATAAATGCTGGCATGGATGTGGAGAAAAGGGAACCTTTGTGAACTATCGGTGGAACTGTAAATTTGTATAGCCACTATGGAAAACAGTGTGGAGAATCCTCAAAAATTAAAAATAGAACTACCATATGATCTGGCAATTCCACTTTTGAAAATGTACCTAAAGGAAATGAAAATGCTAACTTGAAAAGATATCTGCATCCCGATGTTTATAACAGCATAATTTATACTAGCCAAATCATAGAAACAACCTAAGTTGAATGAATGAATGAATGAATGAATGAATAAGGAAGCTGTAATACACATACACACACACAATGGAATACTATTAAGCCACAAAAATTAAGAAGTCTTACTATTTGTGACAACATGGATGAAACTTGAAGGCATTGTGCCAAGTGAAATAAGTCAGACAGAGAAAAACAAATACTGTATGATCTTAATTATATGCAGAATTAAAAAAAATCAGAAAAAGAAATCAGACTTGTAATTAGCAGAAATGGAGGGACAGAGATGGTTGAATTGGAGGAAGGAGGTTAAAAGGTACACACTCCCAGTTACAATATAAACAAGCACTAAGAATGTAATGTACAACATGATGACTATAGCTAAAACTACCATGTAATATATAGGAAGTTGTTAAGAGAGCAAATCGTAAGAGATCCCATCACAAGGGATCCTGTATCTATATGAGATGATAGATGTTAGGTTAACCTATTGTGGTAATCATTTCACAATATGTGTAAATCAAACCATCCTGCTGTATGTCTTAAATTTATACAGTGATATAATGCATGTCAATTATTTATAAATAAAACTGGGAGGAAAAAAAAAGACAAGGAAAAAAGGTGACACCTAAAAATGATATGATGCTCTGATTCATCCTTTCTCCCTCCCTCCCTCATTCCCTCCTCTCTCTCTCTCTCTCTCATGTGGGGTCCAGGTGAAAACTCCAAATTCAGGAGATGACTGAACTATAAGATGGATGCCTGACAAGTACCATCAATGTGCTGGTATGTTCCAATTTTCCTTTGCCAATTTAGATCTTTCTCCTGCTGTTCAGATTTTTATATCCAATTGCTTATTGGGTATTTTCACTTAGAATAAAACTAAAGATTGATTTTGCTTACATTTTATTATTGCCAAGTTCTGGTCTGGACTATAGGAATTTATTTTCTAACTCATTTAACTTGATGAAGTGGGCTGACTTGAATTTCGGTAGCATATTGCTAGTTGCTTAATTAGTGTTTCTGAGAAAACTGAGTCTTGGTTTTAATAATGTTTATTAAAAATAAGTGAAAACTAATTTTATTAAATAAGTTACTCAGTAATTGTGTTCTTATCAGTAATGGTCTAAAAGTAATACGAAGAGCAAATATAGTGTTTTATGTATAAATTAGGAACTATAAAAGAAAGATTTTGGGAAAAACCTACTACTTCCTTCGAAACTTCTTCAAGTATACATTTTTGGGGAGCTTATTGCACATACTTATTAATTAATATGATAATTCACAGCACTTGTGGGTCGCACCAATACCTAATGGCAAAAATTTTGAGCTATTAAAAATCTCAATTTGTGCTTTTTTTTTTCAGTTTTGCCTTCAAGTTAAGAAAAAGTCACCTTTTCAGTACTTGAATGAATTTGTAATTATTGATAGAAAAAAACATTTTATGAATTTGAGTTGTATTTTTTAAAAAGTAGATGTTGATTTAGAGGGATATCTGAATTAGACATGATATGCCATGGGAAAAGATTTTAATCTCAAGTCTTTGACCAACTAGATAACTGTCATTGGATAAATCATTTAACTTGTTAAAATCCCTTTTTGGGGGAAAAATATTAAGTAGATGATTTCTAAGGTTCCATTTGATTCCCCAATCCTATAACTCTATGAATATATGTTCATATATTCATTTTGGAAGTCAAATTCAAATATTATTAGAAGACAAAAGTGATTTCTCAACAGAATGCCTTTTTGTTGACCACATTTTTTGTTGGCTAGAGCAAAGCTGTAGTCTGATTGAGAAACAATGAAACCTAAGCAATATAATGCTGTTTCTCAAGGCCTTACTCCAAATCTCTAGCCTAAACTAGAACAGAGAGGACTGATAATATTATAGGGAAATCTGATTACTATCTAAGGAAGTGGTGATGTAAATGCATGTGGCTTTTATAATGAAAAATTGCTAGAGTGGATTAGAAAGTCAGTTCCCAAAAGCCAGATATGGTTCACATTTCAACATTAGAGGTCAGTACATATACACAAAATGTTCATTTTTATAACTCTTCACTTTTTTTAAAACAAAATAGAATAATTTTAAGAAAAAATAGTTTAAGCTAGAAATAAATTTAAGCTGGAGCTCTGTTCCTGGCTTTTGCATGGATTTGTGATGGAATTGTGTATCGGATTCTATTTTCATGTGTATTTAATAGGAGTAATAAGACTTAAATGATATTAGAAAGTTAATTTAAAAATTGTATTCTGCTTTTAAAAATCCTTTTATTAAAAGAACTTTATAAAACCTCAACTACATAAAGTAGAAATAAAACAGACAAAAACAACTGGCCCTCTATTATGCCTTAACTAGAAAACTGTGCTAAGAGATTTTAGAGATTATTATGTAAAATGCAATTTTTCTTGTATTTCTTACAAATATCCATCCCTTTTTTCAGGTTGATTGGGTAGAGAACAGCTATTGATAGTTGAGTGAATTGCTTATTGTAGGGATTTTGTCTGGCGTATACTGAGAACAACAGGAGGAAAGATGATTATAACAGATCAATATTAAATGACAACAAGACATATCTTTCCCTTACAAAAAAGTGAAGCGAAAATTTATTATTTATTGCATTGTACAGGTGAATTAGTAGCAATATAATGATTTTAGAAGGTAAAGGAGTGAGACATTAAACCCTCTTATTGATTCTGTATCATGTGTGCTCTATTACACTGCGATAACTCCCTAATCTACAGCTCTTTACTCTTTCTTCAGGGAGTGTTTCAGACATCAAAGCAAAGAGGGCATTTACCTCCTTTGTGCATTCATTTGGATGCTTTTATCAGTGTCTAACTCTGACAGAATGGGAGCACACATTTAGGCTTTTTTATTTACTTGATGGCCAGCCTTGCCTTTCTGATGAGAAGTTGTATTTGGAACAAGTTATAGGCAAAACTGTAAAATGGTCAAAATTTCTTGTCAGTTCCCTCTGATTATTCTGTCCTTGCCACATAGCCAGTGGGTTCTTTCCTGCTGCCTGGATGCTAATGCATGGATAGCCTATGAGTTTATTTAGGCAAGGACCATTCTGTTTTATTCTTAATAGTTCAAGAGTGTCTAGCATTTCAATGTTAGTCACATAAATAAACAGATGATAAACTAATTTATCATAAGCATTATGTCCTAAATATATATATTTTTTTCATATGAGAAAAGAACTTCTGGGCAGGAAAAAGAAGTCACTCACTAATGAGAGAATTTCAGGCACCAGGGGAGATGCAGTTAAGAGAGGGGGTGAGAGGGATATGTGTAGCCTCAAATCACGGGTTGCAAAATTTCCACATTATTTTGCTTTATTTAGAGTAGTCCCTAATTTGATAAGTTGCCCCAAAATTCTAGATAAAAAAAAAAGTTTAGGGTAGATTGTTTAGAAAATGAATGGGCAGATTGTATCATTTCAGTTTTATGTGTAGCATATTAAAACTTATAGAATATGGTCCTTTAATACTATGTGCCACCTTGGAAAGGACTTCTGGTATGAGACAGACTTAATTCACTCTGTGGTTCCATCAGTAACCGCTGCATGAGCTTGTTCTTCAGGCCCTTATTCCTAACTCAGGTTAGTCTGTGACTGTTCGCATTCTCTCTCCAATACAGTTTTGACTTCATTAGTGATATCCATTGCCTAGTATCTGATAGGGCCGATCTCCAAAATTTGCTCTAGGCTTGCCAGCTCTAGTTTGGCATCAAGGAACATTGACTGCTCAAGCAGCCCCCTTCTTCCCGTTTCTGTGACAAGTCTGCATGTACACAAATTGGCCCAGGCAACATAATCCTATTATTCATTCAATAGCTAATTCATTCAGTCATTAAATTTTCACTGTAAAATTGAATCTACAGATTTAGTAATGAAAGAAAGGTAGGAAGAAAAGCATCCAAAGAACATTATGTTTGCGTGGATCGGGAGCAGGTAATGATGAGAGAAATTCTGATATCTCTAAAATAAGTCTATTTCTCTAACAATAATATTCCAAATTTATGATTAGGGAAAAGTTCAGTGCCCTAGGGACTTTCGACACAAAGAGTATATGCTGACCTTTAGATTCCACTATTTATAACTAAAGTTGTACAGAAATTACTTTTAAAACACACAATTTTCTAAAACATCCATAATCTTATAACTAGATTATAAATTAAAATCTTCCAGTAGCAGATATGATCACAAATAACCTTGGTGATTTAAAGCTGTAGAAAAGGTATCATCCAGATTTAAAATTCATATTGGATTTAAATAGGAGCAAGAGTACAAAAGAAAGATTTCGAAGATGACAGTTAAATTACACACATAAATAAAAATAACCTTGACAAAGACTCAAATTTCACTGAATTTTAAGTGGAAGTTTATATCAATTACGAGGTAAAGAAATTTTCTTTTAAATCTGCCTCACAGTTAGAAGCTGACAATAAAAAAAAGCATCGTGTTTTATCCTAGTTAACCTTACCAGTAAAGACGGTGGGCATCGTGTTTTATCCTAGTTAACCTTACCAGTAAAGACGGTGGGCAATCTGGATGCTTTGCAATGAGCGGTGTAATAGGAGTTGTACCAGAGGACTTTCAAGGTTCCATTCAAATTTGACAGCCTGAAGTAAGAGATATAATTACTTCACATGTTCTTAGTAACAAAATCACGGCAGAATAAAGAGGGATTTAGGAGGCTTAAAAAAAAAGACCAAGGAAAAACAACAAATATTTTAACAAAAGGTAATAATATATTTTGATACCTTTATTAGTTGGTATTTAACTAATAATGGCATACACAGATTACATAATTTAGATTTGTGCAGTCTTGTTTCCTTTCCTTATTTATGCTTTAGTATCACAGGATAATAAAAAAAAGAGTAAGTGCTTAATAAAAAAAGAACAGGTGGTTGTAGAGTTATACCACACCTAAGAAGAGAGTACTACCACAAAAATATAGTATCACGAACAACGTCCTAGGTATAAAAATGGCATGGTTAGTCAATAGCTATTTCCACCCTTTTGGAGATGAAGTTCATGCACACCCAAAACTTTAATTGATATATCAGTATTAACCTGAAGACAGTGATGGCAGCTCCTGATATCCTTAGAGACTTAATTCAGACCCACACCTGCACTCTGCAGGGGCTTCACCATTAGTAGTCAGTACCTGGGCCCCTACCATCATCCCAGGAATCTGAACCCATTATAAAATAAAAACCAGGTTCTTGTCATAAAAATGCTCATTCCTGCTTGAGAGGGAAAACTATTCTTAGTTTCTCAATAAGCCATTTAAGTTTTATGTGCACACACTTACACACACACACTCTGAGTTTAAGCTATCTTTGTACTATAGTACAGACAGCAGAAAAAAGTGAGTACATCATTCATTCATACACATACCTAAAGAAATGCCTCAATATATAACCATCCTCAAGGACGGGAAAGTTTATGAATTCCTAAGATGTGACAGTGCTAAAGATGATTTTGGAAAATTTGCATAAATTCTTGTAGCTCTCTGAATGTACGAAGGCTGTGATATATGTTGTCTTATACTGTAGTTATGGCCTTCTTTCCCTTGCTAACACTGGCCTGACTAGGTCATGGGTTGTGTTTATACCCTCATATCCTATGAGCATATGAGTAGGAGGAATGTCTCACAATTTACTTTCATGCTTCTGTTTTTAGCTTTATCCTTAGATTTCCTCATTATATCTTCTTGAACCCAATGATTACTCATTGATCTTGAATTGCCTTCCTTGCTTCCAAATTCCCTACATCACTTTCTCTACTGATACAATTTTCCCCTAAATCCTACCTCACCACCTAGGATATAGGCAATTTTTCGGGTGCACATTGCATAATTATCAACTCTGTTCTTTGAACCTACCTGCATGGTTATGACCTCCGGCTTGCAGTAACTTCTGGGTCTGTGTCTTAAAATTAATTCCTAGCTATGAACCATATCTTCTGTTTTTATTATGGTCATAGAGTCCTTTTTTTATTGCGTTAATATAGCCTGCATACTTCTGACAAGATCACACAACAAAATAACATGCTTCCAGAAAATAATCAACAGGGCAGGATTTTTTTGTCTTGAAAAGTTTTAATATCAGGTAGAGCTTGGAAGTTTCAGGGCAAACTCCACAACAAAAGTTTTAAAAATTCTTCCCGGCTTTTATTTATTGTATAGTCACATTATGCATTCTTTCCATCTCAAAATATTTTTCATTATTTATTTTTAATTAGGGGGTAGTTGCAACTTTACCTAACTTTACCTCCATGTACTTCCTATGTTGAATTCTGTGCACAGCTTGTCTTAAAAGACTGAATCTCTAGGTGTATGACTCTCAGTGATAATTCTAATGTCAAGTGTGTTGATTCAGATTAGGGCTTTCAGATGTGTTTAATCTTTATAAACTTTTATAGAAGACTACTTTTTTGAGTTGTATTAGATATAACATGCTGCCCATACTGAGGGGCCATAAGATGAATAGTATTACTATAGGTTGGATTAACCTTTATTTTCACTACACTATCCTGGCAAATCTAAGTAAGTAACAACTATAAGGATTGATATAAGTAGCTATATGGCACAGCTATTTCAAAACCAGCTTACTAGGAAGCCTTCAGAAAAGTGCATATTGTTTGCAAAATAATATGATATTCCACTCTAACAATAGAGGTTTTTCCCATTAATCTTAGAGTTTTTTTGTCTTAGATATTCAAAAACTGAGGCACCTGGCATTTAAAAGAGCATATAACTACTAACTGACTTTTGAGATAAGAAAATACCTGAGTTAAATAAATCTTTTAAAAAGCCAAAAAAACATAAAGACCATGATTTTAGACTAATTTAGCACTCAGTGTATAGTCAACTTGGCAAAAAGAAATATCATTTGTAGTTTGGATTTTCATTCATTTACATGGTCAATTGTAAAACATTAATTGTTTATATTTCAAAATATTCAGACTAAATCAGTTTTATTTATTTATATTGCTAGATAAATTCATGTTGTTTTAAAAAATTACTCCAACATTGTGATATTTGATATCACTAAAATGCATTATCTGGTGAAAGAATTTGGGTACTATCATATAAAACTATTTTTATAAGATTTATATTCAGTATTACAATACTCTAAGGGAAAGGCAAGAAATATAAATTATAAGGAGCTGCCAACAAAAGACTATTTTCTGCATAACATTTTTCTGGTTAATTTTTTTTATCATTTTACATTTTCAAGTAAAAAGATTTCATCACAGCATTCCTAATTTTTTCCCAGTTCTAATTAATAAATGAAGTTTTTTTTTTTTTTTTTATTTCCTTTTTGACTTTTATATACCTTTTGTTATAACTGTACCAATTTTGGCCAGAGAATGTCTGCATTACCAATGTTGATACATGAGCTATAATTTAGCCCCTTGGCTGGCCAAATTGCAATATCACTTTAAGCAGTCTATCATTGATTCACTGGGAACTTTTTAAAGAGAATTATTAGCTAAAATCCTGGAATCCTTTAGCAATTCTGCTGTTCTTACCTGAACCAGCTGTGGGAGATATTCCAGCAGTTCATCATTCAGGAGATTGTCTAATTGTTGAACTGCCACTTTACGAATTTCTTGATCTGGAAAACTAATAAGAAGTAGATATATCTATTAAACTGATCATGATATGACATAAAGCAAGATAAATGTCAAGATAACAGAGAATGAGTTCTAACCTCAGTGCATAAAATAAAATAATAATCTTACAATTAATTAACAGGATCACTGGCACCAAATAATAATTGTGTTTCCATATTCTATATTTTCACGTGGATTACAGTTGATAATCCTTTTAACTAGGTTTTGGAAACTTGAGTTTAAGTCAGGTCTCTGCCAGCTTTCTTGTCTATAAAATGTAAATTATGGGATAGCTAACATACTTTCTAAAATAGTATGAAAATTTTTGCTTATAATTTAGCCATGCATTTATTAAGTAAATTTTCACCAAATGGAGACCTGATGGTTTATATGATTAAAATTGGGATAGAATATGTTTAAATGAGTTTTGGCCAGATCATAATAAAAATCAGAAATCTAAAGTATCTTATAATAAATAAACAAAAATAATTTAATTTTTTACTAGGCTATATTTTACTAGAGTATAAATTCTTGAGAAAAACTGTGCCTTATTCATTTTTGGATTGCATATGCCTGTTAAGATTTAGCACCCATTAGACATTTAATAAATGTTTGTTATTGAACTAAATTTATGGAGGTATTTAGCATTCGAAACCCTATTCCAAAGATAGTTTATGGGCATCTCAGGTTGACATCATCTTGCTCCATCAGAAGAATTAGATTCATTTATGTCCAAACTCCTGGACGTGCCTAGAGATAACTTTTGGCACCATACTGCTTTGACATGATTTTGATATATTACTTTGATATGATTAAATATATAACTAGGGTTCTGATTAGAACAGCTAATTTTAAATAAATAAATGTTCATGAAAAATTAATATGCGTAATTTAAAACTTGAAGGACTACTTACAGCAACTCTGGAAAACAGAGAAATGAATAAACAAATAAACAAAACCCCAAAATTATTTTTTATGGGAGCTAACTGAATGCTTTTCTCGCAGTCAGGTGAGTTCTGAAGACTGGCTCCCAATAGTATGGAGGTCAAAAAGCTTATAAGTCTTTAATATTCAGTCTCTTCTCAGCATATCAGGTTACTGAAGGGTGAAATGAATACTATGCAGCTACAATGTAAAGAAAAAAATGGTATTAATATCTCTCAACTCTCCTTAATGGCAGTTAAGGAGAGTTTGAAATGTAATGCTTAAACAGGTTACATATTTTTTTCTTCATTTAAACTGACCATTTTAATTGCAACAAGAATTTCACTTCCAAGGGTAGTCACTCAAACTCTTATTTCTGATCTGCAGATACTTTTCCAATAATTTTCTCTTTTTGAACACTCTAGTAATGATACCTAGTAAGAACTGTAGTCCAGACACATCTCATGAAGTACCACAAAGGTCAGAAGATCTAGCATAGCATCAAACAGATGGAGAACAGAAAAGGTGCAATAAAAATGCAAAACTGGAAGGTCAGCTTGCTTTTAGAACACGGACTTTATTTTCTCTTAACTAAATGTGATCAACTCTAATTTATTGCTCTCAATTACTAAACCATTTGTCTGAAGCTTGCAGACATCAAGGTTAGTTTGAGGACAGTCTGAAGTTTTAAAGGGAATAGTCACTTGGCACATTTTGAAGTGAAGACTTAAGTCAGATACTGGACATCTATGCTTTCTTGTGTACCTATTTTGTCTTATTGTTATGAATGACAACAAAGAAAGAAAAATAGAAAACAAACATCACAATAAAACAAAACTCTTTGGTGAATACTATACCTCTAATTATGTATTTATTTCCAAATACTAAAATATAAATTCAATGAAAGCAGAACATTTTTATTTGTTTCGTTCATGGTTATGTACCCAGTGCCTCCAGATTGGTGGGCACATTCTACATATTTGTTTGAAGAATGTCCAAACTGAATTCTATTTCCACCTAAAACATCTCTACTGCCTGACTTTTATTTTGTAGTCTGTGTTACCATCTTTCTCCAATCAGGTAGGTCTAAAACTTTGAGTTTTATCTTCCCCCTTTTTTATCTTTGGCATTACAGTTCTCCCTCTCCCAATTGTAAATTCCTTGAGTGAAAGCTCAAGCATCAATATACCTGTGAAGCTGTTCTAGCCACTTAGTAGTCCTTGTAGAGTTTATCACACCCTTCTCTATGGCACTCTATTAGGTACACAGTTGAGGGCAGGCTCCTTCATTAATGAATCCTTAGTGCAAGCACAGTTCAATAAAAATTCTTAGAATTTCTAATAGTCTCTTATCCTTATAATGAATTAGTTGCCATATTCTGTTGACTTTTCTATTCTAATGGCTCTAGCATCATGCTTGTTTTCAATTTCTTCTGCAACTCTTGAGTCCAGGTCATAAATATCTCATGCTGGTACAAACATTTTTCATGGTAGTACCTTATAAAATTTCCTAAATTATTTGTAAGTTCATTTCTCACAAAATATCGAATGGTTTTCTATTTCCAATGGACCTCTTTTAGGCCAACCTGGATCTTCAAGGTCAGCTGAACACTTCAGATTTTTCTACTACTGTAATATTGAATAAAGTGTACTGGCTCATTTCGTATGTTATCACTCTGAAAATGCTATGTGCATTCTCACCTTTGTGAGCACTGTAACCTCCACTTGGAACACTCTCCTCTGTCTTAAAGTTCTAGTCCTCCTTCAAAATGGGGAGCAAATACTCTTAAGGTAGCTATCCCAATTTTTAGTAATCACTCTCTGAACTCCAAGGGCATTGACTCCTCCGGTCAATTAGGATTTGGTTTCGTGCATTAGGATTTATCTTTTTATATATGTGTCATTTTTCATCAACTACTAGTGACTAAATCAACTGAGATTAAGGACCATTCCATCTTCTTCTTTTTTTAATTCCTGAGATTTAGTACTATACCCCATACATGTTATATAATTAATAAAAATGCATTCACTATGATGATAATAATAAAGAAATCATGTTATGAAGCCCATTAATTTTTTTTGCTGTGCTCTGAGATAATTTACATAGGTAGCATAGGTTTAATTCCATAAATACCACTCATGTAAATTTCAGTTTTTTTACCCTCTCAGTGAAAATGGTAAGAGAAAAACAAATCTGAAGGCAATGGAAAAGAAGAATGTATTTTTTTCAGACTCCTTCAGGAATCGGAAAACAAAAAAACTCATAATATCAATAGTAGAATTCAAAAGAATAATGCTCTATTTGTATTAATATGTGCAAATGCTGGAAAGAATGTTTTTGCACCGTAATAAAAAGGGATGCCTCTTTTATTCACTACTGTCGCTTGAAGCTAAGCAAGAAATTGGAAGAGAAATTGCTAAGAAACTAACCACATAACATCCTGAGATGTGACTAAGGCCTAACAACATTAAAGCACATCCAAATATAACTTGCATTTGACTATTTTAGGAAGAGTTGGCCACATTAAAAGAGATGCTGGCAGTGGTGGAGTTCCTGGGAAATGGGCTTTTTCATACATTGCTGGCAATATTTAGCAACATGAATTTAAAAAATCTTTAAAATGTGCTTATTCCTTGTCTAACAATTTGGCTTTTGGGAATTTATCCTAAGAAAATAATCAAGATGTGCGTGAGGAAATATGTATGTAAGCAAAACTGGCAATGATAGAAATGTCTAAAAATAAAAAGTTAATTATGCAATGACCATGTGACAGAACATATGCAATCATTAAAAACGTTAAATGAATATTTAATGATATAAAAACATTATGAAAAATTTATGCAGTATAACACCATTAAAATATGTGTATATTTCTTCACAGGCTTTAAAATAAAATGTGAAGGATCAAAATATTAATACCAAATATCTGAATAGAAGGTTCATAGATGACTATAGTTTTCTTCTTTAACCTTAGTTTTTAAGGTTTTCAAACTTTTATGAAAGTTTATCCACTAACAGAAGATAATTAAAAAATGCCATTCAACTAATTATGAAAATATATTAATTGGAAATTTATTACCATTAAAAAATAGCTCCAAAGCATATGTCCTTTTAAGAGAGCACATCGTTGTGTAAAAGAATAAGAATTATATTTTTAAGTTGACTTAGTATATTCTTTTGACATGCTAGGCTCAAATAGGGATCTCTGCCTCTGGAGAACGTATGCTTAATACCTTTTCAGGGCCCTGAACTCAGCCCTAGATCAGTGGACAAATATGTTCCACAAATCCTGACATGTCTTCCCTGTGATGTTTTCTGAATCTATTTAAACATTATTTTGGGATATAGCTGTTGGCATTTCATGCTCAGTAACTTGTTCCTCAATGAGGTGAGGGCTCCTCATATTTGTTCTCTGACTGCAGTGTGATATTTACAGACTGAAATGTCATATGTAATGGAGGCACTGCAACCTATATTGAATTTTCCGTAAGCCAGGTAATTGTACTTTCCAATGACCCGATTTACTTGAAAAATACATATAATTCCTGCTTATAAACCAGGAGCCAGTCTTTGTGATTCACCTAACCTTGTTACTGTAATTACTCTAGGCATGGGCATTGCACCTTGAGTCTGGGGAAGAAAAAAAAGTATTGTTAGAAGATTCATAAGGCCAATATCAACTAGGTCTTCATTTATTTACATTTATAAAAAAATGTCCTTACAGTCAATCAGAAAGTAGACTATTTGCAGATAAAAAGATTTATCTGGTTTGATAGATTAAAATAATACAAAGTCAGTAAAATTCCATTACTTGTTGGAGAGAAGATTATGCAAGGTGAAAGAAATTTTTATTTATTATGAAAATGATTTTTAATTAGGCTTAATAAGTCCAAGTGAAATAATCAGTTCTTTGAAGTTAGTCATTATTTTTAATTGTTCATTTAAGAAATTTTATGTTACCTAGTTCAGCTTTTTAAGCATGTCCGAATAGGGGTGCAAGAAATAATTGTGGTCAAAATGAAAACATCATTGTGGCTTACTGTTCAGTTTTGTATGAGTTTTGTGGGCAGTGATTCTATATATTCAGGGTTTAGTTGCCTGAGAATTGAGCTAACAATTGAGTCTTTGGGATCTGTAAAAGGACATGATACCAAAGCTAACTTAATATAACTCTATATAATGATCATCAAGGAATTACTTAAAAACTGTACAAGATCCATTGTCCAATGAGGATATTGAGACAAAAGGAAAAAGTACTCCTTGAAGATTAGGATTGTAAAAATTGATAAAAGGACTCTAAGTTATGTAGCTAAAAAACTCAAAAGCTGAAAAAATTAAGTAAAATTAAACAATTTCAAGGTAAACCTTTTCAAAGGAACTTCAGTGGGCTATCAGCTCTATATTTTGTCAATAATTTAGAGTAAACACAAAGATTAGGGTCAAACAGAGGATTAAGTTGGGACGGTAATACTTACCTGGGTAGAAAAGGAAGAGTATTAAATTTTTAGTTAAACTCATTGGCTCAAGTTGGAGACAGAAACTGACCAATAGTTAGGGTTTGCTGTACAGCAGAGATTCTCCTATTTTTGGTCTCAGGAGACCCTTTTACACTCAAAAATAATGGACTTTTCCAAAGAGTTTTTATTTATATAGGTTATATCTGTTAATAATTACCATGATGTTAAAAACAAAGCCAGGACATTAAAGCAATAGTTATTGATTTATCTTAAATTATATTAATAAACTCATTATGTGTTAACATAAACAATATATTTCTATTAAAAATATCTGTATTTTCAACAACAAAAAAGCACTCAGTGAAAAGAGCGATATTATGTTACATTTTTGCCAATCTCTTCAATGTCTAGCTTAATGGAAGATAGCTGGATTCTCCTATCTATTTCTGCATTAAATCTGCTGAAATATCACAAACTATACACCCTCTGGAAAACTCCACTCTATACTCACGAGTGAATGAGTGTGACAAAGGCAAATGACATCTTAGAATTATTATGGAAATAATTTTGACCTTGTGGTACCACTGTAAGCATATTGGGGACTGCAGAGCTTACTTTGAGACCCTTTGGTTTACAACATTGTTCTGGCATGTGTAATTGTTGGGTCGTCAATTAAGGAATCAGCACCTGTGGCCTGTTACTAAGACAGTAGTACATCAATCTGTATCTTCTCTGAGCAACAAATTGGCTTTCAAGTCATCTGGCATTCGGATTTGGAATTGTCATTCCTCTTCTCTTCCTTTAAACATTTACAATTCCTCTCATCTCAGAGGGCAATAGAAATATCGCAAAGAACTCAAACAAACTTCAACAGGGCCATTGGAGTTGTGAAGTGAAATTTCATCAGAAAAATACATCTCTCAACTTCTTCCATTTGACTTGTTATTTTGTAATTTGTAATCTTTTCTTATTTTTCCCCCATATCACAGTTTTTTTTCTTTTTTAATTCTTTTTCTAGTTTGAAAAATGATATAGGGTCAATATCTTACTCAAATAACTTTTGAAATGATGGTTGGAAGCCAAATGCAATGTAACAAGTATTGACCTTTAAAAAAAAGCAACTTTGAGTAAACTGAAAAGCAAAGCAATCTGAGATTAAATATAAGTATAACAGAAATGTCAGACTTCAGAATACATAGTAAGAATTCATGCAGAATGCCATTTGGCTATTCACAGTTAAAAGCCCCAATGTCAGGTTAAAATTAGAAAACTACCAGAAGTGCAGACTATTTCTCCAACAGGCCTTGAGTCTGATGATACACTCTACATCGGCTTGAAAGAAAAATGTCAATATGAATATCTTTGCTATTTTTCTAGTACTAAAAAGATCTCTTGTGACACATTTTTTTTCTAGAAAAAGTGATGAATAAGTTTTTTTTAGGATACTTGTAAACCTCTGTCTACTGAATAATTCATGTTCCTTCAAGGATTTTCACATGATTACAGAATATTAGAACTCAAGGAAATCTGGAGATCTGGCTCAATCTAATTATACAAATGAAGAAACTGAAACTCAGTTCACCCAAGGCCATTTGTTGGTGGCATGAAAATTAGAACCAAATATTCAGAATACTAGCCAATAGGCTTTCTACGCAAGGCCTTTTGGTCTTCTAACTAGATATTTTCCTATATGCTTACAATCCACAAGACTAGCTGAGGTGTATTATTATTTATTTTACTGTATTCTAAGTGGTTCAATAGAGATACATCAGAGTGATCAGTATAATTTGCCAAGTTGGCCCGGGGAATTGACTCAGTGATGAACCGAAAGGAATAAGAATGAATCAGACTCAAGGAGACATAGAAACTGTACAGAGATATTTTCTGATAGTTTACAGATTTGCATATAGAAATTGGGAATTAACTACGGAGTCAGCATTAATTAGGGAGTAGTATTGATTTTATTCCTCCTATATGATTATACTTTGATTTTACTTATAGACTAGTTTAAGAAAGAAATACATAAAGCGAATGGCATATTGAAAGAAACATTTAGATAGAGATTTTATGTTTTGATGCATTAAACATTACATGGGAAAGCAGCATAATGTGCTGAAAAAGAATAAGGGACTTTTAGTCTAAATATGAAGGCTCTTTGTATTTTACGCTCTTTGTTTCTAAGCAAAATGTGTGTGTGTGTGTGTGTGTGTGTGTGTGTGTGTGTGTGTGTGTGTGTGTGTGTGTATCCTTGACTTAATTATCATCCTTCTGTGGATGATTTCCAGATTAAGGTCTCTGGCATATATTTCTCCCTTGAACTACCACCAGATCTGTAAGTTCAGCCATCTCGAGAACACCTCAGAGCTAACATACCCCAGGCTGACCTACAGGGTTCCTCTGTAATCTGTCAGTCACTCAGTGTATTCCACCTTAGTGAATGTTTCCATTATGTACCTACTTACATAAGGCAGAAACTTAGAAGTAATTCTTGAAACCCTTCTTTTTCACTGCCCCTCACCCTTCGAGTCTGTCGCTTTATCCTAAGTATTCTGATTCGGTTCATTTCATATCATTACCACTACCATTTTGTAAGGCTGACTGCCATTCTCTGACACTTGAACTACTTTCATAATTTCATAACTGGTCTTCCTCATCTTCTTTTGCTTCCTTCACCAAATCCATACTTCACTCAGAAACCAGAGTGATTTTTATACGAAAATGTGTTCTCTCATTTAGAATTATTTATGCCTTCTCATTGCTACTAAAATAAAGACCAAGTTGCTTCATATGGTATTGTTTAGCAGTCCTTGACATGGTCTTCTAGTTTCACGTAACATGTCAAGCATCTTACATCACAAACTCCTTCCCTGGACTTCAGGCACACTGGCTCTCTTCCAGTTTCTTAAATCCAGTTCCTTTCCTAGGATCTTTTCATAGATTTTCTCTTCCCAGAAAGCTCTTCTTTTATTCTTCCCTTTCAATTAATACATTCTCACTCATCTTTGGATCTGAACTCAAACATAACCTCCTCTGGGAAGATTTTCCCCACTTCGAAGAATAGGTTTGGTTCCTTTGTTATATATTATTATAGAACCATGTACCTTTCATTCAGAGTTGTTATAACACCCATTGTTTTAATTTATAATTTGGTAGTGGCCTATTTCTCCCCACCTCCAGGGGACTACAACTCCATGAAGGTAGAATACAGTTTTGCTTAATATGCTAGCTTCAGGGTGTAAGGAAGTGCCTAGCGTGAACAGGCCATCAATAAATATGTGTTGAGTAAATGAATGGACAATTTGGGCTTCAGTTTCTTCATCTATAAAATAGGGATCAGTAAAATGAGGGAAATTGTAGATGCTGGTAATAATTTTAAAGAAGATGGTTATAGGTCAAATCATATAACATATTGTAAGCTGTAGGTCATTATTCCATTGTAAACTATTTAATATTAAAATGCAAACTCTTTTATTATATACATTTTGACAAGTGAATTTAAGTATTTAGGCTTAATAGAATGAAATCATTCCCACGAATTTATTGTATTTGCAATTTGGCATTGAAAGAATCTGAAAACTCTGAACTCTCTTAAAATCATAGTTACAATGAAGATGATAATGATAAAGATGATTGGCAACATTTATTGAACACTCTCATAAGTACTTTATCCTATAGGATACATAATGCTATTATTCTCATTTTACAGATAAGGAAATTTGGCCAAGGTTATTCCTGTAATAAATAGCAGAACCAGATATGTTTGATTTCAAAGCTTATTTGTCAATTGTAAAATTTGCAAGCAATTCCAGAAACTCTTTAAAAGTGCACAGAGGCAAGATATATTTCTTTGAGCTTATACAGTTCCACATTCTTCATTTGTAGTATATTACCTTGACTCTTCCTTCATGGAGAATATTGAAACTGCCACATTATTTCTTCCATATCCGTACTCATCTATAATTGTATTCGTATTTTTTTCTTACCTTCAACCTGAGAGGAAGAAGTTACTCTTTCTTTCCTTGGATAAAATTCCTATTTACACTTTTGTTCCAGGCTATTGGCTTTTGGTATCATCTAATTTTGCCATTTCGCCCACTCTTCCGTTTTCTGATTTTCCCTTCTTGCATCCTTCTTTATAATTTGTAAGCATGCTTGAAACTTTTTATTTAAACAAACATATAAACCCCAAACCTCGAAATCTTTTTCTGATGTTCACCAACTTTAGCAGTCTTGCCTTTACCATAAATCCTATCCCAATGGGTACAATTTATTTCTCTCCATTTCCTCCACAATACTTTGAAGTATGGAATCAAACTTCACTATTAAAATTGCTCTCACCAACATCATCAGTGACTGTCCTATATTCAAATCCATTGATCTGTTTTAGACCTAACTCTATTTAATATTTCTCTAATGACTTTGGAATTTTTTTATGAATTCTAAAACACCAAACTTTTCTGAGTCTCTTCTAAAAAGTTGCTTTTCCAACTTTCCTTGCTCTGTACCGACCTTAAAATATTGTTACTCTCCAGAGGTTCATCATTAGCCCCTTTCTGTATTTCCTCTACATATATAAACACAGTACCTCTGCTTCTGTGGCTTCAATTACTGCCTTCAAGACAATAACTTGTATATTGTTTTTCAAGTTTTGGTTTTTCTACTAGGCTTCAGGTTTGTTTACAGCTACATACTGGCCATCTTCCCCTGTGTCCCATAGATTTAAAAAACGCAACATATCCAAAACAGAACTCTCTATCTTAGACTACCCAAATTTGCTGTTTCTTCTATAACTCTTGTCTTGGTCAATGATGGAATTATCTATTATTTATTCAAATCAGAAAACTCGAAGTCTTCCTTATCTCTCTTGTTTTCATTTTCCTCTGAAATGTTTCTCAGACCTGCTGGATCTTTACTAATGCTTAGATAAGGCCCAGATCATTTTTCAAATAGACTGTTTCAATACCTGATATCTATCTAACATTCTTGCTCTCATTCTCCTCTTTTTAAAGTCCATTCTTCACGCTGATGCCAGAATTACCCTTGTATAATATAATTCTGATTGTATAACTCTTGCTCTTAATGGGCTGAAGTAACAAATCCATTATGAGGCCCCAAACAATCTAAGCCTTGTCTCCCAGTACAGTTCCCTTCTAATATGATATTAAATTACTCACTATTCTTCGAACTTCCTTAACTGCTCTTTCTTCCTAGAATGCCATTCTCTTTCTTCTCCACTGAAAATGTCTATGACTATTTCAACTTAAAATTTAATTCCTTCTTAAAGCTTACTTTATGTTCTCTGAACGAATTTGCCTCTCCTCTGGGCACATATCGCAGTTAATATTTTGATTACAGTATAGATTATATGGTGTAGTAATATCTAGCTTAAGTCTGTTCTCTATGTTTTTATGCTTTTTAGAGTCACAATGACTACCTTTCTGTCTCCATAATTCATTGAGAAGAGGCTTCAAGTTCAACTTGTCCACTGGATCATTACAATGAAAAGGTACTGGCATGACCTATTACAATTGCTTTTCCTTCTCTAACCAGCCAATTTCTCTGGAAAAGATACATAATCATTGATCACTTAATTATTTAGTCAAATGTGGAATTCATAATTATTTTGCTTTTCCATATTCCATTCTACCTATTTACAATGCCAGTAAAGAATGGCTTTTTATAAATTAATCTGCAAAATAAAGAGTACAGTGGTTTGGGCAAACATTTTTGTGAAACATTTTCCCAAGGAAACAGATTTTGGAAGCTAAGGCACTGCCTGTTAAATATTGCTTTTCTTCCAGCAAAACAATAATTTTACATCATGTGGGATGGCAAGTTCTGGTACTTTGTCAAATTTTTATTTAAGTTTCTGATGTAATCCTCTGGTGCCAATTCAGTTGCTATTTTTAAATGAATTCTTTTCTTGAACTGCTTTATAATTCCTTGGGTAATTTCTGCTTGTTATTAGCAATTGAATAGTTGCGCCTGTGCATCAGGGTTCAAGAAAATATCAACTATCTGCCAAGAACCACAGACCTTAGCCCTTCCTCTCTGATACTGTGACAGCACCGTCTTCTCTAATGGAAGTATTAGTACCGGGTGAGCATATTGTTGGCATTCAGTAGTGGAAATATTAACACCCTTCTGGCCCACAATAGGTAAATTAAATCTCAACATGTCTCTTGCCAAAAATAAACTAAAGGGAGGAGGTGCATCTTTAGACAGGATTAAGTAAACAGCAATAGTAAAAATTCTCCAAGCTAAAAATGGAGCACACAAGTTCTCAAGAGGTTAAACCATTGAAAAAAAAAATACAGATCTGTTAAAATACAGATCTCTGAAGAACTCACTCTAACAACTCACTTAACGAGCACATACTGTTTGTTCTCTTTGAATTTAGAGAGGTTGAAAGGTTCATTTCTGGAAACAGCTTGTCCTCAAGTTTTTTAATAGTTCACTTAAACTGAGAGTGGGGAGTCATAGGATGAATAAAATGGAAATACTCCAACCTTTTCAGTGATCTTCTTTGGTGCAATGATAAAAAACCGTCCAATGTGCAAATAAATCGAGTTTCTACTAAGTTCTCTGAGTGACACTTAATAAATGGCACTGCACTTTGAAACTTGTCCCTATAACCTCTAAATGTCTGATTATTCAGAAAAAAAAAATTACACAGTAAAGTAGAAACATCCAAGCATGGTGAATTAGTTAAGTACTGCTATTTACCATAATAAAACTATTTAGGATAATTTTATTTACATGCTTAACATGGAAATAGCCTAGAGAATCTATGTAGGAAGGCTCTAAAGCACAGTGGTTAAGATCACAAGCTCTGACTCTCTGGATTGAACTCTAGCTCTTCTATTTACTAGTGTCACGTTGGGCAACTTAACCCCTGTCAGCCTCAACTTCCTCGTAGGTAAAATTGGAATAATAACAGTATTTATCTCATAGGATTATTGTGGATATTTAAAAGAGAAGGTATTAAAGAGCGCTAAGCAAAAATTACATTTTTATACTTAAAATAGTAAGTGGCTTAAATAGATTTTCGACATCTGTTAGGAAGAGACAGCTCACTATAAGCAGAATTATGCTTCATTGTCAGAGGTTAGAGAATATTGAAGTCTATCCAGAGAATCTTAATTTATAAGAAAGAAAACTGAGCAGTATTACAAGCTTTATTCAGATAAAGATTTTTTAAATGAAATATTTCATGAACTTTATGGAAAAAAATTAGTTGACACATTTAAATGTCTTTTAAATAGAACAAAGTACATCTTAAGAAAACAATAATAAATTGAAAAAAAAAATCTTTCCAGTTGATGTTTTAGAAACTTTAGAAAGTTGTCCCCTAAGAAAATTGTGCTTTAGAGATATTACAGAGATTCATAGTTTCCACCTTCACAATTAGTCTTTAAAAATTTTTAATAGCTTTGTTGAGATATAATTCAAATGCCATACAATTCATTCAAAGTGTACAATTCGATGGGTTTTAGTATGTTCTCAGAGTTGTGCAACCATAACCACAAAAAGAAACCTCATATCCATTAGCAATCATTTCCCATTTTCCCCCAACCACCCCTAGCCCTAGGCAACCACTAATCTTTCTGTCTCTATAGATTTGCCTATTCAGGACATTTCTTATAAATGGAATCATACAATATGTGGTCTTTTGTGAATGGCTTCTTTCACTTAGCATATTTTCAAAGTTCATTTGTATTGTAATATGTATTAGTATTCAATTCTTTTATTATCGCATAATATTACATTGGGTGGATAGACCACATTTTGTTTATCCATTCATTATCTGATGGCCATTTGGGTTGTTTCTACTTTTTGGCTACTATGAATAATGGTGCTATGAAAATTAATATATGAGTGTTTGAATGGAAATACTTTTCATTTATCTTGGGTATATACCTAAGTGTGGAATTGTCGAGTCATTATGGTAACTCAGTGTTTAATGTTTAAGGAACTGACAAGTTGTTTCCCAAAGTGGCTGCACCATTTTACATTTCCATTTTACATTCCTGCCAAAACTTATTATTATTTGTCTCTTTGACTACAGCCATCCTATTGAATATGAATTGGTATCCCATTGTGATTTTCATTTGTGTTCCTATAGTGGTTAATGATATCAAACACCTTTTAATGTGTTTATTGAACAGCTAACTACTCTCTTTGAGGAAATGTCTATTCAGATCCTTTGACCAGTTAAAAAATGGGTTATTTACCTTTTGTTGTTGAGTCGTAACTGTATTTATATATTCTGATACAAGTCCCTTATCAGATACATGGTTTGCCGAATTTTTCTCTTAATCTATGAATTGTTAACATTTGAACAAACTTTCTATTAAATAATCGGTTCAGGAATGACAAAATAATAATTAGGTTAATATTTTAAGTCTTACTTGAACGAAAAGTAATTAGAATAAAAGGGAGAAAAAACTAAGTAATTAGAATTTAGTAAAAAAAAATATTTGCAGATTTTGGCTTTTTTTTATATATCTAAATCAGGAAAGGTGATTAAATAGAAATAAGAACCTGTCTTTTCCAGAATGGTCTTGAAACACGAGCGTGAACTGTGATTGATCTCAATGCAACCAATCAATTGTAATTGATTTTCTTACCATATCATTCTCTTATTAATTCATTCAACTGTACAAGGCCATGGAGATCATAAAGATAATAGATGATTCCCTCAAATAACATAATTTAAAAGTTAAAGTGATTCATTCAATACTAAATAATTACTACGTCCCAAGTATTATTAAGCCCTTGGGAAACAGAAATACTAAGATGATCTATTTTGCCTTCAGTAGCTCTCAGTCTAATGTGAGCTAAATTACATTTTTCACATGTTACATGTAAACACACTGCAACAAAATGTAATTTATAGTGTAATAGAGCACTGTACTAGGTAGAAGTGGTCAATTCTAGGATCTACAGAAGAAGCCTTACAAAAAAGGAAAAAGCTCTCAGCTAAACTAACAAAATAACATTTTTTATTTCTCTTCCTTTCTTTCTTTCCTTTCCTTTCCTTTCCTTTCCTTTCCTTTCCTTTCCTTTCCTTTCCTTTCCTTTCCTTTCCTTTCCTTTCCTTTCCTTTCCTTTCCTTTCCTTTCCTTTCCTTTCCTTTCGCTCTCTCCCTCTTTCGTCTTTATTTATTGTTTATCTATCATCTATCTATCCAACCATACACCACCTATTTATCTGTCATCTATCAAGGAACAGTGGGCATCTGACCACACATTAATTAATGGAAGACACCATGAAACTGAAGAGAATCTTCAATGTGAGAGGCATGAAAAAATATAGAATCCTAAGAAAATTGGAGCTTTGAAGACTGAAAGGAAGCTAGCAACTCTTATAAATAGTAAGAAAACACTTTGCCCTCTTTTTCCACACCAGAAGTTTTATAAATTTATAATTTTAAAATAAACCTAAATAAATCAGTTTGAAAGCCCTTTGTGTCACTCTCTTTCCTACTTTTCTCTTCCATCAGAACCTTCAGAGAGAATTCAGAATAGAACTGGGTTCCACAGATCTTTAACTCTAGAGATTACAGACTTTCTTCATGGCATCAGTGAGCTGATGCTATCAAGACGGTTTTAAAATGTCTCTTTTCTTGGCTTTGAATATGAAATAGAAGCCAAGGAAGAGCTGCTTCCCCAAACCAGAGCCAACTGCCACACTTGTTCCCTTATGCTTTTCTGTAAATAGAAGACATCATTAACCCACCCTTAATCTCCCACACCCATGCATTTTCCTGAGGAAATATCTAGAAAATATATAAGGGGTAGTTCTTTCTCTCTTTTATTCTTATAATTATCATTGATATATTAATTGTACACCTACTATAAAAGCAAGTTATTTTACCACACTTTGCACATTTCAATACTAAAGGATATGGTTCAATTTTTAAGGAACTTTTTTCTTTTGAGAGTAGAGAATTTTATTTTTCCATAGTTCATGTTCTTTTGTTATTTCTTTAAGAACAATAGACTTTTTATTTAAGAAACTATAACTATTAATTGAACTTCAAGTTTAGTATGGCAGACACAGTTAATTATAGCTTACATTTGTTTAAAGTTTGTATTTCTAGTTTACATTTACCTAAATTTAATATCAATAGCTATTGAAACTGGAAACAAATAGAAATTCTACTAAATTAATCATATAGTTCCATATGTTTTTCTCTTCAAACAAATTTTTCTCATCAGTAATATCATAATTGTTATGTAATTCTTACCTAGAAGTTAAAAGTCCAAGTGCCTCCAAAGGGTGAGAAAATTTCCATCTTCTCAAAATGATGTGTATTTCTGAAATAGTTTTTTCATCCCATCCAGGGGCACTACCCAGCACCAAAGGAAGGGAGCAGTTTTCATTATTGCAGTAGAAACGATAAAACCATAAGTATCTTCTCTTCTCCTCAGAGAGTCTGCAAAACCAGATTGGAAACTGTAATTTATTGGAGTTCTCTACACTAACAAATGTTGCCATAAACACACAATATAAAATCTTACCCTAGTTTTTAAATTTTATTTTACTTTACTTTTTAAAAAGTCCTTTATCTTCTTGGAACAGTTTGATAGGTTATTTCATGAGCTTATTTTCCCCTAACTTTATTCTTTTATAGAAAAAAATTTTAAAAATTAAAAATTAAAAAAGAAAACAGAAAAATTTCCTTCAGATAATTCACATTTATTTTTCCTACCTGTTAAACTTGTTACTTTTTTAAAAAATGTCATTTTGGTTGGCAAAAGCTCTGTCTCCTTCAGGGCAAACCAAATTTATCTGAATCCTGCAACATATACTACTTAGAAGGAGGTAAGCAAGCATTTACTCTCTTACTTTCTTTACAAATTAACTTAGACCCAAGTGGGCCTGTGAAGAAATGGCGTATTTTAAAGATAAATTCCCTCACTTCAAGTTTTATCAGAGTTCAGAAAATTCTTTGCTCTAAATCTCAAAAACAAAGATTTCAGTTCATCCCTGGATTCTGGCTTTGCGTTCTCAGAGTTCACTGGAAATTTGGATTTAAAATGCATTAAAAGTCCAAGTTTATGGACAGAAGATCTAAATCTATAACTAAAGCTATTGACTCACTGACAGTTTATCATGTGTTGCTCACACTCCTGCAGAGGCATTCAACTAAAGAAAAGCATTTTTCACATGACAATGACAGCTCTTGAACACTGTCTTCTCTGAACTGATACTTTGCTGTTCAGCTCAAATTAGCTAAAACTCCCAACAATGGCAATGAGAAATATTAAAAATTTTAAAAGTCAGTGATACTCTACAATTTATTTTAAAGCCATCTTCATCTGCAAAATGAAATAATTGGATTATAGATCATTTCAAAGGTATGTCTGGGCTCCTTTCCTGTTTGTCACTACCTTTTTCACCAGAAAATTCGCAGAAGAAAAAAATCTCAAAACAAATTTTGCTAAATTACTAAAACAAATTACTTTATTCTGATTAAATTTTTTGTCCCTCAATAGCGAATATTTTTTTTCCTATCAATTTATTTTATTGAAGCATAATTTACATAAAAAGAAATGCACAGATTTGGTTTAAACATTTTGACAAATTCACATGTAGGGTAAAAGCCACAATCTTATCAAGATATAAAATAGTTTTCTCATGCCACCAGAGGCAAACACTGTTATGATTTCTTGCACTCTATATTAATATTTGGCTTATTTCACTCAGTATAATATTATGAAAATTATCCATGTGGTTGAGTTAATCAGTATATCTTTGAGAAGATCACATTTAAGTAAAAACCTACAGAATGAGACAATCCAGTCATGTGAAGAACTGGGGAAGGAGTACTTCAGGTAGAAGTGAACGCCAAATAAGAAGCTCTTGATATGGGAGAAATATATTTGAAATATATGAAGGAGACTGATATCACTGGCTTGAAGGGAACGAGGAAAAGAGCAATACAAGTTGAAATTAGAGAGCAGGGCAATAATAAGATTACCCAAAATAGAACTCTTGATCATACTCACTATCTCTCTTTAAATAGCCCGAACTTATTCTTCCACTGGAAAGTGACTCAGCACCTGCTTTGATCAATTCAAACCTTGGATTCTCCATTGACTTAACTGAGTCCCTGGTTTCTCAAGTGGCTTATCCCCTAATCACTATTTATCATCAAGTCATGTCTTCTCAACTGCTAAAATATGCCTCTCAAATCTAGCCATTTCTTCCAATGTCCACTGCCATCACTCTAGTTCTTGCGACCATGACTTCTTGCCTTAAATATTACACTAACATCCTTGCTGTATTGCTTGCTTCCACTCTTCCTTTCCAATCCATTCTTCAACTTGTGATCAAAGGGATCACTTAAAAAATTTATTCAGATCTCAAGACTCCCTTGTTTAAAAATTTTAAATGATTTCTCATTCTTGGAATAAAATGTCTTATCATGTTATAAATCTTATTACAGTATTTTTATAAACAGTTCCTTTCTTAGCTTTATGCTTTTGGCATGTTATTAATGAGCACAATCAGCTGTGGCTTAGATATTGCCAAGAAGTAAGTACAAACACCATTAATTCTCTTATAGTTCTTTCTGGGGTTTTGGTTTTATTCAGAGAATTACTGCTGGACAAAATTAAAGCACTCTTTAGTTACTACAGTCATGCTATTAAAACATGATTTATTTCTGTACTTTTAAAATCTTCTAGATAATTAAATTTTGCTTTTTTCTGTTTACTAAAACGACTTTATATCCACTCAAAGGATGGTCAAGCAATGGTTTATCCCTGTTAAGTGCTGATATATATCTAGTCACTCTGCTTTATTATTCGAACTGAATGATTTCTAATATTTTTATTTTCCTGTGATTAAAGTTAAAGTTGTTTAATACTTCAGGAAAAGAAACTAAAACAAAACACATTGCAGCATTATTCACAGTGACCAAGACATGGAAACAACCAAAGTGCCTACAATAGATGATTGGATAAAGAAGACCTGGTATATATATACAATGGAATATTACTCAGCTATAAGAAAAGATGAAATACTGCCATTTGTGACAACATGGATGGATCTCAAGATTATCATGCTAAGTGAAATAAGTCAGATAGAAAAAGCTGAGGACCATATAATTTCTTTCATATGTTGGATATAAAACTGAAAGCAACAAACGAACAAGACAAACAAAAACTTGTAGACACAGACAACAATTTAGTGGTTACCAGAGGGAAAGGGGGGAGAGGGGAGGTAGATAAAGGTAAAGGGAGTTAAAAATATGAGGAGATTTGACTTTGGGCAGGAACATGCAATGCAATATACATGTGACATGTGATTGAATTGTATACTTGAAACCTATAAAATTTTATTAACCAATGTCACCCCAATAAATTTAATTTTTTTTAAAAAAAAGAAACATACAAAATTACTAATTTAGCTCCTAAACATAATTAATTATTCCACAGGTATGACTTTAGGAAATGAAAAGAGTTATGTGAGAGGGAAAGTTTACTCTTTAAAGTTATGACTACTCCCAATATGATTGATGGTATCATAACTAGCAGGCAGCATTCACTCACAAGACCTGGGTCACTCACAGTAAGGGAGACTGCTTCTGTGAAAGTCTGGCAATGTGTTTTAAACACTCTTTCAGTGGTTCTTCAAAATTACTTAAATTTTCTTCAGAATCAAGTTTCATATACTCCCACTTGGTAGCTGGAAAGTCAATCTGAAATAAAGAAATGGTTTGCCACATACTGAATGACTCAAAAGTACATTACTAATTTAATAATGTCCATGTTAGATTTGTAGAAAACAAAAGAAAAATCCTACATTTCATGTGCTATGTATTATTTAAAAATAAGTTTTAAAAATTATTAGGGTTTGGACATGATATTTAAATATACATAGTATTTAGCAAATCCTCAATTATTTATAAAATTGGCATAAATTAGTAATCTGTAATGTTTGAGGAAAAGTGAGAAAAATAATAATAGATGGATTTTTTTAAAGTTCAATATGTTATGTTTTTACTTGATGTTGAAATTATAACCTTTCTACATTTTGGAGTGAAAATGTATCTCTATTATTAAATGATCAAAATTATAGATAGTAATTATATTACTTTAATGTATTCACTTGGGAAAAAAAGAGTTTATGTCAGTCTGCTTCATGAGAGTCATTGAGCCATTTTGTGTAGACATGAAAGTGAAATCTTCTCTGGTAAAGACCTGTTTTGCAAGTATATAAGCAATGAAATAGTTTTGCACTGGCTCTGTAGTTCCGATTTATAGACAGGACCAGAATGCAGGTCTACTTATTTCAAAATAAATAGACAGTCAAAAAGTACAGAGCTGAAACCACTTGGACAGGGATAGTATAATCTTTTCATTGCTTAGAGGAGAAAATGAAAGATTAGATGACTTGTTCACAGTCAGGAAGTTTTTTGTTAAAGAGTTAAGACTAGAATCCAGATTTCCTAACTCTAGGCCTAATGTATTTTTCTCCGAGACTCAGATTGACTCCTTCACTCAAACAGTGGTTTCAGAACTTGCTTCTAATTTTCTCACCATCTCATAATATTTAGGTTAAAAAAATTCTGCTCTAAATTTAGCTGTAGATAATTAGAATGATACTGGTTATTAAGGGTTTTAACTCTAATACCTTAATAACTCATTGTATTTTGTATATTTCATCACCAAGTAAAAATATCCTGATATGTTTTCCTTTATGTCTATACTATTTGAAATTACATTTCGTAAAAATAAAATGATCTGACTTTTTCACACACTGTTGAATATTTACATGCCCCTTCACCCCCCGCCAGCTTCTGTAAGATACATTCAGTTATGGCTCCAGATGTTTAATTGGAAATCCATGCTGCTGTTAAATACTTGAAACTTTTCTTCAGATTCCACTTACCAGCATCTATTTTCCTAAAGCAGCTTTCCCCTCATCTGAGAAGAATCAAGGAGAGTCTTATCTGATAGTCCCTCTTACTTCTCCCACACACATCACTGCCACTAATAAAGATCCTGATAATCATGAATTTATATTGACAAAGTTCTAGCAATGATCACTTGGGAGATATTTTTTTGTTAAGCTGAGGTGGTTTATATCTGGCAAGAAATGGTCTGAGAAAAAACACATTCATCTTCTAAAAGAAAGGTAGTTGTCCTGTTACAACGGAACATTTGCTGATCAGTATGCTATCACGTTGAGCGTCTGTGATTGTGCCAAGATCACACCTCAACGACTATTTTTTATCCTTGTGCCTGCAGGTTAGAAGTGGATCTTTGGCTACCATCTGATGGGGATATCCTCCCTCCTTCAGATTGGAAGGCACATTTTTTTCTTAGTATTATTTTCATCTTTTGTTTTTAACATCTTGTTGTTCATCTTGCTAAACTTTGTCTCTCATATTCTTCACTTCAAACCTGGAAACTTAAGAGCCTAGAGACTCTGTTAGCTTCCTCTAGAGCAGCGATCCTCTCCTGAGGGTAATTTTATCCCAACTCCTCCCCGCAACATTTGCTAATACCTGGAGGCATATTTGACTGTCAGAACTAGGGAGGTGCTACTGGCTTCTGGTGGGTAGAAGCCAAAGATGCTGCTATAGATCCCACAATACACGGAACAGCCCTCACAACAAAGAATTAACTGGTCTAAAATGTCAGTACTGTCAAGGTTGAGAAGTACTTTTCTAGAGAGTGCTGGCCAGACGGCAATTCCAAATTTTCCCTATAGAGCTGGCAAATCCATATTCCCTGCATTTCTATGTAAGGGAGTGGCCATTCAGGTATCTGACTAGTATGATAATTTATAATCATGAACAAGTAAGAAGCTCTCAGCAGTAGGAACCAAAGCCTGGAATCATTAACCACTTTTCATTCATGATCATAAATCACAGAAAGTAGAGAGACTTTAAGAAAAAAACGAAAGTATAATAGATGGATTTCGTTTGCAGTTTCTCTTCCACTACTCAGCTAATTGCTAGTCATTTAGGAAACGTACAATAGGAGAGATTTTAAGGAACATGACCCAGTGCAGAGGCAGGTGTGAGTAAGGTACCAACTTAATATATACCAATGACTGCTTTTAGACAATGAAAAAAATGAATGCACATAATGAGTACATTGATGGCAGCACTCCATCCATTCCTTTCCTTCATGATTGTGTCAGATGGAGAATAGTTTGAAATTGCTATTATGCAAGCTGGAATAAAAGTACTTTGAGAGTACTGAATGCAAAATAAAAGCTGTGAAGATTTTATAAATCTCAGTGGCCGGAGGAAGAGAAGACTATTAAAATGTGTGATCCTAGAAGAAAATTGTTTCTATAATTAACAACAAGCTACTTATCAACCAGTATTTGCTATGTGTACTTTAATCTCATAGCCTGGCACTTACCTGTAGGGTCACTGGGGATGGCTGACTTGTATCCCAGACTCCTGGAGCTATTATTTCTATGGGAGGCTCACTCTGTAATGTCATGCTAAATAGCATAGACCCGAGAACGACTTTGCTGCAAAAGACAACACATACAGATAGGCGTCACTTCATGAAGGAAACTATTATCATCTGTAAATGTCTTCTTTCGGAATATAAACATAATCAGCTATTTTAGTGGCTTCATTCAGTAGCAGGAAGAGAAATACAATATTCTATAAACCTAGACACTGATTAATAGTTCATCTCTAATACACCACATGCATGGCTATGTTCATAGATGCCTACATTTATTTTCCACATGACCAAGTTGTTTCCACAATGGTTTTGAACAGGCAGCATTTATTCTTAATTTCTAACAGTGTTGATTACAAAATGGGACTAAGAATTTCATATTTATATTCTTGGAGTTATGACTGCCTTAAGTCAATAAAGATGTTAACTCTTTAGAATATTTTTTCCCCCACATAGTGACTAAATTCCCTGGGTATCTTTAAAGATATGAGTTCTAAATTTATAGAGAAAAGATTAAAAGTAGTATATGATCTGAAGAATCAAAACAGTTTGGGGACTTCATGGGAGAAATACTTCTTTATGCATAAATAGAAAGATTATTCATATTTTGAATCATTGAAATATATTATAAATTACCATTGTAAGTGAGAATGCATACAGAAAAAGACTTTAAAGAGGAAAAATTCATGGATAGTTTTAACAGCTTCAATATTAATCAGTAAAAATCCACAGTTTCTTACAGGAATTTCCCCCTCTCCTGGAATCTCGTTGGATGGGGAGAGTGTTAGATAAGTGGGTATAGCCTAATGTTGAAGGCAGAAGCGTGTGCTTTTTGCACTCTGTATTTCAGATCCTGGAAGGAAATCACCTCTTGAGCTGCTCCTGTACCATCTTGAGGCATGACTTTAAACTTGAGACTATGTAACAAATAGGCAGAAGGAACTCCTGAGTTTAGCTTTGTTGGACCTTCTTTGTTTTTTGTACAGAAAAGATGAGATCTAGACATAGCTAAAGATATCTGGATGAGAAAGTTCTCAGAAGGGGGATTATATGGTGAGGATAAGGGACCTCTATGATAAGGTGGGGGGGGGCGGATAAAATGCTGAGGTCAAATGGGATTCACAAGTTAACCTCAGATGGGTCTGTGGTGACTGCAAGAGCCCACATCACCCAGGGAGTATCAATAAGCCCTGCTTAAGCTGGGAGAGAACCAATCACAAGTTATTCTAGCTGTTACAAGTAGTCACCGGCTTAAAAAAAAAAAGTGCCTTTGATTTGAATATTAGAAGTCACCAGGCCAAGGAATCTGTTTCTTTTCTGATCCTTTGTATCCAAATACTTCTTAGGAAGAGAATTTGGATGTCAGGAAGATTACTGAATGACTAAGCATTTTATCCAAGAGACTGAAAACCTCTAAAAGGACTATTTAAATTACTGAATTGACTAAATTTTTGTCATCAATGGAAAGTTTTTTATCTCCTTGCTAGTTACAGGGTGGGTCATGAGGAAAAGTATGCTATATTAATTGCATTTTTTTTTTTTTGCATTTAAGTTGTGTAATAAGTTATATTTGTGTACTAACTACATTTATATGTCTTGGTCATGCTTCTCTCTGAAAAAATGAGTGGTCTAAGTTGATTGCTACAGAGGACAAGGTGACTCAAGATAACTCTCAGTATCTGTTATTCCTCTCCTTGAATAGAGACTGGATCAACAGTCACCATGACCTTAACCCTGAGGTATATAGGGCAGAATGAAGTCAGAACACTTTACTCAGGTATATGTATGAGGGGATGTAACAAGGAAAAGGCATAGGGAGAACGAACTTCTAGCTGTCCAACTGGGGCTGATACATACTTTAAGGCATTTCAAGGCGGAAAGGATGTTTGGCACCATTCTTTGAGCTCTCTTTATGTTAGATATTAGCTAACTTATTTTCTGATAATAGACTTCACCTAAACATCTTTTTAGATATTGCAAGCATGGTGGACAGAACAAATTTCTATAGACTTCTGTAAAGAGAAAATATGAGAAAGATGATTAGTGGAATTAAGATTAGAAGAGTGTTAGTTGTCTCTCTAGGAGATTGTTCATTCAAGGTAGAGAAAATCTGCATTAAAAGAATTTACCACAATTTAGAAATGCTAAGTAACTAACACGCTATTTATTTTGAATTTAATTAGGAAAAGTAGCCCATAAAAATTGTTGAGGTGAGGATAACACTTTCTTATTGTAGTAAGGAGGCATTGTGAATACAGTATAGATGCAGTAAAATCCTTTCTGCAAAAGAGAGGATTATAAAACTTCTGTGGGCAAAATTTTACTTATGTACTTGTGAAATATTTTTTATAGGCCTGAAGGTAAGTTTTCTGATTTTCATGAGAAATGGTCTTTTGGAATTACATTTACAACAGCTTATTGAAGTGCTCTTTGAAATAAGTAGTGTTTTTTGATGCGATGTCTCATCATTCACAATTCTGACACTTTCTCTTAGGAAAACACAACCTAGTGCCAGTCTCAAAGGGCATTACTTAAAAATGACCACTGTGTATCATTACTTACATATAAAATGTTTTCCAGTGGAAAGTGAGATATGACAAAACAATATGCAGGCAGTATTCTTACTATTGTAACCATCTAGAAAAAGGCCATGAAGATTAGTTTGAAAGACAAAAATATTCCAAACATTTTATACTTTTAACATCTATTGATTGACTATTATGTGCAAAGTAGGACATCAGATGATGGGGAAAAATGGAATAGATTAAATGTTTTCAGTGAAATATTATTCTACAATCATGCTAGACCTTACAAACACTGCAGTTGGAACTTTAAAGAAACTCACTCACGGAAAAAAGGACACCTGCCATGCTGCTCCTAGAGAGAAAGTAATGGAAGTTCTTAGACCACATATCAGATTTTTGAAATATCTGCTAACAGCAGTAGATATTACTTTCAGGACAAAACTGTTTCTTATAGACTTTTGAAATTCTACTTCTGTTCTAAATCTCCTGTAGGGATTGATTTTTTCCCCAAATTCAATTTAGTAAACAAACCTCTAGTGATTACCTATTTATAAGAGGTATTATGTAGGATGATGGACATTACAAGGATAAATCCATTCTCTGTCCTCAAGAAATATATACGTGGGAATGGGCTACAGCATGAAAGCAAATAATAGAGCAGCATGCGCGCGTGCACACACACACACACACACACACACACACACACGCACATCCCAGGTCAGAATTAATCCAACAAAAGCAATTTAAAAAATTTATCATGATTGTTTTGATGATAACTTATTATATTGACTAAAGGTAGGAACTGAAAACTGGTGAAGAATTTTCTTAACATAGTTATATTACTAGATTAAAAAAAAACAGGGGAAGGAACAGTCTTTATAATAACATTAAAACAGCAATATAGTTTCTAATTTTTCAAAGGTCCTGTATTTTACAATTTGATTCTAAAGCAAGTCTTGCCGTATGAAAAATAACTGAACTGATTATTTAAATAATTTTTTCCTTAATAGCATAGATAATTATGTAATTAACTTTATAAAATATTCTAGATATTAGTAATTCTAAATCCTTATGGTTATCATTAGTTAATTTTGCAATGGCCATCAGTTCTAATAGAATATCTTAACTCATAGTTGGCTTTCTTTGCTGAAAACAATATCATCTTAAAATTGCCAAATATTTCTTCTTGGTAATAAAAAGTCAGTAAACCAGTTACAACATGTAATTTTACTTCAGCCCAAATCCCATGGTTTACATTGTTTCTAGACAACGGTATTGGGCTAAATAATTTTGAAGTACTAAATGCAGAAAAATCGGCTAGTTAGAGAAGGAAAAGCAATTATAATAGGTCGTGCCAGTACCTTTTCATTGTAATGATTCAGTAGATGAATTGAACTTGAAGCCTGTTCTGAAAGCCATTTCTACATTTTGCTTTTCAGTCCCACTTTTAGTAGTCATGATTTATGTTGAGCTGCCTTGATTTTAGGATAAAATCTTTTTAATTTGCTCATTATTCCATATTTTGCAAGATATTTAGTTCCCAGGAGATCTTTATTGAGATGAGAGCTTTATTAATCATGAATTATATACTCACTCTTTTGGAAACAATGGAAGGGAAGTCCAGGCCAATAATTCTGCATTGTTGGTTGCACAGATAATCCCAAACAGTTTTATAGTGAGCATAGTTTCCCTTGGAAGTGACTTTATTTCAAGAGGAAAATTGATCCTTAAAATAAAAAAGTAAGTTATCTATCAGATCACAATGATATTTCATAAATATTTCCTTATAATGGTACGTGATAAAATTATTTAACTATATGAATTGAGGCATCCTCTTTAACCTTTGTGTTTAATCTTGTAAAGATGTAAGTACAGCAGAAGTATGTAGAGTAATGAGACTGGTTACTCAATCAATGGGGACTGCCACAATTCTAATTTTTACATGTAAGCTTTTTAAAAAAATTACAATAACTTGGATATTTACTATTTATAAGCACAGAGGAAAGAATGGTTAACATTGTCTTAGAGAATGAGAAAAGGCAGCAAATAACTTGAAATGAGTCTTAAAGAGGAAGTTTGCTATAATCAAATGAGGACTTATAAAAGAATATTCTAAGAAGAGGAAAGTGCATGGGCAAGGGCATACATGCATTAAAAGATTAAATATAGCTGATAAACGATGAGTGGCTCTTTGTGGTTAGAACAAGGGACATGGTCAAGTTGTGGGGAAGTTATGTAGGATACAATTAGAAAGATAGGTGGTTGCCAAAATGCTTAAGAACTATGTATACCAGGCAAAGAAATTCAAATTTTTTCCTAAAGGCAAAAGAAAATATTTTAACTAGAGTCAAAAGTATAGAGAGTTGTTTACAATTTTAAATGTGGACTATTCTGGTTTATAATGAGATTCCAGGAATTTGGGGGATGATTGCTGAAATGCAATAGAAATACAATTTTTAGATGTGTCAAGCTGAAGGAACTCCACACTTAGACCTTAGAGCCTCAAGATAAGTATGGTGTTTAGCAGAGATCTATTTGTGAGACAAGGAAATGAAAGACATATATTTTTTTAAGAGGCTAATACAGGGAATATTTTTACTAGAAGATGAGAATGTCAAGAGAAATAAAAAAAAATTGGAACAGAAACAAGAAGAGAGGGAAAGATTCATGGAAAAAGATTCACCAAGGAATGGAAAGAAGAGAGGAGTGACTGGAAGAGCAAGTGGGTAGCTTGTATTAGATTATATCTGATGGTGTTATGTATGAGGATTATGAACAGAATCCACTGACCTTGAAATTCCCAGTTGAACTTTGATGTCAATTTGTTTAAGTAGTGTGTGATTATTAAGCATTGTGTGATGACCAAAGGCTATTGTCTAGCTGGAATGTGCTGACTAAGGTCGGGCCAGCTGAGGTCCTGAGAAATAGTAAGCATCTTTTTTTCTTAAAGTAAAAAGAGTAAGCATCTTTTTGACTGTCTAATCTGGATACTAGGGAGCAGTCCTTACTCCGGGTGTCAAATAAGACATTGGTGACCCCCTTTTGTGAGTGGCCTGAGGAGCAAGGAGGAATTAATTCAGCTCAGTGATAGCACTGATCTTAAAGAAGTACACATCCCTCTCTTCAACATGCTGTTCCCAGAGATGAAGAGGTCCACATCCAGTGTGGGTAGTAAGCAATTGACATGAGGAAAAACAGGAGAACTATTTTAGAGTTAAAATGAATAATTAATATTTGACCTGTAGCATATTAATGGAATAGGACGATGAAGAACTAAAGATGATGTCTAGGCTTCTAGATTATGTTATAGTGGATACTTTAACTGAGCTATGCAGTTTAGGGTATGATGTCATTTAATTAATAATAACTCTGGGGTGTCAATATGTCAATAAGCTTTGTGTGGAGAAGATGATTCAGAGGTTTGCATCTGGACATATCTGCATTCAAGTATTGGTTCTATGACCAATAATATGTTCTTCCTTGAGAAACAAATTTAACCTTTCTAAGCCTTATTTTTCCTTATTCATGAAATAGAACAAATATTGCATTACATGATATCTGGCAAATGGCAGTTTGTATATCAGCATTATATTCCTTAATCAATGGAACAAAGAAATTCTATTTTTCCAGATTAACAAAGTCTAGATTATTGAAAATTAAATTGTTACATGTTAAGATGGCTAAAACTAAGTCTTTTCATATATTTAATACTCAATATTCATTTAAGATAATATGGGCATATTTCTCAGCTTAAAAGAAGCTCTAAAACTCAATATAAGACATTAATGATTGTGGGGAATGCACAGTAACATCTTGAATATTCTCTTTTACCTGTGATTGACTTTCTATTCAGTTTTCATATTTCTGTTAGGATGGGAGCTATAAATTCACTTTATTCCTCGCATAATCTAGAATGTTCTTTTTTTCCCCATTGAGCCTGGCTTCTTCATGTATAGCTTTACTTATTAGTAAGCTTTTCATATAAAAATGACAAAAATTTGATAAGCTACAGTGGATAGTTACTGCCAATCTCCATTCTGTCATTTTTATTAATAAAAATAAATTCTTCTGGAGTAAGAATGCATGCTTTCTAAATAGTTATTTATTTATTTCTTGAATACATATGGATTTTTAAAGCCTGAATAATCTCACATTCACTGAAAAATCTTTTTAACTTCTACATAGCTATTGAAAAAAAAATCAAAGGAGTAAACTTTTATATAAAAAAAGGAAGAAAAATACTTTAAGACACAATTCAATAAGTGAAGTCAGATTGCTTCTTTTTATCCAAGCAGCTGGCACAGAACTCAAGTTTTAACCATATGTTTGCCTTACTCTACTATTAAAAATTGACTAAACATTAAACTTTTCATAAACATTTTTTCTTCTATATGTGACGGTTTTCAGAGTAAGTTTGATAGTGAAATAGAAGCTTTAAAAAGTCACATTATTTAGAACTCTCCTATTAATACTGATATATAACAAGAGGTCATTGTATGGACTTTGACTTTTGTCTGAGTGAAACAGAAGAATGACATGGTCTGACTTACATTTTTAAAAATGTCAAGTTAGCTGTTGTGTGAGAAGGAGGATAAAGGTGTAAGGGAAGTAGGGAGACCATTATAAAACTATTGTGGTAATGATATAGGGAAAAGATGATGGGAGTCTAGATCAATGAAACTGATGAGAAATAATATTCTGGAAATATTTTGAGAAGAGAGCCAGCGGGATTTCCTGACTTTGCTTCTGAGAGGAGAGTCAGATTAAGAATTTGACCTGAACAACTGGAACTGGAAATGATGATCCAGAGTTTGGAATGTAAGATCAAGAGTTCAGTCTTAGACATGTTGAGTGTGTAAATGTGGAGTTTGTGACTGATGCCTACATTGGTAATATAAATCTGGGAGTTATATAGATGGCATTGAAAACTATGTAACTATAAAACTAAAGGAGAGAGGATAGATACAGCAGAGAAGAGAGGCTTACAGGCTAAGACCATTATCAGTCTTTGAGAGAAAAAGAAGTTGGAGAAGGTGTGTCCAACGAGGGAGGAGAAAGTTACAAGAGGTGAGTGTCAAGTACAGAGCATATTTCAAGATAGAAGGTGAGATCAACAGTGACAACTGTTCCTAACAGATTATGTAAGATGAAGACTGAGAAACGAACATTAGATTTAGCTCTGCAGGTCACTGGTTACGCTAATGGGCAATTTCAGAGGAGCAGAGGAGCAGCCTGACTGGTGTATACAGCAGCGCAGTGGAAAAAATTGAAGAAAGTGAATATAGACAACTTTTTGTAAGGGTTTTGCTGCCAAGCCAAGGAAAAAAAGGGGGTGGTTTTTGGTGGAAGAATGAAATAGAGTTTTGTTTTATTTTTAACTTAAGATGTGAGAACTATTTGTAGACTATAATGCCTAAAGTTTTACATGTTGTAAGAAACAATATGGAAATCACAGTAAAACATCAGCTTTGGAGTCAGAGTGGGTCTACCAGTTATTTGTTGTCGAGCCTGGGGCAAATTAATTAATCTTTGTAAAACATCAATGTTCCGATCTGTAAAATGGAGACAACAATATCTGCTACATATTTTTGTTAAGCTGAGATGAGATTGTATATTTTGGAGCTAAACTGTGATGATTGGAATATGATATGTGGTCAAAACCTATGTCACATTTAATTAAACAACACAGTTTCTATCCTTAAGTATGTAATCCAGTAATGAAATGTACAACCAATCGTAGTGTAAAGGTAATGTTAACAAAAATATATGAAGAATGCTTTTAAATGCTAGAAAATGGTAAATATTTTTAATGGAAATAAAATAAAATGAAAATAATTCTTGGTTGATGTAACTAAGTATTGAGGAAATGAAAGAAACTTTCTCAGGGAATATTACACTTGTGTAGTCTTGAAGGAAGAGCAGAAATATATATCAGTGTAGTTATTCCAAGAACACTAATGATTTTCAATTTATTTCGAGATTTTTTTTTTCCTATGAAATTGGCTTTAGAATTAGATTTTTCTCTTGAATTGTTTATATGATAGAACATAGTTGTCATTTGAAACTGGGTCTGATTTTTTGAAACAAACAGGAAAAAGTTTTAATTCTAAAGAATAATTTTAGTAATTGAGCTAGTTAACAATATTTTTGAGGAGTCACTTATTATGTGAAATTCATTCATTTGTCCACCTACACTTACTGGACTCTTATTCTGTCTTGTTCTATGTTAGCGGCTAGGGATAGTAGGAAAAACAAATTGTAAATAAAGTAAAAAACAAAAACAAAAGATCTTATTTAGCAGAACCAAAAAGACACATTCAGAAAGAACCATTAGGGAGGAGTTTGTGGTTCAGACCAATCAACAGATGTAAAGGGAGCCAGTTTTTTTTGTTTTTTTGTTTTTTTGTTTGTTTGTTTTTATTTTTTGTTTTATGTTTTTTGTTTTTGAATGACACGGGAACGGTTTACAGAGAAAGTGGAAGAATATCTTGAAATACAATTAAGTTGCTCTCAAGGTGGCAGTGAAGGCATCGTGCTCTTGACAGACGGAGGACCTTTAGCAGAGGCATAATTTCTTAGTTCATAGTTAGGTGAGTAGATCAGATGCAGACAGTAGCTTGGTGCAGGGACAGGAGTAGGGCTAACTCTACAGATGAAGATTCAGAGACATGCGGGCCAAACCACAGAGGGCCTGCATGGTGCTCTAAATGCTTTGTACTTTACCTGGGGAACTGGGGAGACACTGAAGAATTTTACAAGCTGAGTTGATTCTGTGCAATGAAATGGGACTTTGTAATTGAAGGTTAGGAAGAACCATGGAGTATGTAAGAATTAAAGAGTAAATGTTATGTCTCAGGACATGTGTCCATTGATTGAGATCACACTAAGAGCGAGATAAGTGGTGTTATCTAACACCATCATAGAACTCCTAGAAATTTTGGCAATTTATCAATAGGAAAGTACCATATTGGGAGTCAAATGATCTCTAAAGAAAGCCAGACCTTCTGAAAGGGCTAATAGAAAGTAAGCTGAAGAGTTCTCTTCCATTTTAGTGGGAAGAAAATTGGCTTTCAGTGAGCAGTGGAAACTCCAGTGAAATGACTAAAAGACAGTGGAGTAGTCATAGGAACAGCAAGGAAAATAATCAGTAACCATGAAAGAGCCATAGATAGGGCCTATGAGTCCCTTGAGATTCTGAGTAAAGTGAGGGCTTGAGGTGGGGGGAACAGGCAAGGAGGAAGGCATGGATAATGTCAAAAAGGTACTTTTCCTTACTGACACAATAAACCTCTATAAAATGGGGAAGTATGAGCCAGTCACTCCAAATTAGATGGCAGTTTATACAATGCACAGATAATTATTGTCGGAAAATTTCATTGTTAGAAAAAAATTATAATGAGCTTTGTGGGAAAATGGAGATTGCTTATGCTATTTTGTAATTTTTCTTCTTTGTTATATCTGAAATCCACTTCCCTCCAACTCTAAATAGAAGGTATTCTTTTTATCCACAGTCTATCCATAATTAATAATTCTCCTTTTTCCAATTTTCTTTTTTGATCAGTTGGATGGTATGGATTGGACACTTGTCTAGGTTTTTAAATGGATGTTTAATCTGTTAAATTGAACAGTCAGTTATCCATGAGCCCTAGCATATTTATCATATCACTGAATCAAATCAACTGGCAACATTTTTAAAAAATCATATTTGACTTAAAAAAACAGAACAAAACAAAACTTCTAATCTTTATTAGATAGATGATCCTGCCAGAATAAAGATTAAACTTACGTTTCGTTCCAGTTGACCAGGAAAAAAAACAATTTTTTGACTGGAATGTTTCTGTAGTTTCTCACTTGGCACAGCTTCTTTCCAGCATATGTAAGCCAACAGGAAAAAGAAAATGCTTTATAGCTAAAAAGAAACAACACTGATTCAATAAGCTGAACACTATTAAGGAACCAGTTTTCTACATAGGTCAATTATTTTTATAGGTAAAAGTCAAATGATAAAGTGTTGTTTGCTTGTATAAAGTACGTTTTAAAAACTACTTTAAGAATTTATGATGGGCGATGTAAGCAAGATGGAAGAATAGGAAGCCCCAAATCCTCCTTTCCTCAAAAGATGCCAATTAAACAGTAATATACGGATCTATTCCCTTTGTGAAAAATTCAGAAACGAGAGGCTCCTACACCTCAGGCAAGTGCTAAACCAGCTACATAGAAATCAGTGAGAAAATTCATGGTATTCATTTTCCAGAGTGCGTCCTCCAGCAGATCAAAGGGAAACTCCCAACTACCAACTTTTCCTTGGGGTGGGGAAAAGAAGACTCTAACCTATGTCTGGCATTTAAACATTTTAGAGAGCTATCCAAGGGATTGGTTTCTGTTTTGACTGAAACTAAGTGCTAAATAGGAATAGGTGCTAGATTAGGGCCCCTGAGAACAAAGGTGACGATCTGAACTAATACATACTCACTTATTACTATCCTTCCCTTCACAACCCCCCTTCCCCCACTTAGTGCAAAATAAATAGGAGAAAACCCCCAACTCCTGGCTTCTCCTTGGGGGAGAAAGAGTTGGAGTGTGTCCAATGTTCCAGCTAAGGGCCTGGTTTCTGTCTTGCCTGTCCTTGAGAGTAGACAGGATTTGATATACTCTAGGTGCCTGGGGACCATAGACCACTGAGAACAAAAAAGAGCTAGTGGCTTGCTGCTACTCCAGAGGATCTATGGGACAGCAGAGAGAGGCTGATGGAACTTGGTGGCCTCACCACTGGGGATGGGGAAAGGGGAATGGGAAGAGTGGAATGTGCATCTGGCTTTTTCAGGTTGCTATATGAGAGACTGGTTTCTGTCTTATCCAACTTAGAACACTGGTGGGATCTGATATACCCCGGATGCCTAGGAGTAGCTAAGAACAAAAAAAAACTGGGCAGCTTAAAGGAGCACAAGAGAATCGCAGTGATACAGACTAGGGGGAAGGAGACCATTATCAGCTCCTGAAGAAAGAAACAAAACCTTTCTGGTTGGGAATTTAAACACAAAATCCCAGAGAAGATACACCCACAGAAAAGTTTGAAAGGCTTCCAGAATCTCTAGCTCCGCTGATTGGTAACATTCTTTCCCTGTAAGAATCCATAAGGATTGGGAGAGGCGGCTATTTTTTCAAATGCACAGATACCAATACAAAGTAACAAATACACGTTGAAAGAAGGAAAAACCACCCAACAAAAGGAACAAAGTAAATCTGTAGAAATTTACCTTAAAGAAATGGAAATAAGAGAGAGGGGAAAAAATGGCATAGTTGATAGAGGCTTTGTTCATGCCTCTTGAGACCACATCAAAGTTATGACAGAAACATGGAGCAAACAGCAAGCAAAGTCACCTGGGATCTGGATGAACTGTAGCACTACAACTAGGGATTAAAGTAAGAAGTCAACCTGCAATGGTAGAAGGTAGGAGAGGGCAAAGACACGAGGCTGCCTGGTCCCAAGTGGCTGAGTGAGACAGAGGCTGCAGCTGCCCCAGCCGCTGCAGCCCTGCAGCCGGCAGCTGCAGATGCCTCTTAAAGGGGCCATGTCCCCAAGTGGTTTTTTCATTGACAGACTTGCTTGCTCTGAGCACCAGCACTAGGTGGGCTGCTGAGGGGCGGCCGAGGGACTTACAGGAGGACACCAAGTGGTCAGAGCAAGGGCTGGAGGTGAGGTTCTCTCCCCGGCAGAAGTGCTGGCAGTATCCATTGATCCTCTGTTGATCCCTCCCCGCTTTCAGTGTGTGTACTTAGCATCACCATAGCTGAGACATCACCAAACTGGATAACAGAAGTCACTCAGCCCAGAGGATTCCCTGAAACGCTGCCTCCCCCAATTCATAGCCCACCCAAGCCACATCCGGGCGTGTCCTTGGGGAGTCCAGTGCTCCTTGCTGAGCCAACCTCAAGACATGCACTGTTGGCAGCTGGCCTCAGTTTTTGGTGTGGCCTCTTGAGGCAACGATAAGCACAGCGTCTGTGGATTGCTTGCTGAATCTTAACAGGTGGCCCCAGAAGGGCACAAGATGGGGCTAAACTTGGCCTGCAGTTGAACCCCTGTTTTGTAGCTACCAATTTGTTTTTCTTAATCTCTTACCCTTTTTCACCCATAATTCATTAACTACTTAAAAAATGAATGGACAGAAAAAGATATATTCTATGCAAATAATAATCAAGAGAGCAGGAATGGCCATATTTACAATAGGCAAAATAGACTTCAAGCCAAAAACTTTAAATAACAAGAGACAAGGATAATAAATAATGATAAAGGGGTCAATTTATCAAGAGGCTATAACAATGGTAAATATTATGCACTCTAAAGTGAAGCCAATATATTAAGCACACATTGACAGAATTAAAGGGAGAAACAGACAACAACAGAATAATACAACACAATCTCAATACTGGCTATAATGGATAGAATCAGAAGGAAGCTTAATGAGGAAACATAGGGTTGGACAGCCCTATAGAATAAATAAACCTAACAGATATATACAGAGCATTCCCCCCAATAGCAGGAGAATACACACTCTTCTTCAGTGCACATGGAACATTCTCTAGCATAGATCACATGTTAGGTCACAAAACAAGTCTTAACAAATTTGAGAAGACTAAAGTCATACTAAGTGTATCTTCTGACCACAATAGAACAAACTAGAAGTCAATAACAGAAAGAAAACTGGAAATAAAAACTTGTAATAACCAGTGGATCAAATAAGAAATCAAATCGAGAAATTAGAAAGTATCCTGAGAAAAATGAAAACAAACATACACTATTCAAAAACTTATGGGATGCAGCAAAAGCAGTACTAAGAGACAAGTTTATAGCAGTAAATGAATGCCTACATTAAAGAAGAAAGATCACAAATAAACAACCTAACTTTAGACTCAAGGAATCAGTAAAAGAACTAAGCCCAAAATTAATAGAAGGAAGAAAATAATAAAGAATAGAGCATAAACAAATGAAACAGAGAATGGAAAATCAATAGAAAAAAATGTGTCACACCATGCTCTATGCAGATAGCTTTATCTGACTATATAGTTTTTACATGAGAATTAAAATTAAATATATTAGTAGTAAGAAATTATAAGAGAACATTCATTAGAGTAGCAATTTATTATATTATACATCAGGCTTTTAACATTCTTTATAAAATCAAAAAAGAGAAAAAGCATAAAGGAATCATCCCTTGGGTTCTAAAGAAATGTGGATAGAGAAGTTGGTAGTTTTTTCTTTTTACATAAACAGGTAAAACTTCCTTTCTAATTAATTCTATAAATATATTTACAGTTAAGTTATTCACAAAAATACATGCCAATATAATGATTATTTCTATTTTTACTAAAATTGTTTCTTATAGCTTTTCTTTGAGACGCTAAATACAGCGAGTACAATAAACCATTAGTAAATTATTCTCATCAATTTTACTGATTTAATAAGTATTCTCTTATAGATTTAACTCACAACTTGATAGGAATCAGAGTAATTTTTTTCAATTTTTAATTATAGCGTGTTTCTCTCGCGTGCACGTGTGCTCTCTTTGTCTCTCCTGTTAATGGGAATTGATCATTTAGATTTAAACATTCAAAAAAGAAAGTTTTAAGACAATCACTAAGTAGGATGCTTATTTTCTGTTTCCATTATGATGTATTGACAATATACAGTTATTTTTAATATGGAAAATGGGAGTAGACTTGAGGGAAAAAGAATACGCATTAGGAAAAAGTTTTAAAAATGATTTAAAAAATAAGGATAAATTAATGCTGATTACATTTCAAAATTTATGAATGATTTGCTCCTACAAATAAGAACAAGACAAATTATACTCTAATCAGAAACTATGCAGATATTAATACTTTTGTGAAAAACTCATTGCCACTCACCTGTGCACCCAGATCTCAGGAATGTTGTGAGCTGCATATACTGTGAAGCTAAGGTGGGAATCAAGCCCAGGGTTTACAAATGGAACACTATCAGGTGCATTTAGAGGCTGGAAATCTGCATAAAAGCTGCTGCAATAGACATCAATTAGCTGGTAGATGGATGTGGATAGTTCAGTTGTCACTTTTTCTATCAAGCCTAGGAGGGAAAATGATAGAAATCAGGTCATCTCTGAAGGGTCATATTTATCATTATCCTTCTATTATAGCTTTGAAATTTATTATAATAACATTTAAATAAAATTTAATTAAAATGACCCTCCACCAACTAAAGCCAATTAATCATCTGTGCCTCTATATGTAGCCTGGATTAGCTGTTAGTAGTGTAGGTAATTAATAAGTTTCATATCTTCAGTTGCAGAAATTTGGAAGCACAGCCTTTAATCACGAATCAAGGTTTTGGATTGTTAATTTGGCATTCTGATCAACTGTAACTTGCAATATTTTTTTTTTAGGTTATAATTGTTTAGAATTCATTTTCAGACAAGGAACATATTTTCTACATGGCTTATAAGTTCTCCAAACAAATTCTACCTAAAAAGTTAATCATAATAAATTATGATTATACTTTGATGTTTACCATTAACTGAACACTAATTATACATTGCACTGATATAAAAAGAGAATGGTAATAGCACATGACTGGAATCTGAAATAAGCTTGAAATGAAAGATTTATGATGTTTACCAAATCTCTTCAAAATCAAAACAAAGCCTTACTGGAGTTTTACCATTAGTTATTTAAAGGGAGTCTATTGATTTTTCCTGAAAGTGACTTGAAGTATTGTGAAGGAATAAAAAGAAAGACTAAGTATAGGAGCTAATAGTTTTCAAGGGTATGACTCTTTTCATGTGGCCCATTTATTTCAGGCCACATGAAAAGGGTCACCTGATCAATGAATTGAGGTAGGCTTTCCTGAGAGTGACTTTCTTTCTCCCGATAAACTCTCTTTGCTGGAGAAATTCCTACCTGAGAGGTAGAAAGAAGCAGAAGAGACCGATGAAATGAATCAGGTAGAACTGGTAGCTTTGATCCAAATCAGGAAAAATGGCACCATTACAACAGAGAAGCTTATGAGAATGGGAATCATCATGGGGATGGCGTTCAGTGTTAGATCTCTTAATGGGGGATAATGAATAGCATCCACTGCTGGCATATTTTGTGCAATGATGAATGAGTGAAAGAGTATAATCATGAATATGCTCACTACTTGCAATTATTTTTGTTTTAATATCCAATTATAGTAGTGTTTTAAAAGTTAAATGAATAAACTCAAATAAAAAAGATAAAAGGGTTATTATTTATCCAGATGAAGAAAATCTTGTATTGACAAATATTTAAGTGACAAAAGGATTTTAAGAAATGAAAAGAATGTATGAAACGAAATGTTATGAATGAAATGTCTGGTTCCCTTCACCTCCTCCTCCTCGTTGTCCCCCGTGCCTGACGGGCTTTGCTGACAGAACCTAGAAGGGGGTTGGTGTGGGGAAGGGGAGGCATCACATGGCTAGCCGTGGTCGTAACTAAGGACCCCACGGTGCGGATCTGCTGATGGTCCTCGAAGTGACCACATCTAACAGGCCTCATGCAATCCTCGAAGCCCCACAGCCTCCTTAAGCCCCACAATCTCATCCTGGTAAACGAGAGGCAGAAAAACCACGCGAAAGAAACCGGTCTGATCTGATCTGAACGTGTCCCTCTTCCATTCTGGGCCAAAAATAAGTACTGAAATGCCGTATTTTAGGTATTTCTACTTTTCTGCCACCTCGTCCTGGAGAAATGAAATGTAACCGCAGCGTGGCCTGTGGAAGGAATGCAGAAGGAAAGAATTTTCTTAGCAGCTCCCACACCAGAAGAACTGGGTGCAGGGCTAAGGAGGAGTGCCGGGCTTCGAGGAGGCCTCAGGAGCTGGACATCTTGTCAGGCACCTGAACCTGTGTTCCCGAGCGTACTAACTGCTGCCAGGCCACCAGGTAGGCAATGCTGACATAGTTGAGTGAGAGGCAGAGTCAATCTCCGGAGGGAACAGGCGCGCCAGGCACACACAATGTAGTGGTGGATGACTTTGGCGCGGCAGATGAAGATATCGTAACCGTCCTCCTGTTGCTTAGCATTCGCTGGCTGGATATAGTTTCAGAAGCCAGCCTCGATCCAGGCTCCCCTTGGGAATACTGCACAGCCTCCTCCTTCCAGTGAGATAGAAGGGGTCGGCCCTGGTAGGGTGCCTTCTCTCAGCAGGTCTGTGCTGATTTCACAACCTCCTGGCAAACTTAGGAGTTGCAGACCTAGAGGTCTCAGAGTGCAGTCCTTTTCCAGGGAAGCGTCTAGTGGTACTGGAAGCGGCCCTACGAGGAAGATGCCTGTCCTACTTGAGGTTCCAGTTGCCAGGCCTGGGGCACCTTTCTCTGCCACTCCCCCGACGCCCGCGATTCAGCATTTGAGGCTCCGAGTGTGCGCTGCACCCAGGGCTTTCTCCGCTGCCATTGCTGGCCTTAGTGAGAAGAGCATGGCGACAGGCGATTGAGCTCCCGGGGCAGCGGAGGAGAGGTTTACAGAACAAGTAAGTACATCAATAGAAGTTATGTTCTTCTTACAAATCTGCTGATTTGATTCCGGCGTGTGCCTAGTGAAGTCACACTGTACTGTCGTTTATTCAAACCCACATACGTTGTTTCTGAAACCCAAGTAGCTTTTTGGTTTCTAGTTGTTTTGAAAAGAAAATAGTACAAAGAGCTAGCTTTTTCTTGCAGTAGCCTGCAATGTTCCGATGCTCAGACATTTGGATACTCAGGAGAGAAGCCAGCTTCAGTACAGGCTTCTTCTCACATCCTGTCCGTCACCAGGTCTATCCATAATTAAGCGTTTTTGTTGTTGTTCAACATATGCTATTATTCACTTAGTTATTCATAATTTTTGTACAAAATTTATTAGGTGGCCAAGTTTTACTTATGTGCTGCATTTCTAAAATTACGCTCTTTGTTGAAACAGCCTAAGGGGACGAGTACAGTAAAAAGGCTCTAATCAAAATTCTCTGAGAAATCAGCAGTAGCAATTAATGAGCCAGAAAAGTAAAGTAGCATAAAAATAGTCCTAAAAAGACCTCATCACACTCTGGAAGCCAACCAAAAGGGATTCTCCTGAACAACAGGCATCAGAGAATTATAAATTTATAGAAACATCTTGTTTCCCAGTCCCCAAATTATACTATTGTTACTCTGTAGCAGGAAGCACAATTTTGTTAACAATACCAAACATTGTGCAAATAAACACACATCTCAAATGAATCATAAAGTTGGGTCAGAGAACTTATTAATTGAAGTCTCAGCAGGTATTTTGGGGAATCTTAATTATTTTGATAATTACTCAAACTCTACTCTTTCCTTTTTAGGCAGAAATAAAGTTCTTGGTTATAATTTGCCTCTTCTAGGTAATGTAGAGAGGTGTGCTCGTGTATTATGCTTGACTTCCAGCATTCTGGATGAAGAATGCATTTCAAATATCATCAGAATGTATTGAGGACTCAAGATATTGGGCTTGGTGATGAAATATGGAAACATAATATTTATCACATCTCATTTTACTTGGGGGAAAAAGGTTGTAGTATCATGACATAAAGAAACAGTGACAATATTTATGTCATTAAAATTCATTAATTAGAACCTATGATGGTTTAGAATAGAGTATAAATCTCTGAACATTCCTGTGCAGTTTTATTGGATCTCGTGTTCCAACCCCGGAGGAATATGAGCGAGGGGATTTTATTCCAACATTCCTAACAGAAAGGAAGAAAAGACCATTTCCATACAGAATACCTCCACTCGTTCACTACATTCTATCACTTGAACTCTGTTAGTAATATTGTTGGAGAAGGTCCACCCCTTCCCTCCCTCTTAGGTGTTCTGGAGCTTTATGAATGCCTGGAACAGAGATTTTTCCATAGCACAGTTTTGGGGGTTTTTTCCTCCATATTTTCTACCATCTCACTTTTCTCTGTGATGTGAAGTGGAAAGTCCTTCAAATATAATTGAATATCCTCTTTTGAGTGGTGGGAATTAGAATTGAATGGATATCCCTCTGCACATAACTTTCTACCGAAGACAATTAAGGGTATAGAGGACAGGGCATGGACAGGCATTTGTGTTTCACTGTCACCTCTGAATCCCAGAGTGTTTAATATCTGTGAGTCAGATAGTTTCCTTTAAGATACTCAGAGTGTTCATAAGCCAATATCATCTGCTTGTGCAAACAAGAACATCCCTGACCACACCCTGTACGTTAAAGACGATCATAGCTTTTATGCATTTTAGGAAAGCTGAGGGTCAAAGAGTTTAACTCTCTAAGTTCACAAGGTCAAAAGGTGGTAGAGTTGAAATTCAAAACCAGTTCTGCCTTATTGTAAAAGTCAGACTCTCCTCTGCATTCCACTATCACATCTCCACTATTTTCTATATAGGCAAAGTCTTCCTTGTGGCTTGTGGTTTTACAGGCTCAGAGCCTCTGCAAACTCTAGTTATTCCAGAATCTAATCCTTCTACTTTTTAGTTAGATTGGTCTTTCAAGTAGAGCTTTTACATTTGAAATTAGTGACTTTGAAGAAAGACATATGCTACTTTCCTGACATTCTTACATCAAAATATAATTAGCTAAATAAAACTTTACAGTTTCTTGAAATGGTCATAAGGATATTTTCAGTACTACTTTAATTTTTATAGATCTCTTGATTTTTCCCATTTAAAAAAAATGTCAGGCTAAAAGCTTAGAGTGTGCATAATTATTCACTTGCAGAATAATCGCTTCTATCAGTAAAAAGTTTTAGCAAAACATTTTTACCTCAAAAGACATTTCGTATGTGTTTGCGTTACCATGTTTGAATGAAAACTTGAATTATTTTTGGTTCTATTACTTTTTTTTTAAATGAGTGCATGTATGTTTTACCTTTTGCTGAAGTCTCAGAATTTTGATGAAAATTCTAAAAAATAAAAATAGGTGCAAAGACACACTAGTTATTCAGAAAGCAATTTCACAAAACAGTTAAACTTTTAATATCCCATATCTAAACATAGATAGTTCTCTGGCATGATAAAAAGGCAGTGTTTCTTTTTGTCATATATAAATATTGCTTATTAAGCAGAGGAAATCTAAATTGTAAGATGGAAGAAAAGCCTGAATATTGTAATGAATAACTTAGGTTATTTGATTTAAAAAAAAAATAAATTTCTTGAATAAGCTCAGCCTTTTTTGTATTATTAGAACAGTTCTACACTTATAAAGGAAGCGCAATCCTCTTTCCACAGCCATGACTAATCTTTTGAGATAGGTGCATTTTTAATTCTCTGTTTAGTGTGTTCTGTTCTTATTAGCAGTCATTCAGATGCAGGCTTTGGGCTGCAGGAAAGAGGGCTAGACGTAAGTGGGCAAAATCAAATAGATCCACTATGTAATTTCATTTTTTTTCTTTCTTTTTAGAGATTGAAAAAATAATAGTAAAACACTTAAGATCATCTCCTAAATTGAAAAAAATACTATTCAAAATTTAATTATTTCGTGGTCATTTGAGATCGCATTCATTAGTATGATGGTTTTGTTTATTTATATATTTGTTGGCTTGTTTATTTACATTTATTTTTGTTGCAGACCTAGATTACTTTAGTGGTTTAGGATTTACTGGTTTTAACTTCATTATCATGAAAATTATAAAGCAATTCACAGATTGACTAAAAGTAAGTTTTCAGTCCAAAAGCAAATTTAATTTTTAAGGTCTATTTTAAATGACACTAAGTTTCTTTTTAAGTAAATCTAATTCATGAAAAGTTTGATTTCTCAAATAAGCTAGGAAATAATTGTCTTCCTAAAACAAGAAGCTTACTACAGTATTTCTTTAAAGAGAAAACACTTTTATCATGTTTAAAATGTAATTAAACCTATATACAACTTTTCACTTAAAAGCATCATTCACGTGAACTTTTTCAGAAGCATTTCTCTTGGATAAAATATTTCACCTGAGCATAGTTTCAACCACTAGGCTAACAACTGCAAATAAAATCTTTATTCCATCTATGTGGTTGAGACTACTGAAGATGCTAGCTTGACTTAACTAGAATTCAATTTATTCGGAAATAAAAAGCTGTGTTTTAAAATTGCCATGGCAGCCGCCTACAGAACAATGTGTAAGGCCATATTTTTCACTTTGTGGTTCATTTATTGTATAAGCATTTAATTGAAATATATTATGTGAGCTTCTGGAATATAATTTTGGAGGATGGAAAATTGTTTCCAGTGCTGAGTGGGAGTATGAACTAGAGTACAACTGCATTTGTGATATAATTCTTCATCTTGCCAAAACTTACATTTAATAAATACCTAATTACTTCCCTGTGTGGCAAGAAATAGTCCCTTGCAAGTTGACCAAAAAGTGGAACCACGAGAAAGCAAAGGTTCTCAAGTTTGAGTTTGTTGGCAGAAGACTAGTATTTCTCAGTGTTTCTTAAATCTTGGTACGTGGTGAGTGGATAGACTGAACTACTTTGGCATTGTTAACTGCATGCAGTTGGTTACTGCACAAATTCTGTAAAATATACTTATGATTTGTGCCAACATTCTTGTGTAGGTGGACTCATAGTTAGGATAGAAAAAGAGATGAACAAAACGTCCGAATGAAGGTGGTGTAAAATAAGCAAACTTTTAAAGTGTGCTCAGAGTAAGTAGAATCTGTTTATTAGGGGATGTTGAACTATCGATTTTGGCCATTGACATATATATGAACTAAAACTGATAATCGTCAACTCTTTTCTTCATTTCTATGCATGAATAATAACATACAATTGAACACTCATATACATATAAAAATGTGAAATGTGAATAAGAGCTTTCCTTGAGAAGTGTAATTATTCATAGCTTTCCTAGGAAATATTCAATTTCTCCCTGAAGAAATCTTTTGGCTTCAGCTATATTGAAAGTTTGATATTTCAGAGAAAATTGTCATTTGTGTTCTTTTAGGGAGTTTCAGAAAAAGAATGTTTTAAAGGTAAGGCTTTCTATATCTAGTAATGCTTTAACGCCATTTGAAGTATATCATCCTAGAATTATATCTTTCTCATTCTTTGAGAATGAGATCAGTTGTTTCTGCTGATTCACTGAGAGCTGGACATAAAAATGGATGAACAACCAAGTGCTCTTAACAGATGGTAAGGCACCTGTTCACATTCATATGCCTGGTCTCTCCTCTGTCAAAGGCTCACATTTGTCATGAGGCTGGCAGTAATCAATGGGGTTCTAAGTGGTGCTTATGCGTATTAACACCATCCTGGCCACATGGGGAAGATTCTCAGAACCTACCACCAGCATCACCTATACTATCTCCAATAATAATAATGACTCTCATTCAAGACACTATCATCTAGATTATTATATTAACATTATTTTACATTAATTCAATTATCAACATTATTTCTAATACTTAGATAACATAATATTTCATCACAAATTATTAACATTATTTTTAATACTCATAAGAACCCTGCAGATTCTGCTTTATTTTTCTGTTTTAGAGATGAAGAAACTTGAAACTCAGAGATATGAATCAATTTTCTAAAGGATATTCAGCTAGCAAGTGGTAGATCTTGAATTCAAATTATGTTTGCATGACCCTTAGCTCTTTGTATTATATTATCTGCTCTAGGTGCTTGTAATGTCCCCAAAATGTGAAAATCTAAGAAAAACTAGTTGTTGAAAGTTAATTCTCACTACCTTGTTATCCTGACTTAACTTTAGCTATTAAAAGATTCTTTTTAGAATTACATAACCCCTAAATTTTTGAGCTATCAAAATATTTAGTTTGAAAACACATTGGTGATAAGATTTTCAAGACTATAATTTTCCCATTCTCACACAGAATAGAAAAATAAGATACGATTAGATATGATCACATTAGATTTTTTACTGTGGCATCGTTTGAGAAATCCATGGATTTTAATACCTACACATGAAAATAGTTTTGGAGACTATGTAGCTATTTCATTTCTTTCTACAATTGGAAAATATGAGTAGATATTTTCCAATTAAGAAAAATTTAAGGAAATAAACACATATCTATCTCAGATGTTCAATTTTGGGATTTATTGGTTATATTGTTTAAATTTTGATTTCTTCATTGCTTTGTGTTTTTAGTTTTTAATAAAAGTTTATCTTGGAAATCTTTTAATTTTGTGACTCCATTGCCCCTCAGAGTCATCACTGTTCCTGATTGTATATGTAAATAATGTATTTAAATTTCTATATTTATTATTACTATTAAATCATGAAAAAACAAGTTCTAATTAAAATAAGATGTAGAAAATCCAACTTTAAAAAATTACTGATCTTTTTCATAGTCACATATTTAAAACAATAAGCACAACGATGTATATGTATTAATGCTACAGTTGTCTGCTTTCTAAATCAATCTTTTTGAAATTTCAAGGCTGGCATATTCAAGGTAATATAACCTCTACTGTCTCTTCCCATGCAGATAAAGATGCATGCAATCATTCCCTCTTATGAAGTTTCACATAAACTGGCATATGTATAGAGACTTGGGTTCTAAAAATCTCTATTTTGCCACTTATTAATATTCTATACACAAGCAGTGTAAGCAGCAGATTTTAATAATGAAATGAACATTAAAATACCTACTCTGTGGCATTGTTGTCAGGATGAGTTGAAATAAAATAAAATAAAAATTAAAAGAAGTAATATATGAGTGAAACAATTTTATTATTGCAATGTAATATTATTACTTATTATTATCACAATTATTATATCCTTTTGTTTTATCCCTTGCTTAACTAATTATAAGATTAAATGGATTTATTGGACCAGAATTCTTATTCTTTTTCTTGGGCAACAATGATACCTACGTTAGATTTTTGAGATTAAACAAAAAAAATCTCATAATACTCATTTTTTTAAACTGAAAAAAAAAAAAAAAAAGCCCATACATCTAGGTTGATTGTATGATTGATTTGTCTCACTTAGAAGTTATATTGTAGTTACAAACTTCAAAGGTGTTAAGAGATTTTCTTTTAATTTAATTAAATCATTTTGTATAATGATCAAGTCTTCATTACCTCCAAATGATTGAAATATATATACACGTACACACAAATACATATATAATAGTTAGTCAAGTCTTTAACTCTTCTTAATAACTATTGAACTCAGGTTTAAGGTAATTACTGTTTAATAAATGAGTGTATTTACCTCTACTTTTCTCTGAAGAATTTGATTTAGTTCATTTACAGCGTCTGTAATTTGTTTGGTCTCCACACATCCCAGAACACTGCATATATTTTTGACTTCTTCAGTAATATCATTTACATTTTTCTGTAGATGAAAAGAGTCATATCTTAACAGTTTTTGAAATTGGGAGAACATTAATTTATCTTTAAACTACCTCTCTTTCCATAAAGAGGTGATAGAATAAAATGTGGTTGTTTCTTCCCATGTGAAAGAAGATTCTCAAGACTGGTGATCCTGTGTCCTGAGTCACAATTTGCATTGAGAGAATGCTCAAAAGGAGGACTATTGGAGTTTATATATATATCAACTCTAACTCTAATTTAACATTATCTGAAATAAAATGGAAGAGAGGGAGGGAGGAAATGGGGAAGAAGAAGAGAGGGAGAGATAGAGGGAGGGAGGAAGGGAGGTAAAGAGAGTCATTTCTGCAAAATACTTCAAAAACAAGGCAACTGACAGCAGACCCATGTAGAGTTTCAGAATGCAAATGTTTTTGTAAGCAGTGTGAAAGAGGGCAAAATTGTTAAAAATCAAATTTGCAGAGCTCAGAACAAACTTGGGACAACGAAGTCTGGTGTTGGAGTGTTTGGTTATCTTTTGATTGTACTATCCTTGAAGCAACTGATGTTTCAAAAAAATTACTAATGACAAGTATAATTTATAGTGACTAGCTCATCTTAAAATAAAAATTGCTGACTGCACTTAAGATAGTTATACACAGATTTTATGGTCACAGCTCTAAGAGCCTTTTATTAGTCTCTTTATTTCTCAGCTTTTGCATGTTCTTAAATTAGCTTTCATTAAAAAAAATCTGCTCTATTTTGAGATTATTCTTTTCTGTATAGTACTATTAACTGTGTTGAGAACTATCTCATCTTTAATTCTGTAGTAATCATCTTTTACTCTACAGTATTTTTACATACTTTGTCTATATCATTAATGATGTTTGCTTTTCAAAACATATCAACTCTGTCACCAGCATCCCAGTCATTCTAATGGGAGATTAGAATAGTTTATTTCAAAAAAGGTGGGAAAATATCCACTCCATTTTTTTTTTCACACAGAGAGATGGATTCACAACACAAGAAAAATTTGACTCTATTCTAGATTATTTTCTTAAAACATTATCATACAAAGACACAAAATGGCTATTATATTAAGGGAATATAATTTGTTTCTTTTGTGGAAAAACAAAACTTTTAGTATGTTGCCAGTATCTCTTATATGTGATTTCATAAACACTGAGAACGGATGGCAAAAACCTAGGAAGAATAACTAATTAGCACTATGAAAGACACCATCGGAATTCCAAAAATGTTAACAGACTTGATTGAAGAGCTAAAAGTAAGAAGATGTGATTTAATTGGTGTATATTTTCTCTTTCACAGATTAATAAAATACAACCACTCAATTATAACATGGGGAAGAAAAGTGATAAGTAATTAATGTGGGAAAAAGTTGTTTTATTCATGTATGACCTTAATATGAATCAACATTTTGATATGGCTTCCAGAAGATCTACTTCATTGTTAAATTAAATTGAAAAACATATTCGGATGTCTCTGAATAACCAGAAAGTTAAGAAGAGTCCCTCCACATTTTCCATGTATGTAATCTGAATAGGAGTTTCATCTGGGGTATTAAACATTTGAGACTGGACTTGACAAATTGAATTTTCACAAAGGAGAGCAACCCAACTATCAATATACTGTTATTGTACACATTCAAGTGGACTTGATATCAAGTGGACTTGATATTCATCTCCGCAGTCAGGTTATATGTATTAAAATCCTTGTTCTGCTCATTTTCAATTGTGACCATTATCAAGTTATTTAACTTCTGTGGGCCTACGTTTCCTCTTCTGTAAAATTAGAATAGTAATAATTAATTATACGATTGTTTTAATAATGAAGTAAGATCAAATATAGAGAAGCACCTGATAGGGAATAAGGTCTAAATTTTAGATAATTAATTCATTTTTATCTAATTAATTTTTATCTATCCATATAGATTTTTCAGTTTATAAGAACAATCAAACACTGTACATGCCCAGGTAACTAATTAAATGAAAATTGAAAACTCATAAAAACAATGAGAAGAGTACATATTATGTACTATGTTTAGTTTCCATTCATATGGTCCAAGTACATATATGACATATGAACTTATGAAAATCCATAAAAATATTACTAATTAAAATAAATGCAAATGCTGGGTTGACTTGAATCACCTGGTAGCCAGTTTACTTCATCTCTTTCTCTAGTCTTTCAGTGCTTCTGATCTGATCTATTTATCACATTTAATATTTAAAAATTCTTTAAGTTAAATATTATGTTCATTATATTTACAAACTGCTAAGATTATTAGAATATATTAAGTGAAATATCGCAATAGTAGAATTGACTTGGTGATTATTTGGATGTGAGGACCAACGGAAAGGTTAGATTTAAATGATTCCAAAACTTCATACTTGGGAAATTAAGAAGATAGGGTGCCATTAATTATGGCAGGAAACAGGCAAAATGGGAAGAATTTTGGTGGAATTTTTATGCATATAGTTTTGATACAAAGAGCTTGAGTTTCCAAAGGGACAACCAAGCAGACACAGCCTTCAGATATGTGGAAATACAATGGTTCTAGGTCTAACAGCTGTTGTACTGAGAAAACCCATACACAGCACACAATGTAAACACCATAAACAAGAAAAATGTAAATATAAAGCTTAGCCCAAAACAAAGATAGTACAAAGCTCTGGGTGATAGAAATTAAAAGAGGAAACCTAAGTCCAGAGCTTCAACATTAAGGTTGGAATAATCTGGGGGAAATATCAGACTAGATTTAGGCCTTCAGGGTTAGAGATTGGTTTTACTGCTAACATGGGATAATTTTGGACCTAAACTAGTTGGTATAGTAGGGAGAGGGGCAAGGTTGAAGCTGTTGTCTCTGAATAAACCCCTGACACTGGATAGATTGTCACTTGCAAAAGGTGGGAGGAGAAAAACAATGCCTACTCACCAGGAGAACTTTTGAAGAAGGCTTTCCTTACCCAGGGGCTTTGAGTGAGGAAAATGATTACTTGAGAAACTGTTATGTGTAGCTGTGGAGTATTAATATAGTCTCTTCTCCTCAAAATATTCACGCGTGTACCATATGTGAATTCACATACACGTGTGTACGTGCATACATGTGTGTGCACACACATCACACACACACACACACACACACACACACACACACTGGTAAGAACGGAATAATCAATCTGATTACAAATCTCATGATGGGTGATCTGCCATATGAGAGATTCTATAGACACAAAACAGGATTAGTGCCTGATTTCAAGAGAAATCAAAGCTAGATTTGGGCATTATTGTTATGGACGTGATACCTGGGCAAGAATTTGGATGTGATTGTTCAGAGAGAGAATATAGATAGAGATACGAAAAATTGAAAGCTGAGTATGTAACATTTCAGAATGTCTGGTATTTAGATGATGGTGGAAGAAGTTTGAGTCACAGGTGGAGCAGACAGAGTGCTGAGACATAAGCCATAACATTAAGATTTAATGGAAAAAAAAAGGAAAGGTAAGTTGATGGAAACTTTGCCTTGGAAAAAAAGAAGAAAAAGAAAACATGATAATCACTTTCAAGCATTCAATGGTCTTTCTTTCTTTTTCTTTCTCTCTTTCTCTCTTTCTCTCTTTCTTTCTCTCTTTCTCTCTTTCTCTCTTTGTTTCTCTCTTCCTTCTTTCTTTCCTTCCTTCCTTCCTTCCTTCCTTCCTTCCTTCCTTCCTTCCTTCCTTCCTCCCTCCCTCCCTCCCTCCCTCCCTCCCTCCCTCCCTCCCTCCCTTCCTTCCTTCCTTCCTTCCTTCCTTCCTTTGGCCTTGCAAGTGCAAAGGGACTTAGATTAACTGTAAATAGCTCTGGAATGATAAATTGGAACAAACTGTCACAAATTTAGAGACATTCATTTTGGATTAATATTAAAAAAAAATTTTGCAAATATTATTTGTTTAAAAATTGAGTAGGCTTTCCTATTAGTAGAGATTTCCTCCACATTACAGGTATGAAAGCAATCAGGAATGATTAGAAAAGATTTTCATTACATGGTAGTTTGGACTAGACTCTCTAAATTATTTTTAGCCTTATATCTCTAAGTTGATGAAAATAATCATGCTGAGATGTTAGTTTGGGTGCTATATTCCAAGCTTATTTTAGGAAATATGTGATATATCATAGCCTCAAAAGGAGCAACATTCTAATACTTTAAATATTAAGCTTACCTTAAAGGTATTTTGAGCACTGGAGAAAATCGGTGACAAACTTTTCTCTGCATCTTTCTAGAAAACAAAACAAAACAAAACAAAACACCATAAGGTTCCCTTCTCCCTTTCACTTAGCTGTGATGGACGCCAACATAATATGTATTTTAAAAGCCATGTAATGGGTTACTATTTTTTAGTCTTTAAATAAACCTTAATGAATTTCTTTTTACATTTACATACTAAAAATTATCAAATTCAATTTAATAAATTTGGAGACAAATTTAGAATTTAGAATTATTTTCTTTCCAGGTTTTGTAGTGTTCTTATAAATTGCTTACAGACTAAAAATAGCTTTTAGAATTCGATTTCAGCTTAAAATGTAGAACTTTGGTTCCACTGTAAATGTAAAAAGGCATGCAAAATAATTATTTTTCTTGGCTGCATTCGAGATTTGAGGTCATAAAATAACCAAATATACTGAATTCCAAAGAGTGATAGGCTGCTTCAAGGAGAGATGGGGTACATAAAATCTTTGACTTTTGGCAAAGCACAGGAGAAGGGGGTGGCCACTATGCAAGAGGGTGAGAATAAATCAGCTAAAATTTTTGATTCTTAAAAGCCAAGTATGAGTTGCCATGTCAATTTGGAATATTTGGGAGTTCAAGACACGAGGAGAGTTTACGACCATTTGGAAGTTCTTTTCCATGGACACCTACCAGTTATTCAGGGGTAAAGTTGAAGGCAGTGCAGGAAAATGAAGTGCACTCAGTGGTGCAGGTAGGTAAGAGGTGATCACCTGTGTCTGCAGGACAGGCATGAAGCCCCACATGCTTCTGTGGAGGCTTCTCCCATAAGGAGTAAAAGCCTTAAGCTGCCAGTTGAGGGTGCTAGGAAAATGATACTAGGAGAGGGAGAACACTCTCTGTCATCCTTATCTTAGGTAAAAAACTCTTGCTCTTGGGGGAGGGGAAGAGAAAGCCAAACAATTTACCTTTGGGGGAGAGGTAAGCATAGCTGATGATCCTTAGCTGATGGAGGAAAAGCAGAAGCAAAAACCTTTTGCTCCTGGAGGAGGGGTAGGAGACCCTGTTTTGAGTCTGGGATGCTACATGGATACTAATCAGAGGTCAGGTGCCACTGAAAGGAGGGATAGAAAACTCTGCTATAGAAGACTAACTTCAGATGAAAGGCACACATGTGGAGGGGCAGGAATTATAAAATTCCAGTATTGAGGTTTAAGAACACAGTCTGCCTAAGGCTGTAGTTGATCATTACAAAACAGAACCCCCTTTACTCTACTACAAAAAAAAAAAAATGAGTCTATTCTGCATAATAAATAAGAGCAGAGTACTTCTGGGGAAGAGACAAAAATATTGAAAATATTGAGAGGGACCTGGGCATAGGCAAGCAGGGATTGTTGGAAGCTGAGGGTAAAGCAGGAACACTGAGAATAATAATAATAAATCTCTGGTACTACAGGCCCCACTGTAAGTATAAGCCATAGTAGCTAACCACTGGAGGAATTTGAAGCCTGACATGCCCTGCTGATAATGATAGCAAAAACAAAACATAAATAAAGTTCAAATCTTGACTAAATTGTATGAACGATATATACTTATAACAAAAGAAGAGCATTTCCTTCATCATCCAGGTATAAATACAATTTACTTTAGCTCTACTATTCTCCACAGGATGTTAATCATTCAATCAAAAATGAGGATCCATACAAAAAAAGCAAGATGGAGCAACACATTGTCAGTAGAGGAAACAATTAACAAAACTATATAAATAACCCAGATGTTAGAATAATCAGACAAGGACTTTAAAATAACTATGATTAACATGTTACAGGATCTGATGGAAAGTATGGACAACATGCATGAACAGATGAGAATTTCATGAAAAACCAGAACACAACATCTAAGAGCTGTCAGACAGTCATATACACAATTGGAGTTCTGGAAAGGTATGAATGGAGCAGAGAGATACTTTTAGTCAACATGTCAAAAACTGTGGAATGCCACTAAAATTTAAGATCCATTAAACTTTAAGAAAATTGATGTAACGATAAATAAGAAATCATAATGAAAATTATAAAACAGTCCACTAACTAGCAGAATATACTTACAATATATATAACCAAAGGAAGACTAAATAAATAAATGACTCCCATGAGTCTATTTTTAAAAGATAAAGACATGTGGAGTAAACAAAAAGTTTGAACATGTAAATTATAAAAAAAGAAGTTACTTTTAAAAAGAGGAAAGAATCATCAATTTATTAGTAGTTAAAGAAATGAAAATTATGACAAATAAGATATCATCACTTAAACCTCATGTAGGCAAAATTTAAAAAGTTGGATTGTACCACACATTGGTGAACAAATGGAATGATGAGAACTCTCATACACATTGTAAAATGTGTATGACCTTATAAGAAAAGTAATACCTTTGGTATTACAATTATTTAATAATACCTCGTAAGTCTATGACTCTAGATATATACTCTAGAAAAACCTTGATATTAACTCAAATGGACATCAATAATAGAATAAATAAATAAACTGAGGTTCACTCAGTTGAACCTCAACTGAGTACTGGACAGCAATGAAAAATAAACAATTCAAAACCACATGGAACGAAGTGGATAAATCTCAAAAACAATATTGTGTGAAAGATACATAGCCAAAAGGTACATACAGTTTGATTCTATTTAGATAGACAGTAAAGAGAAATCTAAACCTTAAATTGTTAATGGATGCATACGTTGGTGGTGAAATGGTATAGAAAAGTTACAAAATACTTTTCACCAAAGGATACCTCTTACATAGAGGAAAAGAGATATGAAATGACATGTGGGCAGATCTTATGCTATTGGTGGTAATATTTTGTTCCTAAACTTAATGTTTAAAATGAGAGCCTGTTCTATTATTCTTCTGTTGTTTGTATGTATCTTATATGTTCTTTATGTATTGTATAATTCACTGCACAAATCCCAAATAAAATGTCAGATTATGTTATTCCTTTGACGAAATCTTTCAATGCTTTCCATAGCTCACTAGGAATACAAATTATGTTGGCTACTGATTACTTTCCTTATTGACGATTTACTTTTACTTTTCATTTTTCTTTTTCTTCAAGCCTGGGAGTGTTCTGTAATAGGTTTGACTTTTAGTAGTTTCAATCTGCCCTTTATTTCTGCTAAAGTAAGTTCCAATTCTGCAGTTTTGCTTTATTTTCTTTGTGACCTGACTTTATCTTTTCATATCCTTGACTTCTCCTTTTGTGACCTTTCAACTGTTTCTTGTTACTTATTTATTTTATCCTATTTTCTTATAATTTTTTTTCTATCGTGAATGTAAATCATTTTTATGACATTTTTCTTCTGGATCCGATATAATCCTCCACTAATAGTGTTAAAAATAATAACTTTATTGTCAATAAAGTAACACCTGTAGTTATGTTTTCTTGAAAACTTTTAATTTTCCAGATACTATATTATATATATTCTGTATATTCTCTCTCTCTCTCTCTCTCTCTCTCTCTCTATATATATATATATATATATATATATATATATATATATTAAGCACATTACATGTACTGTTTTATTAATTTAAAAAATAGTGTTATATTTGATTATAGTCATTCTAGTGATGAATAATATGAGCTCTAGGAAGGTTAAATAAAAACTTCCATAGTTGTCAAAGGGTTGGCATACACATCTATTTGACTTTGAAATCTTTGCTCCTAAATTCTGTCCTTATTGTCACTTCGTTTAAATTGTGTTTCAAATTGGAACTTTTGAATATACTACAATAAATCTGCTTATTACTAAGAGAGCTTCAGTTCAAAAAAGTTAAATATATAAGATCGCTACGGGCCCCCATTCTTTCTACTTATATATCAAATTTTCAGCTTTTGTCTAGGGACTGAATGAAGTTGGAATTTGGACTTGGGGAGGGAAAGTGTGAGATGAGTATTATTCTGCCTTCCTCACTAAGTCACTTGAACTTGAGTAATACAGATGCCCTATTTTTCTGGTTATCTAGCTGGTATAGTTTTTGAGTCAAGGGCTAGATGGTAAGGGGTTTGGAGGTTTTTAGCTCTTTTCAACCCAAGTAGATATTTCATGAAGCCAAACTATATTTTGAAGCATGAATAGATTTGTCTCAATCCAGATTCCTCTCATTCACAATTAGTTCACCAGTAACTAGATTCTAGTATAAGTTTGTCATCAGTGTTAAGGGTTGCTAACTTTCTCTAAAAATTATACTTGACTTTTTAAAAAGAATTTTGGAGACAATACAGTAAAGGCTATTAGGAAGAAGCAACTTTGCATCAGAAGTTGATTATTTCACATAGTTTGAAATCTGGTTTTACACTGCTTTGCTGTATAAATACCATTCTATGTTATTTATCTGAATATGCTATCTTTCCAACAAAAAATCAGCAACTTTAGAATGTGGTTCTGACTTCCCCTTCTCTTGGTTCTAGTGATTAAGTAATTTGGTAATTTGCATTAAGTCGGTATTAAGTAATACTTTACGAGAAAATTCTTTCAAGATTCCCAATCAGAAATAAGTCAACTTTAAATATGTCAGATTACCATTAACGAGGAAAGAAAATATTTGGAAACATAAATTATCCATATTTATGTTCAATAATATTTATGTCATATTTATTCGGTCTATATGTTTGTTATTTTTTCAAATCATGTGTAATAATCCAAGTTTGGGAAACACAGAAACATACTATTTTTCAAATTGATACTATTTTCTACATTGATGAAATGCTACTCTATACATTTGTCAAATAAATAGTGCAAAATTGTGAATTGATAATATTTCAGTCTGTTCTCACTTCTCAGATATTTACTATTGATGCTTCATAGGAAGAATCTCATTTAAAAAGCTCATTGTTTTGGATGGAGTTTGTCTGGAAAATCACAGACACTGTGAGCTATTTATAAAATAATTCAGAAATGGGTGATGATAACTTTTTGCAGTGATAATGTAAAGACAGAATTTCTTTGATGCTTTGCCAACTTTTAAGTCATATTGAAAAAATTTACAATTGTCAATGGTTTCTTTTAAAGTGGAAATTTTGGAGGGCTCATGTATGAGTAATGATCAAACTCTGTATTTGGAAAATAAGAATTATTACAGAATTTTAGCAATTTGTGTGTGTGTGTGTAAAAAGATGCCCATTATACATGAACAATACTGAGATATTTAGATAATTAAAATTTATCTATAAGTAGTTTATTATAACCTCAAAAATGAATCTGCATATAGTCAAGGTACATAAATGATCTAGGAATGAAGTCTTAGTCTACCCTGGGTACTGGGTTAATTTCAAATTCTACACTAGGAAGAATGACTATTACAAAGGTGAAGAATCAAACTGAAAGAAGTACTAACTATGACACTTTCATGAGACTTAAACAATCCAATTGTGAATTATTTTTGCATTCTACATTTTATATTTCAAGATTCAAGCCAGGATCAAAAAAGGAAAATGAAATTTAGAGTGAAAGGATTACAGTTTGGGAAGGAATATCAGTCATATATTTGTCATCACCATGTCTTTAAATATTTATGTGGAATCCAGATATGAATTTGGTATCTATATCAAGAAATATAATTCATTAATTTTAGAATCCTTTATTGTTTATTAATATTAGAAATAATTACTTAAGATCTGTATCATTTTATTATAAAGAGTCAAATTATTTAATGGAAAATGTAGCCCTCATTGTTTTAAAAACATTTTTTACATATACACTGTATATGTAAAGATAAAACATGAAAAAACAGAACATCTAAGAGCTGTCAGACAAAGTCATACGCAATTAGAGTTCTGGAAAGGTAAGAAATGTTTTATCTGTGGAAGAATAACCCTTCCCTGGTAGAACAAGATATAAGAAATTATCTTTCTAATGGTGACCACAACTTGGACGCTTAGTTGGTGACTAAATCTCAGTAGTCTTGGACTGAATCCACCATTTTCCCCTGCTAAGTTAGCTTTTCCTTTCCAGGATTTTAGTGAATTGATGTCTCCATGCAGTCAGTCAACAGCCACGAATCTAGAGGGATTCTAGATACCTGTTCCTCTATTACTCATAGACTTGAACAAAATCATGCGAATTGCACATTTTCACTTGTTTTAAATCCTATCCATTCCTATAGTAAAGTTTTTGTCAATGCCCTCATCTTCTCTTTGGGTTAATGAAATGCTCCTCAGATCACCCATCTGTCGTTCTACTGACCTGCATAATGACTCCTTGTCATCAGTTGATAAATTAGACAACCATTAAATTGTCAATAAAATGTACTTAAGATCCTACACATTTGCCCCTTTCTTCTGGTCTCTTTCCAGGCCCTCACCTTGAATCCTAATTGTAGCCATCTCAAATTTTATACAGTTTCCTAACCATGCCAGACTGTTTTCTAACTGCTTAACTGCTTTTGTTCATATTGTTCTTTGAAAGTTATCCCTACTGTCTACCTTCCTTAACCATGTTCCTTTTCTGACTAGCGTATTTATTTTTCAACATTCAGATCAAATACGTAAAATTAATAAAGCCCTTTTTTGTGTCCTGTATACACATAGGTCTTTCATAAGACCTGACACTTTATTACACACATCTATTTATTTGTCTGTTTTGCCATGAGAGAATGAAAACCACTCAAGTGTAGATCCTCTGCTTTATTCATCTTCGTATCTTAAGAAACTTGCAAAGTTTTAGAAAAAGAATAGATGCTTAATAAATGCTTACTGAATTAATAGATGAAGTAACAAAAGTTAATACCTGGGTTTTCAATAGATATTTCAGGTGAGAATCATAGTTTTTGATTACCGTTGAGAGGCACTGTCTGGAAGGAAAAAAGAAAACTTTTATAATTGGATGGGAAAGCACATTAACTTTAGCACACTTATCATAAGTTTCGCTTTGTCCATGATTCTGTAGTAAATAAGGTTTTAAAAAGGATTATTATTGACATAATTTAAAAAACTATTGCAGATGGATGCCATATAAACTTTGTATAACTTGATAGACTACAAACATATTTGAAAATTTTAAAACTCCAAAGAAATACATGACAAATTGACTAAACATCTAAAAACTGTTCATTAGATCAAACTACACTTAATTCAAAATGTAAGTTTCAAAGGGATTTATAAACACATAATGACAAATACTAACATCAACGAATGTTAAATAGAAAAAAATGTTACATATGCAAAATGTTGTAGAAAATTGCTTTCAGAATTAATGATATATTTATAATATATGGGATTGTCTTTGACACTAAACTTCTGTTTTTTATTTTCCTAAGCTTTCTTATTGCTCCAGCTTTATCTATGCTTTGGTGAAATAGATGGGAGTCGAGCAGAGATTCTTCTGGCTTCACTGTTCAAAATTACTTTTCCAAGTGTTATCGACTTTTCCTTCCTATTTGTTCTGAAAACTCCTGAATTGAATTGAATAATGAGTTAAACAACACAAAAACACAGTGTTAAAAACACACCAACATATTTTACAAGTAGCTGCTGTCTCAGCCTTTATTAAATCATCACCTTAGCTGGATTTCATCTAATAGTTCAAAGACAAAGTGTATAGAATATATAAAAGTAAGTGGAGGTTTAAGAAAAGAATAGTGGAAGATTTTTGCTAGTTATGGAAGGATTTTTATATAAAACCTGATCCTAAAACTTAGAAGATTACCAAGAATACATTTGCTTAAGCACCTTACTATAAGGTAATATATCTATTTTCAAGAAAAACTAGGAATTAATGAAGGTATGTGATTTATTTAAATTCGAAGGGATAGCCTAATCAGGAAAGAATGAGACTGAAATCAAAACTTTTGCCATCTAGTGCTTGTTCTTTTAATGACACCACAAAGCGGTCTGAGGTGAGCATGTAGAGCAGCATTGTATGTCAGAAAGCCAAGTACTGGAAGTTACCACTCTGGCAAAGAAGGAGATTCCAGTCTCCCTCTACACATGAAGATCGACAATTAGACAGCTGTCCGCGAACAAAAATAGCTCTGCAAGAACTCAAGAATCCACCTAAGAAACTTAAGCAACATGGTATGCATCCATCAATGGATCAATGGATAAAGAAAATGTGGTATACACACACACACACACACACACAAACAGAATAGTGTTCGGCCATGAAAAAGAAAGAAATCCTTTTATTTGTGACAATACTGATGAACCTTGAGGGCATTATGTTAAGAGAAATAAGTCAGACAGAAATAAATACCATATGATCTTAACTGTACGTGGAATCTGAAAACACAACTCATAGAAACATTATATAAATTGGTTGTTGTCAGGGACTGAAGACTGTGTGGGTGGGGAATAGAAAGTTGTTGGTCAAAGGGTACAAACTTTCAGCTATAGGATGAGTAAGATCTGAGAATCTAAGTACAGCATTGGGCCTATAGTTACCAATATAGTATTGTATACTTAAAAGTTGCTGTGAGATAGAGCTTTAATGTTCTCATTATAACAACAGTAAAATGGTAATTATAAGAGTGAAGGATTTGTTAGCTAACCTTATGGTGGTTAATATTTTGCAATGTATTTGTGTATCAAATAATCACATTGTATACATTAAATTTATGTACTGTTATATGTCAATTATATCTCATTAAAACTTAAGAGAGAAAAAAAGTAAAGAAGGTATGTAGCGGCCTTTATGAGGCTGAAAATGCACCTGTGCTAGATAACATTTGAGGATGTTCAGGTTGGGGACAGAATATAATTGAAGTGGAATAAGCGCTGATTCAGAATTAGACAGCTGGTTTTAGTCATGGCTGTGGCAAAAATATCTGTATGCTGGTTGACAAAATGTTGCATTTCTCTGTGTTTCAGTTTCCTTTACAGAGGAGAAGCAGTATTAAGAGTTGGGGTTCCTCTAGATTGTAGTCCACCAAAGGAAGACGTGGAAGAGTTAGGTTCTGAAGCTAGTCTGTCTTTGACAGATGTCCTCTATTTCTCATTGCAGCAGAGCTTTTGCTTTGCCCTAAATTAACCCTGTGGACACTTGCACTGCACAGTCAAGGCCACCACACTCCTGTGAGGGAGCAGGCAAAGGCAAGGTGAGGCAGGAACAGAATGAAAACTGCCTTGCCCTGACCATCTTCTCATAGCCTCCATTTTTTCTCTCTGTGTCCCAGGTAGCAGGCGGTGAAAAGTCACAACCCTCCACCAAACCAGTTCAAAAATGGTTCTTGGTCCCCTAGGAATTTCCTACTTTTTAAAGAATTTATCAGATTTGATGTCTTTTTCTCTACAGGTTTTTCTTTCTTTCTTTCTTTTTCTTCTCTTCTGTTCGGGAGGCGTTGGTAGGGAGGGGTGGAGTGAGGGGAGGAGGAAAGAGTTAGCTCGCTCGACTAGCTCTGAGAGATAGTCTCTCGACTATTACTCGTCACTTACCATCCCTCTCCTTCACGTAAGTCATCCTTCCTTCCTTCCTTCCTTCCTTCCTTCCTTCCTTCCTTCCTTCCTTCCTTCCTTCCTTCCTTCCTTTCTTCTGATAAAAGAAAATTTGGATTAGGTTATATCAAAAGTCTTCTCTAATCCTACCCATTCTATGATTATTTGGTGTGAGGCTGAATATATTTTGGGAAAAAAAGAGAGGCACATATGGAAAGACACAATAGTTTAATGAAAGAATATGGCCTTTGCAAATTTCAGACAGACTTGATTTCAATACTGCCACTAACAGACTAAGTGGTCTTGGGCAAGTTAAATAACTTCAAGTTCCAGAACTTCGCTTTCTTAATTCTAAAGTAAGATAATATGTCTCACAAGGCTGTAGAGAGAATTAAATGAGATAATGTATGCAAAATGTATAAAAATCCACAAAGTAATAGTTATTATTAATAGTCACTGAAATAATTTAAACTCATATTTTTATATCAGGCTTTTCTTTAGAGATTTATAACATATACTTCCCACGCCCCATTATTCGCTTCATTCAGCTCAGAATAATTCCAGATAAACCCATACTATATCACTGGTTATCTTCTCCCAAGTTAGCTTCTTAGTTAGATATATTCTTTCGAATAATGCATGAATACATTTTGATATCAGAATCGATTAAGATATGTTCATTTGCTGTCACTTGAGTTTTCCAATTTGAGTTCACACTTCTCTGTTTATGATATACCAGTTATTTTCAGGGAGTTCCAGAAAGGAATTTAAAGTAGGAGATGGTGACTTTCAAAGTATGAAAATTCAGTTATACAAAGAGCTTAGTGACATATGCACACTCTAACTCACAAAATGAATGAGAAAAAAATCATTGAAAATGTAATAACTGGTAGCAGAGATTTAAAATGAACGTGAGATTATTCTGGAAGGTGTTAGCAGTTCTTCAACTGTGTCTGAATAGCTGTGAGGAATAGATAATTACTAACAGAATTTTCCAAAGGGAAATATCTATTAAATGTACAATAGCTTCCACTATACTAATGAAAGGACAGTTTTTACAATCAACTAAAAAACATTCTGACTTGGCACTTGGAAACTCAGTCAGAAAGTAGTCTTGGAATAGAAATAAAATGTCTTACCTGGATATTTTCCAAATATGCATAAATTCTAGAAGTTGGTTCAGACAAAACTGACTGTGGTCATCTTCATGCTGTAGACAGCAGAATAAATTAATATTTATAGAGTGAATAGGAATGAGTACCAGATAAAAATAGATCTGTAACTTCCTGCTGTCATTTCATTCACCTTTTTGATAACCCTCATTCATCATTTTAATATTTTGTTTTAAAGATTTTACAAGACTCTCCTTAACTGTGAAAGCATTCTTTTCAAGAGTAAAACAGAAAGCTGAGCATTCGTTGAGGATCAAACCTCAAAGACAGTTGAAAAAAACTCTTGACATCACCAAGGTCAAACATTAATTTCTACCAGCAGGAAAGCAGTTTTGCAGACACCAGTTCTCCCACATACGTGCACTTTTTCTTTACATTTAGGTCACAGATGCCGTGGCCATATAAGACTTGACAGCCTTCCAGATCGGCTGCAAACAGAATGAACTCCTCTATTTTTCAGGTTTACCACATCTTGCCACCAAAATGTCAGTTAAGAGATGTTTCCATTTCATGAATATAAAATCGTGCCAATGAATTACAACTACTGGTAAGTATAAATCCCAGGAGTTATCGGGCAGCATTGTTGATCATCCTCCCAAGAAAAATATGATAAATACTCATCATAAAATATCAGCTCTATGGTCCATACGCAAACACACACACACACACACACACACACACACACACACACACACACACACACACACACCGTACTCCTTGATTAGCAATTCTGCAAGGACATTCATGAAACCGTATGCAAGTTTGCAGAGGAGAATGCAATATACTCCAATATACATCATAATTGCACCATTTCACCACACGGTGGTGTTAAGTTTGAGAGGTGAGGAAATCTCTTAATGCTTATGGTACTTGTAATCTTGAATGTCAACACACACACACACACACACACACATACACACACACAATCTATTTTAAAAGCTGCCTGTTAACATTTCTGACAGAAAACATCAGAAGAACAACTTTTATATGGTTTAAGGTCAAAGGTAAATTAATTTTGATATTGAGTCGCTTGTGAGAAAGAAAAAAGCTAAGTTACATGGAAAGAATACGATCTTCACTATAATACCATATGTTAAGTGTGTGTTATTAAAAAGAAACACTTTGTGGAAATGTTAAGGAACTTGAAAACATGAGGCCTACTATCTAAAATTTACATCTAGAGTCACTGGGATGACTAAATCTGGAAGTGTGATAGTGGAGAAGATTTTCCTGCAACAAGAAAGATAAACGTTAGGCATGGGAAGCACAGTAAAAGGGGAGGGAGATTAAAAACAAAAACTGGAGCCCCAAAAGGTAGTAACATTTGAACTGTAATATTTGGCACTTTTGTTTTTCAGAAGTTAAAACCATAGCAAGCATATAAATATGACTTATTTGCCTCTTTCAGTATAGCATAATAATATTTATTTTAAAACCACTTTACTTGGCTTCTAGAGATGCTTTTTTGGGGGAAAATTGGCCTTTGTCATATTGTCACTTACAAGAAAATCTTTTTTTGTTTAAAAGCTCTCAAAAGGCTGGAGGAAAGTTTGAGCAGTTGTCCATGGAATATATCACATACTTTACTTTTTCTCCAAAGCTGGAGGTCATACCTTCATTTTAAGGAAAAAGTTAAGGCATTATTTTTTCCTTTTTCATACAAAATATATTGCTGTAAATATTATGTGAATATTTTCTCAAGTTAGCATGAAATCTTGATTTTATGATTAATATCTACAATGATGGCAATACTTTTGATCAAATTGAGAAGAGACAGAGAACAAAAGAGTCATTCATATCACATTTCATCAAGATGGGGATTTAAAAATTTTGAAACCTAGAATGATTTCTAAAGACTGTCAACCTGTTTTATGAATAATCTCATGGAACAAGACTTAAATTGCCATATTTCATTATAATATAAGCAAGCTTAAAGTAGGAAAGGTGTCTGAGATGACTTGAGCTTTGCAATGCCTTTTACAATTAGGGAACTCCAAAGTATTTACTGAAAGGCAGTAGTGTCAGTACATTTAATAGAATGATAATGATGATAATATTACTGTATTATATAAAAAGAATATCATCAAGTCGTTTATGTTTTACTAGAAAGAAAATATAACTGTTCATAAGTTTTTACTTAACAGCTAAAATTATGAAAATCACAAAGAATTTTGACACTTTAAAAATAGAGTTTTGAAAGGAGAACATTCACTATCTCCTTATCATATAGGGTTTTTAATAGTAAAGGACTAAAATATCATATAATCTAACACCCTAATTTTATGACATCAATAACTAATACATTGTTCTGACTAGGTGCAAGAATTGATTTAAGCTCTTCATTTATGTTTCCTATTTGAGTTTTTACAGTAACCATATTAAGTACTATTATTATTCACATTTTTTAGATGAGAAAACAAAGGTGCAGAGAATTTAATAATTTGTCGAAGAGCAGACATTTGAGTTTGGTAGTATGAATAAAGCATCTCTGCTTTTAAATAAGATATCAAACTAGTAAATGTAACACTCCTTATTTCCATGATCAGAGCAAGGCCTCTGTGCACTAGGATTTATATATAAAAAGGTTTCTACTGCTAGCCCTTCACAGTCATTTGCATCAGGTGCTCCTACTCTAAACTCTGAAAGCATAGTTATCTTTTCTTTCAAAGCACATATTTCTATCAGACTTTTAATGTTTATTTGTTTATTGTCTGTCTCCTTTACTAGGATGTGAACTCTACGTTCTAGAACAAGAACTGAGATATCTTGTTTTCTTCCATATGTCCAGTGTTTGGAATAGTGCCTGGAGCATTATAGGAGCTCAGTTTTTATTTGTTCAATGAACAAATAGGTAACAGTCTGTGCATATGTTTTTTAAGACATAATTTGGAATTATAAGTAGGTTCAGTAAACTGTTTCTTTACTATATAAGATTATTAAAGTACTGTATAATTGGTATATAAAAAACATTTAATAAATATTCGATAAATTAATCGATGAATTAATTATTAGATTTTTATACATCTAGTATACTTAGCACGATACCTGGAAGTAAATTCTTATAGCTCTTACTAAAAGTATCCTAGAAGAGCCAGGACTTGGGGAGATGGAGACATGGAATGTCTTGTTCATAGTCTATATGGAGGCTACCACTATTCTTAATTGAGATCAACGCCAGTTGAATCCCCTGCACAGTAACTCCTTTGAGGGCTGAGATCTTTTTGATTTTGTTTACTACTACAACATTAGTACAGGTCCTTGCACACAGCAGTTACATAGTAAATATGAGTGAATGTAGAATATATAAATACCTATGCTATCAGGCATATTATCAATTTTTAAATAACAGTGTCAGCGCTAGGAAAGTTGTGGATGAGAAAAGCATTTCTATTATTTACTTATAAAGTTGTTGAATTAGCCTAGAGTTGGTGATGTTGATCACAGGAAGCAAAAATGTATAAGTTGAACCATGAAGCATAAAAAAAAAAAAAAACTTAATTCCCACTATGATGCAAATGACACATTGAAAACCAGGAATTTCTAGTGATAACTATACACTTTACACCCAGCTATGATATATACTTGTCCCTGTATATGATGACGATGGTGATGACAACTCAAAGATACTATATTGGATGGCATTTTGTATAGTGAGCTCTATAACTAGACTAGCTTTGCTCAAATCCCATCTTCTTTATTTACTAGCTGTAAGATATTGGGTCATTAAAATAACCTTTTAAATTTTCAGTACTTTTATTTATATAAAAAAGGAAAATAGTAGTAATTATTACATTATTTTGCTCATGGGCTATTGTGAGTTAATACATGTACAGCACTCATAATAGTGCCTGGCACTTAATAGGATTAATTATTATTGAACACTTATCATGCTCCAGACATTTGGGTATGTGGACATAGCTGTGGAAAACAAAACAAAACAAAGGAAAAAATATGTATATAGCTAGCATTTTGACCAATTGATCTGAAACTCACATCTAAAACTTCTGAGTAATTGGTAGCATAGGTATGGGCTGCAGAGACTTACTGACTGGGCTCAAATTTGTGTACTTCTGCTTACCAGTTCCATGAATAAGATCTGGGGAAAGTCATGAAGCTCCCCGTGACTCAATTTCCTTATTTTTCATAGTATTTACCACATAGAATTATTGTGAAGAGTAAATGTGATAGAAATGTTCAAGTCTAAGATATAAAACATATACTCCATACATATTATATCACAGTAGTGGAATTATGTGGATTTCAGAATAAACCTTAATTTATAGAAAACTGAAATCTTAGTGATCTGTGAATTACTACCAATAAGTTTTTTTTTTTTTTTAGCAGCATGCAACTTCTAAACAGGATTAGAAATTAGAATCATATTTCCTCTCTTCCCTCATGTTGAAATGAAACACGATTATTTCAGCTCTTTTGTCAACATTGAGAACACTGTGACGAGTTTTAGATTTATTAATATTGGGGGTATTAGTTGTACTTTATAATGTTTCTTTGTGGAGATTTCAGATGCATAGTCCTGGAGCTGTCAAGACTAGCTGAGTTGGGTAACCAGTCTCAGAAGATATTTCTAAACAACTCTCTTTTGGCTTCATTATGTTATATTTCACACTGATATATTGCAACCTAATGCACTACCTGACACTTTTTATGATGAAACACCTCACACTAGAAAAAAAATCATTCACTAGAAATTTGTTATCTGATGTAAATGACAGGGTGATGGGATTTTTTGCTTAAAGCAAATGATTGGAAGATTCTACAGATAAAATCTGCCAAAATATTAGTTTGTTGTATATTGTGCAGTTTAGGTTTAAAGTAACTTAAGACATCACAGAGAGAATAAAATTCATGTCAAACAGCATGAAACTGTCATTAAAGCTCAGCACTTCCTTTCCAGGTGGTTTTATTATATATATTATGAATATTAATCTATCCTGATTTAAACTATATTGACACAGACTTAAACAGAGTCTTCAAACAGAATGAGTTATTTTTCTTCCTTCAGTGGTTTCCCTTTTACATTTTCTATTTCATTTACTTCCTAGTGGATTCATAGATAGTATGAATATAATAACCTTAATAAGTTTTTCATAAATAATTTTTCCAAGAGAGCTATTGATTTGTTATTATACTGAGGTTTCAGTAATGTGTTGATGTAATTGCTTCAGTCCAAATTATTAACAGGCATAGATAAATATTTCCTTATGTTTCAGTAAATATCTTCAAAGGAACATGTATTCATCAAGATATATAATTCCAAATTGGTAACAATTCATAAAGATGGGAATATTGTCCTTAAAATGATCAATTTGCAAATTGAAACCAGTACTAAGAAGGTCTTACCTTTCGAGATAGCTTTCCTGGAACTTCCCTATCTTTCTGCAGATTAAGTTGAATAACAGATTTATCTTTCTGAAATATTTTGTGGCTCCCCAAAGAGTGATCACTGAAGGAAAAAAAAAAAGAAAAAAAGTCAATTTCTCCCTTAACACCTCTAAGTATATGCTATCCTCTCTAACTTCATTTCCTTTTATTTTTGGAACTTAATCTGGAAAAAGTTTATATATATATATATATGTGTGTGTGTGTGTGTGTGTGTGTGTGTGTGTGTATACATATGTGTATATGTATATTTATTTGTATATACATATATATGATAGATAGATGATAGTTTTATATGTGTGTCTATATATATATATCCTCATATTCATTTTTAAATGACAAGATATTACAATTATTTTCTAATCAATTAAGTTAGAAAATGATTAGATACATTTAGAATAGACAAAATAAATTATAATAAAGATTATTTTACATATTCAAAGTTAGTTTTATTCAGCCATCTAAAAGCTGAAGATAGAATGCTTCTAGGAGGTCTAATTAATGCCACAAAGTCTATGTGGGGACCACTGTATCAAAGAAGCAGAGAGGTGAGGAAAACATGTCATGGGCTTTAGAGACAGATTTATTAGCTCCATAACCTTATGCAGGTCAATTAAATTATCTGAAACTCAATATTTTCCTTTTTAGAATTGGAATATTAATGTCTACATCAAGGGATTGACAAGTAGATTTAACAGAAAAAATATTCTTTTCTATTTCAGAAATTTCTAGTGGTGTGATATATTTTCACCTTTCTTTTCTCTCTCTCTCTCTCTCTCTCTCTCTCTCTCTCTCTCTCATCTTTTTCTCACTGTAAATATTTGCTAATTACAGATTAAACAATGAGCACAATGAATTACTGATTTATAATGTAAATATGATTCCTCTTCTTTTAAATGAAAGGCTTTTACTATGTGATCTCTGCAGCTTAAAATTTTGATATCTCTAGTGATTCTGAGTCATTTAAAAAGGATGAATTACATTAATGCACTTTGTTTAAGGATCTTCATTAAGCATATAAAGGATTTCAGGAGAAAAAACCTTATGTTAAAAATTTGAGATCCTTAAGTTGATGTATTCATTTATCTGGAAAATTCACTAAATGTTTGGAACCATCTACCCAACAATATCAGACGAATGAAACTTTTCTATGCTGATGTCTAATAAGTTCTCTGTAAATGTTTATTTTAGCAATTGCTATTTTTTAAAGAAAATCCAATATCTACAAAATGGTGAAAGTATTCACAACGTGTTCCATGCCCCATTTCCCCTGTTAGTCTAAATAAGATTTCCATCCTACTGCTATCCCTAGGACTCATATTGTTCCTTGAGTCATTTCTGCAGCTGGTCTAGACATACCGCATGGTTTGTGTATTCACTGAAGTGCTGGAATCATTGACTCCTGCCTTCTCTCTCCCTGAAGTTCTGCTCCAGTGGCATTCTCATTCTATCACACAGAATCACGCTCCTCTCCATTTACCTCCCCCAACTTTAATTTTTCTTTTCGTGCCTAAAGTTCTGTTTCTCTTCTGGGAACCAATTTAAGAGCAGTGATCCATCTTGCTCTCAAAGCTTCCTTTCCTCAGTGTGTTGAAGTTGGATCCTGGACCTTAGTCTGGTGAAATCAACCTCAGATATGGCTACTCCTTTTAAACTGACTTATAGTTTTCTGAAATTAAAGTTAACTGAACATCTTATATTTGTATTTCCTAAATCTTCCAATTCTACTTCTTTCTAAAAGGAAATTAGTTCTTTCCTTTCTGTGTGTGTGCTTGTATGTGTATAGTAAAGTCTGGGTAATTATCAGATTTTAGAAGGATTTTTTCCCTCTATAATTTTTTCTCTTTTTTAAAAAATGTTACATTATAAAAAACATTCTCATGGAAAACATTTGAATTTTATTAAACTGGACAAAACAGTTAAGAAAAATTACTTTCTTCCATTTTTTCCAGAATAAATAACAATTACCGAGAGTTTATGGCAATTTTTTTTTAGGATGAAATAAATGGTCAAGCACACATATATTTCTGTTAAAAATGAGAACATCATATTTTAGCTGTATTTCTAGCCTGCAGCTAAATTTCTTTTAACTCGTTGTATGAGACTGCCTCTTAATCAGAAAATTAGAGTTGGGATATTAATGTGTGTTGTATTTGGTCCAAATATTTGTGTTCCTTCTGCTATGTATTGTAGGTTTATATTAATCATATCTATTTTTAAAAATTATTTTCCTTTATTGGCACTGAGTCTTCTCTGAGTCTATCTTTAGAGGATTGGGAGACAAAAAATGTTTTTAATCTTCCAGTGGTTACCTAATTTTAAAAAATAAAACATATCTTAAATGGTTTTCTATTGCAACCTGAATTAGTAATTATTTATGTAACACTCTCAAATAAAGTTTATAGCTTAATCTGTTCAGTTCTCTCCAATTACCCTACGATTGCTGAGGTAAGGATCATTTGCATTTTATTTTCAGGTTCTTTTATCACTTACCTAATGAAATCATGAAAAGTAGTAAATTGGGTGATGAAAAAAGTTAGATAGGAATTATAACAAAGATATATATCTTAAAACATTTTATCTTTAAAATAAAAATATCCAAATAGCCTCTCAATTGCCAGTTTTGATATTAGAATAAAGAAAGCCTTTGATATAGGATAAAGTGTCTATTGATTATAATTTTATGTTTTCTTCCTAGCATAAACCAAGCCTGTAATTAATTTCCTGTTTCAGGTTTTTTTTTTAATTAAAAAATTAATTTTTATAGATTTATCTTTAAAATTTATTTTTCAGCTATAGTTGGCATATGATATATTAGCTTCATGTGTACAACATAGCTATTAGACAATTATACTACAGCTTATGCAGTGATCACCATGGTAAGTGTAGTATCCATCTGGCACCATACATAGTTATCACAATATTATTGACTATATTTCCTATGCTGTACTTTACATTTGTGACTAATTTTATAATTAGCAGCTTTAGTCTTTCACTTTTTCACTCATCCTCTAACCCCCTTGCCGTCTGTCAACCATCAATTTGTACCCATGACTTTGTTTCAAACAATACAGCTTCCTTAATAAAGGGCACATACTTGGACTTGAGGAACAACATGAATGGAGAAATGAGTCAGATTTTTATAATTAGTCTTCTAATCTTTTAAATTTATTTCTTCCACATTTAATTCAGCTATAAAGTTTTTAATGCTTATCAATTATCTTTAAAAAATTCAATTTAATTTTTTTCATAGCAACACTTCTTTTGCTTTTTATACTTATTTCCTCAATCTATCTAGAATGTATTGTGTAAAGAGTAATGTACAGTTCCAATTTTAGACAACTCTTCCAAAATGATAGAAACTTTCTCAAACATCCTTAATTAATAAGAATATGTTTTCATCTCTGACCTATCATATTTAAAACACAACCATTTTTAAAATAAATATCTGATGTGTTTCTGGACTCTAAATATCCCATTAATCCATATATCTATTCATATGTCTATATGAAATTATTTCAATTATTTAACATTCTAGAAATTTGAAGTGTGAAAATAAGTGAAAGTCACCATTAAAAATATATTATCTATTTTGCACAATTTCTCTTTGAGAACAATTTTAGAATTAATGTGTCAATGTTAAAGAGAAAACGTTAATATAGTGTTGACTTATATTTTATTTATGAAATTATATAAGAAGAGTTGATATTTTGACAATTTTGAATTCTGCTTTCAAGGAAAAGTGTATTTCTGTATGCACTCTGGTTTCTCTTTTATGCGCTTGAGTGAAGTGTTTGTATTCTTCCATGTAGGTCTTACATATATTATGCTTTTTGTAAGATATTTTACAGATTCTGTTCTATTATAAATGAATGATTTTTCCATGATATTTATTAGTTGGGTTTATGTGTTGATTTTTCTTGTGCAATTCTGTTGTAATCTCTGAAGGTTTGGTGCAATTTGCCTAAAACTTCTTTTTGCACTCCCTATGGCTCATATTTCACTTTTATACTTCTCTTTAAGCTAATTTTTACAATTCATCATTTCTTAGAAAACTGCCTTTTTAAAATAAAGTTGTTATGTATAAAAGCCCCTTCTATTTAAAATATCTTTTGACATTTACCTGGGAACTCCACAATCCTCTTGCTATCATTTTGTCTTTCCCATGCTATCACCCTTTCTTGTTTTATCAGGAGCTTTTTCATTAATATTTTTTTCCTGTCATTTCATGAGAATTATAGTGGGCTAATGAGTAGATTTGCATTTTTGTTCTAACATATTAATCTAGTCCTGAAGATAAATAATTATATTTTAATTTTGGAGTACCATGTATAATTTTGCATGAAGAGATCTCAAAAACTGGAAAGGAAGTACTTACTGTTCTTGCCCACCTCTCTCATTTTACAAATAAGGACTCTGGATTCAATAAAATAAGACCAGAGATTAGAATACAAATATTTGTAGTAAATACAACACACTTGAAAATTATTTCAAGCATACCTACTATAATGTGATATGCATGTTTCTTTTTATAAAAGGAGGGGATGAGTTGTTCTGTAAATTGTGGACTAAAAATAACAGGTCTCATGGAAAACAGGATGAGGAGAGACCACTCAAATCAACAGATCTCTAACCAGAGCACAGACACACATGCACAGATCTTAATGAAAACGCTAGCACAGATTTAAAAAGACATATCTAATTTGAAAAATGTAAATAAATAATATAGTAAATAAAAGATGGCTTTTAGAAAATGTCTTTAGCTTGGTGGAAGAGGATATAAGAAAGTTTTAATGCTGTTGAATGTAGAAATGAGGAATATTGTGGGGAATTCTTCAACAGGGTTTTTCAAGACAGAGCTTAAGGCAACGTTGAGAAAAAAATGCATGTTAGGTGAAGGGTCATTGGTCACTGTGTATAATACTGTCACCCACAGCAGCTTCCTGTGTACTTTGCATTCAGTCACTGCTACTTAGGGGAGCAAAACATTAATAAGCCAGAAAAATTTACATACATTAAGGTGACATCTATGAATAAGCTAATTTATGTCATAGAAACATGATGTCTTGCAGAGTAGAATGTACTTGCTACACCATTTTTCCAGGTATTGTGTTAAAAATACTAACTAGTTCTTTCTGTTTGTGTTAACAATAATAAAAACTATTACTGTGCCAGAATTGTCACTTACCCTTAAATTTGATGTTAGAGGACTACAGAGCCTCCAGTAACATCTCACTTCCTAATAGCTATAAACTACTATTCACCACTTTGCTATCACTCTACTTGGCATGACCGCCTTTTTAATGACTTTTCTGATGACCTAGAGCTAAACTATCTAGTACAGTAATCACTAGACACATGTGCCTACTGAGCAATTGAAATGTGGCTAGTCTGGATTAAGATGTATTATAATCGTAAAGTACACTTTTAAAGACTTAGCGTATGTAAAACAGTTCAATAGTCTTAAATTCTGATTACATATTGAAGTGATAATATTTTACATATATTGACCTAAATAAAATATTGCATTAAAATTTATTTCTACCTGTTTCTTTATATATATATATATTTAGTGTGGCTAGTAGAAAACAAAATAGTTATGTGCCCACATTCTATTTCTTTTGGACAGCGATGATCTAGAGATAATGAAAGAGAGAAAAAGAAAGCATTAAAGAATAGAAAAAAATCATGGTATGTAGAATTTAATGAATAAATGAAATAAGCAAAAAAATTGTGTTTGAGGATTCTAGGTATCAGAAAATATAGAAAGAAAAGCTACTGCACTAAGAAAAAAAGAAATAAAAAATATTGCTTCTAGGATGGGTAATCTGAGAGTAGGATTTGAGCACAAATATAACCATGATATATATTACTATGCTTACAATGGATTATATATTTCAGCTTTTATACATTGGGTGTTTTTCTAAATCTGATAACATTTCAAATATAGGTGCATAGTGGTTTTATTTAATAATTATGTAAAAATCTTCAACTTTTAAATAAAATGAATCTATAATACAATCAAAACTTTACTTCTTCTTTACACATATTAGTAAATCAAAGTTCTGCACATTTATTTATTTATTCTCTCAACAAATAAGTATGCTAATTACTATCTTATAAACTGTTATGGGTATAGCTGTTATTTAAGACAAATACCAAAAGGCTGAATCCTTGCACATGATTATTCCTATTTCCTATTCATAAGTAACACCAAAAAATATATATATATGCAGATAGATACTTCACATTTGTCCTATGAGCAAAAAAAGACATCCTAAATAATGCCCAACCTACAAATATTGATTCCCAACAGCCTAGGAAACCTTGTAAATGCACATTTTACGAACGTTACTCTTCCACTAGAATAAATACATCTTTATTTTATAGGATAACTAGGTTTAAATGTTTGCCATTCTTATGTGTCGTAAGTAGTCACAGTGATCTATTTTTCTATGTTAGTCACATATAGAAAAAATATTTCAATTTGATTTTATCAATATCGAGAGCCAAGATTGTGACAGCTGTTAAACATATTTTTTAGAAAACTCAGTAATTAAGCTGTCTGTCAATACTTAAATTAACTAAGAAATGTAAGGTAAACATAACAAAATATTAAAATATTAATAATATTATAGTATTGCACAGAGCATTTTTCAAATAGTTATGTGCGTATGCACCTGTGCACACATGTACACATACATTCCTCTGATATTTGACTCTTAAAAATTTCTATGTTACTTCTACCATATTTTTAATTCTACTAAGCTTTGTACTTAATGAAAATATCCTGGATTTTATGTGCAAAGAGTCATCCGTTGCTGAGTCAGCAGAGATAAAGATAAGTTATATGTTGTTTTCCTCAACCAGTGTACCTTGAGTTTATTGTTTTTCTTTTCTCAGGAGAACCATAAATGGGGAAAGTTACAATTCATGACTTGGATACACAAGTGTAGGTTGAAGTCGAAAACTAGGACTTGTAGCATTGGGATAGTTAGAAGAGGGGAGTTAGGGTTTTAATGGAGACACTCCATGGGGCATAAATGAATACCAACAGTTATACTACTCAAGACTGAACTGTACCTAAGAGATCTAAACATTTACATTCAGATGCCCCATTTATTCTTAAGAATTCCCTCTCGTCTGTAAAAAAGGTAACTGTCCCTCATGCCTTTTCACTTGAATATGGTTTCATTCCTTCACACCCCCCCCCCCACACACTTTTTAATTCAAAAATAAAATGAAATTGAATATACTGCAAGGGAGGCTTTATTTAAATCTAGGAGAAATGTTCTATAGCAATTTTCAAGTATACAATGCCCTCTCTACTCTCTGGTAAGCTATGCAATCACAAAAAATAAAGTTAGAGCATAACAATCTATACAAATGAAGTTAACTAAGAGAGTAAATATGAAAGAAACATAGAAGGGAAGCTGGAAGTTTGTATCCTTTGAAAAAATGTGTAATAACCTCTAAGGAGCTATTTTTGGGCTAAGATATGTAAAATTTGTAATATAGTCACCTACCTAGGCGATCGAAAATACAGATATTATTCCATTTAAGTTTTCATCATTTTTTCCACAAACCTCCAGAGGAGAGACATTCCATAGATTTTACTAATACAAAACTTCAAGAATTAATATTAAAATAGCACATTTAAATCTTAATAAGGTGATATTGGCTAATTTGAAGGACTATGTAATTCAAATATTCTTTACCTAATTCCTTCACTTTATTTAAGAAAAACAGAACACTAGATTATTTAAACCTAAATTCAAAATTGGTAGTGGTGATGGGTCAGTGATTTAATAATTCTTAGCTTTTAAGTAAATAACACCTTGAGTAACAAAAATAACTCGATAGCTGCATATTGTCTATTACAGTTTTAGGTATAATTAAATTAAATGGTATACCTGCAGTTAGTTCTGATTTGCCTTTGCTTTCTTGGAAAAATTATGCAACACCTTTGTGATTCTTTTTATCAGGTCTGTTGGTTAATGATGCTTGCACAATCACAAAACTTTTAGAAAGATTGGGGCTAAAATATGCCATCATAATTTTTATATGTAACTTTCAGTAATAAACAAACTTTATTTAGCACAGCTCTTTCTTTGGGGTAATTGCTTTCAAATGAAGGTATGCATAGAGTAGTCTCATATTAGGACATTTGTTCTAGTAGTGTTATTGGTTAGAACCAAATGCAATTTTGTATTAATTATTATTATTGTTAACTATTTATTAAAGATAGAAACCAAAATTAATTTTTCAATGCTGGGGAAAGTACTGTGAAGGATATCTGAAAACTAAATTGAAGTAACTCAAGATATTCTTAAATTCTTTATTAACAGAACATATTTTTATTATTGTGTGTGAAAGCTCTCAGAGTTATGACATATTCTTTTTAATCCTGTGATGTGGTTTTTTTTAATTTTGGTAACTCATGATGACTTTATGGTTCACATGGTGATTTTATAAGTGGAAGAGAAGAATTATATAAAAGAGAAACACATCTTAACCTATTTGCTTAAAGTAAGTCTAAAGATTTACAAAAGAGTAGATTATAATATTGCAAAAAAATTTTCATAGAAGTTTAAAAAAAAGATTATTTAAAAATTCTAATTAGATTTAATTCTTGAAGAGGAATTTTTCATTATAACAAAGGTTTTCAACATTTTCTGTATTAAGAGAAGTCAGGAGACAGAAAAGACACCCCAGAGTAGATAGCCAGACCATACAAATCAATGCTGATGTTGAATAAAGAGGTAGATCTGCCTTCTTAATTTAGAATATATATGATGATTTCAAAGTAAGACTATTAATTACCATAGGTTTCCTTTTTGAAAAGAAAAGGAAACCTCTGTGGGTTATAGCATTTCTTGACAAAAGTCAGTTAAATAATAAAGGAAAGTGTTGTTTTGTTTATTTTTTTAATCAAGGATTTAAATCCTGGCTCTAACTATAAGCAATAGGCTCAAGCAGAATTTTCAGAAAAGATTATTTAGTGTCTGTAATGTGGCACTTGTGGTTTACTACTGACAATGCAATCATGATTTATTCAGCAAAGGTTTTTAAGTGCAGTAAATGTTAGTGTTTCCCACTGAAGCTGAACAAGAAAATTATTTTTAAGTTGCATTAGAGAGTAAGACTTATAGCAAGATTTTTGATAGAAGAAATTACTTAAATCACGTAGGTTAAGAGTAAGGAATACAAACATATGTACCCTACTAAATCTAGGGTAGATAATAAAGGATAAAATTATGAAGTAGCATTATACTTCATATATTATAAATACATTTATGAAGAAAAAACTAATGTGAGATGAATACAAGTCTAGATGAAGGTACAGCTGTCATTACTCCCTGGATGGAAAAGAGGACTTTGGAACGTCTTAGGAAATAGTCCTGTCCTCTAGTTCTTTATATCTGTGCCACATCTAATAAGAGAGAAAAAAGTCGTACTCTCATCCTCAAGATTGCCACTATAAGCCCGGTGGAGACTGTCTACTGGAGAAGATCATGGGAAACGGGGAAATGGGTTACCAAGGACACGCCCTCTGTGGTAGTTAGTGTGGGCGCTAAAGCCCAAGAACATGAAGGAAGAGGCTAATATTTCTTTAATGAACAGGATGACTTCTTTTCTGTGGTTTCTCTATTTAATTTATTCTAACTTTAATTTGCTGATTTAATATTCCATTCTTCATATTGCTGACAACTTTGTATTAAGCTACCAGGAGCCTATGAGAAAATTAATGAAGCTTCTGTTCTAATTCTTTAATTTACTCTTTCGTCATACTACATTATTTAAAACTGTTTATAAAGCAGTTTTTGAGGAGAATACTGATAGTTAATGAGATTGTATTTGATATAATTGAAGTCCCTGGTAAGTACATGTGATATCCAGGTGTAAGAGGTCAGGAACCTTCTCATTTTTGAAAATAGTTATGCAAACATGATATCAAAGTGTGTTTTTGTGGTTTTAGATACATTTAACAGGGAGAGGAAGAGAAAGGACAGGAGCCAGAGATAAAATAGAATATTTTAATTGGCAGAAAAAGTTTGTGATACTAAATTAAGATCAATGTTAAATGAGTTTCCATAACAAGATAGTTGACTTATGAAGAAGAGAATTTTGGCTTGCTAGGAAAGTTATGTTTCTTAATTTTGGAATACATTACAAGGTATAACATCTTAATTACTTTGTCAATTAAATTTAATTTTTGTCCAATGTACTTTGGAAAAGTGAGTAAAATATTTTTCAGAGTTTAAATTCTTAGTTCATTAATATCCCTGGCCTCTAATATCTTGCTGTTTGAAATGTGAACTGTGGACCATGAGCATTAGCACCACCCAAATGCAGAAATGCAGAGTCTCGGGGCCCCACCCCAGACCAACTAAAGTAGAATATTTTTTAACAAGATCTTTGGGTGACTGGTATACACATTAAAGTTTGAGACACTGTTTTAACAAATCAGTACATATGTAAATAGACGTGTAATTTGTGCCTCTCATCATATTTATTTACATTTCTCCTCTTTTCAGGATTTTATATATTACTTTACTACCCCTGGTAAAAACAGTTAAGTTAAAAAAATAGCAATATACAACTTAAGAAAGAAGTTAAAAAATAGAACATTACAAATAAAGCTTTAATAAAGTTGTGAAAAAGTATCCTGACCATTGACATTTAATTGTGATGACAAAAGGTCCTAATTCTCAAAACTCATTGATTCATCAAGTACTTATTGTGATCAGTTTAAAAGACAAATATACCACCTGGAAGAAATGAAGGAGTTTAAATTTGAAGGATTTACCTTTGCCTATTCCAAAGTAGATTAGAAACTGCAAAAATAGCAACTAAATACAATTTATCTCTTTCTTCATAGAACAGAACAGATTAAGAAGTATATTGTTATGACCACATAAGGAGAGCTTAAAATGAAAAATCTTTCTACATCATACTCCAATAGTAATAGCTTTTTGGGTGGGATACTTTTTTACTTCTTAGTTCGTTATATTTTAACAATCATGCATTTTTAATTTATTGAGACACACTTCACAGGAACTCAAAGCAATTCATAAATCATGAAAAAACTAGTAGAGACTTATTACGATTTTTACATTTAAAATTAAAGACTACTAAATTGTAATCCTAAAACTCATTTGTAAAGTAGAACAATATATTGAAAATTTAATTTTTAAAAGATAAAGAGATAGAAGTGAAGGGAGGTTAACTCATTTCGTCAAAGCAACGATGATAAAGAGTGGCATTACCAATAGTGTGGAGAATTTGTTTTGACATTATTTGCTTAAACAATCTCAAATTTCCAAAAAGAAACTAATTTTTGTTTGATCAGAAATTCGGAAATGACATTTAAAGCCCACCTTTAGTGATTATAATTTACCTTTATTTTAGTCAAATCATTTCAGTACATTTCCTGATTAAATAGTTTTTAAAAATTTAAATGTCGGATAATGAGTGTCCTGTAAGTTATATTTTTTTCCTTGTGTTTGATCTAAATGCTGTATGTTAAATTATGAACCCACGTTTACCGCACAAATATTTAATCATTATTCCTAATGAAACATTATTCCTGTAATCTTCATTTTCAAAAGTTGTGTTTCATCGTGATGGAGACTTTGTTTTAAATTGAAAAGGCTCGGGCTTTCAGAGCCAGGTGCTATCCTGACTCTGCTGCTTCCAAATTTTATGACTTTTAGAAAGAAATGTAACTTCTCTTAGCCTCAATTTTCCTAAAAAAAAATGGGAATTCTCATGTTTTTCTTATGAGAATGAATGGTGCTGCATATGTAAATGTAACCTATAAGAAGCTTTTAATAGTGAAGTAAAGTCTGTTGTTGTTTTTATTATTATTATTACTATTATTATCATCTCCATACCACTTCCTTAAGTATCTCTACTTTTATCAGAGCTCCAGTTTGCCAAAAGCATAGTTATATTTATAGTTATTAAAAATTAAAAAAAAATTCTATTGATTTGAACTGCTGTTCTTTTCATTGGGAAGGAAAATTTCTCTTTCAGAGCACTGCTAACCTCTTCATCTGATTTCTTGATCTCATCCTCTGTCATTTCCTCATGAAATTTGATTCACTAGTAATTTGTTCTGTGTCTTCAATCCTCTCTCTATTGGCTCTTTCCCTTCAGCTTATGAATATTATCAAATATCTCTTATCCACATACCTCAAATCACCAGACCAGTTCCATTCAGCATCTAAAACCCCATCTTTCTCTTGACTTTACCCATCACACATTACTTCTGAGAGAGTAGTTTGCATGTATGTTTTTCTTTATCATCCATTCTGCCTAGCTCATTGAAATTTTGCTATTTTCTCCTTCACTTTACAAAAATGACTCTTACTTGGGTCACCAACTAACATCCTACTTGTCAAATTTAGTGTTTTTTCAGTTTTCACATAATATTTATTTTTAGCATTTGATGATATATATTTACTTGGTATTCAAAGCTTCTCTTTCCTTTTTTTTTTTTTTTGTGAAACACACATTTTCCAGGATGTCCTACAATTTAAATTACGTTTTCTAAATTTCCTGTTTCTGCTCCTCTTCCTCCTTCCATCTTTTGAATATTGATGGTCTCAGGAAGCCTCCTTTTGTCACTTTCTCTATGTGATCTCTGTTTTGAAGTCTTCCATTTCCTAATCTAGGCCATTTTTTTCTAAAATCTGTTCTACTTTCTTAATATCAGTGTCCCTTGGCACTCACATACTCAACATGCCTCAAGCTTGATTTACTATTTTGCACTCTCAAAACTTCTCTTCTGAGATCTGTATCATTGTTACTCAACATTAAATCTGGTTGACATCATCTTCTCCCTCCCATGCAACCCCATATATCCATTTACCAAATTTCATTAATTCCACCATTTTAATATCCCTGTTTTAATATCTCTTGTTTTAGTTCCACTGCGGTAACTTTAGCTTCAATCTTTCATAAGTTCAGTAGCTTCCTTATTTTACTTTCTAGTTCTTTAAAAGCATATATTATTATTCATGCTGTCATTTAAATGCCTTTTAAATAATTTATTTTCTTATTCTCCTGATAGCAAAAGAGCCAAGCTTATAGAAGTTCTATAAATTAAAAATAGAAATGAATAAATATCATCTGTATCATAGTTCTTTTTCAAGGGTAACTAGTCTAACATTTTAGTGTATAGGATTTCATTTTCTATTTCAAATAGACATTTTAGATCTAAAATATGGTATGAAAATTATTCAAATGTAATTTAACAGGTATAAAGATATCTTTTCACCCTTAAAAACTGATACACATTTTTATATCAAGACATATTATGCTATATTTTATTAACTTATAAATTCTATGGCATATTAAAATAAAATTATGTTCATGACCTATTTTACCACTATTTGGTAGTACTGCCAGAGATTTAGTTTTTCCCCCATTTTTTTGGGTGTTTCTATTAGAAATCATGCTATGTTGCCTATACTTTACATTTAAGTATTTTTTTATATTATGATAGTTTCCTTAGAATTATTTGTAGAATAAGAATTGCTGAAACATAAATGATCTTTTTTGACACGTCTCTAAAATTTTAACACATTTTGAACAAAATTCCCTTTAGCAAGTGTTACATTAATGTATATTCCTAGCAGCTGTTTGAATATTGTCCATTTTCCCATTGAATTTGACCATAAATTTTTAAAACAATTTGATAAGCAAAAATGGCATCTCATTAAATCTCATGTTTTAATTGCATGTTTGTTATTAACTTGGTTAAACTCTTTAAATAATTTCTGACCATTACATTACTATTCACATTCTCGATCTGTTTTTTCTTGATAATATTTTAAAAAACAATTTAAGTGCAATTTTATATTCTAAAGCTATTAACATTTTATTGCATGGTACTGATTTTTTTCTTCAGTTATTATCCTTTAAATATAAATTGATCGTTGACTTTTCTGTGGACCATTTTCATATTCTTGCCATTAGTCCCTTTCTCCTCTGTGGTCTACAAGCAATTGGTATATAATAATATTAGTACTGCCCTCACAATAGGGCATTATAATGACTGATTACACGGCTTTATCAATTCTTAGTCAAGAAAGAGAGCAAGGATTATATATAACCCATCTTTGTGTTCTCACTGATTAAATGCCTTGCATATGCGTGATTCTTAATAGGAGTTGAGATAGACTATTACAGTCCTGCACCCCTATCCATGAAGGCACCCACAAAACTGCATATATATTTGCACCCTGTGTTCCAGCATGAAGAACCACTTGTCATTTCTTGTATCTCAGTCATGAGCTTTTGCAGTTGTTTTGTAGTTAAGAACCAGGGCCATGCAGACAACTGGACTTGGGTTTGAATATCTAGTGGTGTGACCTTGAACAAAGCCTCAGACTTCTCATCTGTGAAACAGAGGTTATTACAATATCTATTGCACTGATATAAGACTTAGATGTTTACCCAATATAAGGTAAACAAATAACTACCATTTGCTAACTGGCTATTATTATTATATAATCAAAGCTAGTCAGATATTCCAGATGAACTGTGGTACTATAACTGTTAGAGTCTAAATTATTACTTATTGCATTATTAACTTATTACATGTTACCTGTATTCCTGCTGTAGAAAAACTTTATGAACAGATTTGCAAGTATTTAAGGACGTATTTTTTAGGCAAATTACATAAAAATAAACTAAAAAATATGAATGATTTAGATGTTCGAAAGAAGAGTAATGGATATTCTGCTTATTAAAATAAATTATATCAATACAGATAGGCTGTTATTCTCAAATAGTAAGCAAATCCCTGATATATGCATATCTTTCAAATTCCATTAGAGAATGAATTACTATAATTAATCTATACTAATACTTGGCAACTTTCTTATTTTAATAAAACCCAGGTAAATTAATTTTTAATAGAAATAAATGACTATGAAAACATTTTAGAAATTTATTATATTCATAATAACAAGAAAAAAGAGTATAATGGTACATACAACATTTATTGGTCAACTGTTGAGCTATCTAATTATGGATGAAGTCTTTCCAAAATGATAATTAAGTCAAGTACCATTAAATATTTTCTCCACATTATACTTTTCCAAATTTCTATCTCTTCAAAACTTTTGCTTTTGGTATGATACTTTCTACTGATAATACAAAATAAATATTTTTGATGTTTCTGGTTCTTTGTATCTAATGTTTGACATCAGCCAAAGTCCAGATATATATTAGGAGACTTCTGTATTTAGAAGATGAATTTTAATAAGTATTCAGTGTAAGATTATATTACTCAAGTATTTCTCCTAGCTTGTTGCATGCACTGATAAAGCCAGATGTTGGTAGAAGGTGGCAGCCTAGTCATCGAATGTGTTAATAGGTTCAAATAGACAAGGAAAAAAGGGAGAACTGTGAGCGTAGTGCAACAAAACATTTGTGATTTTATTTAAATATTTATTAATATTTTGTTATAAATGGCAAATAATTAGTTCTAAAAGTCACAGTTAACGTTATACAATAAAAGACTGGATTTTCTGATAGTATTGTTAAATTCACCAAATTACCCACAAGATATTTTCAGGCACATTCAAGGTAGAATAATAATGAGTGAAAGTGAGGATCGCAAAAGAAATACATTGTTACTTCTAAGAGATTGTCATCACTTTTTAGATACTTGCAGAAGCACAAAGAGGAAATGTAAATAGCAGTCCACCTTATTGAACATTTTAGTCTTTTTTTTCCTTCCTATTTATAATAACTATGCAGTACCAGTAGAGAAATATTTACTTTTTCAAAGCTGTATTATATTTTCAATGTTGGTCTTTAAGGAACTTTAGGATAATAGTTATCGTGATACTTTAAGAGAGGGTGAGTATTTTATCAAGTAAGCATTTGGGTTTGACATACATAAAAATAGACTTCTCATTGTTTTAAAAGTTTCATGAATAAAGAAATGAAGGTATTTTCAAACTTACTCTCTTATAGAAATGTTATAATCATACTTAAATCTTAAAACTTATATTTAGTATTTAATCAACATATTGATATTATTCCAAATTTAAAGAAAATACTTGTGACAAAAGAATTTATTTTTTAAATTTTGGTCAGTACTAATAAGCTTTATTATAGGTAAGGTGACTAGTTTTGCCCAGGATTTTCTTGATGTCAAAATTGAGAGACGCATGTCCTAGGAACCCCCTCAGTCATGGGCAAACCAAGATGGTTGGTCACCGAAGTCACAGGTCACTTAAATACATATTGCCATAAATGCACAAAATACAAAATAAAATCAAGAATAAGATTATCAATATGACTGATAAAATTTCAAATCCACCTTAAAGGGGCCAAATTGATTTAATTATTCTGGTTAGAAGAGTATAGTGTTTGTACAAAGTCTTTTTAAAAGAAAAAAGAAAGAAGTGTTACTTAACATAGGTTATAGCAATGACCAACATTTACCTTAATAAGATACTTACTTCTGTAAAAATTCTTCAGAGCCACATATACTTAGAAGATAACCTTTGGGGAATAACTGGTCATTTGTACAAAAATGTAGAATTTCTGCAATTAGGTCTCTGACAAGATAATTAGCTAAAAACAAAGATGAAAAATAAAAAGTTAATAAGAGCTTATCATATACTAGCTAGAAAAAAGTTTTGAGCACAAAAAGTGATACACACAATATGAGCTATCGTAACTGTCTAGAGGAATTAAAATAAAATGGATCTCATCTATTAGTTTGGATAGATTTAAAAATATTTTTGAAAAAATGTTGTTTGCATTTTCTCTGATCAGTCTTTCTTCATCTTACATAACAGAAAGGTGTTATATTCTTCATGTTAAAATCTTTGGTCCATTGTAGCACTGCATAAAAAATATTCTACCATATTTACCCTTAGGGACTTGGGAGATGCAAACAAGATTATATAGTGAGTAATAAGTAGCAAGCCAGGAGTCTAAAGTAAATCTATCAATTCCAAAGCCTGTTCTTTTCATGATTCTATGTCTCCATAGATAATTATTTTCTCTTTCCCAAGTAGGAATCACCAAAGGATCTGCCTTGGACAGCATTAAAATAACCTTAATGAACATGTGCTTTCTTTCTCTACGTTCTCTGGGACTTTAAGTATAAGTTTACTTCATGCAAAGTCCTTTGTCTTCTCATATTTATATTCTATAATCTCCCTCCTAAACCCTTATATGCATGTCATTTAATACTAGCCAGAACCATGCTGACTTGTTACAATAATGTGTCTAGAAAATATTTGCCTAGTTTTAAATGATAAGTAGTATGGAATTTATACATTATTATAAGTGATAATAGTTGAGAATTGTATCTATCTCGATCTCAAACTCTATATTTATATCTCCACACTTTGAGTGTGCCCTTATGGTCTCAATCAATGAAAGAAAGTGCAACAGACTATACTAATGACCCTTAGCCAGTGAGAATTTGAACAGCATATTGCAAACACTCAATTGCATTCATTTGAGTAGCGTTTTGTTTGCAATTATGTGTTTGCTTTTCTGTGGCTTCTTTGACTGTCACATAGTTTGTAAGGAAAGGTTTTTGATTCAAACTAGCTAACAAAGAGTAGTACAAACGATATTGCTGGACCTGCCACAATGCTAAAGGGAAGAGTATAATGATGAATTTTAAAATGTAAATTTTATGGTAGATGAAGATGTTATCAAAGAAATTATTGGATAAACAAATGGTAAAGATCATCAGGGAATTAGGGATTGTGGAAATGCTTTGACATAGGAGAGAGTATCTTAAACATACTGCTGTTTGGGAATATTGACTGAAATAGTGTGAATTGGATCTAGAAAAAAATATAGCCACAGGCAAATCATGACTAAATGGACTCTGACAAGGAAGAGGAGAGTACTGATAGAGTATGATGACAGGAAAACATCTTTGAGGACACCAGTTCACTTTAATTAATTCGACTGTCCCATTTTCAGGACTGCAGCTCCTGTGCTATATGGGCCATGCATGAATTCATTACTTTATTACAATAATCTTTCCATTTACATCAAAGACTCCATAATCCAATTTCTAGCTATTATTCCTTTCCTGTTCTTTGGTTTGATATCTTACTGCCTGCTTAATGTTGCACTTTAGGTGTTTTACTATTATTTCAAATTCAGTATGTCTGAACCTGAAATTATCACCTTTCTCATTGAAGCCAACCATTAAGTGTCTATGGTTAAACTTCTCATCTATATTGTAAGCCAACAAGTACCATGGTTTGTTATAAGTAGATTTTATAACTGTACCTTCATTTTGGCAGCTAGTATAATCCTTTTCCCAGTTTCTGTAGTCTCCTACTCCATGCAATTCTCAACCTGTTGACCATATTGCTTACCATATTGAAAAGGTTAAAGCCTATTTGAAATTCTTTAATAATACTACTCTGCACCTTAAATCAACTTTTTAATTCATCTTTCTCTATCCCTTTACACCTCTTTTGAGATATAACGTCACTGCATTTTACTAAATCTTAATGTTTCAACTGTGATATTTCCTATACTGGGGTCCAGTTCAGCAATTAAAGCTCTTCTCTTACATATTCAATACTCCCCTGTGAAAGGTGACATAAGTGAAGTTATTTCAGAATGGAGTCTGAGCCGTCATTCCAGAGGAACTGCCTTGCTCATCTAGCTTCTTGAAACTTGAACTGTTTGGACCAGGCCAGACCTGGGCTAACATCAAGATTTTTTACACAACAATTGTTGGTAAAGTCAGCTGAACATTCTGACCAGGAGGACTGATGTGACTCTCTATTTGAAGATAGAATCAGTAAGCAATCATGTATAGCTAAAGAGTAACTCAGCTTTACAGTACCAATAGAAAACTTTTCTTCTTTTTCATTTAGTTATTTTTTTCCTTTTCTTATAAAAACACCTTCCCTTTACTCTTTAATCAGAACACTATTTGGGTTTATATCCGAGTCTGTGTTTCATGAATTACATTTCTTTTATCTCAAATAAACACTATTACCTCTCATTTGGGTTTTTTAATTTTGGGTTAACAACACACTCTAAAATTCTTTTTGCCTTTTCTTAAAAATGTTCTGTTTCTATTTAATCAATAAAATCTTCCCTCATATATTCCATTCACTTAAAATAATGTCCTTTTTTTATTCATTGATTCATTCATTCATTTTTACTATCTCCTTACTGCTAATCTTTAAAGAGTAGATTAACTTCTGCAAACAATTCTCAATTACTCGTTAATCTTTGCAAACTAGCTTTTATTTCTAACATGGCCTCCTAATACAGTTCTAACCATGCATCATTTAAATCTAGAAAGTAGTGGAAAGTAAAGACACTAACTCTGGAACAACTTTGGAGTTAGAAATAAGGACATAAGAATCAACTTTATTGAAGTGAAAGCTTAAGATTGTGGAACATAGATTATTTATTCAAAATGCCTGCTCCTCTAGGAGGATTATATTTCTTCGGTCTTGGGGAAACAGTTCTCTTTGGATATAAATTTCTCACCTAACTTCTTTTCTTTACTTATCTAGATTTCATTATTCCTTAAGTTTCAAGCAACAGTTTCTATCTTTTATCAAAGTCATTTTTGGCCTTGTATATGAAAAAGTAGCCACATGTTAAACCTGACACACTCAGAGGATGCCAGCATGGTAGGCCCTACAAACTCAGAGACCAAAAGTAACTATGTAGGATGGTCTGAACATAAAAATTCCTAACTAAAAGCTACTCATGGTGGGTAGTCATGTCTGAGGCCTGTAGCTTCCTTGAGAAAGGTCAGTCTTTAGGTTAAATGGGCCTGTCTATTGTCTTTTTCCTTCTAAAATAATGTACCTTTGAAATGTCGGAGTAATCTCCTTTTCCAGACCCCTCAGGGCATACCCACCACCAGAGCATGAGGCCATGGAACCTCTTGTTGTTATCTTGTTCCTCAAGTATCATCTTTATGTGCTATAAATGTTAACAATCTCATACTCACCAATGTAAGAGAAGTATGTGTCTCTCCTTTTACTTCTTATCTAATCCCAGAGATTTTCTGCTTTACTTTCTCTCATCCTATTAATCTATCACCAATGAATTTTATGTAACTTTCCTTGTATCTCTTCCTGAAAAATTGCCATTCTCCAGAGCACTTTTTCAATCCATTGAGAGTTTGCTTCCCAGAAGTTTTCATCAATTTGGCTTAGATAAACTCATAAAAATTCTCTATAGCTTTGGACATTTCTTATGTCAACAGCACACTATTGAGGCTTTTGCTCTTTACAAAATATCTGTATTACTAGTAAAACACTAGTATAAAGTTGTGAAGGGATCACAGTTGAAAGAGTTCAGAACAGGCCTCCCACAGATATGCTACTTTGGCATGTGAATTATTTTGAATTGAAGGTAATTAAGATCCTATAGGCTCATCTTTTACCTCTCCTTAAAAAAACTTAAATTTGGGCTTTGCCCAAAGGACAAGGAAAACATATAATCACTGATTATCTGTTCTTTTTATTGTCCTGTGAATGACCTTCCTCTCCTCTGAAACTCTAAGGTGCCTTACTTAATCTTTATCTCAGAAGGCCATATATATCCCATTTTAACTTTCTGTCTCTGAACCTAGCATGTATGAAGGGTGTCTGACTTGCTCATGTCTGTGGGATTCCTATATATGTGTATATAATTAAATCTGGTCATTTTTCTCTTGTTGTTAATCTTTCTTCTTACATTGTTAATTATTAGACCAGCTGAAAGAACCTAGAAAGGTAAATTTTCTTCTTCACTCATACAGTTTTGGCATAAAAATTATTTTAAAGTGAAAACATTTGAAATATTATTTGAACTTCTCTTATCTGATTAAAGCAGAGACTCCCTAAAATATAACTACTGTTAGTTAATTTCATTCTGAACTAGTTTCTTGCAAATTCCATGAAGGAGACAGACTGACTATTCATTAGCATTAAAAACACACACACACACACACACTATAACTCTCTATACTTACCCCATTAAAGCTCTAAACTACATCCCCTCCACTCCTCAAACACACACTTTTACATTGTTGGTATAAAAACCTTTACTTTTGGATATTTGACTTATTACTGAGTAACTCCTATGCATGTGTAAATAAACCTTGTTTTTATTCCTGTTAATTTTTCTATTGTCAATTAAGTCACAGCACCCCTCCTCTTCAAATGTAAATGGACAGAGGAAAAATTTTCCTCCAGACTATGGCATATGTTACTCTGTATATTTTCATTAAGTGTCTTTCTCTTCCTTTATTTCTTCCTTCTTTCTTTTTCATGACCCCTTCCTGTTCTTCCTCTTTCTTCTTCTTCTTATAAATACTTTTAACATCTTTGAGGGCACAGACATTCTCTTTACCACTATACATGTCTAACATTAAACACAATGCCCTAATTACTTTACTGAAACTTCTCATAAAAGTAATAAGTGGACTTTGCTTGCCAAATTCAACAGAGGAATATCTGAGAGAGAGGAAGAGATGTTGGAAATTAAATACTCTAATTTTGAAGAACAGAAGAAGTCTCTCTAGTTCACAAGTATTTCCTCTTCTGTAGTAACTGAAGCCAGCATGACCCAGACCATACTGATTGGATCAAGATGCAGCACCATCGATCCTGGCTATGCAATCATTATCTGTTCTTAGACATTTAGAATTGAGTCCAATAGAGAGATTGCACTTTCTCTAGGTAGCTGGCCAAATAACACATAAGCTTGAAAGCTTGGCTTTCCATGTGTTCTGGAAGAGCAAGAGAAATGAGTCAACAGAAAGCAAAAGAAACATGAGAAGCAATTATACAGTGATGAGATAAGGTGAGAGGCATACAGAAATTTTGAATTGTTTTTTTGTGTGTGTGTATGCCTGTAATATATTCCCAAATTTTTGTTTAATTCTTACTCTTTAATTTTATAATAAATCCCTATATTTAATTTTTTTTTTCTGCTAAGCCAGCAGGAGTTGGTTTCTGTTAGTTTCAAACCAGATGGCCTTAAGTAATATTCCAACATTGTTGTTTGTAGTCATCTCTAATCAGAGCCATGACTAGAATAAGAAAGAAAAAGCAAAATAATAATAATAAAATAATCAATGAAAAAATTTACTAAATCATTATTTGTCAAGAGACAATAGTTGATATGTAGACACTTATTTTATGGCAACTAAATTTTGTTTAAAGAACTAATATTGTTTTTGTAAAACCATTGACTATAACAGTGAAATAAAATACTAAACAACTTTAAAGACATTCTAAAACTTTAGAAAAATAAGAATTATCTAGTATCATGAAATACAGATTTTTGGGATCCAAAGTCTCCCCATGAGTCTTTGAGTCAATACTTATATTTGATTCAATAATTACCCTGGGCTGCATAGGCTAAAATAGTTCTTACTGTGAGAATAGAGACTATGTATTAATGTCTATCCTACCTTACAATTCATTTAAATTTTAATGAAACAGTTCTTTCTAATGCATTCTCATTTATATATAGTTTTTAGAATCTTTTGGAATTTTTTTTTGTTTTTAATATGGTAAAAACTTACTATATTTAATATTATTTTGTAGCAAGAAAATAAAATGTCCTGGGTTGAGCTATGTAAAGAGAGTTCTTAAAAACAAAAGCTAAATAATTGCTAAAAAAAAAAAAAAATTCCTGCTGTTTTCCTCTTATTTCACCTAATGGCAAAATACTAGCTAATAATGCTACTTTTAATGATTTTAGTCTGCGAACTCAAGGCTATACAGCTTATATCAGCTTCATGTAGATTTTTGTGCTTACTTGCAAGGTTACTTACCATGCGGCATAAAATGAAGCAATTGTGTTGAGTCATCAATAAAAATATTTATATTAAACTTGGTATTAGAAAAGAGTTGATATGGAAATGTTGTAGTCGTGCTCCAGATCTTCCCCGAATTGGAATTAACATCAGCTGCTTGATATGTTTCTCTGATTCTGAAAAATATATTGGAAAAAATACTTAGGACAAGATTATAAGAAATTTCATTCAGAGTTTGCTATCAAAAATTAAAAACATGAAAACAATCAGCAGCTGATTTGTAATACAGTGCTATTAGCCAGGCTAGATTGGTAAAAGTGAAAATAATACCAAAAATAACTCTAAAGTACTGTTCTTTAAGCATTTCCTGGAGCAACTTATTTGAAGCAGTTAAGAATACACTGTCGTTCACAAAACATAAAAATTCACTCTGAACAATGATTACTTGTTTCATCGATATTGTTTTTAAAACCTGAATGCCTTCCCTTGGTTTTTACTTCTGCCTAACTTTTTCAAGCCGTAAGTCATTTATCCTGATTTAAGGATTTTTGTAAATAAATTGTCTTGTTTGTCAAATTGGTAAATACCATTTTTGGGTTTTTATTTTTCTTAAATTTTTGGATTTTACAAAAATTTTTGAATTTTACACAGATGATTGAGCCCGGAAGTCATTTGTAAATTTTGAACAATTAATTTTGCTCAGATGAGTCAGAGAATTGCAAAGTAACTTCTCCTTGGAGCCAGAAGGATTAGTTTTGATCCTGGCTCTTCCATTTAGTGATTTCATGGCAAGTTATTTGACCAGTATTTTTGTTTGCACAAATGAGGTTATTTATATTTACAGTAGCCCCTCTTATCTCTGGTTTTTCTTTCTGTGGTTTCAGTTACTCCAGTCAAACAGGATCTGAAAATATTAAGTGGAAAATTTCAGAAATAAACTATAAGTTTTAAATTATGCGCTCTCTGAATAGGGTGATAAAATCTTACATCGTCCTGCTCCACCTCACCTGGGATGTGAATCATCCCCTTGTCCAGGACATCCACCCATTAGTCACTTAGTAAAATACTAGATTATCAGATGAACTTTTGAGGTATCTCGGTGCTTGTATTCATGTAACCCTTATTTTATTTGATAATGTTCCCAAACACAAGAGTAGTGGTGCTTGCAATTTGAATATGAAAAAGAGGAGTTGTGAAATTCTTTCTTTAAGTGAAAAGGTATGTATGTATGTGTATATATATATGTGTATATGTGTGAAAAAATATAGTGTGTGTATGTACACACACACACACATACACACATATATACATATATACACACATATATACATATACATATATATATATATATATATATATATATATATAAATATAATATGTAGTGTTTGTACTACCTGCAATTTTAGGTATCTACTGGGGAACTTGGAACATATATCCATGGATAAGAGGAGACTATTGTACCATATTTTAGATTTAAAGTGTCAAGTTTCTGGCAATACTTGTCAGTTTGTTACAGTGAGTAGCTTATTCCTGCATAACCAACATTTATATACTTAAAGATCCTAATTTATAAATCCAAATCACCATTTTTAATTTTTCTGTGTGAACCAGAGCAAGGAGTTAAAAGTTAAATATTTTTATGGATTTGATATGCTTTGTTTTGTATTTTTGTAAGGCAGGGACCTTACTTTTTTATTTTCTTGCTTATTCTTTATTTGAATATTTAATACATGGACTAGTTATTAGGCATTCAAATAGCTTTTAAGTTAATAATTAAATAAATGATTCAAATCTTTAATCCCAAATGATGATTTAGTAGGAAGCTGCTATAGCTGATAAAGAAGCCAAAGTTTATTTATATGTATATTTATTATATTTAAAATAGCCATAAATAGATAAAAATCAAAACTAAAATGCAAATGTATTAATTTTTCAAAATATTCAGGAACTTTAGCAATAGAAAAGATAACCTTAGATACATTTTAATTGTTAATGAGAAATTGGTCTTTAAAAAAAAGCATCTACCTTTATAAGTTCATTTTAGATTAGCAAAAAGGAGATCGGTGATTTTTTTTCCCCAATATCTCTAGTGAAAAAATTTGTTTTTCAGTGGACAAACACCCATACATTTGTTTAATATTCTGGCAGCCCAATCAGGATAAGATTGCGTTATTAAGAGAAGGGCACTGCCATCATTCTACAGTAGATCCTAGGTAGAAAGGCTTAATCTATGCTAATTTGGGACAGAATCATAGAAATCGGTCACTTATGTCGTTAAATGAGAAATTAATTCAACAAAAACTAAGCTATTAACAAATAGCAAGTGTAAGCATGAAATTATGAAACATTCAACTTAACCAAGTTTTCAGAGAAAAAAAATTGACTTATAAACAATGAAAACAACACCAAAAGTTGATTAATGAACTAATTTGACATAAATTTATACTTTTCACTGTGTTAAAAAATTACAGAACATTTTATATGCAAAATTAATCAGTTCAGTGATATTAAAATAGACAAATTTATGCAGGTACAGACATTTCAAAATTTAGTGAAATAGCAACACTCACCTTTTTACTTTGTCACAAAAGGAAGCCAGACTCATGTTACTGCCTTGGGGTACTTCAACTAGCTGAATGGAAGACCCTATCGGCTTAAAATAAAAATTGTTAAATTAATAGTTTAGTATGGAGAAAAGATAAATTTAATTCTGTAATTAAAAAATATTAATTTTTTAAAAGATTTTTAAGTGGAGTAATAAATACAAAAAAAAGTGCCTGAATCTTATGTGTACAATTTAAGTTTTGAGAAATACATACAACTGTGGTATCAATATCCCAGTCAAAATATAGGATATTTCCATTACTTTAGAAAGTTCCCCCATATCTCCTTCTGTCAATCTGTACATCTATTTGATAACTACATTTATGCAGATTTCTATCACTATAAACTAGGTGTATATGCTCTTTTGTTTCTGGCTTCTTACAATTAAATGATATATGTACATTTAAATTTAACTATGTTGTCACACATTATCAATAGTTCATCTTTTATTGTTGATTAGTACTATTCTAGTACATGAATATTAGAAAATTTGTTTATTCATCTTCCTGTTAATGGACATTTGGGTTGTTTGCATTTTGGGGCATTGTAAAGAAAACTATTAATTTTCATATACCAGTATTTATATGGATATGTGTTTCATCTCTTGCGAATGAATCCATACATGGCTCAGTCAGAGGGTGGGTGTTTGATTAACTTTAAAATAAATTATTTTTGCTTTATGTATTTTGAATATGTTATTAGGTACATATATATATTTAAATTTATCATGTCTTCTTGATTGACCCTTTTATTATTATGAAATGATCCTTTTCTTTCTCTAATAATACTCTGCCTTGAACTGTACTCTTTCTGACATTAATATCCACACCAGCTTTCTTCTGCTGCTTGAATGTTACATCTTATTATTTCTTTTGCTTTCAACCTGTGCCTTTGCTTAAGTTTGTCTCTTGTAGACAGTAGTTAAATCTTTCTTTTTTATCTAGTTTGTCAATTTCTCTCTTTTATTTGGAATGTTTAGCTTATTCATATTTAGTTATTTATGGATATTTTTGGATTTAAAACTGCCCTGTTGATATTTGTTTCCATTTTTTTCTTCTGTTTTAGTATGTTCTTTTATTTCTTTTTCCCTGTCTTTCAAATTATTTGAGAATTTAACACTTTGGTGTTTCCCTTCTCTCAAGGATCAATGTCTTATACTGCCTATTGTTCAATGCCTGAAATTGGTTGCTTCCTATATTTTGTGTAACTTCATAGTAGTTTTTAGTGGTAAAGGAAAGCTTAGTACTTATTATACTATGCTGTTTCATCGAAAAACCTAATGGGTCCTGTCTCTGTGGCCCTTGTTCAGGGTAGCATGGCTGTAGACGCATGTATTTTTAAATGATAATTGTTGAATAAATGAAGAATCTTTTTGCCTCACTCTGTAAATTATAGTTGCAATAATGTTTCTTCTTTTTACTGTTTGCTTCATTTTTTCTTGTTTATAGACTCAGCATAAGCAGGAAATGTTCACATATTGTACAAGAAACTCTAAAGTTACTGAAATGATTGGAAAACTACTAATGAAACCATTAGGATGAATTGTACAATGATAAGTAAAAGTTGCTTGCAAACAATATAATTTAAGAGCTCCTAAGTAAAGGGTCATTTTTCTATCAATAATGATTTAAAGTTTTTATTTCATGATAGTGTGACTCAAAATATAAATGTAATGAAATCTATGCGTTTTTCTGTGTGTACATAATAACACAATAAGAATAGAAAATACTATCATCTAAACCTTCAACTATAATATTTTTACCTAATAAAATGTATTTACTATGACATTGTATTTAGATCAGATGAAACTGAAACTTTAAAAATGATATTAGAAAATTTTCATTTCTTTTTCTTTAGAAAAAAGTCATTAATTCAGGAACACAGAATATATGAATAATAAGTTTTTCTAAACTAATATTAATACATTTCTTTATTTATGGTTAGTTATCATCATTACCAAATTGATCCAGCATATTATTAAATGATTCTTTAGGATTCATATTTTTAAAGTCAACATATATAACACATACCTCTATGTTCTTTGGCCATGTACTTTCTGACATTCCGGGTAGAAAAGAACCTTTAAAGAGCATTAGAGAAGGTTCCACAATGTTTACATCTGTACTTCTTTTCTCTTCTCTTGGCATGAAGTCGGTTGAGAAGGATGGATATATAGAAGGAAAGCTACGTTCAAATCCTATAGGATAGTTATGATTTTCATTTTCTAATTCTATTTGTGAATTAGTTTTTTCCAAATTAGTGGATGATGAAGCCAAAATATTGAATTTGTAATCATCAGCACCATGGCATTTTCCTATGGGGTTTCCACAAGAGCTTTCTTTATTCATGTTTTGAGGATTTGTTAGCACAGAACGTCTAAAACCAATTACTGGTGTTTTCCTAACTTGGTGACAAGAGAGTTCTGAGCTTTTAGAATTGAATTCATTCAAGGATATTTGCTGTGTTGCATCTAATGAATGCTTTTTTGAATTCTGGTTTGGTGCACTAGGCACAAAAATGGTGTTTTCTTCAATTTCACTCTGATAGAGTGGAATTTTATTACTGATCTCATCAACTAGCTGATCAAAACCCAGACTGACTTGGCCAGGAAAAAGACGTTGATTTTCAGAGTGCAATTCTTGATGCTCATGCAGCTCTTCATGTGATTCACCGGGATTTAAATCTGTTTTCCAATATGCCATTTTTTATTTTATATAACTGAGAGGGTTGGCTCTGCTTCAAATGTCTCCTTGATAGAAGATAAGAATTTTCCTAGAAGAAGAATAAATGGAAACAAAATGTTCTTTGATTAATTAGAACTAATATCTTGCAAAAAAGAATTATGATGAATAAATATAAACAATTGTTTTAAAGTTTCTCCTTAGCAAATGAGATAATTCCTTGCGTACTATAGAACCCCATCAAGGCTCACAACATTAAAGTCTGAGGGTGAGTATTGACTTCAGGTAGATTCATGAAACTCCTGTGATAGAAAATGTCCACTTCAGTTATGATAGGAGTTTCATGAATCAATCCAAAGTCAATATACCCTTTAGACTCCTTTTCTTACTGAAGATCTGCTTGCTTATACCATCATTTTCCTCTGTATCAGTCAGCTGTAAGCATGCTAACATGCTGAAGTCTCTTTTTTATTAGCTAAACAGTCTCTTCTTTATCAGCAATTACTCCATCCCTCAATCCAACTGACATTTATCTCTCTGCAACATCTGATGCCATTCATCATATTTCTTATTTTAAAGTTCTTGGCTTCCTTTGTTGGTTGTCTGATACTGTACTCTCTGAGTTCTTCTTTGTTTACTTTTTCTCAAAAATTTCTTTGCTTATTGCTCATTTTCAGCTTGACTCTTGTAAGAGCTTCTTTTCTTCTCAATTATTCCCTCATAAATTATTTTATACCTCTGGTAGTTTAAATAATCATCTATTTGTCAATGAAATTATTACTCAATATCTCCTATTAAGTTCTTTAAACTTCCAACAGAAAGTCCAAAAATTAAATCACAATTTACTCAAGAACACAGTCCTATTCTAGTGCTCCTTGTGATAGAAGATGGCCCAACCATCCACTCCATTGCTTAGACCAGAAACCAGAGTTTCATTTTTAAATCTTCTCTTACCTTTATTTGTCTATATCCAATAAACCACCAGTTCCTATAGGAATCTCTTTCTTCTTCTCTCTGGCTACCACTGTCATAATCTTAGTGTAAAGCTTTCACCTTATCACCTGTAATGTTGCATTGTCTCTGAAACTGCTCCTACATTTTATGCAGCTTATTCTTATGTCCTCTAATCCATTTTTTAATATTATAATGATATTTTTAAGAAACTGACCAAGTATCTACCCTGGAAATACCTTTTTAGTGGTTTTCTACTGTCTCCAGATAACATCTACAGTGTTATGTAAGATTTCTTTTTCCCATTAGGTCATTAGACCATATCGGTCTTTCTCATTTGTAACAAGAACCTATTATTTTGTTCCACTAGAATAGTTGCTCATTTGTTTTTATATTTGTTGAAAAATGATTTAATAAATTTAAAAAATATGATTGAGTAAAAGAAATTAATTGAGAAGCATCTGTATCACTTTTATGGATTTGTTAATTTCCTTAACAATTATATGTGTGTGAAAGACAAAATAATTTTAAAAAGATAATTATGATATGGTTAACTATCAAATATGATTCTCTATCAATCTGTTTGCAATGGCAAGTGATTTTTATTATATTAGCGCTAAAGATTTACTTAAAATTTAATACCACCAAAGGAATAACTGAATTAGATTTATTACACTTCACTCAATAAAATGAACTATTTGGGGAAAATTTTTCTGTTCAATTAAGTCAATAAAGT